>NC_066580.1:251492476-252147476 GCF_024323335.1 Lathyrus oleraceus | reverse complement strand
TGGTCATTTTGATCATGTACAGGTCAGCAAATTTGTACAGTCTGTTTTCTGGAAAAACAGACTCAGCATATGGACCTTGATGTCAAGCTGAATGTCGTGACATTCGTGCCTGACAGCATATGCTAATTTGTAGGTTGTTCAGTTTTCTGTTTCAGCTTTTTCTCAGGCTATTCTTTAGGGATTCAACAGCTGAGAGAAAATCCAGGAAATCAACAACCAAGCTACATTCAATGAACCTAACAAATAGCCTATTTGTTAGCAACCTAAATGTTGAATTTGAGGGAACTTGTGTGACCTAAAATTCAGGAAAATACAAGTGCAAAAGCCCAGGTGCTACAATATAAAAAGGAAGGCATTCCTTCATTCAGTCTCGGGGATTTTGAAGCGTGAAGAATCAGTGTGTCCATCATACTTCACTGCTGTATTTTGTGAGTCTTGTATTAGACGTATCTTGTAAGCCAAGCCATTATCAAGTAGATGATTGCTTTGGCATAGGGTGTTCATTGAGTTGTAAGTGTTGTGTCACTCAAAGCTTTTAAGCGTGAGTGCTGTGTATCTTGATTTAAGCTGTGAAGCATAATCAAGAGTTGTTTTTGAAGTGTGACTTCAAAGTGTTTTTAATATCACTGAGGTGATTGAGGGGGAGTGAGTAGGAACTCTGATCTTAGGTTAAGATTGAAATTGCATTGGGTAGGGATTAAGTGATAAGTTGTAAACGGGTGAGTTTAGCTTTGAATTGATACTACTAATAGTGGATTTCCTCCCTGGCTTGGTAGCCCCCAGATGTAGGTCATGTTGGACTGAACTGGGTGAACAATTACTTGTGTTATTTACTGCACTTACTATTAAGTTCTGCATAATCCCTGTCTGTGCAGAATTGGATGTCATAACAACCAGTGTGACATCCAAAGTCTGATAACTAGAATTTCATTTGTGACGCGTCTTGATAGGCCAGCTCATGTGTTTGTTGTTGAAGAAATCAAAAACGAGAAGCCGTGGTACTACGACATCAAATGTTTCCTCTAAAGTCTGATTTACCCGCTTGGGGCATCTTTGAAAGATAAGAAGACTTTGAGAAGATTAGACGGTATTTTCTACTTGAATGGTGATATACTGTACAAAAGAAACTTCGATATGGTTTTGCTCAGATGCGTGGATAGACACGAAGCAGACTTGTTGATGACTGAAGTGCATGAAGGTTCCTTTGGTACTCATTCCAATGGACATGCAATGGAAAAGAAGATGTTGCGAGCAGGGTACTATTGGCTGACAATGGAATCTAACTGTTGCAAATTTGTGAAGAAGTGCCACAAGTTTCAAATTTATGCGGATAAAATTCATGTTCCTCCAATACTTTTGAATGTTATCTCTTCCCCATGGCCCTTCTCCATGTGGGGAATTGATATGATTGGGATGATCGAGCCCAAAGCTTTGAATGGACATCGTTTCATTTTAGTGGCAATTGACTACTTCACAAAATGGGTTGAAGCAAAAGCATATGCAAATGTAACCAAGCAAGTTATTGTAAGGTTTATCAAGAATCAGATTATATGTCGTTACGGTGTGCTAAGCAAGATCATTACTGATAATGGATCGAACTTGAATAATTATATGGTGGAAGCTCTTTACAAAGACTTCAAGATTGCACATCATAATTCTTCTCCCTACATGCCTAAGATGAATGGGGATGTTGAAGCTGCAAATAAGAACATTAAGAAGATTATCCAGAAGATGGTTGTCACGTATAAGGATTGGCATGAGATGCTCCCATTTGCCTTGTATGGGTATCGTACATCCGTCCTCACTTCAACAGGGGCAACCCCTTTCTCTCTTGTGTATGGTATGGAAGCAGTGCTCCCCGTAGAGGTTGAGATTCCTTCATTGCGTGTGCTCATGGAAGCCAAGTTGACTGAAGTTGAATGATGTCATACTAGGTTTGACCAGCTGAATTTAATTGAAGAGAAGAGATTAACTGCCATGTGTCATGGTCAATTATATCAGCAGAGAATGAAGAAAGCTTTTGATAAGAAGGTCAAACCTCGTGTAATCAGAGAAGGTGACCTTGTGCTCAAGAAGATTTTATCATTCAAGCCAGATTCCAAAGGAAAATGGACTCCTAATTATGAAGTTTCATATGTTGTTAAGAGAGCCTTTTCAAGTGGTGCATTGATTCTTACAACTATGGATGATGAAGAGTTCACTCGTCCTGTGAACCCAAATGCAGTCAAGAAATACTTCGCCTAAAAAAATAAAAGAATAACTCGCTAAGTTGAAAACCCGAAAGGGCGGCTTAGGCAAAAATGAGCGTCTCGGTGGATTGAAAACCCGAAAGGGCGATCCAGGAAAAAATTAGAGACATAAAACAGAAAGAATTTCCCGATAGGTTGAGTACCCCACCTTGAGGAAACTTATGCAAAAATTAGGGATTATGTCAAGTAACTGCATTCTGCTGATCTTTAGTGTTTTGAAGACTTGTTTGAGCACAAGGGTTGACATTGATTCATCTCTAGCAGCGGTCAAGAGCCCAGTGGATATCAAGAGTTGATAGAGGGATTAAGGATCATTTGTATTCAATGTAACCCTTTTCCATGTAAATTACCATTTTCAACTTTCAAAAATCTATGGAGTCTTGTCATTTACAGACTACCTTTCCATTAAATAAAGTTGAGCTTTTATCCAATTGTTTATACTCTTATTTACTTCAACCAATAGTTTTAAATTTTATTATGATCATTTTGAAATTAAATTTTTAAATCAAATTTTTAAATCAAAATCAAGTTTCCTTTAATATATAAAAGCAAGATTTTTTTTCCAAAGCAAGTAAAAGGAATATCTGTAAGACCCTAATTTTGACCCTAAGATCCCTCATGGCATCATAACATTGCATTTGCATAGCCTCAAGGATCATAAGCATCTTGGTTCCCTTTGCCTTTATGTGGGACCTCTTGTGAGTGGCTTGAGATAACCAAGCATGCTTGAATTATATATCATTGATTTTCTCATTTCTATTAACTCAAAAGCACAAAAATATGTCACTAACATTTCTTGTTTGTAGCTTGAGCAATCACAAGGTCTAAAAGCTTCTAGAAGATCCTATGTGCATTAATATGGTCAAGAGGAGATGAAAGCAAGCATGGTAATGGTTCCCAAAGCTCTCATCCATCAAATATGACTCCTAAGTATCTCAATTCATCATTTTGATCAAGCAAGTCAAGGGGGTTTGAGGCTTGTTTCCCAAGGAAACCCTAATTCATCTGTTCATCAACTGTGCCTTGCTCTTGAAGCAATCTCAGCCCATGGTCAAACACGATCAAGGGAAGTACTTTAATTCATCATTTCATGCATATTTGAACTTATTTGAGTGTCTTTAATCATCAATTCATCAAGATATGAGTTTTGGACTTGAGAAGTTGATCCGTCAATTCATCTGACCATTTTGAAAGGCACTAAGACCTAACTTTTTATGTGTTGGTCAAATGGAGATGACCCCAAGATAAAACATGTCCTTAAGAACAATATAAACAACTTTCATGTTCGTAAAAAATTGATTTTAATCTTTTAAGGTCATCATCCATTCCAAGACATTATAGGTCATTTTGACTGAAACCCTAATATTAGGTCAACTTCCCAAGAACATAACTCATTCATTTTTCATGATTTTAAGGTTAGACTTAATGAATTGGAAAGCTTAATGTGTCTACTTAAAATGTTATGTTGAGAAAAATTATAAAATCTCAAAAGAAATACATGTGATAATGCAAAACATTATAGGTCACTTTGGACCAAATGCATTGAAATGTGAAAAAGTCCAACTTCAAGTGCCCATAACTTCTTCATCAAAAATCCAAATGATGCAAAGTTTAAGTCTAAATTGATTTTCTTGAAACGATATACAACTTTAATGTTGAAGCATGTATCATTTGGAGCTTTCATCATTGAGAAAGTGGGGCTTGAACATAGGCCAATTTCGGAAATTTCACATGTGCATGTTTTGAACCCTACACTTCAAGCTCAATTTTCATTAATTTCCAAGGCCCAAATGAAGTTTTGATCAACATGACATTTGTTCCTTATGCAACAAGCTTTCCAACCATTACCCATAAGCCTATGTTTCAATTTTGGAAATATCATTTTCGAAGGCTTGAACATTTTAGTGCATTTTTGGAAATTCATTTCAAACACATTGCATGAGCTCATGATATCATATATGCACGTCCATTCCTTCTAATTATGATATAAGAATTCAATTCCAATCAGAATTGGGCCCTCCATGCGCCTGTACAGGCCCATGCATGGAGGCCCTCTTCTCCCATGCACACTTTGTTCATGCATATCAGTTGGCTTTGGCTATAAATACATGGCATGTGAGCTCTCATTTCTCAACCTAAAGGCGCCTAAACCTCTGCTAATTGCCATTTCTCAACCTTAGGAACTTTAGATCTTAAGAAAACAGTCGAGGAAACTGAAATGAGAGGCGCAGCTCATTGCCATTGGATTCTCCACGTCATTTAATGAAGTTCAATCCAACAGGTGTGGATATTTGTTATTTCTGAATTAATCCATTTTATTTTCTAAATTCCATTTTATCTCTAAAATTCATATCTCTCTCATTATTGGTCCAAAAATTATGGGACCAATTGCATTATTTCATCATTTTCTATTTTTTAGTAATTTTCTCTTTTCTGGTTACTTTTAATTCATTTTAAATAGTTTTTGATATTCAAAAAATACAAAAATATTTTCTCAACCTCTTTGAATGATGATAGATCTATGAAAAATATTCTCATCAATTTACTAACTGATTTGAGATTTATTTGAGATTTTAGTTCAATTAGGTTATTTTTATGCATTTTTAATTGATTTAAAATAGTTTCTGACTTTTTAAAATGCTGAAATATTTTGTCAAACTTTGTTTGACCTTGTTGAACTTGGGATACTTCACTTGGACTTTTCAAAGTTGATTTGAAGTGAATTTGAAGTTTGACCTTTCTTTATTATTTTAATTCAAGTTTTATTTTAAATATAAAAAAATGCCAAAAATATTTTATTTGTTTCTTGACTTCTAATCTTCATTTTGCTTTTGTTTTCTATTGTTTTACCTTGATCTCCTCTATCTTTGGTCAATGCTTGTTGATTATCTCATTCCATTTCATTTAATGCACTTTAATTCTTCATTTCTTTCTTCTTCTCCTTCTTCTTTTTCTTTTTTTTTATCAATGAGTTAAAGATTGGTGGTTAGCATTGATTAGGGAGGTTTAATCTTCCTTGATTCAAATCTAATTCATCTTGATCATGGATCAAGTGAATGGCTTTGCATTAAGGATAGATTGCTTTCTAAATCATGCAAAGAACCCAAATCAATACAAGATCATTTCTCTTCTTCTTTTTGGCATGGGAAGTTGTTAGAGTTTGATTCACTAATCAAGACCTCTAACTTGTGTTGTTGCCTACATTATTATTGACCGGCCTCAGATAGTTGTGACTTCTACATAAGTCCAATTACGATTGCTTAACATAGCGCTAAATTTGCCTTATGGCACACTAACTACTAACATTAACCATTAACCATTAACATTTACTTCTTGCTCTTTACATTTATGCAATTTACTATTCTTATACATATTATTCATTTGCTTTTCCCCCTTTGCTCATTTGAGCACATGTTTATGTTAATGCAATTTGCCTTTTGCTCACTTGAGCACATGATTGTGTATATATCATTGTGCTTGTGTTTTGTTTTGATTGTTGTGGACCAAATGCAAAGAAATGGACAAATGGACTTAGTTTCTAGGACATTCCCTATGCAAAATGGAGTAAAAAGGACCTTAATGTTGAAGATGGATTAGAAGGACCAAACCTCTAAACTCACTATTGTCTATTCTTGATTTTCTTCATAAGACTCTTTGATGTGTGTGTGCTTTTGTGCTAGGGGGTCCTATGAGAGCTCAAATTGAAGAACCCTTGCCATGTTCATCCAAAGTGAAAGATACAAGATACATTGGGGATGTTCTAAGAAGCTTGTTTGATTATGTTGATTGCTTGAGCTTACCTTTATTTTGCTTGCATATTCCAAAGGATGGGAGCTACTTGGATCATCAATATGATCTCAAGAGAGGAACTCCCTTTGTGGTCTTGTTTCTTATCCCTTATATCTTGTATGATTAGGACCTTAGCCATTCTTCTTCTTCCCTCCACTCTAACCCAAGCCAAAACTTTTTGTGCAAACATTTAACACTTCTTTTCAAACATTAGAAACCTAAGCCTTATGCTTTTGATTTTCAAACTTTCTTTTCATAACACTTATTTTGAATTGAACTTCTAAGTCAACTTTGACCATATTTTGTACATACTTTTCATTGGTAAATACCACTCATTCAAATACCTTTTTTATGGTTTCAATGGCCACTTTCTTAATCAAATTTTTATATAACCTTTAGATATTAGGTTTGAGTTATCCTTGAGGTAGATGTAATACTCACCTATATCCTTAGTGATGGACAATAAGTCTTCCATGCTTATTATAGGGTTAACCCCTCACTAGCATGTTGAAGCTATCCTCACATGGTGGATTTGTGGTTTTAGTTGAGTTTTCTCCCTTGGATAACAAAGGACCTTAAGGCTTTTGGACCAATCAATTCACCAACTTATTTTGAGATTTTTACCCCGAACTACGAGGTTTTGATCCTAATCTTTTTTTAAGATGGTACGTAGGCAATGGGTTTATCCATCCAAACACAAAATGTAAATAAATTGTATATTCTCTTCTGAAATCTTCAATCATGTTTGCACAAACAAATTTTCACAAAAATACCAACCTTACAACAAATGTGAAAAGGGCTCCCTAGGAGTACCTAGGATGTTTTGGTTGCTTAAAACCTTCACATTGCATAACCAACCCCTTACCCAGATCTCTGACATTTTTACTAGTTTTTGATTCGATAAAACTTTTAGGTTTTTGTTCGCTTTCTAACCATTCCTTTGGATAAATAGAAGTGCGGTGGCGACTCGACTTGTATGGTTTACCTTAGATTTAGTCAATATCTCTAATGGTAACGAATACCCCGCTACAATATCAACAGCATTTCAATGGATAGCAAGTCCTTAAGTGTGAAGCATCAGAGGTTCCCCAAGCAGTTAACCCTTCGGGTATCCCTAGACGTTTGTGTTGATTCAGTTCCTCGGCGGAGTATTTGATCCCCGGTAGAGCTTCTTTCTTTATCCCCGACTGAGTTGGTTGATTCAGATATCCTGCGACGTATCCTTGTCCCCAACAGAGTTTCGGCCTTCCCCAGCAGAGTTCGTATTTCCTCAGCAGGTGGATCGTCATCATAGATGTTTGATCTTCCCCCCAGTAGATAGCTTTGGTGTCCCCACCAATCATCATTTATCTTTGCTCCCAGTCAGAGTTTCCTCCTGGTTCCTGAGCAGCTTTTGTTGATCATTTTCTCTGTAGGGTTGTCTCCTATTTTTATGGCGTTGACCTAAAATTCCCCACAAATTGGATGTTTCGTCCTTAGCAGATCTCCTCCGTCCTCAGCTAGGGTTGAGCCCTTGGGATGTTGATATCTCTGTTCTCCGACAGTTGTCTCCATATTTTATGGATTGTCCGAGGACTGTACCGGTGGTTCAATTTCTTTGTGACACCTCTGCATCCTTCGTGATCGGTTTGTCAGCATAATCATCATATATACATATACATATACATTCATATAATTTCATAATTTACATACCCTGCATCTTCATATTTGATTTGTTTGAAATTCTCATTCTCTGTTATGGCGGTACTTTATCCCCATACCAAATTTGGTGTCTGTCCTCCTTCAATTGTAGAGTGTCAGCCCCTTAAGCAAAAAGACTTTAACCTTTCTCTGTTTCCCCACTGAGATTGTTTCCTCGTGGATGGTTTTTATTTCAGTTTCCTCTCCAGCAAAGTTTTTGGATGGAATTACTCCCCTTGAGTTATGTCCTCATTGGGTTGAGTCTTGTTTGACCGTTTTCTTTCTAGCTCTTACCTAGATAGATATTTTTGGTCCCTTAAGAGTCTATTACCCAATAACTGGTAATATTCTTCTTAATTTGCAGTTTGTTACTTCTTGCCCAATACCCGACAAAATTACCCCTTTTCTCCTCAATGGAGTCCCCAAGAAATATATCCTTGATATGTTCACCTTAACCGGTGACGGATATCTTTTCTTCCCCCGTAGGAGTCTATCCTTGATATGTTCACTTTAACCAGTGACGGATTTTCTCTTTGATTGGTATTCTATCCAGTAACTGATAGATGTAATCCCTATTTTTGCTCCCCTTTTCAGAGTTTATCCTTGATATGTTCACTTTAACCAGTGAAGGATTTTCTCTTTGATTGGTTTTTTACCCAGTAACCGGTAGTTGTAAACCCCACTTTGTCCCCTCACGGATTCTATCCTTGATATGTTCATCCTAATCGGTGACGTATTTTCTCTCCGACGGTTTTCTATCCAGTTTTCGATAGATGTAATTCCTCCCTTTTGTTCAATTGGTATATCCTTGATATGTTCATCCTAACCGATGACGAGTATCCTCCTTGACATTTCCAGGCAAGATAAACCTTGATATGTTCATCCTAACCGATGACGAATTTTCTTCCCTGTTGAGTTTATCCTTGATATGTTCATCCTAACCGATGACGGATACTCTCACCCTTGGGCTTCTGCCCAGTAACTAGTAGGTGCAAATCCTATTTTCTGCAGTTTTCCCCAGCAAGGTTATTCTTACCCAGTAACCCGTAATGAATACTCCCTCTTGGATTTTCCTCAGCGAGTCATCCTTGATATGTTCATCTTAATCGGTGACGGATGTTCTCCCTGTCAAATCTTTATTATCTCCTTACCCAGTAACAGGTAGTAGATAATAGATTTCTGCTCCTCCTGTGTTGAAGATTTATTTCCCCCCAGTTGAGTTGAGTGTGCATTTCCTTAGTGAAATCGTTGTTCCCCTGCATGATTCGAGTACCTCAGTTTTATCCTGACTTATTCGTATCCTCTACAGATGTTGTTTTCCCCCAGCTGAGTCTTTCCATGTTTGTATGGAATTCCTCAAGTCCCCTAGTAGTTTTAAGTCGTAGCCTGGCCTACACATAATTCCTTTTTATTCCCTAGAGTCTATGTCTCCCCAGCAAGCTTTCCTTATGGAATGCATTATGTTCCTACGGATTTTCGGTCTCTCTGATTTCTTTTTCTTTGTGGCAATTTTTCCCACAAAGAATTTACTTTTACATTCACATCATATGCATCATGAGGTCTCTTAGGGACCAAAATTTGTTTCTATACGTTGTTATTTAAGCCCATTCTACTGAGTCGAGCCGAATATTCTAACATTCACCTCCTCAGTTAGAATGTCCTTAAATAGGGGCAGCTGTAAGACCCCAATTTTGACCCTAAGATCCCTCATGCAATTTCATCATAAGCATTAGCATTGGGATCATACCTTGGCATCCTCCTTACCCCTATTTCATTGGGTTTGTTTTGGGAGAGATCACCAAGCACTTTGTGATTATATCATACTTGTATTTTATCATTTCACTAACCAAAATACCAAAAATATGTCTTTGCATTTGTCTAACTCTTTTGTAGGAAGGGCATGATTCCATTGATTCATCAAGTTCACATCTAGGGTTTGAGACCCTCATGAACAAAGAGCACAACCAAGTATTGATTCAAGAATGGTTATGAGCATCATATATGAGTCTGAATGTTCTCTATATGTTATATTGATCAAGTTTTCTGCAAGACTTTGAGGGTGATTTGCCTTGGAAACCCTAGTTTGACGGGGTATCTTGAGTAACTTCTCCAACAAGCTATCTCACCAATTGATCAAATTTCTAAAGGGACACTTCAAATTTCATCATCTTATGCATATATGGTCTACCATGAGCCAAGAAAGTCAAGAGAATTGGAAATTAGCAAGTTGGTTGATGGTGGTTGGCCAGATGGATTCATCTGATCAAAACTGGGTCTCCCTAGACCCTATCTCCTAAAATTTTCACCATATAAAAATGATTCCAAGAGAAAACATACTCTAAGTGACATTCTAAACAGCTTGCATGTTGATACCTAGATCTAGTTTTGCTTTGAAAATCATTTTCTATGTTGAAACATTATAGGTCATTTTGTCTAAACCCTAATTTGAAAGTCAACTTCCCAAGACCATAACTTGCTCTATTTTTATGAGATTAAATATTTCCAAGTTTCATAATCAAATTCAATGTGTCTACTTCAACTTTGATGCTTGGAGTGGGAGCTAATTCAACTTTTTGGAGCATGTGATATGAGGTTACATTATAGGTCACTTTTGACCTATACCATTGATCAAGTGATTTTTCCAAACTTCAAAAATGCATAACTATATCATTTCAGATCCAAATTACATGAAATTGGTGACCATTTTGAAGGTCTTTGATAGAGCTACAACTTTGATGAAGACACTTTTCTCATTTGAAGCTCATAGAAAAAGTTAAGCAAGGTGGAATATTGAGACATATGGCTTGACACTTAGAAACATTTTGATATGTCAAAAATTTCCAAACTTCCACCTGAAATTTCTCCAAGTTCCAAGCTCCAAATGAAAAAGTGTTGAACATGAAAGTTGTTCCTCTTGATCTCACCTTTCCAAAAGAGCTCAAAGTCATTCATTTTGGACATGAAATGTATAAGCTTCGCATGGCTTAAACAGGGTGACATCACTTGGCAAGGATTAAACTTCAAACATCAATGTGCATTTACCTTACAATCCAAGCTTACTTCAGAGCATCTGATATTCAATTACGAACCTCAAGCAATAATTTCATGGGCCTATGCGCGCCCATGCACCATTGCATCACCATTTGCCAAAATTGTAAAGTGAATGTGAGTGTGAAATTATCAACCATTTCAGCTATAAATAGAGCTTCAATTGCTCAGAATTGAATAGACATTGGCGCCAGCTTTGATCCCCCACTTCAAACCCTCAATTCTCAAAGGATAAGCCTGAACAATTCTCTTGAATTTGAGCTTGAATCTCCACTGTTTTGGAATTTAATTCTCTAGGAATCCATAGCTTTTTAACCATTCAATCCTTCTCCTGCAATCAAGTGGAGTGAGACCAAGCACAAGCAAGATCAAGATCCATCAAATCCAGACCTACATTGAAGGTATTTTCTAGAAATTTTGAACTCTTCGATTCTCTCAAATTCTTGTTCAATTCTGTTGATTCTTTGGTTGTCTGAAGTCCTACCAATGTAGGCAAGAATATTGAGTTGCTTTGGGGCCAAATCGAAGCAACTCAATTCATGTACCTCAAATTTCATTTCCATATATCTCTCAATATACTTGGAATTGGAGTGAATGGAGGTCAGATTCGAGCTCATTGCCATTTTTTCTTTAATATCATGTCCTTGTTTTTCTTTTTGGTGATGGTTCATGGTGGACCAGTCTGGTGAGGTCCACCGGAGAAGATGACCGGAGCTCTGGCTCCGGCGATGACTTGGCAAGGCTCTGAACCACATGATCCATCCATTACATTTTAATTCTGAGCGTTGGTCTTGATTACCAAAGTTGCCACGCGCTGACTAAGGTCTATGGTGGATAGCGCACTCTTGGCCGTCTGATCTGCCACCTCAATTAATAAGGGAGATCAGATGGTCCACGTAATTTTTATTTTCTGAATTATTATTTTAATTGCATTATTTTCAATAATTCATATTAAATTCAATATTGATCCAAAAAATATGGGACTTTCACCAAAAAAATCAAATATTTATCTCTTTCATATTCTGAATTAATATTAGTATCATTGGATTTAGGGGATTTATGGAATGTACATTCCATCTCCCAAAATGAATGAATGATATTAATTTGGTAAAAGTCCTCCTTTGACTAATTTGTGATTTCATTCATCCCCCTCCCACTTCATCTCATTCCCCTTCTTCATTCATTCATTCCATTTGGCCTATGACATCTCAAAAGTCCTAATGCTAGTTGATTGAAAAATTAACATGAGTATGGATGAGATTAGGCCACACCTTTTGCATATTTTTTGTGTGTGGTATGTTTCATGAGCATAGTTCATTATACAATGTCTCTAACATGCATTAACACCAAAATTACATTGCCCGACTGTAGCGGGGTATTCGTTACCTTTAGATTTATTGACTAAATCAAAAGTAAATCATACAAGTCGAGTCGCCACCGCACTTCTATTTATCCAAAGGAAATGTTAGAAAGAGAACAAAAACTGAGAAGTTTTATCGAATCAAAAACTAATAAAAATGTCAGAGATCGGGGTAAGGGGGTTGGTTATGCAATGGGAAGGTTTTAAGCACCCAAAACATCCTAGGTACTCCTAGGGAGCCCTTTTCACAATTGTTGTAAGGTTGGTATTTTGTGAAAATTTGTTTGTGCAAACATGATTGGGGAGATGAGAGAGGAATGTACAAATTATTTACAATTTTGTGTTTGAATGGATAAACCCATTGCCTACGTACCATCTTAAAAAAGATTAGGATCAAAACCTCGTAGTTCAGGGTAAAAATCTCAAAACAAGTTGGTGAATTGATTGGTCCAAAAGCCTTAAGGTCTTTTGTTATCCAAGGGAGAAAACTCAACCTAAAACCACAAATCCACCATGTGAGTATAGCTTCAACATGCTAGTGAGGGGTTAACCCTATAATAAGCATGGAAGACTCATTGTCCATCACTAAGGATATAGATGAGTATTATATCTATCTCAAGGATAACTCAAACCTAATAGCTAAAGGTTATGAAGAGATTTTGATAAGAAGTGGCCATTGAAACCACAAAAGCATTTAAATGAGTTATATTTACCAATGAAAAGTATTTACAAAATATGGTCAAAGTTGACTTAAGGATTCAATTCAAAATAAGTGTTATGGAGAGAAGTTTGAAAAATCAAAAGCATAATGCTTAGGTTTCTAATGTTTGAAAACAAATGTTAATGTTTGCACAAAAGGTTTTGGCTTGGGTTAGAGTGGAGGGAAGAAGAAGAATGGCCAAGTCCTAAACATACAAGAGATGAAGGAGAAGAAATAAGACCATAAATGGAGTTCCTTTCTTGAGATCATATTGATTATCCAAGTATCTCCCATCCTTTGGAATAAGCAAGCAAATAAGTGTATACTCGAGCAATCAATCAATCAAGCAAAGCTCTTAGGAATGGACAAGAGTGAGTTTAGAGATTTGGTCCTTCTAATCCATCTTCAACATTAAGGCCTTTTTACTCCACTTTGCATAGGGAATGTCCTAGAATCTAAGTCCTTTTGGTCCATTTTTTTGCATTTGGTTCACAACAATCAAAACAAAACACAAGCACAATAATATACACAAAATTATGTGCTCAAGTGAGCAAAAGGCAAATTTCATTAACATAAACGTGTGCTCAAATGAGCAAAGAGCAAAAGCAAATGAATAATATGTACAAGAATAGTAAATTGCATAAATGTAAAGTGCAAGAATTAAATGTTAATGGTTAATGGTTAATGGTTAGGATTAGTGTGCCATAAGGCAATTTAGCGCTATGTTAAGCAATCGTAAGTGGACTAATGTAGTAGTCACACCTATCTGAGGTCGGTCAATAAAATGTAGGAAACAACACAAGTTAGAGATCTTGATTAGTGAATCAAGCTCCTACAAATTGCCATGCCAAAAGAAGATGAGAAATGATCTTGTATTGATTTAGGTTCTTTGCTTGATTAGGAAGCAACTTATCCTTAATTCAAAGCCATTCACTTTATCTATGATCAAGATGAATTAGATTTGAATCAAGGAAGGTTAAACCTCCCATAGGTCAAGGCTAACCACCAATCTTTAACTCATTGATCAAAAAAGAAGAAGAAGAAGAAGAAGAAGAAGATGATGATGATGAATAAGAAAAGTGCATTAGTGGAAATTAAATGAGGTAATCAACAAGCATTCATAAAAGATAGATGAAATCAAGGTCAAACATTAGTAAACATAAGCAAAATGAAGATTAGAAGTCAAGAAACAAATAAAATATTTTTGGTATTTTTCGAAATTAAAATAATACTTGAATTAAAATAATCAATTAAAGGTCAAACTTCAAATTCACTTCAAATCAACTTTGAAAAGTCCAAGTGAATTATCCTAAGTTCAACAAGGTCAAATAAAGTTTGACAATTTTTTTTAGCATTTTTAGAAACCAGAAGCTATTTTTAATTAATTAAATATGCATAAAAATAACCTAATTGAATTAAAATCTCAAATAAATCTCAAATCAATTAATAAATTAATGAGAATATTTTTCATGGATCTATCATCATTCAAAGAGTTTGGGAAAATATTTTTGTATTTTTTGAATATCAAAAACTATTTTAAATGAATTAAAAATAACCAGAAAAGAGAAAATTCCGAAAAAATATCAAATGATAAAATAAAAAATATTAAAAATCATTTTTAGAAACTAGAAATTAAAAGAGAAATAATGCAATTGGTCTCACATTTTTTGGACCAATAATGAGTGAGATATGATTTTTTGAAATGAAATGGAATAAAAAAAAATTGTGAAAAAAACAGGAAGCGTTGGATTGGGCTCATTAATTGAGCTGGCAAATCACACGGATCACATACGCGCATCCATCATACACCTATGTCAATGCAAAACACGCTGCCTTTAATTAAGTCATAACATGGAACGGTTCAGATCTAATCTGGAAATAGGATTGCACGGTCCAGATTTGATCTGGAGTTGGGGTGATGTACATCACCCCTGTACCAACCAATTCCGCTCTAGACTTCCACGGAGAAAGAAATCAGAGGTTGAAATTTGGGGTGTTCAACTGAAACTTGATGGAATTAAAAAATTCAAAGCACAAAACAATTGCCTCTATTGAGAGGACTTCAGACAACCCAGCAAATGCAAGAAAGAAGCTATATACAAAGAGATTCGAAGAAAATAAGTTTGGATGTAAACCTCTGAAATGAGGATCTTGAGAGCACAATTCTTCAAAGCTTTTGCTTGCAGTGTAGTCTTAGGATCAAGGTGAGCAAGGCTTAGGAACTATAGATCTAGAAATCAATCAAGGAAATTGAAATTTAGATCTGAAATTTTTGAAAGAAAGAGAAAGTTCCTTTGAGTATGGTTATGGAGGGATTCGTGCAGCATAACAGGTGCCTTCAGGTTGTGTAAATGTGAAGCATTGAGCACTTATTTATAGCAAATGGTAGCTGAATACGTGAGCAATGCATGTGCATGGATGGAAAGGGCCTCCATGCATGGGCCTGTACAGGCGCATAGAGGGCCCAATTCCACTTGGTTTGGCAAGCTGAGATCACAATTAGATGGAATGGACGTGCAGATAATGTGTACTGAGCTCATGCAATGTATTTTCAATTGGTTTCCAAAAATGCACCAAATCTTTCTTCTCTTCGAAAATGGAATTTCCAAAAATGAAACATAACCTTATGGGTAATGGTTGGAAAGCTTTTGGCATGAGGATCAATTTTTATGTTGGGAAAAAATTCATTTGAAGTTGGGGAATTGGTGAAAAATGATCATGAAGTGTAAGGTGCAAAACATGTACATGTGAAAATTTCAAAAATGTCCAAACTTCAAGCCGATCTGTTTCAGTGATGCAAGCTCCAAATGACAAAACCTTCCACATAAAAGTTGTAAATATTTTCAATACAATCAATTTGGACTTAAATTTTTCATCATTTGGATTTTTTATGAAGAAGTTATGGGCACTTGAAGTTGGACTTTTTCACATTTCAATGCCTTTGGTCCAAAGTGGCCTATAATGTTTTGCATTATCACATGTATTTCTTTTAGGATTATGAAAATTTGTTCAACATAAAAAATTAAGTATACATCTTAAAATTTCCAATTCATTTGATCCTACCTCGAAATCATGAAAAATGAATGAGTTATGCTCTTGGGAAGTTGACCCAAAATTAGGGTTTCAGTCAAAATGACCTATGATGTTTTGAAATGGATCATGACCTTCCAAGATTTAAATCAATTTTTGATGAACATGAAAGTTGTTCATATGGTTCTTATTAACACTTGTGCTCTTGGTGTCATATCCAATTGAAAAACACATAAAAAGTTAGGTCTCAATGTACTTCAAAATAGTCAGATGAATTGACTGATCAACTTCTCAAGTCCATGCTTCAAATCTTGATGAATGGATGATTGAGGACACTCAAATAAGCTCAAATATGCATGAAATGATGAATTTAAGAACTTACCTTGATTGTATTTGATCATGGGTTGAGGTTGCTTCATGAGCAAGGCACAGTTGATGGACAAATGAATTAGGGTTTCCTTGGGAAAATAGCCTCAAGCCCTTTGGTTTGCTTTGATCAAAATGATGAATTGAGATACTTTGGAGACATATATGATGAATTAGAGTCTTGTGAACCATTTTCATGCTTGCCTCCATCTTCACCTGACCATTTCAATGAGCATGGGGCCACCTAGGAGCCTTGGGCCTCATAATTGCTCAAGCTACAAAACAAATGATGTTAGTGACATATTTTTGTGCTTTTGGTTAGTAAATAAAGTAATAAAAACAATAATATACAATTCAAGCATGCTTGGTGATCTCAAACCAACTCACAAAAGTTCCCACCCTAGGGTTAAGGAGCCAAGATGCTATGATCCTTGAGGCAAGATGCAAATGCAATGGTATGATGCCATGAGGGATCTTAGGGTCAAAATTAGGGTCTTACACCGACCTCAAATAGTTGTGACTTCTACATAAGTCCAATTACGATTGCTTAACATAGCGCTAAATTTGTGACATAAAAGGCATAAGAATTCTAGTTAGTGAGATTGTAAGTCTCCCCTCTTTCATGGTATTGTGTGGAAACTTGGCCTTCTTTCCTTCCTTTGGAAGATGTCTTGGTTTAAGGATCCATGCTTGTGATAAGTGGGTTGATTGTTCTCCAAAGAATGTCTTGAAATGAAAAGCAAAAGCAAAAGCAAAACAAAACTAACTTCTAACCTACTAATTACTAACTTTTAATTTCAAGCTTTTATTTTAATGCAATTTACTTTTAGCACTCTATTTCATTTGTCATTTTTTATACCATCCTAATTGTTTATGATAATGCAATTTTCACTTTGTCCATTTGGACCATATTGTGTGATATATTTTGTTTGTGTATACTTTGTTTGTTTGTGTGGTCTTTGACCATTAATGTACATAATAATAACAAAAACCCTAAAAAAACTTTTGAGTGGACTGTTGGCTTGATCTTGGACAAATGGACTTAGAATTTAGGCAACCTCCTTTGCTAATGGACTTGGACAATGCCAACTTGTTGAAGAACCAAGTGCTTGCAATTTTGAAATTCATCTGATACATCTTTGAAGATCTCTCTAGATTCATCTACAACATGATCATGGTGTAGCTGTTATTTTGAACCTGTTATGGAATTCATCTGTTGCATGGCTATTTTGAAGAAGATCATGAAATGGATAAGCTTGGATGAGGCCATCTTTATTTTATGCCTTGCTCTTCAAGATAATATAATTGTGAATTTGTGTGTTGTTTGATTCTAAAAGTCCAAGGGAACTCTGGGTTTCTATTGACATACTTGTCTATTGGATTGCTACCCATTTAGTTAGATCTTTTCAACTCTAAACTTTTAATTTTTGTACATAGGATAGTCTCTTCATCTTCTCCCCATTTCTTTAATTTCAAAATCTCTCCCTCCATTTTTTCAAAATCTTCTTTGTGTGAACTACTTTTGTTCTAAACTTTGACCACTTTTTTTCAAAAAGATAGAAACTTTGGCCTTATGCCATTGCATTTTCAAACTTATTTCCTTAAATCAAACTTGTAAATAGACTTAACTATACTTGACTTAAACTTTCAAAAAGCCAAAAAAGAACTAACTCATTCAAACCATTTTTAGGCCTTCGTGCCTTTCAAACTTAAATTTTGTTAAAATCAACACTCATTTTGAAATTTATATCACGAACTACGAGGTTTTGATCCCTCATTTTTATGTCGGTACGTAGGCACAAGACCGAAGGTCTTGTCAAACACAAAAATATAATTAATGAATTCTTTTCTCATCCCCCATTCTATTTGTTTGTGAACATCACTTTGTACAAAATACATATGCACACAAAAAGGGATCCCTAGGAGTACCTAGGGCACTTTGGGTGCTAACACCTTCCCTCTGTGTAACAAACCCCCTTACCTGTGATCTCTGACTTTTATTAGTTTTTATTTGAAAACTTCTTACTTTTTGGGTTTTGTTCGTACTTTTTCCCTTTTCCCTTGGAAACAATAAAAGTGCAGTAGCGACTCTTGTTAATTGATCTCTAGCTTGTCAATAGCTTGACGATCATGAATTTCCCGCTACAAGTACCCCCCACCTTGGGGCAATCTAGGCAAAAACTAGGGATTATGGAAAGTAACTGCATCCGAACGGTCCCGATCTCTAAAGCAATTTTGAAAAGCAGTCATTCGGTCCCGATTCGTCATTTTCAATCAAAGACAAGAGCATAACGGATTTCAAAGTTGGTAGGGAGAGTAGCGATCATTTTATTCAATGTATCCCTTTTCCATGTAAATATCCATTTTCAAACTTTGTAAAGATCTAGGGAGTCCCGCCATTCGCGGACTACCATTCTATTAAATAAAGTTGAGCTTTTATCCAATTATTTCTACTCTTATTTATTTCTGTTAAATAAATTTGAATTTTTTAAGATGATAATTTTGAAATAAATTGATGAATAGTTATTTTTCTTAAAATAATAAAAACATTCACTTTAAGAATAATCGATTTCAGCAAGGAATGTCAACAACAATCTAAGGACAGGTAAGTCTTGAAGTGCGAAGCATTGTTGGATAGTTGGTTTAGTAACCTTTTTCCTCCCCAACAGTTCATCATTTGGTCCCATCATGGTTGATAAGTTTCTCCCCGAGTAATTTATCATCCCCAGTAGAGTTGAGTTGATGATTGGTCCCATTTGCAAACTCATGTTCCCCAGCTGAGGTATTCATATTTTGCATTCCCCAGTTTGTGACTTGATGATTGTACCTTGGGTACTCCAGGACCTTTACTTGGTTTCCAGATCCCCATTTGCATTTCATTGTGTTGCATAACCGCTGTAGTCCCTCCCCTAGATAGGTCAGATTCGATTATCTTTGTCTTGGAATTGGTTTATTTCGCAATTTCCAAGAAGAATTTCATGATCATTGAGGAGTGTGATGGTCTTTATAACGACACCCTACAGTTACTCGATTCCTCATTCAGAGTGTTATCCCTCGTATTCCCTGGCAGAGTTCATCTTCATATAGAAGTTCCTCCTTTCCTGGAAGTGTTTGATTCTGAATAGTATTTGATTTTGTCCCCTGCAAGGTTGTCTCCCATTTGATATAATTGTGGACTTAAAATTCCCATGCAGTGTCGATTTGTTTGGATCCTCAGCAGATCCTTCCCTAGCCTCGGCATGATTGGTTGACCATCCTTTAGTAGTGCTCTTTTCTCCCCATGGAGTTTGTAATGATCGATTGGAAGCATGATTCTCCATGTCTTTTCCCAACTAGATTTGATTGATTCATAGCTAGATGATTTATTTTCATCTCTAGCATATTCTCCAGTTGGTGTTTCCACCTTGTTGAGATTAGCCGAGTGTTGTATTGATGTTTCAAATTTGTGCAATTTTTATCCTTTATGTTGATTGTGCCAGCATAATCATAATCACATACATACATAGTCATGCATAAAACACAGCACCAGATATTTCATTGCGCATGTTATCGCATTGATTTTTCTTCTGATCCCCTGCTTTGGTGATATTAATTTCATATGCAGATTTGGTGTGTGTGTCCTCCTTCAATTGTAGAGTGTCAGCCCCTTAAGCAGAAAGAGGTTATCCTTTCTCATTCCCTACTGAGTTATTTCCTCATGGATGACTATTGTTTCAGTTTCCTCCCCAGTTCATTATCCGAATGGAACTACTCTCCCTGAGTTATATCCTCGTTGGGTTGAGTCTTTGATTGACTGTTTCTTTCTAGTTATTACCTAGATAGATCTTTTGGTCTCCAAGAGTCTATTACCCAGTAAATGGTAATATTCTTCTTAATGTTGAGTACATTAATTTTACCCAATACACGGTAAAGTGTGATCTACTTCCTTAATTTTCCCCAGCGGATTCGTTTTCACGTTTCCCTGGCAGTCTATCCTTGATATGTTCATCCTAACCAGTGACAGATATTCTTCCTTTTTGGTTTTCTACCCAGTAAAAAGATAGTTGTAATCCTTGCTTTCATTCCCCAGAGTGTTAATCCTTTATATATTCACTTTAACCGGTGACGAATTTTCTCCTTTTTGCGGTCTTCTGCCCAGTAAATGGTAGATATAAATCATACTTTTCCCCTCAAAGTTAATCCTTGATATGCTCACCCTAATTAGTGACAGATTCTCTCTATGTTTTGTGGTCTTCTGCCCGATAATCGGTGGTTATAAATCCCATTTCCTTTGCTGAGTCCATCCTTGATATGATCATCCTAATTGTAAGACCCCAATTTTTACCCTAAGATCCCTCATGGCATCATAACATTGCATTTTGCATTGCCTTAAGGATCATAAGCATCTTGGTTCCTTTACCTTTAGGTGGGATCTCTTGTGAGTTGGTTTAAGATCACCAAGCATGCTTGAATTGTATATTATTGCTTTTCTCATTTTATTTACTAACCAAAAGCACAAAAATATGTCACTAACATCTCTTGTTTGTAGCTTGAGCAGTCACAAGGTCTAAAGCTTCTAGGAGATCCTATGTGCATTGATATGGCCAAGAGAAGATGAAAGAAAGCATGGCAATGGTTCCCAAAGCTCTCATCCATCAAATATGCCTCCCAAATATCTCAATTCATCATTTTGATCAAATAAAATCAAGGGGGCTTGAGGTTTGTTTCCCAAGGAAGCCTTAATTCATCTATTCATCAACTGTGCCTTGCTCATGAAGCAACCTCAACCCATGGTCAAATGAAATCAAGGGAAGTTATTTAATTCATCATTTCATGAATATTTTAACTTCTTTGAGTGTCCTCAATCATCAATTCATCAAGATATGAGGCATGGACTTGAGAAGTTGATCACTCAATTCATCTCGCTATTTTGAAATGCACTGAGACCTAAAATTTTATGTGTTTGTCAAATGGATATGACCCCAAGAGAAATAATGTTCTTAAGGACTATATGAACAACTTTCATGTTCATACAAAATTAATTTGAAGCTTGGAAGGTCATCATCCATTCCAAGACATTATAGGTCATTTTGACTGAAACCCTAATTTTGGGTTAACTTCCCAAGGACATAACTCCTTCATTTTTCATGATTTAGAGGTGAGATCAAGAATTGGAAAGCTTAAGATGTCTACTTAAAATGTCATGTTGATAAAAGTTTCAAAATCTAAAAATAAATACATGTGATAATGCAAAACATTATAGGTCACTTTGGACCAAATGCATTGAAATGTGAAAAAGTCCAACTTCAAGTGCCAATAACTTCTTCATCAAAAATCCAAATGATGCAAAATTTAAGTCCAAATTGATTTCCTTGAAAATATCTACAACTTTTATGTTGAAGATTGTATCATTTGGAGCTTGCATCACTGAGACAGAAGGGCTAGAACTTTGGCCAATTTTGAAAATCTCACATATTCATGTTTTGCACCCTACACTTCATGGCTAATTTTCATCAATTTCCAAGGCCCAAATGGAGTTTTTATCAACATAACAAATGATCCTTATGCAATAAGCTTTCCAACCATTACTCATAAGGTGGTGTTTCCATTTTTGGCATACATTTTCGAAAGCTTGAACATAATAGTGCAATTTTGAAAAATCATTTAATTTGCATTGCATGAGCTACTACCATCCAATTTGCACATTCAATTTACTTTCATCATGCATCAGCTTTCACTTCCAGTTGGAATTAGGCCCTTCATGCGCTTGTACAGGCCCATGCATGGAGGCCCTTTTCATTCATGCAAATTTGAAATCATGCAATCAGCATTGCCTTGCCTATATATACAATGCCATAGCTTCATAATTCTTCAACCTAAAGGCGCCCCAATTGCTGCTAAGCTGAAATCACAACCATCACTAAAGGAACTAGCTCACTTTTCTTCAAATTTTCAGATTTGAACTTTGGTTTCATTGATCAATTTTCAGATCTTAAAGTTCCTAAACCTTCTTCTCCTTGATCTATAGTGTGGACTGTAAGCAATAGCATCCATGAATTATGACTCAAAGCCCTGCAAATTAGAGGTTTACCTCAAGTATTATTTTCTTCTAATCAGCTTGCATAATGCTTATTTCTCATTGTTATTGTGTGATCTGAAGTCCACTGCATAGAGGCAACATTGATGTGCTTTCAATTTTCAAAAATCATGAAGTTCATATGAACACCACAGATCTTCCACTTCTGATTTCTCTCGATATAGAGATCTAGAATGGATTTGAGTGGTACAGGGGTGATGTACATCACCCCAACTCTTGATTGATGCCTGGATCGTGTCTTTTTGTTACGATTTTAATCTCTGTAATTTTGGACTTGGGCGGAGCTTGGCCGGAGAAGACGGTGGCGTTGGCCATCGTCTGGTATCTAGATTTGATCTGGATCGTCCATTCATTTTTCCAGATGCAATCTCACGTGTCCATTGTGATGACTTTTTATTAGGCTTGGTGTATCACAGTTGACTGGCGCATATGGGGAACATGCGCTTCTTAGCCGTGTGATGATCCATGTCAATTAATGAATCATCATCAGACGGCCCACGCATTTCCTTATTTTTCTATTTTCTGATTTTAATTCTTTTATTTCTTTTAATTACATTTCTCTTTAAAAACTCATATCTCTCTCATTATTGGTCCAAAAATTATGGGACCAACTTCATTCTTCTCCTTTTAATTTCTACTTTCTAAAAATGATTTTTAAGATTTTTTATTTTATCATTTGATATTTTTTAGTAATTTTCTCTTTTCTGCTTATTTTTAATTCATTTAAAATAGTTTTTGATATCCAAAAAATACAAAAATATTTTTCCAACCTCTTTGAATGATGATAGATCTATGAAAAATATTCTCATCAATTTATTAATTGATTTGAGATTTATTTGAGATTTTAGTTCAATTAGGTTATTTTTTATGCATTTTAATTGATTTAAAATAGTTTCTGACTTCTAAAAATGCTAGAATTTTTTGTCAAACTTTGTTTGACCTTGTTGAACTTCGGATAATTTACTTGGACTTTTCAAAGTTGATTTGACGTAAGTTTCAAGTTTGACCTTTCTTTATTATTTTAATTCAAGTTTTATTTTAATTTTAAAAAAATACCAAAAATATTTTATGTGCTTCTTGACTTCTAATCTTCATTTTGCTTCTATTTTCTATTGTTTGACTTTGATCTTCTCTATCATTGGTCAATGCTTGTTGATTATCTCATTCCATTTCTATTAATGCACTTTAATTCTTCTTTTTCTTCTTCTTCTTCTTCTTTTTCTTTTTTGATCAATGAGTTAAGGATTGGTGGTTAGCATTGATACATGGAGGTTTAATCTTCCTTGATTCAAATCTAATTCATCTTGATCATGGATCAAGTGAATGGCTTTGCATTAAGGATAGGTTGCTTCCTAAATCATGCAAAGAACCTAAATCAATACAAGATCATTTCTCATCTCTTTTTTTGGCATGGCAAGTTGTTGGAGTTTGATTCACTAATCAAGACCTCTAACTTGTGTTGTTGCCTACATTATTATTGACCAGCCTCAGATAGTTGTGACTTCTACATAAGTCCAATTACGATTGCTTAACATAGCGCTAAATTGCCTTAGGGCATACTAACTCTAACACTAACCATTAACCATTAACATTTAATTTTTGCTCTTTACATTTATGCAATTTACTATTCTTGTACATATTATTCATTTGCTTTTTCCTTTGCTCATTTTAGCACATGTTTATGTTAATGCAATTTGCATTTTGCTCACTTGAGCACATAATTGTGTATATATTATTGTGTTTGTGTTTTATTTTGATTGTTGTGGACCAAATGTAAAAAATGGACAAATGGACTTAGTTTCTAGGACATTCCCTATGCAAAATTGGAGTAAAAGGACCTTAATGTTGAAGATGGATTAGAAGGACCAACTCTCTAAATTCACTCTTGTCCATTCTTGATTTACTTCATAGAACTCTTTGATATGTGTGCTTTTGTGCTAGGGAATCCTATGTGAGCCAAATTAAAGAATCATTGCCATGATCATCCAAAGTGAAAGATACAAGAGACATTGGGGATCTTCTAAGATCTTGTTTGATTGTGTTGATTGCTTGAGCTTACACTTATTTTGCTTGCATATTCCAAAGGATGGGAGCTACATGGATCATCAATATGATCTCTGTAACACCCCAAAATTTGCCCTCCTTATTCACGCATTCATTTTTAGGTCATTTAACATTAGATACATTGCATTTCATCATGTCAATCGGGATTAGCTCCAAGAAGCTTGAACATCATCCAAGACACTTTGTGGGTCCTATCTGGGTGATCAGTCAACACAAGGGAATGGCTTGAGATACTTCCAACATGTTCAAATGGGGTCTATTCATCAGTCAAAACGTTAATCTTGAAGGAGCAAAAGTTTGTTCATGAACTGTCATGCTCGCTAGGCGAAGCCCACGCGTTTCGAAAAATAACAAAAAAAAAACAAAAAAGAAATTTAAAAGAAATAATTAATTAATTAATTAAATAAATAAATAAAATATAATAGAAAAATCTTGGACTTGGACGTCTCTCATTTGAGCCCACAAAGCCATGAAAATCAAGTTATAAAAGAGGGAGAACAGACAGAAAAAGGAAGAGAAGCAAAACACTCTGAGGTTTCCTTGGAACAAAACCCTGGACAAAACCTGAAGAGAAACCTAGACAGAGAGAGTGAGAATTAATCTGCAGCAACCTCCAGGCAACTCTGAAAGGTTCATTCTGACTCACACACTTTCAGCTCAAGCAAACCCTAACATTGGTTTGCAAATCCAGCCGTGCCATTTGATTTGAACCGATCTCTCCAATCAGGTTTGCCCTATATCCATCATCTTTATGCCTTTAATTTGAATGCTCTAAATGTATGAGGTATTATGGGTGAATTTGATACCCTTTTGATGCATGTGTTTGACAAGAGGTTTAGGCCTCCTACCCTTGGTTGCTTTTTGTGAGCTTTTTGTGAATTTTAATGGCATGATTCATGTGGTTACATTTTGATTTGGGGGCAACTCTTGGTTACCCTATTTTGTTTCTCTAATCTGTTTGTTGAGTTTTTTTTATGAGGGCTCATATGACTCTTGCAGAGATGGTTTGCCTGGTGTTCCACTTTATTTGTGGGATACCGCCTGGAGGTTTCATTCCGATTACCTGTACTGACTCACTTTCTTTGATGGTGTTAGCTTGGGAGGATCTCAGGGTTTCCTTGTTCCGTTAATTACTGTTACTTCGGATCTTTATCTGTGTGGTACTTTTACATTTTCCCGTATTTTTACTGCTTTCCTAGTTGGAAGACCTCGATAGGAAGCAATGTTTTTGTGTGTTTATTTTATACAGGTTCCTTCGTCAAGGACTGCCTTTTTGCATGAGCATCCCTAACCCTACCAACTCATTGATTTTTCTTCTCCTAAGAACACGTTAACTCCTTCTACTACAAGCGAGTAAGTCTCCAAAGGTCGAGCATCCGGTAGATTGCGTAGTAACGTCGTTCGTCCAAAACCCAATCCATAACCCCGTAGTTAGCCGAACTACGGCTTGCTCTGATTCTCATTCCAAATGAGATACGTAGGCATAAGACACGATGTCTTAGCGAGCACAATTACCCTTAACCCCTAGGTAGCCGAGCTACGAAGACTCTGATTTATATTCAGATGAGATACGTATGCAGTGGATGCGACATCCGTGCGAGTCATTTTCTTTTGACCCTTTTTTTTAGTAAATAACACATTAGGTAAACCCACACCCTTTAGATAAGAACTACAAAAGTGGATCCCGTAGAGTACTACGGATGCGTAGGGGTGCTAATACCTTCCCTTCGCATAATCGACTCCCGAACCCAAGATTTGGTTGCGAGACCCTGTCTTGTCCTTTCCTTTTTCCAGGTTTACTTCGAGCGTTTCCTTTCCCTCCTTTGGGATAAATAACGCACGGTGGTGACTCTCCTGTCTTTCTTCGCCGGTTGTTTTTTTCGCATTCCATTTTTCAGGTTGCGACAGCTGGCGACTCTGCTGGGGACCCAGTTTCCCTAAGCGAGTCCCTCCTAGCTTTTGTAGGTTGTTTGTTTATTGGGTGTTTATTTTTTTGTACAGTTATTTATCTTTCAGCATTTACCCGTTTTATTGCATTATGTACATATGACTGCCGTATCTGCTGGTTCTATTTGTGAGATGAGTTCTATACCCGAACTCGAGTGCACTTAGGATAGGAGAATGGCATAGTCTTGTTGACTTGTGTGGAGTTATTCCTTAGCAAGTTGACTTGCAAGCCCATTCACTTGGTGGAGGTCATGTTGAGATCAATAATCTCACACAAGTAAGTTGTAGTTAGACATTACTTTTTCCAATATAGACCTTAGAAGCCAAGGACCTTAGTTTACCAAACTCATATTGGCCTATTCGTAGGATGTATTGCGAAATTCATTCAAGTGTAAGATTTGATACGATTGTTACGCGATACTACACTCATAAGAGTCTCTCTTGAGAATATTTTTGGAATACGAGTAGTCGTTCCTCCGATAATATCTGAAAGATGGGATTATAACTATGGGAACCTTTTGTAGAACATGTTTGGCAGGTTTAAACCTTAGTACACTCCTTTTGGGTGGTTCTTAACCTAAACTCCATGCTCGTGACTTGCAACAAACCCTTGATTCGTGGTTGATCCGTTCAGGTATCCTTAATATCAATGAAACTTGGGTGTTGATAAGGTGTAAACCATAATCCTCCAAAAATGGATGGTTGATATTAAGGATAACATGATCCATCCCATGACCTTTGTTTGGTGTGCTTTGCTTGATCCTCTTAATTTCTCTCCAGGCAGTGCAACCTGACAGATGTTCAAGCGGATCCAGCAATTCTGATTGACATGCCATTGCATTGCATAACATCATCTGCATATTTGCATCCAACATCTCATGCTTATTCATTTGCAGGGTATTCCTTTTTTAAGGGGGGGGGGGGCTTAAAATCGAATAAGCAGTGCATCGCATACCATACATATTAACCCTTGTTTGTTTTGCAGGTGTCACCGCAGTGTCTAATGTTTGTTCCCTGTTGCAGGCAGTTATTGGTCCCAAGCGAGTTCACAGGTACCCGACAAAGGAAAACCTTCCACGACTAGCAATGGACCAGATACATAAAGAACTGGCTGATATGCGTGAAAGGATAGATCAGTTCATGACATTGATGACTGGTATGGCAGAAGGCCAGGCGAAGCTGAAGGAATTGGTTGAGCAACCGAGGCCCGATCCAGAGGTGGAAATACCAAGTGCTAAGGGGAACCCTGGTAACCCTGGTAACCCTGGGAACGCTGATAACCATGTGAACACTGGAAACGCGGGTAACGCAAATGTTGATGGAAACCCGGGTAATGTTGGCAACACGGGAAATGTTGGGAATGGTATTGGCGGAAGGTACAATGTGAATCTAGGGATTCGGATTAACGGGCGCCCCGTTATTGAAGATTGTCAGTATGTACAATTTTCTTTGCACGACGAGGCCCTCGAGACCACTCGCCGTATGGATGAGCTTGCTGAGAAGCTCAAATCTTTGGAGTCTCAAAATTCCTTAGGTTTTGATGTCACCAATCTTGGTCTGGTTCAGGGAGTAAGGATCCCTCACAAGTTCAAACCCCCTACTTTTGAGAAATACAACGGGGCTTCTTGCCCACGCACTCATCTCCAATCTTATCTGGGAAGGTTGGGAGCTCACACTGAAGATGAAAAGCTGTGGATGTACTATTTTGAAGACAGTTTAACTGGAGCTTCTCGTGAATGGTATTCTCATTTGTCTCGTACTACCATCAAGAGCGGGAAAGACTTGGCAGAGGCTTTTGTCAAGCAATATCAATACAACTTGGACATGGCTCCAAATCGGACCTTGTTGCAAGGAATGTCTCAGACTGCCAAGGAAACCTTTAGAGAATATGCTCAGCGTTGGAGACAGATTGCTGCATCCGTCCAACCCCCTATGTCTGAAAGGGAGGTGGCGGACATGTTCATGAACACTCTTCAAGGCAATTATATCGAGAGATTGGTTGCTTGCCCGTCAATGAGCTTTGCAGAGATAGTGATTGATGGAGAAAGGATCGAGAGTCTGTTGAAGATGGGCCGAATTCAAGACAACAGTGCTTCCAACTCATCAGTTCCCAAGAAGCCGTTTGTTGGTAACGGTCAACGAAGAAGAGAATGTGAGACGAGCGTTGTATATGCCGGCAGAGGCAGGGGCAGAGGACGCCCTAATTATTATCAAGATCAAGTGGCCGCAATCACTATTCCAACACCTGTTCCTCAACCGCAGTATCATCCGCAACAGTAACCCAGGTACAACAATCAACAACAAGGAGGTAATCCGGGTCAGTAGAGACCCTATCAACAACGTCCAAGGCAGGCGGACCGGGTCATTGAGCCAATCCCAAGGCCTTATTCTGTATTACTTCCCAAGCTGATTGACATGAATCTGGTCCCACCGGTCGATCCCAATAATCTGCCTAGAGGTTATGATGTCAACGCCAGATGTGCTTTTCACTCCAACGCACCTGGCCATACTACAGATAATTGCAAGGCTCTCTAGCTAAAGGTACAAGATTTGAGAGATGCCTAGGCCATCAATTTTTCTCCGGTGCCTAATGTTATCCAAAACCCGATGCCAGCTCACGGCGGGCAGAGGATTAATGTTGTTGATAGTGGGGAAACTTTGAATTTGGTTTCTAATGTGACTAAAGTGAAGACTTCGCTATCGGTGGTCAAAGACCGACTCTTAAAAGAACGGATTTTCCCTGGCTGTGGGGAAGAGTGCAGAAATTGTCAAGACGCCGAGAACGGATGTGATAGTTTGAGAAGGGGTATTCAGCAACTGATAGATGAAGGTTGTCTTCAGTTCGATCAGACTCGTCCAGTGAAGAATGATGGGTCGACAGTAACGTTTTATTTCACTCCTGAATAAATATATGTTCCCGAGAGACCCGCTCCGACAACAATATATTTCCCAGAAAGTCCAGCACCAATTTACTCTGACAACCCTCAACTGACTTTGATTGGTCCGGTCACCATCACGGTACCAGGACCTGTTCCGTATGAGAAAGACAGTGCTATCCCGTGGCACTATGGGGCTGATATCTACTGCCAGGGGCAGAAAGTTAACGAAGAAGACATTGGCATTGGTAGCTCCGCTGTAGAAAATGTTGGAGGAATTGGTGGCTTCACTCGCAGTGGACGCCTATTTGCACCATCTACATTGCGCACGAATGCTGAAGTTGAGGCAGCTGCCAAGGCTAAAGGAAAACAGGTATCCACCGAAGAGGTTACTACCGAGGAAGCTCCTCCTAAGACCGCATTCGAGAAGGAAATGGATGAGTTTATGAGGATTATCAAGAAAAGTGACTACAAGGTAGTCGACCAGCTAAATCAGACACCCTCAAAGATCTCCATTCTCTCACTATTGATGTGCTCTGAGGCACACAGAGCAGCCTTGTTGAAAGTACTGAATATGGCTTATGTTCCCCCAGAGATAACTGTTGACCAGCTGGAGTCGGTAGTTTCGAATGTACACATTAGCCATGCGCTAGGTTTCACCGATTATGACCTAACATCTGAGGGCAGGAATCACAACAAAGCCTTGCATATCACAATGGAATGCAAAGGGACGATGCTTTCCCATGTTTTGGTTGATACAGGTTCTTCTCTGAATGTTCTCCCAAAGAAAGCCTTAACGAAGTTGGATTGCGATAACGCCACCCTGAGGCCGAGTAATTTAGTTGTAAGGGATTTTGATGGCTCTAAGCGAGCTGTTTGTGGCGAAGTTGAGTTGCTAGTTAAGATTGGACCGCGGGTATTTAAGAGTACCTTTTATGTGATGGATATCCAGCCTGCCTATAGCTGTCTGCTAGGTCGACCCTAGATTCATGTTGCCGGTGTTGTTACATCTACTCTCCACCAGAAGCTCAAATATGGACTAGAAGGTCAGATCGTCACCATCTGTGGTGAAGAGGATATTTTTGTTAGCCACCTGTCTACATTTAAGTATGTGGAGATGGATGGCGAGATGCATGAGATGCTGTGTCAAGGCTTCGAAGCCATAAACATCAGTGAGGTTGCGCCCGAAATTGTCTTTTCACCTGAGTCTGAGAAGGTCGGGACTTCTATCTCTTCATACAAGCAAGTTGTTGAAGTTGTTAAGGCTGGTAATGCCCAAGGCTGGGGCAAATTTGTGGAGCCAATCATAAAAGAAGACAAGTTTGGATTGGGGTATACTCCGGGGTCTCAGAAGAATGAAGCTGGTACTTTCTCCAACAGGGGTTTGGTTTCTCCTTACACCGTCAATGTTGCAGATGAAGACAAGGCTGACAGCGACTGTGACTTAGATAGCTGGATTCGCCCGTGTGTCCCAGGAGAAAAGCTCGACAATTGGTCATCTGAAAAAGTCATCCAGTTTACTCTACTGAAGGAGTAATTTTTATTGTTTTCCTTTTATCACATGCATAACAAAGTCTTACGCTTTGACCAAGGTGTAATGAATCATCTGTAGGGCCATCCATTTAGTTACATTTCGCAATTATTTTCATCATCAATAAAGGACAGCTTTTGCAAACAATTTTGTGTTCTCTTTCTTTCAATTTTTTTTACTTTTACAAAAACGGCAATGTTTCTTTTTCATGTTTCTTTTTTGTTTTTCTTTCCAAAAAACACCTCATAAAACTGATCACCCGGATCTCACTGCTAACGACACTGCTATGGCCAAGTATGACTTCGACAATCCTATTTATCAAGCCGAAGAAGGGGTTGAGGAAGATTGTGAATTGCCTAAGGAGTTAGCCAGGTTGTTGAACCAGGAGGATCGAGCTATCACACCTTATCAAGAGGTGGTTGAGACCATCAACATTGGTACCGAAGATGACAAGAAAGAGATCAAGATCGGGGCCAGTCTACAGGCCGAGAGGAAAAGACCGTTGATCATGTACTTGACTGTGTTAGAAAGGTCAATGGGTTGTGTGCTCGGTCAGCATGACGAGTCAGGTCGAAAAGAGCATGCAATATACTACCTTAGCAAAAAGTTTACCGACTGTGAACAAAGATACTCACTACTCGAGAAAACTTACCGCGCTTTGGCATGGGCTGCTCGCCGACTAAGACAGTATATGTTGACTCACACGACTCTATTGATATCAAAGATGGATCAAGTCAAGTATATTTTTGAAAAGCCAGCAGAGTTGCTAGGTGGCAAATGATGCTGACAGAGTATGACATCCAATACACTTCACAAAAAGCCATCAAAGGAAGTGTCTTGTCAGACTATCTTGCCACGTAACCGATTGATGATTATCAACCTATGAGGTTCGACTTTCCTGATGAGGACATCATGTTTCTCAAATCGAAAGATTGCGAGGAACCACTCCCGGAGGAGGGGCCTGACCCTGAATCCAAATGGATTATGATGTTTGATGGGGCGGTCAACGTCAATGGTCGCGGAGTTGGTGCAGTGTTGATCACACTGGAGGGGGTTCATATGCCATTTTGTGCTAGAATAACTTTTCCCTGCACCAACAATGAAGCCAGACGAAGCAGAATGGGTCCGTTCTCGATACAATCAGCTAAGCCTCGTTGAGGAAATGAGACTAGCAGCTATATGCCATGGCCAGCTATATCAGAGACGGACGAAGAGAGCGTTTGATCAGAAAGTGCGTCCTCGGGAGTATCGAGTCGGTGAATTGGTACTCAAAAGAATTCTTCCTCCCAACACAGATCACAGGGGCAAATGGACACCGAACAACGAGGGTCCATACGTGGTTAAAAGAGTTTTCTCTGGCGGAGCTCTGATGCTAACAACCATGGATGGCGAAGACTTCCTGTCCCCTGTCAACTCAGACGCAGTTAAAAAATATTTCGCATAAAATAGACCCGCTGGAAAGTAAAAAGAATAGTCCAGGCAAAAAAGGGGCATTCCGACAAACCAAAAAAAAGAATGAAGAAGTTCGAGCAAAAATTAGGGATATAAAAATATAAAAAAATGTACACCCGGTGAGTCGAAAACCCGAAAGGGAGGCTCAGGCAAAAAAGGGTATCCCAGTGGATTGAAAACCCAAAAGGGCGGTCCACACAAAATTTAGGGAATAAGCGAATAACTGCGATCTGAGTTCATCCGTGTTATATCACTGTTTCATTCAATCCGGCAATCTTCGAAGGTAAAAGATCGACTAATCATCCACTTCAGAAAGCAAGATGAGCAGAGCGTCTTGAGGACATACGAGCCATAGAAGAGTCGAAACTCGGTGGGACCCCGTTTCCACATTGCCATTAGGATAGTTTCTCTTGTTCAATTTATAGCAATCGCCTCTTTCCAGGGATCAGCTTCCTGATGTACTCGCCTATTCCTGGCAAAAAAATTTCAACCAACAAAAGTCGAATAATTCAGTTAAAAAGCCTCTTTACTTTTCATTTATCAGTTTGTTTGCAAAAGATGTCTGAATTCTTGAGGAAACATATTGCATCTGAATGTAATGGTGGCTTTTGCAGATGACTTGCGCAGGAAAACAGTCAAAATTGCTTTGAATGTGCTTAATCCCGGATGGTGAATTCAAACCGAGTAATTCCCCGGGGCATACGTGTATTTTTTGGTTATAGGTCATAGGAACCGGATGCCAAGTCATGAATCCTCACCCCCAAGCGGTTGACAAAGCCTCTCCTCTGCAAAGCAGGTTCCCCAGTAGAGTTGACAGTATCCAGACTATATATCCCCAGTAGAGTTGACAGTATCCAGACTGTATATCCCCAGCGGAGTCGACAGTGCCAGACTGTATCTTCCCAGCAACAACGGAGTAGTCGCATACCCAACAGACAAGAGGGTGGTGTTCCCAGTGTTCATCTCGTCCCCAGCAGATTATTTTTTTTAACAGATTTATTTTAATCCCCAGCCTGAGGACGATTAGCAAGTTCATATCCCCAGCAAAGGTCGATTCCTACGACATTTCCCCAGGAAATGCTTTCCTCACAGACTCTCCTCGCAGAGCCTCGCCAAGCAAAGTTTCCATAGTTGATACTTCCCCAGCAAGGTCAACTTTTCAAAAAAAGGCCGATTTATTTTCGGTGGCTCCCCGGTCCCGGCAGACGGATCGTTCCCCGCAGAGCATTCAAGGATTGATACAGCGATCCGCTCCCTGCCAGAGTTGCTTCCCCAAGCAGATTTCTTTTTTCTTTTGCACCATGCATAACATTTGCATTTGCATTTGCATGCATATCAAACATACACATAAGCTGATAAACAGGTTCTTCAAAGTAGACTGAAAAATTACTTTACAACCAAAGTCATGAGATTCGGCCAGAGGATCAAGTGTGTGTGTGACCCAGCATGAGGGTCATTTCGAAGATTCAGCCTGAGAATCGTTTTCCAGAGATCCAGCCTGATGGTCATTTCGAAGATTCAGCCAGAGAGTCGACTACGAGCGTTATTTCCCCAGCAAGCCAGCTGGAGGAATAGATTGACAGCTCAATAGAAAATCAACCTACAAGAGGATCCAGCCCGCGGATCGCATTAAAAAAACAAAGTCTAATCGAAGAGTCGTTATAACATGTTCTAGCCTGAAGAATATGTACAAAGCCCAAAAGTGGGATATTCTCGAAGCTGCATATCTAACATGAAGACTGTAGATTTCGAAAGAGGGTCAACCAGCGCATGCCCCAGATGCGAGATCCTGATGATGGGAATTTATCATCAAAACAATCCAGATCTAGCCAGAAGATCAAAGTCAGGTCTAGCCCGAAGATCGAAAAATAGATAGATTCAGCCAGAGAATCAAAGAAAATAGATTCAGCCAGAGAATCAAAGAAAATAGATCTAGCCAGAAGATCGAAGTCAGGTCTAGCCCGAAGACCGGAAATAGATTCAGCCAGAGAATCGAAATAAAGGAGATCTAGCCAGAAGATCGAAGAAGATCTAGCCAGAAGATCGAAGTTAGGTCTAGCCCGAAGATTGGAAATAGATTCAGCCAGAGAATCGAAACAATTCAGATCTAGCCAGAAGATCGAAGTAGATTCATCCAGAGAATCAAAGAAAATAGATTCAGCAAGAGAATCGAAACAATTCAGATCTAGCCAGAAGATCGAAGAAGATCTAGCCAGAAGATTGAAACCGTATCCAGCCCGAGGATCAAAATTAACATCCAACCAGAGGACTAAATTGAGTATAGATTCAGCCAGAGGATCGAAACTCCAGATTAAGTCAGAAGACTGATTCCGATTCAGCCAGAGGATCGGAAGAGAAATAAACAGCGCGGTGTATTTCAGCATTTTTGTGGTGTTCTCGGAGCGCAAACTTTCGGTCTGTCTTTGGTATTCAATCACAGCTCACCCTGTTTGTCTGATAAGCTATTCGCTTTCATCCTGCTCGGGTTAGCTGATGACTGAATAGGGGCAGCTGTAACACCCCAAAATTTGCCCTCCTTATTCACACATTCATTTTTAGGTCATTTAACATTAGATACATTGCATTTCATCATGTCAATCGGGATTAGCTCCAAGAAGCTTGAACATCATCCAAGACACTTTGTGGGTCCTATCTGGGTGATCAGTCAACACAAGGGAATGGCTTGAGATACTTCCAACATGTTCAAATAGGGTCTATTCATCAGTCAAAACGTTAATCTTGAAGGAGCAAAAGTTTGTTCATGAACTGTCATGCTCGCTAGGCGAAGCCCACGCGTTTCGAAAAAAAAAGAAAAAAAAAAAAAAAAAAAAAAAAAAAAAAAAAAAAGAAAAAAAAAAGAAAAAAAAAATTAATTAATTAATTAATTAATTAATTAAATAAATAAATAAATAAAATATAATAGAAAAATCTTGGACTTGGACCTCTCTCATTTGAGCCCACAAAGCCATGAAAATCAGGTTATAAAAGAGGGAGAACAGACAGAAAAAGGAAGAGAAACAAAACACTCTGAGGTTTCCTTGGAACAAAACCCTGGACAAAAACTGAAGAGAAACCTAGACAGAGAGAGTGAGAATTAATCTGCAGCAACCTCCAGGCAACTCTGAAAGGTTCATTCTGACTCACACACTTTCAGCTCAAGCAAACCCTAACATTGCTTTGCAAATCCAGCCGTGCCATTTGATTTCAACCGATCTCTCCAATCAGGTTTGCCCTATATCCATCATCTTTATGCCTTTAATTTGAATGCTCTAAATGTATGAGGTATTATGGGTGAATTTGATACCCTTTTGATGCATGTGTTTGACAAGAGGTTTAGGCCTCCTACCCTTGGTTGCTTTTTGTGAGCTTTTTGTGAATTTTAATGGCATGATTCATGTGGTTACATTTTGATTTGGGGGCAACTCTTGGTTACCCTATTTTGTTTCTCTAACCTGTTTGTTGAGTTTTGTTTTGTGAGGGCTCATATGACTCTTGCAGAGATGGTTTGCCTGGTGTTCCACTTTATTTGTGGGATACCGCCTGGAGGTTTCATTCTGATTACCTGTACTGACTCACTTTCTTTGATGGTGTTAGCTTGGGAGGATCTCAGGGTTTCCTTGTTCCGTTAATTAATGTTACTTCAGATCTTTATCTGTGTGGTACTTTTACATTTTCCCGTATTTTTACTGCTTTCCTAGCTGGAAGACCTCGATAGGAAGCAATGTTTTTGTGTGTTTATTTTATACAGGTTCCTTCGTCAAGGACGGCCTTTTTGCATGAGCATCCCTAACCCTACCAACTCATTGATTTTTCTTCTCCTAAGACCACGTTAACTCCTTCTACTACAGGCGAGTAAGTCTCCAAAGGTCGAGCATCCGGTAGATTGCGTAGTAACGTCGTTCGTCCAAAACCCAATCCATAACCCCGTAGTTAGCCGAACTACGGCTTGCTCTGATTCTCATTCCAGATGAGATACGTAGGCATAAGACGCGATGTCTTAGCGAGCACAATTACCCTTAACCCCTAGGTAGCCGAGCTACGAAGACTCTGATTTATATTCAGATGAGATACATATGCAGTGGATGCGACATCCGTGCGAGTCATTTTCTTTTGACCCTTTTTTTTAGTAAATAACACATTAGGTAAACCCACACCCTTTAGACAAGAACTACAAAAGTGGATCCCGTAGAGTACTACGGATGCGTAGGGGTGCTAATACATTCCCTTCGCATAATCGACTCCCGAACCCAAGATTTGGTTGCGAGACCCTGTCTTATCCTTTCCTTTTTCCAGGTTTACTTCGAGCGTTTCCTTTCCCTCCTTTGGGATAAATAACGCACGGTGGCAACTCTCCTGTCTTTCTTCGCCGGTTGTTTTTTTTGCATTCCATTTTTTAGGTTGCGACAATCTCAAGAGAGGAACTCTATTTGTGGTCTTGTTTCTTATCCTTCATCTCTTGTATGATTAGGACCTTAGCCATTCTTCTTCTTCTCTCGACTCTAACCCAAGCCAAAACTTTTGTGCAAACATTTAACAATTGCTTTTAAACATTAGAAACCTAAGCCTTATGCTTTTGATTTTCAAACTTTCTTTTCATAACACTTATTTTGAATTGAATCTTTAAGTCAACTTTGACCATATTTTGTAAATACTTTTCATTGGTAAATATAACTCATTCAAATGCTTTTGTGGTTTCAATGGCCACTTTCTTAATCAAACTTTTTCATAACCTTTAGCTATTAGGTTTGAGTTATCCTTGAGGTAGATGTAATACTCACCTATATCCTTAGTGATGGACAATGAGTCTTCCATGCTTATTATAGGGTTAACCCCTCACTAGCATGTTGAAGATATCCTCACATGGTGGATTTGTGGTTTTAGGTTGAGTTTTCTCCCTTGGATAACAAAAGACCTTAAGGCTTTTGGACCAATCAATTCACCAATTCATTTTGAGATTTTTACCCCGAACTACGAGGTTTTGATCCTAATCTTTTTTTATGGTACGTAGGCAATAGGTTTATCCATCCAAACACAAATTGTAATTAACTTGTATATTCTCTTCTCATCTCTTCAATCATGTTTGCACAAACAAATTTTCACAAAATACCAACCTTACAACAAAATGTGAAAAGGGCTCCCTAGGAGTACCTAGGATGTTTTGGGTGCTTAAAACCTTCCCATTGCATAACCAACCCCCTTACCCCGATCTCTGACTTTTTTATTAGTTTTTGATTCGATAAAACTTTTAGGTTTTTGTTCGCTTTCTAACCATTCCTTTGGATAAATAGAAGTGCGGTGGCGACTCGACTTGTATGGTTTACCTTAAATTTAGTCAATATCTATAATGGTAACGAATACCACGCTACAAAAAAGTGGCGACTCTGCTGGGGACATTTGCCTAGTGGGTTTTGCCTACTTTTCATATCTTTGTGACATATTTTTGTGCAATTTGGGATTACTGTATTGTATGTAATGATTGAATTGCTTGAATATTAATTCCTTGTATGCTTGGTGATCTTTGTGAGATGAGTTCTATACCTGAACTCGAGTGCACTTAGGATAGGAGAATGGCATAGTCTTGTTGACTTGTGTGGAGTTATTCCTTAGCAAGTTGACTTGCAAGCCCGTTCACTTGGTGGAGGTCATGTTGGGATCAATAATGTCACACAAGTAGTTGTGGTTAGACATTACTCTTTCAAATATAGACCTTAGAAGCCAAGAACCTTAGTTTACCAAGCCCATCTTGGCCTATTCTTAGGATGTAGTGCGAAAATCGTTCAAGTGTAAGATTTGATACGATTGTTACGCGATACTACACTCATAAGAGTCTCTCTTGAGAATATTTTTGGAATACGAGCAGTCGTTTATCCGATAATATCCGAAAGATGGGATGATGACTATGGGAACCTCTTGTAGAACATGTTTGGCATGTTTAAACTCTAGTACACTCCCTTTGGGTGGTTCTTAACCGAGACTCCATGCTCGTGACTTGCAACAAACCCTTGATTCATGGTTGATCTGTTCTTGTATCCTTAATATCAATGGAACTTGGGTGTTGATAAGGTGTAAACCATAATCCACCAAAATGGATGATTGATATTAAGGATGACATGATCCAACCCATGACCTTTGTTTGGTGTGCTTTGCTTGATCCTTGAGTGTGATTGTTGCATCCATGCATTCATGCACCCATTTGCATCCATATCATCGATAATGAGAAAATTTTCAAGGAAGTTAAGAGGTGTATTTGCAAATTTTCAGACATGGAAAGACAAAGAAGGAATACGAAGAAGTACAGTTTCACACAACCCGACTTGAAAGAGCTAAGGAATTTGACATCCTATGTATTAGATCCCTTGGGTTTCAAGGATCGTTTTGGGAATCTATTATCTGTTATGACTACTCAAGTGGACGAAGCATTGATGAGTGTATTGGTGCAGTTCTATGATCCCTTGTACCGTTGCTTCACATTTCCGGATTTCCAGCTTTTGCCTACGCTTGAGGAGTATGCCTATCTTATGGGTATACCTATTCTAGACCAGTTGTCGTTCAATGGCTTAGAGAGTGTTCCTCCTTCTCAAGAGATAGCTGATATGTTGCATATAGATGAATCTCTGGTTGGTGCTCATATGACTACCAAAGGTGGAATTCAAGGTCTCCCTTCTGAGTTCCTCATTGCTCAAGCTACTATGTATGGGAAGGCCATGAGTGAGGACGCCTTTGAGGCCATATTTGTACTTCTCATCTATGGGCTAGTGTTATTCCCCAACATCGACAAGTTTGTGGATGTGAACGCTATTAGGATTTTCTCTACTCTTAATCCCGTTCCGACTCTGTTGGGTGACACTTACTTTTCTTTCCATATGAGGAAAGCAAAGGGTGGTGGTACCATTGTGTGTTGTTTGCCTTTGCTGTACAAGTGGTTTATTTCGCACTTGCCACAGACGGTCGCCTTCAAAGAGAACAAAGGATGTCTAGGGTGGTCCACGAGGCTTATGTCTCTCACTAATGATGATATCTTTTGGTAAAACCGTGTATATGATGGTGTGCAGATTATCGACTCTTGTGGTGAATTCTCCAATGTGCCTCTTCTTGGTGCATGTGGTGGGATTAACTACAACCCTATTTTGGCACGTCGTCAGCTTGGGTTCCCCCTAAAGGATAAACCTAATAACATTCTGTTAGAGGGTGTGTTCTTTCAGGAGGGTAAAGATCCCCAAGGCTTGAAGGGCAGGATAGTCCGCGCTTGGCGCAAGATCCATAGGAAGGGAAGGAAGGAGCTGGGTCCGAAGAACTGTATTGCTTTGGAACCCTATACCTCTTGGGTTAGGAGGAGAGCTTCCGAGTACTTACACCTTTGGTTGTGATTGGGCCTTTAACCCTCCCTGACCAAGGAGTAGAGGAGTTGAGAGATGAAGACCGTTCGTGTGCCTGGATCCGCGAACGAGAGGATTTGCTTCATCAAATTAGGGAGAAGGATGCTTTGATAGAGTTCCTTGAGCACCATGTCATTGATGAGCCTGACGATGCATTGACTTCTCTATTTCCTCAGTCTTCCATGTTTTGGAAAAGGAAGTATGATCGACTTGCCAAAGAGAAGGCAGATATGGAGGCAGCCTATGAGAGGGAGGTGAAGAGGCCTCGTGCAGCTTATCTTCCAGTCTCCAGAGCTTTAGATGATTGTTTCTAGGGTTCCATGGGATGATCACTTTCCTTTTCTCTTGTATTTGGTTACCAGGACTGTACTTCTTTGGTGTAAAAATATTTCCAAATATTATTGATGTGATATTTCCATATAAGATAAATGTTTAAAATTTCCAATATTTGCAAATAGGACTCTAAAAGTTCCTCTGATATAAAAATTAAACCATATGCAATGCATGCATCATGTGCATAAGTAGGTTTTGCTCCAGGCTTCTTGTTCTATGGTCTACCTATGTGTTCTTCATTTATTTTAATAACAAGCTGACTCACCGGTACTACACCCGAGCCAACGCATCAAGACTAATGGATCATTTGGAGCAAGAGAACCGTGAACTCAAGGAGGAAGTGGCCAGATTGACTGCCCTGATGGAGTCATTCATGGCTGCCCAGAGTCAGTCGTCTCCGACACCTTTAACTCCTCCCTAGAGGACAGTCATCTCCGAGATTGCCTCTTCAACCGTACCTGCGGTCAGTGCTCACTTTGCACCAACAGCTATGCCAGTCGGGTTTCCTTGGGGGATGCCTCCCAACTTCATGCCTGAGGGTCCTGCACCCACCTTTGCTTCTTTGTTGGTATCTAGCCCGGTCCTTGTCGTTCCACCTCCTATCGTGCATACTATGCCTAGAGTAGACGACACTATCTATCATTCTGAGCCGTCTAAGGGCCCAGATGTCTATAAAAATATGGATGCTATGAATGATCAATTTCTTGAGCTCCGCAAGGAATTGAAAACTCTCTGAGGAAAAGACCTATTCGACAAGTTTGCTGCTGAACTCTGCTTGGTCCCAAACGTCAAAATCCCTGTAAAGTTCAAAGTACCTGAATTTGAAAAGTACAAGGGAAATACTTTCCCTCTCAGCCACCTGGTTATGTATGCCAGGAAGATGTCGACTCAGATCGACAACGATCAACTTCTCATTCACTACTTCCAGGACAGTTTGTCCGGTGCTGCCCTGAGATGGTATATGGGCTTGAACAGCGCGAACATCCGATCCATCAACGACCTTGGCGAGGCCTTCATCAAGCAATACAAATATAACGTGGATATGGCTCCCGATAGGGATCAATTGAGAGCCATGTCCCAGAAGGACAAGGAAACTTTTAAGGAGTATGCCTAGAGGTGGCGAGAGTTAGCAGTACAGATTATGCCCCCGCTGGAGGAGAAGGAAATGACCAAGATCTTTCTAAAGACCTTGAGCTCTTTTTATTACGAGCGGATGATTGCCAACGCTCCTTCTAACTTCACCGAGATGGTGAATATGGGGATGCGTCTGGAAGAAGGAGTCAGGGAAGGGCACCTGACCAGAGAAGAAGGCTCTTCTGCCAAACGGTATGGGATGTTTGGAAAGAAGAAAGATGGCGAGGCACATGCTGTGACCTCCCATGCTAAACCTAGAAGACCCTCAGTGAGGAGGAAGACCGTGCGTCCTGCCGGGAACCAGCATCAGGTGGCTGACATAGCACCTATTTTCAGAGATAATCAACAATATCAGCATCACAATAATAATCAGCAACAGCAACATCCGCAATATCAATAACAACAGCATTGTCCTCAATAGCAGGCCTACCAGCCTCGAAACAGCAATCAAGCCAGTACAAGCTATGAGAGGAAAAAGGTCACCTTCGATCCTATTCCCATGACCTATGCCGAATTGTATCCCTCTTTGATAGAGAGGAAATTGATTACTCCGCGAGACCCATCGGCTATACCTACCAACCCTCAGTGGTGGTATAAGCCTGAGCTACACTGTGTTTATCATTCTGGTGCTCCCGGACATGACATGGAAAACTGTTATCCACTGAAGACCAAGGTTCAAGACCTTGTGAGATGTGGTATCCTGTGTTTCGAGGACGTAGGTCCTAATGTGAAGAAGAACCCATTGCCCGAGCATGGGAAATCCTCTGTTAACATGGTCCAGGGTTTCCCTGGTAAATATAAAGTCAAATATGTCAGCCATATTTGACAATCTCTGGTCGAGATGCACAGACTGCTGTGCGAGTACAGTGATTACGAGCATGACCACGACAGATGCCGAGTTTGCACTGTCAATCAAAGAGGATGTCGCCAAGTCCGCAAAGACATTCAAGAAATGCTGGATAAAGGAGTCATTGAGATACTTCAGAATCGAAATGTTGATGAGGATGATGATGAAGTCAATGTAATATCTCCGGTATTTCGGATCCCTGGGCCTGTTGTCATCAAGTATGATGGCAGCAAGCAGAAGGCTTCTCCCTCTTTGATTATCAAACCAGCTGGCCCTGTGCCATACTCTTCTGATAAGGCGGTTCCCTATCGCTACAATGTTGTGACATTGAAGGATGGGAAGGAGGTGCCCCTACCCTCTACCTCTATTGTTAATATTGCCGATGTCAGCGGCCTGACCCGTAGCGGTCGTGTTTTCTTGGCTCCGCCGAAACCCCAAGCTGATGTCAGAAGGGCCGATGTTGCTGATTATGCTGAACGCCCGGTTGGAACTACTGCGAATGCTCCGAATCCGGCACTTGCTGCCATTAAACCTGCCTCTGTTGTGAAAGCTCCTGCCTTTATAGGCCAGAATGGAAATACGAAAGAAGATTGTGATGAGATGTTAAGGCTCATCAAAAGGAGTGAATACAATGTTGTAGATCAGCTTCTACAGACGCCATCGAGGATCTCTGTATTATCTTTGTTGATGAATTCAGAACCACACCGAGAAGCTCTGCATAAGGTGTTGGATGTGGCGTATGTGGATCATGACGTCACAATAGAACAATTTGACATTATTGTTGCAAACATCACCGCTTGTAACAATTTGAGTTTTTGTGATGCTGATCTCCCTGAGGAGGGAAGAGACCACAATTTGGCACTACACATCTCCATGAGCTGTAAGGATGATGCCATGTCCAATGTGCTGGTGGACACTGGATCATCGTTGAATGTGTTGCCAAAGTCCACTCTTGCTAAATTGTCATATCAGGGGCCTCCCATGAGGCAAAGTGGAGTAGTGGTTAAAGCTTTCGATGGGTCCCGTGAAGTTGTGATTGGAGAGGTTGAGCTCCTAGTCAAAATTGGACCAAGTGATTTCCAGATCACCTTCCAGGTCATGGATATTCACCCATCGTATAGTTGTCTGTTGGGCACGCCATGGATTCACGAGGCTGGCGCCATGACATCCACCCTACACTTCTGAATGTGATTTCATCACCATGGCCTTTCTCCATGTGGGGAATTGACATGATTGGCATGATAGAGCCGAAAGCATCCAACGGTCACAGATATATTCTCGTAACAATTGATTACTTCACCAAGTGGGTTGAAGCGGCGTCATATGCAAACGTAACCAGGCAGGTGGTTGTGAAGTTTATCAAGAATCAACTCATATGCCGTTATGGTGTGTCGGATAAGATCATTACTGACAATGGATCTAACTTGAACAACAAGATGATGAAAGAGCTGTGGAGTGAGTTCAAGATTGCACATCATAATTCTTCTCCTTATAGACCCAAGATAAATGGGGCTGTTGAAGTTGCTAATAAGAATATCAAGAAGATCGTCCAGAAGATGGTTGTTATGTACAAAGATTGGCATCAGATGCTGCCATTTTCCTTGCATGGCTATCGTACATCTGTCCGCACTCCAACAGGGGCAACCCCTTTCTCTCTTGTTTACGGCATGGAGGTTGTGCTCCAATTAGAGGTGGAGATCCCATTGATGAGAGTCTTGATGGAATCCAAGTTGACTGATGTTGAATGGGTTCAGATTCGTTATGACCAGCTGATTTTGATAGAAGAGAAGAGATTGACGGCCATGTGCCATGGTCAGTTATATCAGCAAAGGATGAAGAAAGCCTTTGATAAGAAGGTCAAGCCTCGTGTGTTTCGAGAAGGTGACCTTGTGCTCGAGAAAGTTTTGTCTTTCGCGCCCGATTCCAGGGGCAAGTGGACTCCAAACTATGAAGGTCCATATGTTGTTAAGAGAGCCTTTTCAGGAGGTGCTTTGATACTTACAACTATTGATGGAGAGGATTTCACTCGTCCTGTGAATTCAGATGCAGTCAAGAAATACTTCGCCTAAAATAAAAACAGAATAGCTCGCTAAGTTGAAAACCCGAAAGGGCAACTTAGGCAAAAAATGAGTGTCTCGGTGGATTGAAATCCCGAAAGGGAGATCCAGGAAAAAGTTAGAGACATAAAAAAATGAATATGTATCCCGCTAGATTGAGTACCTCATCCTGGGGAAATCTAGGCAAAAATTAGGGATTTGGCAAGTAATTGCATCCTGACAAGACTTTGTTCTACAACTGTCATCTGTCAAAGATTCTTGCTCAGTCATCGTCAACCGAAGCTTCGAATACATCGGATTCAGAGTTGGTGGAGAAATGGTCATTATGTTCGATGTAGCCCTTTTCCAACATATATCACCAATTTCAAATTTGTAAAAATCTATGGAGTCTTGCCATTTGCAGACTACCATTCCATCAAATAAATTTGAGCCTTTATCCAATTCTTTACACTCTTATTTGTTTCTGTTCAACAAATGATTTGCATGTTTTAATTGAGAAAAATCATTGTTTTAAATAAGTAAAATTTTCATGAATTGTTTTTAAACAAAGTGATCATTCACAATGACAAAAGGATACTTGGGATGTCTTCAGTGCTCTCCCAAGGATGGTATGATTCCCAAAAGGGTAAGACATTTGTTCATATTCCCAGCATACTTGTATCCTCTTCATTTGTCTTTCAAGTTGTCTCCTCCGCTGGCATAGAAGAAAGTTGTACCTCACACCAAATCCCGGGAGGTTTGGGAGTTCTGGGAGTGATCTCAATCTTTTAGATCCCCATTGAGTCTGGATTTAGCATTTGTGGTATCAATTATATGGTTGTCATCCCTTATGCAGATTGACCTAAAATCCCTTATAGATTGATAAATTGAATATGCTAATCTTTCTGAAGGAGTCAGTTTCCCCTCACTTCAAGTAAGAATTTCCCCTCAAAGTAAGCAGGAAATATCCAGCATAAGTGGAACTTTCATCAAACTTGGTTTGTAGCTTTCTCTCTATGGACTTGGCTACTTTTGATCTCCAGCAATTTTGCTCCTCGACCATCCTCAGCAGGGTTGATCCCACCCCTACTCCCCAATATGTTCACCATCGAGGTATCTCCAGCAGTTGCCTACGGATAATCCCCGATTCGGTCACCAACAGTGTTTCCCTAGGAGGATTGCCTGATCAGAGCCCGTTTGCGGTTTCTTCCCGAGCAGAGTGGTTGATGAAGATGTTTATCTTTCCTTCCTCAGTGGAGTTAGTGTCTTTCCCTCCTCGGCAAAGTTGTTTTCTTCAGTAGTGCAGTCTGTGGTGGTGACATTTGAACCTTCTGATTGGTGGTTGTTTCTCACAGAGTTCCATCTTCCCCTCTAATAATTTCCCTAGTAGAGTTGCTTCTACGGCGGATTTTATCTGTGTGTTGATCCCGTCCCCAACTGGAGTGGCTGATTCTCCTTGCCCTGCAGAGATCTTTATTTCCTGGTATCTTTTGTCCCCATTAGATTGGATGTTTTCCAGTGGGACTGGCTTTCTCTCTCGAGATGTAGTACCAGATGTTTGTTCATTGATTCTTGGACCTGTTTGTGTTAGATATGTCTGTTTGTCAGCCTTCATCATACATAAACCACGCATATACATGCATAAGCTTGACATCTAGATATTCATGTTGCATTCCTTGCCATATATCTTTGTTTGTTGTCTCCTGCTATTTGGTGATACATATTTCTCCAAGCAGATATTTGTGTCTGATCTCTCCATATAGAGTCAGCCCCATAGGCAGAAAGTGTCTATCCTTTCTTCCATATTCCCCACTGAGTTTTGTCCTCGTGGATGATTGTTGTTTCTGTTTCCTCCCAACACATATATTGGGATGGAGTTCCCCCCTGAGTTATATCCTCATGGGGTTGAGTCTTGTTTCATTGTGTCTCTCTAGTTTGTTCCTAGATTGACTCCTTGTGATTTTCCCTGCACTTCCCCGTAGTCTAGATGAACGATTGCTCAGTAACCAGTAATTGTCCATCTTTTCCCGGACAAAATTTTTGTGGCCTTCTACCCAGTATTCGGTAGTTGTAAGTCCTATTTCGGTGGTTTTCTACCCTTATACTGGTAGGTGTAAACCCCATTTTATCCCCTTGTGGAGATAACCTTATTTTGTTCATCCTAACCGATGACAGTTACTCTTCCGTGGTTTTCTACCCAGTATCCGGTAGATGTAATCCCCTCTTTGACGGTTATCTTTGTCCAACATTCGGTATTGATATTTCTTCACCTTTTGAGTATATCTCCCAGTAACCGGTGATATATCTCCCGGATCATTGCCATTGCCAATGTATCCCTGGCAAGTCATCTTTCATTTTACCCTTGGCTGGTAATGATTTGTTTCCCCCTCGGATTGGTCATCATTTTATATCTTCGATATCCCGATGTCCTTTCCTTTCGGTCGATTTATCCTTTATTAACCCAGTAACCGGTTGTGGATAATCTTCCATGGAAGTATATTATCTACGTTCTGACGGTAATAGATAATATATCTCATGCGCTCTTTGGCCGAAGTCTTTTGTTCTTCCCCAATCGATTAAGATTCGTATTCCCTCTACGGAGTCGAATGCCCATCCTGTAATTGAGTTTGCTTTTCAGCTCTCATGTTCGGATGATGAGTGTCTTGGAAATATTCCCCAATTCGCGCCTTGGTCGGTCACCTATTATATGCCCAGTAACCGGTATCCCTGGTGTTCCCTCCTTTTTGCTCCCTATTATGACTTTTTTGTCCCCTGTGGAGTCAGATTTTCCTGAGTTGAAATATACCTTTTCAGGCCTTCCTCAGATGTTTTGGATGTTTGATATCTCTCACCCTCATACCGGTCTTAGATACTCATTCTCCTTGAGCGTGTTGTTCTCTCACCCTTATACCGATGTTTCGATCACATGTCTCCTTGAGCTTATTACCCAGTAACCGGTAATACCTCATCCTGTAGTTTCCTCAAATGAGTCCTGTTTGGACATTCCCCAGCGAAGTACCTTAGTGGATTTTCCCCATATGAGTCCGGATTTTCATCCGAAGTATCCTTTGTGGATAGTTTTGGTGTATTGGCATATTCCCCAATACATGCATCTTTGAGTCAGCTCGAGTCTTTCCATTGATTTATTTTCATGGAATTCTTCTCGTGTCTCTCGGCAAGTCTCAATTCGTGTCCTGCTCACGCATTCTTATTCCCTCTCCTATCCCCATAAGAGTCCCCAGATTCTTTGTCCCATTTAGTGTATTGCTCATATGGATTTTCAGTTTCTCCTGATTTCTCTTTGTGGACATATATCTCCACCGAATATTACCTTTCGCATACATACATTTGCATCATGAGGTCTCTTAGGGACCAAAATCCGTTTCTTTGTTATTATTTAAGCCCATTCTACCTCGTCGAGACGAAGATTTTAACCTTCATTTCTCCGGCTAGAATGACCTTAAATAGGGGCATCTGTAAGACCCCAATTTTGACCCTAAGATCCCTCATGGCATCATAACATTGCATTTTACACTGCCTCAAGGATCATAAGCATCTTGGTTCCTTTACCTTTGGGTGGGATCTCTTGTGAGTTGGTTTAAGATCACCAAGCATGCTTGAATTGTATATTATTTATTTTCTCATTTCATTTACTAACCAAAAGCACAAAAATATGTCACTAACATCTCTTGTTTGTAGCTTGAGCAGTCACAAGGTCTAAAGCTTCTAGGAGATCCTATGTGCATTGATATGGCCAAGAGAAGATGAAAGCAAGCATGGCAATGGTTCCCAAAGCTCTCATCCATCAAATATGCCTTCCAAATATCTCAATTCATCATTTTGATCAAATCAAATCAAGGGGCTTGAGGTTTGTTTCCCAAGGAAGCCCTAATTCATTTGTTCATCAACTGTGCCTTGCTCATGAAGCAACCTCAACCCATGGTAAAATGCAATCAAGGGAAGCTCTTTAATTCATCATTTCAAGCATATTTTAACATATTTGAGTGTCCTCAATCATTAATTCATCAAGATATGAGGCATGGACTTGAGAAGTTGATCAGTCAATTCATCTGGCTATTTTGAAATGCACTGAGACCTAACTTTTTATGTGTTTGTCAAATGGATATGACCTCAAGAGAAACAAATTTATTAAGGACTATATGAACAACTTTAATGTTAATCAAAAATTAATTTGACGCTTTTAAGGTCATCATCCATTCCAAGACATTATAGGTCATTTTGATTGAAACCCTAATTTTAGGTCAACTTCCCAAGGACATAACTCCTTCATTTTACATGATTTTGAGGTGCGATCAAATGCATTGGAAATATTAAGATGTCTACTTAAAGTTTCATGTTGAGCAAAATTTCAAAAACTCAAAAGAAATACATCTGATAATTCAAAACATTATAGGTCACTTTGGACCAAATGCATTGAAATGTGAAAAAATCCAACTTCAAGTGCCCATAACTTCTTCATCAAAAATCCAAATGATGCAAAATTTAAGTCCAAATTGACTTTCTTGAAAATATCTACAACTTTGATGTTGAAGATTTTATTATTTGGAGCTTGCATGACTGAGACAGAAGGGCTAGAACTTTGGCCAATTTTGAAAATCTCACATATGCATGTTTTGCGCCCTACATTTCATGGCCAATTTTAATCAATTTCCAAGGCCCAAATGGAGTTTTGATCAACATAACAAATGATCCTTATGCAATAAGCTTTCCAACCATTACTCATAAGGTGGTGTTTCCATTTTTGGCATAGCATTTTCGAAAGCTTGAACATAATAGTGCAATTTTGGAAAATCATTTAATTTGCATTGAATGAGCTACTACCATCCAATATGCATGTCCAATTTACTTTCATCATGCATCAGCTTTCAATTCCAGTTGGAATTGGGCCCTTCATGCGCCTGTACAGGCCCATGCATGGAGGCCCTTTCCATTCATGCAAATTTGAAATCATGCATTCAACATTGCATTGCCTATAAATACACTGCCATAGCTTCATAATTCTTCAACCTAAGGGCGCCCCAATTGCTGCTAAACTGAAATCACAACCATCACTAAAGGAACTAGCTCACTTTTCTTCAAAATTTTCAGATCTGAACTTTGGTTTCATTGATCAATTTTCAGATCTTAAAGTTCCTAAACCTTCTTCTCCTTGATCTATAGTGTGGACTGTAAGCAGTAGCATCCAAGAATTGTGACTCAAAGCCCTGCAAATTAGAGGTTTACCTCAACTGTTATTTTCTTCGAATCAGCTTGCATAGTGCTTATTTCTCATTGTTATTGTGTGATCTGAAATCCTCTGCATAGAGGCAACATTGTTGTGCTTTCAATTTTGAAAAATCATGAAGTTCATATGAACACCACAGATCTTCCACTTCTGATTTCTCTCAATATAGAGATCTGGAATGGATTTGAGTGGTACAGGGGTGATGTACATCACCCAAGCTCTCGATTGATGTCTAGATCGTGTCTTTTGGTTACCATTTTAATCTCTGTAATTTTGGACTTGGCCGGAGAAGACGGTGGCGCTGGCCACCGTCTGGTCTCCAGATTTGATCTGGATCGTCCATTCATTTTTCCAGATGCAATCTCACGTGTCCATTGTTATGACTTTTTATTAGGCTTGGTGTATCACAGTTGACTGGCGCATACGGTGAACATGCGCTTCTTAGCCGTGTGATGATCCACGCCAATTAATGATTCATCATCAGACGGCCCACGCATTTCCTTATTTTTCTATTTTCTGATTTTAATTCTTTTATTTCTTTTAATTCCATTTCTCTTTAAAAATTCATATCTCTCTTATTATTGGTCTAAAAATTATGGGACCAACTTCATTCTTCTCGTATTAATTTCTACATTCTAAAAATGATTTTTAAGATTTTTTATTTTATCATTTGATATGTTTTAGTAATTTTCTCTTTTCTGCTTATTTTTAATTCATTTAAAATAGTTTTTGATATCCAAAAGATACAAAAATATTTTTCCAACCTCTTTGAATGATAATAGATCTATGAAAAATATTCTCATCAATTTATTAATTGATTTGAGATTTATTTGAGATTTTAGTTCAATTAGGTTATTTTTTATGCATTTTAATTGATTTAAAATAGTTTCTGACTTCTAAAAATGCTGGAATTTTTTGTCAAACTTTCTTTGACCTTGTTGAACTTGGGATAATTTACTTGGACTTTTCAAAGTTGATTTGAAGTAAGTTTGAAGTTTGACCTTTCTTTATTATTTTAATTCAAGTTTTATTTTAATATTAAAAAAATACCAAAAATATTTTATGTGCTTCTTGACTTCTAATCTTCATTTTGCTTCTGTTTTCTATTGTTTGACCTTGATCTTCTCTATCATTGGTCAATGCTTGTTGATTATCTCATTCCATTTCTATTAATGCACTTTAATTCTTCTTTTCTTCTTCTTCTTCTTCGTTTTCTTTTTTGATCAATGAGTTAAGGATTGGTGGTTAGCATTGATACATGGAGGTTTAATCTTCCTTGATTCAAATCTAATTCATCTTGATCATGGATCAAGTGAATGGCTTTGCATTAAGGATAGGTTGCTTCCTAAATCATGCAAAGAACCTAAATCAATACAAGATCATTTCTCATCTCCTTTTTTGGCATGGCAAGTTGTTGGAGTTTGATTCACTAATCAAGACCTCTAACTTGTGTTGTTGCCTACATTATTATTGACCGGCCTCAGATAGTTGTGACTTCTACATAAGTCCAATTACAATTGCTTAACATAGCGCTAAATTGCCTTTGGGCACACTAACTCTAACACTAACCATTAACCATTAACATTTAATTTTTGCTCTTTACATTTATGCAATTTACTATTCTTGTACATATTATTCATTTGCTTTTTCCTTTGCTCATTTTAGCACATGTTTATGTTAATGCAATTTGCCTTTTTCTCACTTGAGCACATAATTGTGTATATATTATTGTGCTTGTGTTTTGTTTTGATTGTTGTGGACCAAATGCAAAAAATGGACAAATGGACTTAGTTTCTAGAACATTCCCTATTCAAAATTGGAGTAAAAGGACCTTAATGTTGAAGATGGATTAGAAGGACCAACTCTGTAAATTCACTCTTGTCCATTCTTGATTTACTTCATAGAACTCTTTGATGTGTGTGCTTTTGTGCTAGGGAATCCTATGTGAGCCAAATTGAAGAATCATTGCCATGATCATCCAAAGTGAAAAATACAAGAGACATTAGGGATCTTCTAAGAGCTTGTTTGATTGTGTTGATTGCTTGAGCTTACACTTATTTTGCTTGCATATTCCAAAGGATGGGAGCTACTTGGATCATCAATATGATCTCAAGAGAGGAACTCCATTTGTGGTCTTGTTTCTTATCCTTCATCTCTTGTATGATTAGGACCTTAGCCATTCTTCTTCTTCCCTCCACTCTAACCCAAGCCAAAACTTTTGTGCAAACATTTAACACTTGCTTTTAAACATTAGAAACCTAAGCCTTATGCTTTTGATTTTCAAACTTTCTTTTCATAACACTTATTTTGAATTGAATCTTTAAGTCAACTTTGACCATATTTTGTAAATACTTTTCATTGGTAAATATAACTCATTCAAATACTTTTGTGGTTTCAATGGCCACTTTCTTAATCAAACTTTTTCATAACCTTTAGCTATTAGGTTTGAGTTATCCTTGAGGTAGATGTAATACTCACCTATATCCTTAGTGATGGACAATGAGTCTTTCATGCTTATTATAGGTTTAACCCCTCACTAGCATGTTGAAGCTATCCTCACATGGTGGATTTGTGGTTTTAGGTTGAGTTTTCTCCCTTGGATAACAAAAGACCTTAAGGCTTTTGGACCAATCAATTCACCAATTCATTTTGAGATTTTTACCCCAAACTACGAGGTTTTGATCCTAATCTTTTTTTAAGATGGTACTTAGGCAATGGGTTTATCCATCCAAACACAAATTGTAATTAACTTGTATATTCTCTTCTCATCTCTTCAATCATGTTTGCACAAACAAATTTTCACAATATACCAACCTTACAATAAAATGTGAAAAGGGCTCCCTAGGAGTACCTAGGATGTTTTGGGTGCTTAAAACCTTCCCATTGCATAACCAATCCCCTTACCCCGATCTCTGACTTTTTTACTAGTTTTTTATTCGATAAAACTTTTAGGTTTTTGTTCGCTTTCTCACCATTCCTTAGGATAAATAGAAGTGCGGTGGCGACTCGACTTGTATGGTTTACTTAGATTTAGTCAATATCTCTAATGGTAACGAATACCCCGCTACACTAACCGGTGACGCATACTCTCTATCTTTGGTCTTCTACCCAGTAACTGGTAGTTGTAATTCCTATTTCTCCCTGACAGTTTATCCTTGATATGTTTACCCTAACAGGTAACGGATATTCTTCCTCTCTCCCCAGGTGGCCTGTCCTTGATATGTTCATCCTAACCAATGACGGATATTCTTCCTTTGAGTTTATCCTTGATATGTTCAGTTTGACCAGTGACGGATACTCTCTTTTTGGTCTTCTTCCCAGAAATAGTTAGTTGTAAATCCTATTTGATGTTTTTCTCTCCAGTAGGTTATTCTTACCTAGTAACCGGTAATGAACACACCTCTTTTTCCTCAGCAGGTCATCCTTGATATGTTTACCCTAACCAATAACAGATGTCCCCCTGTCCAAGTGTATTAATCTTCTACCTAGTAATCGGTAATATATAATACATCTCTTTTACTCCTACGATAAAGTACATTCTTCCCAAGTTGAGTTTTAGTGCGTATTTCCTCAGTGAAGTCGCCATCCCCTAGAGATAACCTTGTCCCCGGGTCGAGTCCTTCTATTGATTTATTTTCATGGAAAACCCCTCGTGTCTCCAGGAGTTTTCAAGACATAGTCTGGCCTACGCGTAACTTGTTATCCCCCCAGAGTCTCTATCTCCTCAGTGAGTTTCCCTTACAAAATGCATGTTGCTTCTGTGGACTTTTGGTCTCTCCGAATTCTTTTCCTTTGTGGCAATATATTCCCCACAAAGACTATTTTTACATACATATCATATCCATCATGAGGTCTCTTAGGGACCAAAATTTGTTTCTTAATGTTGTTATTTAGGTCCATCCTACTGAGTTGATATGAAGATTTTAACCTTCACATCCTCATTTAGAATGTCCTTAAATAGGGGCAGCTGTAAAACCCCAATTTTGACCCTAATATCCCTCATGTTATCTCATCATATGCATTGGCTTTGGGATCACACCATGGCATCCTCCTTACCCCTCATTCATTGGGTTTGCATTGGAAGAGATCACCAAGCATATTTTATTGTATCATACTTTGTTTTTCTTTGTTTACTAACCAAAATACCAAAGTTATGTCCATGTATAGCTTTATTTCTTTTGTAGGTAGTGTGTGCATCCACCAGGGCCTCTTCAAAGTCACAACTAGGGTTAGAGACCCTCAGTGCAAGAAGATCAATCAATATATGGTTCATAATGGTTCTAGACATCATAGATATATGCCCATGTTCTTCATTTAACATTTAGATCAAGAAATCATCAAGAGTTTGAAGCTTGTTGGCTTTGGAAACCCTAATTCATCTGGGTATCTTGTGTGACTTCCTCAACAAGTTTCTTCAATAATTGGTCCAACATATCAAGTGATACTTAATTTAACATCATCTTTTGAATATATGATCCTCCATGAGTCCCAAATATCAAGGGAACTTCAAGTTTATAAGTTGGTTCAAAGAAGTTGACCAGAGAAAGTCAACTAGTCAAAACTGGGGTTCCCTAGACCGTATCTCCTACATTTTTTGTCATATGAAAATGCTTCCAATAAAAAAGTTACTCTTTATGACATTCCAAACAACTTTTATGTTTACATCAAGAGCTATTTTTTCTTGAAAATTCATTTTTTACTGTGAAAGATTATAGGTCATTTTGTCTGAACCCTAGTTAAGAGGTCAACTTCCAAGGACCATAACTTCCTCAATTTTTATGAGATGAAGGGCATCCAAGTTTCATGATCAATTTCAAGATGTACTCTCCAACTTTCATTATCTGAGAAATGTCAAATTCAACTTTCAAGCGCATTTTCCAAGAGGAAACATTATAGGTCATTTTGGGCCATTACCATTGAACAAACAATTTTCCTCAACTTCTAAAATACATAACTCCTTATTACAAAATCCAAATGAGTTACAATTTGTGACCAAATTGAATAAGATTGAAAGGGCTACAAGTTTTATGAAGGTATTATTTCCATTTGAAGCTCATAGAAAAAGTTATTTATGGTGGAAGAAGTGGATATTTGACTTGATACTTCAAAAAATTTTAGTTATGTTTGATTTCTCAAACTTCCACCTCAAAATTTATCATGATCCAAGATTCAAATGGAAAAGTGTTCAACAGGAAAGTTGTTCCCCTTGATCTCACCTTTCTGAAAAATTCAAAATCACTTGATTTGGACAAAGTTTAAATGACTCGCGCATGGTTACTCTTCTTGGTTCCATTTGGATGAATCTCATGATCACTTCTCAATTACAAATGCATGGCCTCATGTTAGACTTTTAGCATTACTCATAATCATTTTTTGTTTCAATTACATTATCTCATGGGCCTATCACATGCCCATGCAAGCATGCATTTCACCTTTCCATATTTGGCCAATTTTTGAAGTGTGTGGAATGCAATGAACATGGCTATAAATACATGACACTGGTAATCAGAATGTGGATCCTCTTGCCTAAGCTTCGACCCCCTTCTTCCCCAAACACCATTAAAAGGATAATCTTGAAGATTTCTTGATAAATCGAGTTTCAATCCTCATTCTGTTTTGGAATTGAGACTCCAAGAGTCCAAGCTTTTTAACCATAAAAATCATCTCCTGCAAGCTTCTAGAGTCAAGCCAAGCAAAATTCGAAGCAAGATCAAGCTAATTTCAGAAACTCCTCATAAACGTTTCTTCTTCGGTTCTCCCTCATTTCTCATCCATTTTGATTGATTGTTGGTTTGCTGAAGTACTACCAATGTAGGCAACAAGATTGGTTTGCTTTAAGGTCAAATCGAAGCAACTCAAATTCATGATCCTCAAAATTCAAATACATGTATCTTTTAATATACTTGGAATTGGAGAAAATTGAGGTCGGATTCGAGCTCCAAAGCATTTTTTTCTTTAAAATCATGTCATTATTTTCATTTTGGTGATGGTTGGTGGTCATCCAGTCCGATGAGGTTCACCGGAGAAGATGACCGAAGCCCTAACTCCGTTCGTGTGTCGGCGTGTTCCCAACCTTCTGATTTGATTCAAATGTTTTAAACTTGAGCGTCCATGCTGATTACCATGTTTGCAGCGCTTTGACTTTGGTCTATGGTGGATAGCGGGCGCGTGGCCATCAGATCTGCCACCTCAATTAATGAGGGAGATCTGATGGCCCTCGTTTTTTTGTATTTTCTGATTTTCTATTTAATTGCTTTATTTTGTTTAATTCATAATAAATCCATTTTTAATCCAAAAAATATGGGACTTTTACCAAATATTTTTAAATATTTTTATCTTCCATATTCTTAATTAAAAATATTTTTTGGATTAATTTTTATATTTTTCATGAATTAAGTGTTTTTATGCATATTTTTAATTGTTTAAAAATACTTCTGACTTTTTAAAAATCATTAAAAAAAATTGTCTAAGAACCTTTGACCTTGTTTGAACTAGGATAAATCCCTTGGCCATTTATTTGCTATTTCAAAGGGATTTTAGGTTTTGACCAAATTTAAATTCATTTTTAATGGATTTTTAATTGACTAAATGTTTGAAAATTATGTTGAGCCATTTTTATAGTATTGTGATGTTTGACTTTCTGTTTAGGCCTTGGTCATGGCTGATTTGACTTTTGTTGGATCAAAACCATTGGAATTAGGGGATTGATGAAATGTATATTTCATCTCCCAAAATGAATGGATGGTTTTGATCAGATGAAATTCCTCTCATGATCAATTTGTGTTTCTAACTCCCCTCCCCTATTCATATTCATCCCTATTTTCCCTCATTCCCTCATTTGACCAATGGAATCTCTAATGTCTAAAGGCTAATTGATTCATCAATGACCTTGTGTCAGATGAATTAGTACAAGTATGACTGAGATAGGTCCCTCCCATTTTCTTTTAGTGTGTGGTATGTTTTAGGAGTTTGGGTTTTTATAGCAAATCTCTAACATGCATTAACACCTATATTTTTATTGCTCGAACTCAGATAGTTGTGACTTCTACATAATTACAATTACAATTGCTTAACATAGAGTTAAATTTGACCCTCAAAGCATACAATTCTAATAAGTGAGATTGTAAGTCTCTCATTCTTCATGGCATTGTGTGGAGACTTGACCTTTTTTCCTTTCATGAGAGCTAATGGCATGCTTGTTGAATTATCCAAGTTGGAGCCCTTCTCATGGAAGATATATTGGTTCAAGGATCCATACTTGTGAATGAATGGTTGCATGTTCTCCAAAGAATGACTTAATCAATTAAAACTCAACACTAACTTTTGACTAACCATTGACTAACTTTTATTCATTATGCTTTTACTTTCAAGTCATTTACTTTATGCAATTTAAATTTCAGTCATTTATCTTTCATTGCCATTTTCATTTCATATTACTTGTTTATGTTTAAGTTATTTTTCACTTTGCTCATTTGAGCCATATCTTGTGATTTTATATATTATTTGCTTGCTTTTGGTTTTGTTTGTGGTCTTAGGACCTTAAAACATCTAATAACAACAAAAAACCCTAAAAAGATTTTGGTGGACTGTTAGGATTTGATATGAACTTTTGGACTTAGAATTAGGCAACTTTCCCTGTCCAAAAGGACTTGGCCAATGCCAACATCTGAGACTGAGCTATCCTTGACAAGTGACCTTCATCTGATGCAAGACTTTGGATCTCTTTGCTTCATCTTCTATTTTGTCTCGTGCCTAATTGTTACTTTATTGTGATCTTTGTCTGATGATTTATTCTGAGTTGATCAAGGAATATTTCATCTGATACCTGAGAAGATAATGAAGATTGCTAGCTATTGGAATGCTTACTTGGATGTGGCTATCTTTATTTGATGCCTTAATATTTATGATGTCTAGACGTTGCTCATTTCTTAATTCTTATTGCTTGATCAAAGTCCAAGGGAAAATGGGTTTCTATATGACATTCTTGTTTGTTGGATTGCATCCCATTGGTCAGATCTTTTCAACTCTTAACTTTTAAATTTTTGCTTAGGATAGTCTCTTCATCTCCTCTGATTTCTTAAATTTCAAAATCTCTCCCTCCTTTCAAAATCCTTCTTTGCTTGTGATTTTAAACTTAGACATGTTTTAATGATTAGAAACTTTGGCCTTATGCCGATGAATTTTTAAATCTTTTTCTTAATCAAATTTGTAAATAAACTTAACCATATTGACTTCAATTTCAAAAGTAAAAAAGATTTAACAACCCTATTCAAAACTTTGGCATTTTTTGCCCTCTTCTTAAATTTTTGTTAAAATCAACTCACCAACTTCTTTGAAATTTTTACCACGAAGTACAAGGTTTTGATCCCTCATTTTTATGTTGGTACATAGGCACAAGACCAAAGGTTTTGTCAAACACAAAAATGTAATCAATGAATTCTTTTGTCATCCCCACACTGTTTTTTTTTTCTCAAAACATCTTTTATACCAAAAACATATGCAAACATAAAAAGGGCTCCCTAGGAGTACCCCGGACACTTTGGGTGCTAACACCTTTCCTCTGTATAACCAACCCACTTACCTATAATCTCTGGCATTTTATTAGTTTTGATTTTAAAACTTCTTATCCTTGGGCTTTGTTCGTACTTTTCCTTTTTCCTTTGGAAACAATAAAAGCGCAGTGGCGACTCTGGTTTTATTGACGTCAAGTTTATCCATAGCTTGATGGTCATGAATTTACCGCTACATCTTGGTCACTTGATGGGACTTGTATTTATTACCTTAGAGATTAAGCTTCCTAACAAGTACAAGACCTCAAGCTCAAGCCAGACATCATTCATCTGCCTCATCCTCACACAGCATCCCCGAGGACCTATTACTACAACTTATCAAGCATTAACAAAGATTGCATGCCATGAGCCTTAAGCAATAGTTAATGATGAGAGGGAATCCTTACTACCCTTATCTAGAGTACCTCTATGCATAAGGTGTAGACCCTAGTTTCTCAGAGTATTCAGCTAGATTTATAAACTTTAGTGTAATTCCAGTCAATTCACTCTCAACTTTATAACTAGCCATGTGGCTCCTTTTATCAACTCCTTTTGGTAAGACTCTTGTCATGTTAGTCTTAGTGCTTTGACAAGTTCATGCTTTCTTTCCTTACCATGTCAGTCTCAGTTCTTTGTTAAGCCTTTCCTTTTGGTTTAAACACCACCCCTAATCATCTTTTTCTTTCAGTCTTTGTCGTTCGAACTATGGAGCTCTGACTTCCTTATTGCATTATGAGGATACATAGGCACGAGGATGTGAATCCTTGGCGAGCACTTTTCTCGCTTTCCCCTATTTCTCTCTCTGGTTCCATAAAATATGAGGCTCTAACTTTCTCATTGCACTATGAGAACACGTAGGCATGAGGGCCCCAATCCTCCTCGAACACTCTCTCTCTAACCCATTTTATATTTTGTAGGTACATGAAGATAGCAACACCCATCTAAGAAAGAGCGTTCAAAACGGTTCCCATGGAATACCATGGATGTGAGGGGTGCTAATACCTTCCCCTTGCAGAACCGACTTCCTTACCCATTTCTCTGTTCCCCTTGGGTTTTATTGATATTTTCCCTTCCCTCTTTTGGGATAAATAAAGTTCAGTGGCGACTCCGTTGTATGTTTGATCGTGCGACGCGTTCAGGTATATTTTTTTCGGCTTCAAGGCATTTAGCTCATATTAACTTTGACTTACTAAACAACGTAACCTCAAAGGATCTAGTAATTGGTCTTCCTAAAATGAAGTTCACAAAAGACCGCCTATATGAAACATGTCAAATAGGGAAGAAACCGAAGGTCTCTTTTAAATAAAAAAATGTTGTTTCAACATCTAGACCTCTTGATTTTCTCCATATGGACCTTTTTTTGTCCTTCTCAGACCAAAATCTTAGGTGGAAACTATTATGGCTTTGTTATAGTTGATGATTATTCTAGATTTTGTTGGGTTATGTTTTTGTCTAGTAAAAATGAGACCTACCTGGATTTCAAACAATTCGCTAGATTGTTCCAAAATAAAATGAACTTGAATATAGTTTCCATCCGAAGTGATCACGGAGGAGAGTTTAAAAATCTTCTCTTTAAAAAGTATTATGAAAAACATGGTATTGAACATAACTTCTCGGCTCCTAGAACTCAACATAAAAATGGGGTTGTGGAGCACAAAAACCGAGTTTTAGAGGAGTTAGCGAGGATGATGCTTAATGAAGGTAATTTACAAAAGTACTTTTGGGTCGATACTATTAGCATGGCGTATTTGTGTTTTGAATAGGATTTTGAAACGTCCTATTCTAAACAAAAAACCCTGTGAATTCTTTAGAGGTATAAAACCTAATGTTTCTCACCTTTACGTCTTTAGATGTAAATGCTTTATTTTGAATAATGGAAAGGACGGTCTAGGTAAATTTGATGCTAAAGCCGATGTGGGTATCTTCATCGGATACTCATAATCTAATAAGGCATATAGGGTATATAACAAGAGGTTACTTATTATTGAGGAGTTTGTTCATGTTCCTTCTATTGATTCTTTTTCGAAAAATGATGGGAAAGGTATATCTTTTCATGAAAAATGTTGGGAAAGGTATGTCTATAAAAAGAGGTTACTTATGATGTTGATTCCCTATTTTGATAAAATCTCTTTTCATCATATCACAAGGGAATAAAATCAACTAGAAGATGCTCTAGCTACTCTAGCATCCATGTTTAAAGTCAAGTGGAGGAATGAAGCACCTATTATTCGCATTGAGGCGGATTCTGATGATAAACCTTGGTTCTATGACATAAAAAGATATCTGGAAAGATATGAATATCCCGAGGGTGTATCCATTACTGACAAAAAAGCTCTAAGAAGAAATTTTTCAAAGTTTTTCTTGAATTGTGATGTGCTATACAAAAGGAGGTATGATTATGTGCTACTCAGATAAGTGGATAGACACGAAGCAAGCAAATCATAAGTGTTAGAATAAGATTTGGTTCTGCATCTATACCCTGAGTTTTAATGATAACAATGTTGTATTTGTGTGAGAACAATTTTGGTACCCTAATGGTTTGTTATTGTGTTGCTTTAACAACCAGTTCTGATTCTGATCATATGAAGTGCAACATCATCAGTTTCTGAACTTTGCGTTCCAAATCCGCTTTTACATTGCAATTAGAAGTTATGAAAGACGTCAATATTGTTGCTGCAATATTCTTTTTGCTTATATGTTATTGTTAATTCCTTAGGATTGGCATTAATTTTAGAAAACAAATAATGTAATCATCTCTGTTGTTTTAATATGTTGGGTTGAAGAAATTCAACATCTGGACCAACATGTCATGTACGATGTCACGACATCAGGTCTGTGACATCGCACATGTGTAGAAAACTGAATTAATTAATTCAGTATATATTCTGGGATCAGCAAGGATATCTGGTGAATATCCTAACTCCCATGTGGAGGTCTTGAAGACTCAATCAGAAGATATATAGGCTCAAAATATGGAGATATATATGGAGAGATTCTAGGATTGAAGACCTTGTTTGTAGCAGAATTTTCTGCTGAAATTGTAACAGCAAAGAACAAGTCTGCTGCGATTTCTGAAGGCCCAAATCCAGTTGGGTGATTAGGTTATAAATAGCTGATTGTAACCTAGTTTTTGTAAGCCTCTTAGAATGAATTTTTAGGGGTGTGTGTAAGGTAAACCTCCCAATCTGTGGGAAGGTTACCATGTGTATCTCAGTGGTAAATCCTGAGAGTTTTTGTAACTCAAAGCCTGTAGGCAAGAGTGATTTTGTTCTTGAATGAAGCTGTGAAGCAAGTTCAAGGTGTGTTAACATTACATTGTGTTTGTAGTGATAGGAATGGAAACTGGAGGTTTCTATCTAGGAGTTCCTAGGTATAGATTGCATTGGGTAGGGATTTAGTGATGAGTTGTAAACGGGTGAGTTTAACTCTGAATTGATACTACTAATAGTGGATCTTCTTCCTGGCTTGGTAGCCCCCAGATGTAGGTCATGTTGGACTGAACTGGGTTAACAATTTCCTGTGTTTGTTTTCCTTCTGCATGTGTTTATTACTGTCATAACTCAGCAGGTATTCCAGTCAGCTTATCAAGATGATAACTGACCTGGCATATAGCCTTCTGTTTGAATGTCAATCAGAAAGTTGTAACATTCATCAGGGACAGTACATACTGAATGATAAGTAGGTTAACTATAGTTCAGTATTTATTTAAGTCTGTTCCTCTCAAGGATAACAGACATGGCTGAAGGATCATAGTGAACCTGTCAAACTAGATGTTTTGACAGTTGATACTGAAGGATGATACTGAAGTAGAGACTAGTTGGTCTTTTCCAGTATTGCAAACTTAGCACAGCACGTTTCCAGGAACATATCAGAATCAGCATATGTTCTGGATGTCGAACTGAATGGTGTGACATTCATTCCCAACAGCAGGTGCTAAAGTGTAGGATGATTGGTTTTTCTGGTTCAGTATTTTTCTCAGGGTTTCAATAGCTTAGAGAAAAACCAGGAAACCAACTACTAACCTACAATTAATGAACCTAACAAATAGCCAAATTGTTAGCAATCTAATAAGTGGAAATTAGATTAACATGTTCAACCTTTAATTCAGGAAATACAAGTAAAAGATACACACACTGGAACAATGTAACAGATGATGTCCACAAACAACAGTAAGACATCATGCTGATAACTATGGAAGAAAACAACAGAAGTGAGTGCTAGGTTTGATTTCTGTTGAGTCCTTCTTCCTGATGCACAGAACCAGGGGTTCATACATTCTAGGGTGACATAGAATGAGATGTCGTGACATCTGTGAACCTGTGCATATTAGTACAGTGGTTAATAACTATCTTGTTGTATTAGGTACAATGTTAGATCAGATTTCATGACGTGGAGTATAACATCTGAATTCTGACTACACCAGAATTTCAGTTATTTCACCCATCAGAAGCTTCTGAAGAGACTCTCTAGTGCTACTGCAATATTCTCTCAGTTTTTGCTTCTGGACGTGACTCTGATCTCCAAACTTTTGAAGAATGGCAAGCTTATGAAGTTGTGTTTTATAGCTGAATATTATGAAGATCTCAAGACAGACGATTGAAGTTATCAAGGTTCTGATTGAGGATTCTGAAGACTCTGAAGATTCCGAAGTCACTGAAGAACTCAAGCCAGACTACTGGCGTTGTCAAGGTTCTGACCCAAGGTTCTGAAGTTTCTGAATCTAGCTCTCTACTTCTTCACTTCATTCTTCAATCATCTTTTATTATAAGCAAATGAATCTGAAGATAAGATCAAGTGGGAACATGATCAAATAGTACATCATACAAATACAACAACATTTCCACTACCTGAATTCATGGGTAATGATAATACTATACATCACACTTGTCACTAAATTTGTGGGCGAAAGGACAGTACATGGTATCATTACTTTCCCATCCATCAGTGGACATCCGCTTAATGAGCTTTCCCCATTTTGCCCTCCAACAATCACATGCTTCTCTATATAAGCATGCATTGGAGACTTGAAGAAAATGCTGACTCTACACAAGTATTTTGACAAGCTATTTTTCTTTGTGAAAAGTTATCATTCTTTGTATATAGTTTTCTTTAAGTGTTTATTATTCATTTATGTAAATCTACTTTTGTAGAATCATCTTGTTACACACAAACTATTATTTAAACTATTTGTTTGAATCCTTAAGGAGGTTATCCTTGAGAAGACAAAGAAAGTTGTTCTTTGTGAGTCCTTGAGGAGACTAAGGTTTAATTGGATCCTTGAGAATACAAAGAAGGTTATTCTTTGTGTTTACTATAATCTATTGATCATAGTGGGTTAAGTCCTCGTCTATAAGGTAAATCACCTTGGCGGGTGGACTGGATTAGATTTGAGTTTCAAGCGAACCGGGATAAAAATCTTTGTGTTTTTATCTCTTCTTTATTAAACTTGTTAGTGGTGTTTTTATTTTGAAAAAACCCAATTCAACCCCCCCCCCCACCCTTTCTTGTGTTTTTCACACCTTTAATTTGTATCAGAGCCTGGTTCTGATTGTTAATAATAATGATAGAGATTATTAAAGTGCTAAACCACCTATTTTTTATGGTGAAATATTTGACTACTGGAAAGACAAAATAGAAAGTTTCTTTCTTGGTTACGATGTTGATCTCTAGGATCTTATAGTTGCAGGTTATGTTCACCTATTAAATACTAATGGAAATACTTTAGCAAGAAGTGTTATGTCTGATCAGCAGAAGAAAGACTTCAAAAAGTATCATAAGGAAAGAAACACATTGCTTAATGCTATCTCTTATACGGAGTATGAGAAGATAACAAATAGAGATTCTGCCAAATCCATTTTGACTCTCTGAGAATGACTCATAAGGTAAACACTCAAGTAAAGGAGACAAAGGCCTTGGCCTAAATCCATAAATATAAAGCTTTCAAGATGGAAGATGATGAAAAAGTTGAGACTATGGTCTCAAGGTTTCAGATGCCTGTTGTAGAGCTTAAGGTTCTAGACAGAGGGTATTCTACAACTAATCATGTCAAGAAAATTATCAGAAGTCTTCCCAAAAAATGGAGACCTATGGTAACTGCATTAAAGCTGGCTAAGGATCTCAACAACATCAGTCTTGAAGAACTTTTTAGTTCTTTAAGAAGTCACAAGATTGAGCTATAAGAAGATGGACCTCAGAAGAGAGGTAAATCTGTATCCCTAAAATCCAAGCCTGAGAAGACAAGAGCATATCAAGCTGAGGAAGAATCAAAAGGATCTGATAAAGACTCAGAAGATGATGATGAGTTGTCTCTAATCTCAAAGAGAGTCAACAGACTCTAGAAACACAGGTAAAGTGGTTAAGGGTAATTCAAAGGAGTCAGAAGGAATGTTGGTCGCTTTGAATCCTCATCTGGTCAAAAGAAGCATACTTATGGAAAAGAAGTTATCTGTTTTGAGTGCAAGGAGCCACGCCACTACAAGAATGATTATCCTAAATTGAAGAAGGACAGGAGGCCCAATAAGAACTTCTCCAAAGTCAAGAAGGGGTTTATGGCTACCTGGGATGACTCAGAATTTGAAGAAGAAGATTTTGACGAAGAAAAAGCCAATGTTGCACTGATGGAAACTACTGAGGGTCCCACTAGCTCTGAGGAACCAGAAGACAAGGTTTTATCAGAATCAGAATCCAACTCCGATTCTAAAGAAGTATTCTCTAATCTATCTCGTTCTGATATTGAAATTTGTCTTTTTTAAAATGCTGGAAAAGCACCATAGTTTTAAAAGTAAATACAAGGACCTTAAACAAGTCCAAGTCACTACTTCTGAAACTCATAAAGAGCTTGATAATGATATTTCCTCTCTAAACAAAAAATTATTTTCTTTAGAAAGTAATAACTCTGCTTTGAAAAGAAAATTTTCAAAACTAGAGGAGGAAATAACTTCAGAAGCTTCTGGTACAGCTTGCGTCATTAGATATGATAGAGCATTCTAGTACTTTCTGGCTAAAAGCATAGAGAGAAGCGAGATGGCTTCCTTGATCTATGTTGTTAGCAGAAATGGATAGAAATGTTTGGGTTGTACAGAAACTACAAAACCTGACGAGAGCCAGAAGGTCAAATCAAAACCTCTCTATGTGTATTTCGTGCCTGCTGGCACTGAGTCTGATATTTATGCATAGACAGATAAGCATACTAAGGATAGGAACTATGTTCTGAAACCTAAGTATCATGCACAAATCTCTCATGATTATCCTTCTGCTAAAAGACCTAAAGTCGTGAGAAACTCTGGGAAAACTAACAAAAGAGGACCCAAAGCCCATGTACCATCTTAGGGCAGCACCGGACAAATTGTCCTGGAAGTAGTGAATGAGGAGTTGGTCGTTGTCGGTCTGAGTCGAAATCTTCCTAGCATACATGACCAGGTGGCTGAGAGGGCAAGTATTTCCCTTGTACTTCTCAAAGTCAGGGACCTTGAACTTTACAGGGATTTTAACATTCGGAACCAAACAGAGTTCAGCAGCAGACTTGCTGAAAAGGTCTTATCCTCGAAGAGTTTTCAATTCCTTGCGGAGCTCAAGAAATTGATCATTCATAGCATCCATCTTTTCATAGACATCTGGGAACTCAAACGGCTCAGAATGATAGATGGTGTCTTCTACTCTGGGCATAGTATGCACGACAAGAGGAGGAACAGCAAGGACCGGGCTAGATGCCGGCAGAGAAGCAAAGGTGGGTGTAGGACCCTCAGGCATGAAGTTGGGAGGCATCCCCCATGGAAATCTGGCTGGCATGGTTGTTGGCTGCCATGAATGACTCCATCAGGGCAGTCAATCTGGCTACTTCCTCCTTAAGCTCACGGTTCTCTTGTTCCAAATGACCCTATTAGTCTTGATGCGTTGACTCGGGTGTAGTACCGGTGAGTCAACTTTTCTTCAAAATAAATGAAGAACACAGAGTTAGACCATAGAACAAGAAACCTGGAGCAAAACCTGCTTATGCACATGATGCATGCAATTCATATGATTTAATTTTTATATCAGAGGAACTTTAGAGTCCTATTTGCAAATATTGGAAGTATTAACCATTTATCACATATGGAAATATCTCATCAAATAATATTTGGAAATATTTTTACCCCACAGAAGTACAATCTTGGTAACCCAAATACAATACAAGAGAGAAGGAAAATGATCATCCTATGGAACCCTAGAAGCAATCATCTAAAGTTTTGATACAGGAAGATAAGATGCACGAAGCCTTTTCTCCTCCCTCTCGTAGGCTGCCTCCATGTTTGCCTTCTCTTTGGGGAGTCGATCATATTTCCTCTTCCAAAACCTGGAAGATTGAGGAAGTAGAGAAGTCCACGCATCATCAGGATCATCAATAACCTGGTGCTCAAGGAATTCTATCAAAGCATTCTTCTCCTTGATCTGCTGAAGCAACTCCTCTCGTTCACGGATCCAGGCACGCGAACGGTCTTCGTCTCTCAACTCCTCTACTCCTTGGTCAGGGAGCGTTGAAGGCCCAACCACAACCAAAGGTGTAGGTCTTGGATACTCATAAGGCATGAGGTACTCGGAAGCTCTCCTCTTAACCCAAGAAGTATAAGGCTCCAAAGCGATACAGTTCTTCGGACCTAGCTCCTTCCTTCCTTTCCTATAGATCTTGCGCCAAACGCGGACCATCCTGCCCTTCAAGCCTTGGGGATCTTTACCCTCCTGAAAGAACACACCCTCTAACAGAATGTTATTAGGTTTATCCTTTAGGGGGAACCCAAGCTGACGACGTGCCAAAACGGGGTTGTAGTTAATCCCACCACATGTACCAAGAAGAGGTACATTGGAGACTTCACCAAAGAGTCAATGATCTACGCACCATCATACACACGGTTGTACCAAAAGATATCATCATTAGTGAGAGACATAAGTCTCGTAGACCACCGTAGACATCCTTTGTTCTCCTTGAAGGCGACCGTCTGTGGCAAGTGCGAAATAAACCACTTGTACAACAGAGGCAAATAGCACACAATGGTACCACCACCCTTTGCATTCCTCATATGCAAAGAAAAGTAAGTGTCTCCCAATAGAGTCGGAACGGGATTAAGAGTAGAGAAAATCCTAATAGCGTTCACATCCACAAACTTGTCGATGTTGGGGAATAACACTAGCCCATAGATGAGAAGTACAAATATGGCCTCAAAGGCGTCCTCACTCATGGCCTTCCCATATATAGTAGCTTGAGCAATGAGGAACTCAGAAGGGAGACCTTGAATTCCACCTTTGGTAGTCATATGAGTACCAACCAGAGATTCATCTATATGGAACTTATCAGCTATCTCTTGAGAAGTAGGAACACTCTCTAAGCCACTGAATGACAACTGGTCTAGAATAGGTATACCCACAAGATAGGCATACTCCTCAAGCGTAGGCAAAAGCTGGAAATCCGAAAATATGAAGCAACGGTACAAGGGATCATAGAAATGCACCAATACACTCATCAATCCTTCGTCCACTTGAGTAGTCAGAGCAGATAGAAGCTTCCCAAAACGAGCCTTGAAACCCAAGGGATCTAATACATAGGATGTCAAATTCCTTAACTCTTTCAAGTCGGGTTGTCTGAAATTGTACTTCTTTGTATTCCTTCTTTGTCTTTCAATGTCTGAAAATTTGCAAATAGACCTCTTAAGTTCCTTGAAAATTTTCTCATTATTGATGATATGGATGCAAATGGGTGCATGAATGCATGAATGCAACAATCACACTCAAGGATCAAGCAAAGCACACCAAACAAAGGTCATGGGATGGATCATGTCATCCTTAATATCAATCATCCATTTTGGTGGATTATGGTTTACACCTTATCGACACCCAAGTTCCATTGATATTAAGGATACAAGAACGGATCAACCATGAATCAAGGGTTTGTTACAAGTCACGAGCATGGAGTCTCAGTTACGAACCATCCAAAGGGAGTGTACTAGGGTTTAAACCTGCCAAACATATTCTACAAGAGGTTCCCATAGTCATCATCCCATCTTTCGGATATTATCGGATAAACGACTACTCGTATTCCAAAAATATTCTCAAGAGAGACTCTTATGAGTGTAGTATCGCGTATCAATTGTATCAAATCTTACACTTGAACGAATTTCGCACTACATCCTAAGAATAGGCCAAGATGGGCTTGGTAAACTAAGGTCCTTGGCTTCTAAGGTCTATATTGGAAAGAGTAATGTCTAACCACAACTACTTGTGTGACATTATTGATCCCAACATGACCTCCACCAAGTGAATGGGCTTGCAAGTCAACTTGCTAAGGAATAACTCCACACAAGTCAACAAGACTATGCCATTCTCCTATCCTAAGTGCACTCAAGTTCGGGTATAGAACTCATCTCACCAAGATCACCAAACATACAAGGAATTAATATTCAAGCAATTCAATCATTACATACAATACAGTAATCCCAAATTGCACAAAAATATGTCACAAAATAATATACACAACAATACAACAAAATATGAAAAGTAGGCAAAACCCACTAGGCAAATCTCCCCAGCAGAGTCGCCACTTTTCTGTAGCGGGGTATTCGTTACCATTAGAGTTATTGACTAAATTTAAGGTAAACCATACAAGTCGAGTCGCCACCGCACTTCTATTTATCCAAAGGAATGGTTAGAAAGCGAACAAAAACCTAAAAGTTTTATCGAATCAAAAACTAGTAAAAATGTCAGAGATCGGGGTAAGGGGGTTGGTTATGCAATGGGAAGGTTTTAAGCACCCAAAACATCATAGGTACTCCTAGGGAGCCCTTTTAACATTTGTTGTAAGGTTGGTATTTTGTGAAAATTTGTTTGTGCAAACATGATTGAAGAGATGAGTAGAGAATATACAAGTTATTTACATTTTGTGTTTGGATGGATAAACCCATTGCCTACGTACCATGTTAAAAAAATATTAGGATCAAAACCTCGTAGTTCAGGGTAAAACTCTCAAAACAAGTTGGTGAATTGATTGGTCCAAAAGCCTTACGGTCTTTTGTTATCCAAGGGAGAAAACTCAGCCTAAAACCACAAATCCACCATGTGAGGATAGCTTTAACATTCTAGTGAGGGGATAACCCTATAATAAGCAGGGAAGACTCATTCTCCATCACTAAGGATATAGGTGAGTATTACATCTACCTCAAGGATAACTCAAACCTAATAGCTAAGGGTTATGAAAAGTTTTGATTAAGAAAGTGGCCATTGAAACCACAAAAACATTTGAATGGGTTATATTTACCAATGAAAAGTATTTACAAAATATGGTCAAAGTTGACTTAAAAGTTCAATTCAAAATAAGTGTTATGAAAAGAAAGTTTGAAAATCAAAAGCATAAGGCTTAGGTTTCTAATGTTTGAAAACAAACGTTAAATGTTTGCACAAAAGTTTTGGCTTGGGTTAGAGTGGAGGGAAGAAGAGAATGGCTAAAGTCCTAATCATACAAGAGATGAGGGATAAGAAACAAGACCACAAATGGAGTTCCTCTCTTGAGATCATATTGATGATCCAAGTAGCTCCCATCCTTTGGAATATGCAAGCAAAATAAGTAATAAGCTCAAGCAATCAACATAATCAAACAAGCTCTTAGAAGATCCTCAATGCCTCTTGTATCTTTCACTTTGGATGAACATGGCAATGATTCTTCAAGTTGAGTTCTCATAGGATCCCCTAGCACAAAAGCACACACACATCAAAGAGTCTTATGAAACAAATCAAGAATGGACAAGAGTGAGTTTAGAGGTTTGGTCCTTCTAATCCATCCTCCACATTAAGGTCCTTTTACTCCATTTTTGCATAGGGAATGTCCTAGAAACTAAGTCCATTTGTCCATTTTTGCATTTGGTCCACAACAATCAAAACAAAAGCACAAGCACAATAATATATACATAATTATGTGCTCAAGTAAGCAAAAGGCAAATTGCATTAACATAAACATGTGCTCAAATGAGCAAAGGGGAAAAGCAAATGAATAATATGTACAAGAATAGTCAATTGCATAAATGTAAAGAGCAAGAATTAAATGTTAATGGTCAATGGTTAGTGTTAGTAGTTAGTGTGCCATAAGGCAAATTTAGTGCTATATTAACAAATTGTAATTGGACTTATGTAGAAGTCACAACTATCTGAGGTCGATCAATAATAATATAAGCAACAACACAAGTTAGAGGTCTTGATTAGTGAATCAAACTCCAACAATTTGCCATGCCAAAAAGAAGATGAGAAATGATCTTGTACTGATTTAGGTCCTTTGCATGATTTAGGAAGCAATATATCCTTAATGCAAAGCCATTCACTTGATCTATGATCAAGATGAATTAGATTTGAATCAAGAAAGATTAAACCTCCATAATCAATGCTAACCACCAATCTTTAACACATTGATCAAAAAAAAGAAGAAGAAGAAGAAGAAGAAGAAGAATTAAAGTGCATTAAATGAAATGGAACGAGATAAACAACAAGCTATGACCAAAGATAGAGAGGATCAAGGTCAAACAATAGAAAACAGAAGCAAAATGAGAATTAGAAGTCAAGAAACAAATAAAATATTTTTGGCATTTTTTAATATTTAAAATAAAACTTGAATTAAAATAATAAAAGAAAGGTCAAACTTCAAATTCACCTCAAATCAACTTTGAAAAGTCCAAGTGAATTATCCCAAGTTCAACAAGGTCAAACAAAGTTTGATAAAAAATTTCAGCATTTTTAAAAGTCAGAAACTATTTTAAATCAATTAAAAATACATAAAAATAACCTAATTGAACTAAAATCTCAAATAAATCTCAAATCAATTAATAAATTGATGAGAATATTTTTCATAGATCTATCATCATTCAAAGAGGTTGGAGAAATATTTTTGTATTTTTTTGGATCTCAAAAACTATTTTAAATGAATTAAAAATAACTAAAAAAGAGAAAATTAATGAAAAATATCAAATGATAAAAAAAAATTAAAAATCATTTTTAGAAAATAGAAATTAAAAGAGAAATAATGCAATTGGTCTCACATTTTTTGGACCAATAATGAGAGAGATATGAATTTTAGAAATAAAATGCAATTAAAAGAAATAAAAGAAAATAGAAATCAGAATTTAAAATAGCAAAAAAGGAGAAGCGTTGGATGAAGCTCATTAAATGAGCTGGCAGATCACACGGATCATACATGCGCGCCTACCAAACGCTTCAATCAATGCAACCACACCTAGCCATTAATTAGGTCACAACATTGAAGGGCCTAGATCAAATCTGGAAATGGAAATACACGGTCACGATTCAATCTGGAGACCAGACGGTGGCCAGCGCCACCGTCTTCTCCGACCAGCTCCGGCGAAGTCCAAAAATTACAGAGAAATAAATGTGCACGAAAATGCGCGATCCAGGTACCAAACAAAAGGTGGACTGATGTACATTACTCCTGTACCAACCAAATTCACTCTAGATTCCTATTGAGAGAGAAATCAAAGGTTGAATTTCATGGAGTTCAACTAAAACTTGTTGGATTTTGAAAATTCAAAGCATGAAATGATTGCCTCTATGAAGAGGACTTCAGACAACACAGCAACAACAAGAAACAAGCAACATATGAGTTGATTAGAAGAATTTAAAATCAGAAGTAAACCTCTGATTTGCAGAGCTTAGATTCACAATTCCTTGGTGCTAAAGCTTGCAGTTCACACTATGGATCAAGGTGAAGAGGTCTAGGAACTTTTAGATCTAAGAAAACAATCGAGGAAACTGAATTCTAGATCTGAAAATTTGAGAGAAAAGAGAGAGTTCCTTTGGTGTGAGGATGGGATTTCAGTTGCACAGCATGTAGGGCGCCTTCAAGTTGAAGAAATGAGAGGCCAAGCACTCCTATATATAGCAATTGGCAAGGTAGAAGCATGAACAAAGCATTGCATGGGTGAAGAGGGCCTCCATGCATGGGCTTGTACAAGCGCATGGAGGGCCCAATTCCACTTGGTTTTGGCAGTTGATCATCATCATGTACAAATTGGACGTGCAGATTGTGTATTAATGGATCATGCAATGTAAATTTAAATGATTTTCCAAAATGTGCCATAATGTTCAAGCCTTCGAAAATACCATGTACAAACTTGAAATGCTACCTTATGAGTAATGGTTGTAAAACTTGTTGCATAAGGAAAAAATGTCATGTTGATCAAAACTCCATTTGGGCCTTGGAAATTAATGAAAAATGAACTTGAAGTGTAGGGTGCAAAACATGCATATGTGAAATTTCCAAAATTGGCCAATGTTCAAGCCCTTCCGTCTTAATGATGCTAGCTCCAAATGATAAAATCTTCAACATGAAAGTTGTATATCTTTTCAAGAAAATAAATTTGGACTTAATTTTTGCATCATTTAGATTTTTAATGAAGAAGTTATGGGCACTTGAAGTTGGACTTTTTCACATTTCAATGCATTTCGTCCAAAGTGACCATAATGTTTTGCATTATCACATGTATTTATTTTGAGATTTAGCAATTCTGATAAACATAACATTTTAAGTAGACACATTAAGCTTTCCAATTCATTTGATACCACCTCAAAATCATGAAAAATGAATGAGTTATGTTCTTGGGAAGTTGACCCAAGATTAGGGTTTCAGTCAAAATGACCTATAATGTCTTGGAATGGATGATGACCTTCCAAGCTTCAAATCAATTTTTGATGAACATGAAAGTTGTTACTATTATCCCTAAGAACCTTTTTTCTCTTGGGGTGATCTCCATTTGACCAACACATAAAAAGTTAGGTCTCAGTGTATTTCAAAATAGTCAGATGAATTGACTGATCAACTTCTCAAGTCCAAACCTCATATCTTGATGAATTGATGATTGAGGACACTCAAATAGGTTCAAATATGCATTAAATGATGAATTAAGGAACTTCCCTTGATTGTTTTTGACCATGGGTTGAGGTTGCTTCATGGGCAAGGCACAGTTGATGAACAGATGAATTAGGGTTTCCTTGGGGAATAAGCCTCAAACCCCTTGATTTATTTTGATCAAAATGATGAATTGAGATACTTGGGAGGCATATTTGATGGATGAGAGCTTTGGGAACCATTGCCATGCTTGTTTTCATCTTCTCTTGACCATATCATTGCACAAAGGATCTCCTAGAAGTTTTGGATCTTGTGACTGCTCGAGCTACAAACAAGAGATGTTAGTGACATATTTTTGTGCTTTTGGTTAGTGAATGGGAAAAGAAATGATATACAATTCAAGTATGCTTGGTGATCTCAAACCAACTCTCAAGAGGTCCCACCCAAAGGAAAAGGGAACCAAGATGCTTATGATCCTCGAGGCTATGCAAATGCCATGTTATGATGCCATGAGGGAACTTAGGGTCAAAATTGGGGTCTTACAGATGCCCCTATTTAAGGTCATTCTAGCCGGAGAAGTGAAGGTTAAAATCTTCGTCGCGACGAGGTAGAATGGGCTTAAATAATTAACAAAGAGACGAATTTTGGTCCCTAAGAGACCTCATGATGCAGATGTATGTATGCAAAAGGTAATGCTCTGTGGAGATATGTGTCCACAAAGAAGAAAAGAAATCTGGAGAAACTGACAACCCATATGAGTAATGCACTCCATGGGACAGAGACTCTGGGACTCTTATGGGGATAAGAAAGGAGATAAATTGCATGAGCAGGTCACAGCTTAGAACTTACTGAGAGACACGAGAGGAATTCCATGAAAATAATTCAATGGAAAGACTCGAGCTGACTCAAAGACGCATGTATTGGGGAATATGCCAATACAGCGGAACTATCCGCGAAGGATACTTCGGATGAAAATCCGGACTCAGACGAGGAAAATCCACTAAGGGACTCCACTGAGGAATGTCCAAACAGGACTCCTCTGGGGAAACACCAGGGTGAGGTATTACCGGTTACTGGATAATAAGCTCAAGGAAACATGTGATCAAAACACCGGTATGAGGGTGAAAGAACAACATGCTTAGGGAGAATGAATATCTAAGACCGGTATAAGGGTGAGAGATATCAAACATCCAAAATCATCTGAGGAAAACCTAAAAAAGGTATATTTCAACTCAGGAAAAGCTGACTCTACAGGGGACAAAAAGTCATAATAGGGAGCAAAGAGGAAGGAACACCGGGAATACCGGTTACTGGGCATATAATAGGTGACCGACCAAGTGTGAATTGGGGAAATTTCCAAGACACTCATCATCCAAAAGAGGGCTAAAAAGCAGACTCGATTACAGGATGGGCATTCGATTCCACAAAAGGGGATACGAATCTTACTCGATTGGGGAAGAGCAAAAGACTTCGACCAAAGAGTGCATGAGATATATTATCTATTACCGTCAGAACGTAGATAACATACTCGCATGGAAGATTATCCACAACCGGTTACTGGGTTAATGAAGGATAAATCAACCGAAGGAAAAAGGGCATAGGGATACCAAATACTGGGTATACAATGACGACCAATCAAAGGGAGAAACAATCATTACCAACAAAAGGTAAATGACAGATGACCCGCTGGGGATACTTTGACAAAGGCAATGATCCGGGAGATATATCACCGGTTACTGGGAGATATACTTAAAAGGGTGAAGGACTATCAATACCGAATATTGGATAAAGATAACCGTCAAAGAGGGGATAACATCTACCGAATACTGGGTAGAAAACCACGGAAGAGTAACCGTCATCGATTAGGATGAACAAAATGAGGTTAACTCTGCAAAGGGGGTAAAAATAGGGTTTACAACTACCGGTATGAGGGTAGAAAACCATAGACTCCGCCAGAGAAAAGATGGACAATTGCTGGTTACTGAGCAATCATTCATATAAACTACGGGGAAGTGCAAGGAAAAATCGCAAAAAGCCAATCTAGGAACAAACTAGAGAGGCACGATGAAACAAGACTCATCCCTACGAGGATATAACTCGGGGGGAACTCCATCCCAATATATGTGTTGGGAGGAAATAGAAACAACCATCATCCACGAGGACATAACTCAGTGGGGAGTATGGAAGGAAGGATAAACACTTTCTGCTTATGGGGTTGACTCTACATGGGGGGTCAGACACAATCATCTGCTTGGGAAAATATATTACCAACTAGCAGGAGATAACAAACAAAGATATATGGCAAAGAATGCAACATGAATATCTGAATGTTTAAAATTATGTGCATATATGTGTAGTTTATGTATGATGAATGCTGACAAAACAGACATATCTAACACAAACAGGTCCAACAAATGACGAACGAACATCCGGTACTACATCTTGAGAGAAAAAGCCAGGCCCACTGGAGATCAACGAATCTGATAAGGGCAAGAGATACCAGGAAATAAAATCTCTGCATGGGAATGAGCAACAGTCATTCTAGCTGGGGACAGGATCATCGCACAGATAAAATCTGCTGTAGAAGAAGCTCTTCTGGGGAAATTATCAAAGGGGAGGATGGATCTCTGTGGGGAACAACCACCAATCAGAAGCTTCCAAGGTCACCACTAAATATTGCACTACCAAAGAGATCACATTTGTTGAGGAGGAAGGATCACTACTCTGCTGAAGGAAAGAGAGATGATTATCTTTACCCATCACTCTGCTCGGGAGGAAAGCACGAACAAGCCCTGAGGGAAAAGGATACAATCATGTCGGGAATATGAACAAACGTCTTACCCTGTTGGGAATCATACCATCTTTGGGAGAGCACTGAAGACATCCCAAGTATCTTTTCATCATTGTGAATGTTCACTTTGTTTTAAAAAAAGTTATGAAAAAATTATTTGTTTAAAACAACGACATTTCTCAATTAAAACATGCAAAACATTTGTTGAATAGAAACAAGTAAGAGTGCAAATAATTGGATAAAGGCTCAAATTTATTCGATGGAATGGCAATCTGCAAATGGCGAGACTCCATAGATTTTTACAAATTTGAAATTGGTGATATATATTGGAAAAGGGCTACATTGATTATAATGACCATTTCTCCACCAACTCTGAATCTCATGTATTTGCAGCTTCAGTTGACGATGACTGAGCGAAAATCTCTGACAGGTGACAGTTTGTAGAACAAAGTCTTGTCAGGATGCAGTTACTTGCCAAATCCCTAATTTTTGCCTAGATTTCCCCAGAGTGAGGTACTCAATCTAGCGGGATACATATTCATTTTTTATGTCTCTAATTTTTGCCTGGATCGCCCTTTCGGGTTTTCAATCCACCGAGACGCTCATTTTTGCCTAAGCCGCCCTTTCGGGTTTTCAACTTAGCGAGCTATTCTGTTTTTATTTTTAGGCGAAGTATTTCTTGATTGCATCCGAATTCACAGAACGAGTGAAATCCTCCCCATCCATAGTTGTAAGTACCAAAGCACCTCCTGAAAAGGATCTCTTAACAACGTATGGACCTTCATAGTTTGGAGTCCACTTGCCCCTGGAATCGGGCGCGAAAGACAAGACTTTCTTGAGCACAAGGTCACCTTCTCGGAACACACGAGGCTTGACTTTCTTATCAAAGGATTTCTTTACCCTTTGTTGATATAACTGACCATGGCACATGGAAGTCAATCTCTTCTCTTCTATCAAATTTAGTTGGTCATAACGACTCTGAACCCATTTAGCATCAGTCAACTTGGCTTCCATCAAGACTCTCATTGATGGGATCTCCACCTCTATTGGGAGTACAACCTCCATGCCGTAAACAAGAGAAAAAGGGGTTGCTCCTGTTGAAGTGCAGACAAATGTACGATATCCATGCAAAGCAAATGGCAGCACCTCATGCCAATCTTTGTACGTAACAACCATCTTCTGGATAATATTCTTGATATTCTTATTAGCAGCTTCAACAACCCTGTTCATCTTGGTTCTGTAAGGAGAAGAATTATGATGTGCAATCTTGAACTCGCTACACAGCTCTTTCATCATCTTGTTGTTCAAGTTAGATCCATTGTCAGTAATGATCTTATCCGGCACACCATAACGACATATGAGTTGATTCTTGATAAACTTCACAACCACTTGCCTGGTTACGTTTGCATATGATGTTGCTTCAACCCACTTTGTGAAGTAATCCATTGCTACGAGAATAAATCTGTGACCGTTGGGCGCTTTCGGCTCTATCATGCCAATCATGTCAATTCCCCACATGGAGAAAGGCCATGGTGATGAAATCACGTTCAGAAGTGTCGGGGGAATATGAATCTTATCCGCATAAATCTGACACTTGTGGCATTTCTTCACATATTTGCAGCAGTCAGACTCCATTGTCACCCAATAGTAGCCTGTTCTCAACATCTTTCTAGCCATGGCATGTCCATTGGAATGAGTACCAAATGAACCCTCATGGACCTCGGTCATTAACAGGTCTGCTTCGTGTCTATCCACGCATCTGAGCAGAACCATGTCGAAGTTCCTTTTATAAAGCACATTGCCATTGAGGTAGAAACTGCCTGACAATCTCCTCAAAGTCTTTCTATCTTTCACAGATGCCCCAGGCGGGTAAGTCTGGCTCTGAAGAAAACACTTGATATCATAATACCACGGCTTATCATCTTGCACCTCCTCTACTGCAAATACATGAGCTGGTCTGTCCAAGCGCATCACGGTGATATTGGGAACTTCATTCCAAAGTCTAACCACGATCATTGAAGCTAGTGTAGCAAGAGCATCTGCCATCCGATTCTCATCTCGAGGAATATGATGGAAGTCAACCTCAGTAAAGAACGTTGAAATCCTCCTCGCATAGTCTCTATATGGGATGAGGCCAGGCTGATTTGTCTCCCATTCACCCTTAATCTGATTAACCACAAGGGCCGAATCACCATAACCATCAAGATGTTTGATCCAAAGATTAATACATTCTTCCAATCCCATAATACAGGCCTCATACTCAGCCATATTGTTCGTGCATTTGAAAGTTAGCCTTGCTGTAAAAGGAAAATGTGTGCCCTAAGGAGTAATAATCACTGCCCCAATACCATTTCCATATTGATTCACAGCGCCATCAAACACCATGCTCCATCTGGAACCAGGCTCTGGCCCTTCATCGAGCGTAGGCTCATCGCAATCTTTCATTTTCAAATTCAGAATCTTCTCATCTAGGAAGTCATATTGAACTGACTGATAATCCTCAATTGGTTGATGTGCCAAGTGGTCATCCAAGATGCTACCTTTTATCGCCTTCTGAGCTCGATACACAATATCATACTCAGATAACAACATTTGCCAACGGGCAATCTGTAACACCCTTCTACCCAAACGACATATTTAGATAGATTATCAGAGTACAACATGTAGAAGAGTTTACATTTCTTACAACATAATACTTTTATCACATCACAACAAAAAAACATATTATTTATTTTATTAAAACTTCGCAGCGGACTACAACACCAATATTATCATTCATCATATAACAATTAATAATAATGTTTCAACATTATCTCAACAAAACATCTCAGCATATTAGTCATCATAAACAACGTAAATAATAACCAATTATCTATCGAATCCCATAACCCCGGTGTCACATGACCAGAGCATTTGACTCGACTCTGCAGAATAACTCTACACTTATTCTTCAAACCTCAACAATAGCTACTCTTCTTTATCTGCACATTGCTCATCATAGATGAACATAAACACATGCAGAAGGGGTGAGAATTACATTATTAAATAATAATATAACGACAGAAATATAAACATAAATATATTGCACATATGCCAACACAGCTCATCATAATCATCATAATCATCATACTCATGAACATCAACAAAACAACATATCAAATGCAATGCACACACCCATGCATGACTCAACACGACTCGGTATACCCATTTTGTGACCAACTATAGGATCACCACTCCCAGATTCATCACCATAGAATCCGAGTTCCCCGCAAGGAACCAAGCCTCTCAACAAGCCCGGAGTCAACAACATCATTGGAACTCAGTCCGTTCATCACTAGGCATCGGCCTTTCATGAATGCATGCACATCAAACATGCATCATAATCAACATAGCAACAACAGCATCATATAGTCATGTTATCATCATCATTAATAACATGACACACACTCAACAAAACAACAACAATATTACAACGATATCACATCGTTACATAACACATTTATAACTAAACACGTAAATTCAACATCTCATCATCATAAACACCTCATACACAATCATACAATCACTATTAATTGTTTATAATACAAATACAGCGACTTACTAAGAGTCTCGCAACTCAACGTACCCAAAACTCGCCAACATCAACTTCTGCACAGCACAGTTCGCGCCGCGCAGCAGGGTTCGCGCCGCGAACGGTGCGTTCCAGAACTCCTCTAGATTCTGCCCAGTTCGCGCCGCGAACTGGGCTTCGCGCCGCGAATCGCGCGCGAACAGAAGCCCTCTGCTACAGAACCTAGCGCAGCTTTGCTTCTCTACTTGCCATAACTCATACTCCACAGCTAACAACCCAATATCAACATTTAACAGTCATACATACACAACATACTTCGGTTATAAAGCATATAACTCAACGAAACTCACAAATCGGGGATTTCCATCAAAACCCCAACTTTCCCAATCTCCCTAAAATCCCCAAAATCCATCAACAATCCAACATATATCATGAATTTGCTCGCATATTATCGTTTAATAAGGTTCAGACCCCTTACCTCTTTGGATTGAAGGAAGCTCTGAGCAATCTTTGGCCTTTTCCTCTTCCTTCTCTTTCTCTTCAGCGTTTCTCCCTTTTTCTGACTCTGAGGCAACAATACGTGAAAACACCCTAAGTTCTCACTTTGGCCTCTTTTTATCCAAATTCCACTTTTACCCTTCCACTCTTCATATTCCATTTATTTATTTAATTGTTATTAAATAATTAACATCTATAATAATAATAATAATAATTCCCAATATTATTTAATAAATCATTTTACCTTCAAATAATCATATTAAAATAATATTTGAATTAGTCCAACAATATTCGGGGTGTTACAACTCTCCCCCACTTTAGAAGTTTTCGTCCTCGAAAACATACCTCAAGCAAATAGAGCCGGATACGACTCCTTCATCTGATCTTCACGCTCCCAAGTCAAGCTCTCACCAGCTGGACTTCCCCAAACAACTTTCACTAGAGCAATCTTCTTACCTCTCAGGGTCTTCTCTTCTCGGTCATCTATCCGAATTGGCAACACCTCAACGGTCAAATTATCCCTCACCTGGATATCATCCAACTGAACAACCTGCGAAGGATCTGCAATATATTTTCTCAACTGAGATACATGAAACACATCATGCAGATTAGAAAGCGACGGCGGTAAAGCTATCTGATACGCCACTTCCCCAACCCTCTTCAAAATCTGATACGGACCCACAAACCTCGGAGTAAGCTTTTTAGACTTTAAAGCTCTACCCACACCTGTCGTCGGAGTAACTCTCAAGAACACATGATCTCCCTCTTGGAACTCAAGTGCCTTTCTCCTCTTATCATGATAACTCTTCTGACGACTCTGAGAAATCTTCATTTTCTCCTGAATCATCTTAACCCTTTCAGTCGTCTGCTGCACAATCTCAGGTCCGAGTACAACCCTCTCACCTGATTCATACCAACACAATGGAGTTCTACACCTCCTACCATACAATGCTTCATACGGAGCCATACCGATACTAGCATGAAAACTATTATTATAAGTAAACTCCACCAACGGCAAATAACTATCCCAAGAACCACTCTGCTCCAACACACAAGCTCTCAACAAATCCTCCAAGGATTGGATAGTTCTTTCGGTCTGACCATCAGTCTGAGGATGATAAGCTGAACTCAACCTCAACTTAGTTCCCAACGCTTTCTGCAAACTTTCCCAAAATCTAGAAGTAAATCTGGGATCTCTATCAGACACAATACTGGATGGAATACCATGCAGCCTCACTATCTCCTCAACATACAACTCTGCCAACTTCTCTAAAGAGTGATTAATCTTCATCGGCAAGAAATGCGCCGACTTAGTCAATCGATCCACAATCACCCAAATAGAATCATTACCTTTCGTCGTCCTCGGCAATCCCGTCACAAAATCCATGGAAATGCTATCCCACTTCCATTCAGGAATCTTCAAAGGTTGCATCATACCTGCCGGTTTCTGATGTTCAATCTTTGACTTCTGACAAGTCAAACAGGCATACACAAACTTAGCAACATCTCTTTTCATACCAGCCCACCAAAACAACTTCTTCAAATCTTGATACATTTTAGTTGCACCTGGATGGATACTCAATCCACTCCTATGGCCCTCTTCAAGAATATTCTTTTTCAATTCAGACACCTCAGGAACACAAACTCTACCTTTAAATCGCAGGATACCATTCTCATCAATCTCAAAATTACCACCATTTCCCTGGTTAACCATAGTAATATGATCAACTAGAGCGACATCAACTTGCTGACCATTCCGAATATCTTCCAGAATCCCACTAGTCAACTTCAGCATACCCAACTTTACACTATCAGCGGAAACTTCACAACCCAAACTCATATCACGGAACTGTTCAATTAACTCAAGCTCTCGAACCATCATCATAGACATATGTAGAGACTTTCTACTCAGCGCATCTGCAACTACATTAGCCTTACCGGGATGATAACTCAATTCAAAGTCAAAATCCTTCAGTAATTCTAACCACCTTCTCTGCCTCATATTTAACTCTTTCTGATCAAACAGATACTTCAGACTCTTGTGATCACTGAACACTTCGAATCTGGAACCATACAGATAATGTCTCCACATTTTCAACACAAATACAACAGCTGCAAGTTCTAGATCATGCGTAGGATAATTCCTCTCATGAACTTTCAACTGTCTAGAAGCATAAGCTACAACTTTACCATTCTGCATCAAAACACCACCAAGACCCATCAAAGAAGCATCACAATAGACAACGAAGGACTCACCAGGATTAGGCAAGATCAACACTGGAGCACTGGTCAACCGCCTCTTCAACTCAACAAAACTCGCTTCACAAGCGGCATCCCACACATACACTTGACCCTTCTTAGTCAACTGCGTCAACGGCAATACCAACTTAGAGAAGCCCTCAATAAATCTGCGATAATAACCAGCTAACCCCAGAAAGCTGCGTATCTCAGTAGCAGACTTCGGAGTCTCCCACTGTAATACAGCATCAACTTTAGCCGGATCAACAGAAATCCCACCACTCGAAATCACATGGCCAAGGAAACTCACTTCCTCCAACCAGAACTCACATTTAGATAACTTTGCATATAATTTCTTTTCTCTTAACACCTGCAAAACAATTCTCAGATGTCCTGCATGCTCTTCTTCCGTCTTAGAATATATCAATATATCATCTATGAACACCACAACAAAATTATCAAGGTACGGATGAAATATACGATTCATATATTCCATAAACACACCTGGAGCATTAGACACACCGAACGGCATCACAGTGTATTCATAATGACCATACCTCGTACGGAAAGCAGTCTTCGCAATATCATCTGACTTCACTCGGATCTGATGATAACCCGACCGCAAATCAATCTTACTGAAAACATGAGCTCCAACCAACTGGTCCATCAAATCATCAATCCTCGGCAATGGATACCGATTCTTGATAGTCACCTTATTCAACTGCCGATAATCGACACACAACCTCATCGTACCTTCTTTCTTCTTCACTAACAATACTGGTGCACCCCAAGGAGAAACACTTGGACGCACAAACTTCTTCTCAAGCAATTCTTCAAGTTGCTTCTTCAATTCAACTAATTCAGTTGCCGACATTCTATAAGGAGACATCGACACTGGACTCGTACCTGGTACTAAGTCAATGGCAAATTCGACTTCCCGTTCTGGAGGTAATTCACTTACATCCTCCGGAAACACATCCTGAAATTCACAGACAACAGGCAAATCTACACTCACCACTTTCCTATCCGATTGCAGAGACGCAAGTAAAGCGAATATCTGAGCTTCATCTTTCACAAATTCCCCCACCTGCCTAGCAGATAGAAATCTTGCCTCATCATTCTCACCAACTTCAGAAAACCGCACCGTCTTACTATAGCAGTTGATAAACACGCCATAGAATTCTAGCCAATTCATTCCCAGAATAATATCAATTTGGTGCAAGGGTAAGCACACCAAATCAACTACGAACTCTCTCTCAAAGATCGTCAAACGACAACCTCGACAGACAACAGAAGTCTTCACAGAACCATTAGCAGGAGTATCTATCACCATACTTCCGCCTAGGGACGACATAATCACACCAATCCTGGTCGCACACTCATACGAAATAAATGAATGAGTAGCACCGGTGTCAACAATAGCAAGCAATTCAACATTATTAATCAAGCAAGTACCTTTAATCAGATTATCTTCTTTAGGAGCTTCAGCCCCACTCAGAGCAAACACCCTACCAGTAGTATGAGCTGCAGTAGCCGCCTTCTTCGGTTTCGAGCACTGCAAACTGATATGGCCTTTCTCGCCACAATTAAAACATGTCGGACCAGCATCCTTACATTCCGTAACTCTATGACCAGCCTGACCGCATCGGAAACATCTCAGCACTTTCTTGGTACAGCTATCCGCACGGTGGCCTGGCTCGCCACACTTGAAACATTTACCAGCTATGAGAGATCCTCCCCCACTTGGCTTCTTCTCATCTACCACTTTCTGCTTACCTTTACCATTCGGAGATGCATAAGGACCACCACGATCCTTATTCTTCTTCTCACTAAGACTCTTGTAATGGGCAGTCCTAGCCTTGCTATCTTCCTCAAATATCCTGCACTTATTAACCAGTGTAGGAAACCTACGAATCTCCTGGTAACCAATGCCTTGTTTGATCTCGGGACGCAACCCGTTCTCAAACTTGACACACTTGGATCCCTCAGCACCAGCGTCATTATAATGAGGACAATACTGCACCAGCTCCTCAAACTTCGAAGCGTAATCAGCAACAGACATGTTACCCTGCTTCAGTTCTAGAAATTCCATCTCCTTCTTACATCGCACATCGGCAGGAAAATATTTCTCCAGAAAGACCGTCTTGAACCTTTCCCAAGTCATCTCAGCACCTGGTACTTCGATTCTCTGGCGAGTGTTATCCCACCAGTTCTCAGCCTCTTCAGATAACATATGCGTACCAAACTGCACCTTCTGCGCTTCAGTACACGTCATCACCCGGAAAATCTTCTCAATTTCCCTCAGCCAAATCTGAGCACCATCTGGATCATAGCGCCCTTTGAATGTAGGAGGGTTATTCTTCAGAAACCTTCCCAAATTCTTAAACTCGTCGACCGGCGGATTCTGCTGCGCCTGCATAGCCTGCGCCATAGCAGCCAAAGCCTCAGCAATCGCACGGTCATTTTCTCCAGCCATACTCTGCACAACACCACTACAACCGTTAAATATCGACAGTGTCATTTACACTAATCGACCAACAGGGAAAACATCACATTATGACTCGACTGGACTGACCATGCTCTGATACCACTAATGTAACACCCTTCTACCCAAACGACATATTTAGATAGATTATCAGAGTACAACATGTAGAAGAGTTTACATTTCTTACAACATAATACTTTTATCACATCACAACAAAAAAACATATTATTTATTTTATTAAAACTTCGCAGCGGACTACAACACCAATATTATCATTCATCATATAACAATTAATAATAATGTTTCAACATTATCTCAACAAAACATCTCAGCATATTAGTCATCATAAACAACGTAAATAATAACCAATTATCTATCGAATCCCATAACCCCGGTGTCACATGACCAGAGCATTTGACTCGACTCTGCAGAATAACTCTACACTTATTCTTCAAACCTCAACAATAGCTACTCTTCTTTATCTGCACATTGCTCATCATAGATGAACATAAACACATGCAGAAGGGGTGAGAATTACATTATTAAATAATAATATAACGACAGAAATATAAACATAAATATATTGCACATATGCCAACACAGCTCATCATAATCATCATAATCATCATACTCATGAACATCAACAAAACAACATATCAAATGCAATGCACACACCCATGCATGACTCAACACGACTCGGTATACCCATTTTGTGACCAACTATAGGATCACCACTCCCAGATTCATCACCATAGAATCCGAGTTCCCCGCAAGGAACCAAGCCTCTCAACAAGCCCGGAGTCAACAACATCATTGGAACTCAGTCCGTTCATCACTAGGCATCGGCCTTTCATGAATGCATGCACATCAAACATGCATCATAATCAACATAGCAACAACAGCATCATATAGTCATGTTATCATCATCATTAATAACATGACACACACTCAACAAAACAACAACAATATTACAACGATATCACATCGTTACATAACACATTTATAACTAAACACGTAAATTCAACATCTCATCATCATAAACACCTCATACACAATCATACAATCACTATTAATTGTTTATAATACAAATACAGCGACTTACTAAGAGTCTCGCAACTCAACGTACCCAAAACTCGCCAACATCAACTTCTGCACAGCACAGTTCGCGCCGCGCAGCAGGGTTCGCGCCGCGAACGGTGCGTTCCAGAACTCCTCTGGATTCTGCCCAGTTCGCGCCGCGAACTGGGCTTCGCGCCGCGAATCGCGCGCGAACAGAAGCCCTCTGCTACAGAACCTAGCGCAGCTTTGCTTCTCTACTTGCCATAACTCATACTCCACAGCTAACAACCCAATATCAACATTTAACAGTCATACATACACAACATACTTCGGTTATAAAGCATATAACTCAACGAAACTCACAAATCGGGGATTTCCATCAAAACCCCAACTTTCCCAATCTCCCTAAAATCCCCAAAATCCATCAACAATCCAACATATATCATGAATTTGCTCGCATATTATCGTTTAATAAGGTTCAGACCCCTTACCTCTTTGGATTGAAGGAAGCTCTGAGCAATCTTTGGCCTTTTCCTCTTCCTTCTCTTTCTCTTCAGCGTTTCTCCCTTTTTCTGACTCTGAGGCAACAATACGTGAAAACACCCTAAGTTCTCACTTTGGCCTCTTTTTATCCAAATTCCACTTTTACCCTTCCACTCTTCATATTCCATTTATTTATTTAATTGTTATTAAATAATTAACATCTATAATAATAATAATAATAATTCCCAATATTATTTAATAAATCATTTTACCTTCAAATAATCATATTAAAATAATATTTGAATTAGTCCAACAATATTCGGGGTGTTACACAATCCTCCCAGTTAAAGCAGGCTTCTCAAAGATATACTTGATTGGATCCATTTTGGATATCAACCAAGTCGTATGATTCAACATATACTGGCGTCAGCACTTAGCAGCCCAAGCCAAAGCACAACATGTTTTCTCAAGCATCGAGTATCGAGACTCACACTCAGTGAACTTCTTACTCAGGTAGTAGATATCATATTCTTTCTTTCCCGATTCATCTTGCTGACCAAGGACACAACCCATTGAGTCTTCAAGAACTGTCAGATACATAATCAACGGTCTCCCTTCCATAGGCGGAGACAGAATCGGAGGCTCAGACAAATACTCTTTAATACTGTCAAAGGCCTTTTGGCAATCCTCGGTCCAATCATGAGACTGATCTTTCCGGAGGAGCTTGAATATCGGCACACATGTGGCAGTCATGTGGGATATAAATCTGGAGATATAATTCAAGCGGCCAAGAAAACCTCGGACTTGCTTCTCAGTTTTGGGCGTAGGCATCTCTTGTATTGCTTTGACCTTTGCAGGATCAACCTCAATACCTCTTTCGCTGACAATAAAGCCCAATAACTTGCCAGAACGGACTTCAAATGTACACTTGTTCGGATTCAGACGAAGCTTATACTTCCTCAAACGCTGAAAAAGCTTCAACAAGTGCTCAACATGTTCAACTTCCGTTCTTGACTTTGCAATCATATCATCAACATATACCTTTATCTCCTTGTGCATCATATCATGAAACAAGGTAGTCATAGCTCGTTGATACGTGGCTCCGGCGTTCTTCAAACCGAAGGGTATCACTCGATAACAGAATGTTCCCCAAGGTGTGATGAATGTTGTCTTCTCCATATCCTCAGGTGCCATTTTAATCTGATTATATCCGAAAAATCCGTCCATAAACGAGAAGACATTGAATTTAGTCGTATTATCTACCAACATATCAATATGTGGTAGAGGAAAATCATCTTTCGGACTAGCTTTATTCAAGTCTCTATAGTCCACACACATTCGGACTTTTCCATCTTTCTTAGGCACAGGCACAATATTGGCCACCCATTGAGGATATGTAGAAGTCACCAGAAACCCGGCATCAATTTGCTTCTGAACTTCTTCTTTAATCTTCACTGCCATATCAGGATGAGTTCTTCTGAGCTTCTGCTTCACAGGCACGCACTCAGGCTTCAAAGGCAAGAAATGTTGCACGATATCTGTATCCAGACCAGGCATGTCTTCATATGACCAGGAAAAGACGTCGTCATATTCTCGTAGCAACTCAATCAACCCCTTCTTAACAGACTCTTCCAAGAGTGCCCCAATCTTCACTTCTCGCACACAATCTTCAGACTCCAAGTTGACTGTTTCCAGATTCTCAAAATGTGGCTGAATGATCTTCTCTTCATGCTCAAGTAGACGGGTAATCTCGTCAGGAATCTCTTCAACATCATCTTCTTCCGCCTCAAATACAGGGAACTCAAAGTTGGGAGATGGTGTTGGATCATTATGTTCAATGGGTTTGATCAACCTGCATAATGATTTTGGATATAAAGAGATTTTAGAATTCAAACAAGGCAAATCATTATGCAGATGAAAAGATTGATTTTATTCTTATTTTTAGGGTTTTATGTGATCACCAATTTCATGCAAAAGCGAAAAAGGAAAATAATTGGAAAAACAAACATTTAACATGAATTTATTGAATGAAAATATCATTGTATTTATGAGCCAACAATGTAATCACTCCTCCTTTTGGCATGGGAGATGGGTTTTCAAACACAATGAACATTACTTTGACTTATGGATAACTGTTGGAACATCAACAGCAACCCAATTATTACAGACCCCTCCAAGGATGATGAAGTCGCCAGAATCCTCGGCATCCTCTTCCAAAATAGCAGCAGCTTCCTCATCTTGACCGGTGTGGATGAATCCACCACTCTTGAACAGCCCTTGCTTGTTGAAGATGCCAGCAGAATACCCTATGACAGCCCGGGATTTGTTGTCTTCCAACTTAATCATTTGCCCCAATCCGGCAGTTGTACCATGCTCGATGGCCAACTTTGCATCTTTATAGGACGCAAATGAAGAAGTTCCTTTCTTAATAGGCTCAGCAATAGATAAAGCTTGGAACGGCGTTCCAACTTCATCCTCAGCATCTATATAAGAGAAGGAAGATAAATGGCTAACCAGGAGAGCCTTTTCTCCCCCTACCACCACCAGCTTCTTATTTTTAACAAACTTCAATTTCTAGTGTAGGGTGGATGTCACGACGCCTGCCTCGTGAATCCATGGTTTGCCCAAAAGACAGCTATACGATGGGTGAATGTCCATGACCTGGAAGGTGATCAGAAAATCACTTGGTCCTATCTTGACTAGGAGCTCCACCTCTCCAATCACCGTTTTATGGGACCCATCGAAAGCCTTCACCACCACTCCACTTTGACTCATGGGAGGCCCCTAATATGACAATTTTGCAAGAGTGGACTTTGGCAACACATTCAATGATAACCCAGTGTCCACCAGCACATTGGACATGGCATCATCTTTGTAGCTCATAGATATGTGTAATGCCAAGTTGTGATCTCTTCCCTCCTCAGGGAGCTCATCATCACAAAAACTTAAATTGTTACAAGCGGTGATGTTTGCAACAATACTGTCGAATTGTTCAATCGTGACGTCGTGATCCACATACGCCACATCCAACACCTTCTGCAGAGCTTCTCGATGTGGTTCTGAATTCATCATCAAGGATAGCACAGAGATCTTGGATGGCGTCTGTAGAAGCTGATCTACCACGTTGTACTCACTTCTTTTGATGAGCCTCAGCATCTCATCACAGTCTTCTTTCGCATTGCCACTCAGGCCAACAGAGACAGAAGTTTTCAACATAGAGGCAGGTTTGGCAACAAGTGCCGGATTCAGAGCATTCACAGCATCCCCAATCGGGCGTTCATCATAATGAGTAGTATTAGTCCTTCAAACATCAGCTTGAGGTTTCGGCAGAGCCGAGAAGACACGACCGCTACGGGTCAGGCCGCTGACGTCGGCAATATTAACAATAGATGTAAAGGGCAGGGGCACCTCTTTCCCATTCTCCAATGCCACAGCATTGTAGCGATAGGGAACCGCCTTTTCAGAAGAATATGGCACAGGGCCAGCTGGTTTAATGGTCAAAGCAGGAGAAGCCTTTTGCTTTCTACCATCGTACTTGATGATAATGGGTTCAGGGATCCAGAATACTGGAGAAATTACATTGACTTCATCAGCATCTTCGTCAACATTTCTATTTTGAAGTATCTCAATGACTCCTTCATCCAGCATTTCTTGAACATATTTGCGGACTTGGCGACATCCTCTTTGATTAACAGAACAAACTCGGCATCTATCGTGGTCGTGCTCGTAATGACTGTACTCACACAACAGTCTATGCATCTCGACCAGAGATTGTCAAATATGGCTGACATATTTGACTTTGTATTTACCAGGGCAACCCTTGACCATGTTGACAGATTTCCCATGCTCGGGCAATGGGTTCTTCTTTACATTAGGACCTACGTCCTCGAAACACAAAATACCACATCTCACAAGGTCTTGAACCTTGGTCTTCAGTGGGTAGCAGTTTTCCACGTCGTGTCCGGGAGCACTGGAATGATAAACACAGTGTAATTCAGGCTTATACCACCACTGGGGGTTGGTCGGTATAGCCGGCGGATCTCGTGGAGTAATCAACTTCCTCTCTATCAGAGATGGATATAATTCTGCATATGTCATAGGAATAGGATCGAAGGTGACCCTTTTCCTCTCGTAGCTTGTGCTGGCTTGATTACTATTTCGAGGCTGGTAGGCCTGCTATTGAGGACGGTGTTGTTGTTGATAATGCGGATGTTGTTGTTGCTGATTATTGTTGTGATGCTGATACTACTGATTATCTCTTAAAACAGGTGCTATGTGAGCCACCTGGTGCTGGTTACCGGCAGGACGCATGGTCTTCCTCCTCACTGAGGGTCTTATAGGTTTAGCATGGGAGGTCACAGCATGTGCCTCGCCATCTTTCTTCTTTCCAAACGTCCCATACCGTTTGGCAGAAGAGCCTTCTTCTCTAGTCAGGCGCCCTTCCCTGACTCCTTCTTCCAGTCGCATCCCCATATTCACCATCTCGGTGAAATCAAAAGGAGCGCTGGCAATCATCCGCTCGTAATAAAAAGAACTCAAGATCTTCAAAAAGATCTTGGTCATCTCTTTCTCCTCTAGCGGGGGCACAATCTGTGTTGCTACCTCTGGGCGTATTCTTTAAAAGTTTCCTTGTCCTTTTCGGACATGGCTCTCAATTGATCCCTATCGGGAGCCATATCCACGTTGTATTTGTATTGCTTGACGAAGGCCTCGCCAAGGTCATTGAAGGATCGGATGTTCGCACTGTCCAAGCCCATGTACCATCTTAGGGCAGCACCGGACAAACTGTCCTGGAAGTAGTGAATGAGGAGTTGGTCGTTATCGGTCTGAGTCGACATCTTCCTGGCATACATGACCAGGTGGATGAGAGGGCAAGTACTTCCCTTGTACTTTTCAAAGTCAGGGACCTTGCACTTTACAGGGATTTTAACATTCATAACCAAACAGAGTTCAACAACAGACTTGCCGAAAAGGTCTTTTCCTCGAAGAGTTTTCAATTCCTTGCGGAGCTCAAGAAATTGATCATTCATAGCATCCATCTTTTCATAGACATCTGGGCCCTCAGACGGCTCAAAATGATAGATGGTGTCGTCTACTCTGGGCATAGTATGCACGACAGGAGGAGGAACAGCAAGGACCGGGCTAGATGCCGGCAGAGAAGCAAAGGTGGGTGTAGGACCCTCAGGCATGAAGTTGGGAGGCATCCCCTGCGGAAATCCGGCTGGCATGGTTGTTGGTGCAAAGTGTGCGTTGGCCGCAGGCACAGTTGAAGAGACAATCTCGGAGATGATTGTCCTCTGGGGAGGAGTTGAAGGTGTCGGAGACGACTGGCTCTGGGCAGCCATGAATGACTCCATCAAGGCAGTCAATCTGGCTACTTCCTCATTAAGCTCACGGTTCTCTTGTTCCAAATAATCCTATTAGTCTTGATGCGTTGACTCGGGTGTAGTACCGGTGAGTCAGCTTGTCTTCAAAATAAATGAAGAACACAGAGTTAGACCATAGAACAAGAAGCCTGGAGCAAAACCTGCTTATGCACATGATGCATGCAATGCATATGATTTAATTTTTATATCAGAGGAACTTTAGAGTTCTATTTGCAAATATTGGAAGTATTAACCATTTATCACATATGGAAATATCTCATCAAATAATATTTGGAAATATTTTTACACCACAGAAGTACAATCTTGGTAACCCAAATACAATACAAGAGAGCAGGAAAATGATCATCCTATGGAACCCTAGAAGCAATCATCTAAAGCTCTGGACAAAGGAAGATAAGATGCACGAAGCCTTTTCACATCCCTCTCGTAGGCTGCCTCCATGTCTGCCTTCTCTTTGGCGAGTCGATCATATTTCCTCTTCCAAAACCTGGAAGACTGAGGAAGTAGAGAAGTGCATGCATCATTAGGATCATCAGTAACCTGGTGCTCAAGGAACTCTATCAAAGCATCCTTCTTCTTGATCTGCTGAAGCAACTCCTCTCGTTCACGGATCCAGGAACGCGAACGGTCTTCGTCTCTCAACTCCTCTACTCCTTGGTCAGGGAGGGTTGAAGGCCCAACCACAACCAAAGGTGTAGGTCTTGGATACTCATAAGGCATGAGGTACTCGGAAGCTCTCCTCCTAACCCAAGAAATATAAGGCTCCAAAGCGATACAGTTCTTCGGACCTAGCTCCTTCCTTCCTTTCCTATGGATCTTGCGCCAAGCGCGGACCATCCTGCCCTTCAAGCCTTGAGGATCTTTACCCTCCTGAAAGAACACACCCTCTAACAGAATGTTATTAGGTTTATCCTTTAGGGGGAACCCAAGTTGACGACGTGCCAAAACGGGGTTGTAGTTAATCCCACCACATGTACCAAGAAGAGGTACATTGGAGAATTCACCACAAGAGTCAATGATCTGCACACCATCATACACACGGTTGTACCAAAAGATATCATCATTAGTGAGAGACATAAGTCTCGTAGACCACCGTAGACATCCTTTGTTCTCCTTGAAGGCGACCGTCTGTGGCAAGTGCAAAATAAACCACTTGTACAACAGAGGCAAACAGCACACAATGGTACCACCACCCTTTGCACTCCTCATATGCAAAGAAAAGTAAGTGTCTCCCAACCGAGTCGGAACGGGATTAAGAGTAGAGAAAATCCTAATAGCGTTCACATCCACAAACTTGTCGATGTTGGGGAATAACACTAGCCCATAGATGAGAAGTACAAATATGGCCTCAAAGGCGTCCTCACTCATGGCCTTCCCATACATAGTAGCTTGAGCAATGAGGAACTCAGAAGGGAGACCTTGAATTCCACCTTTGGTAGTCATATGAGTACCAATCAGAGATTCATCTATATGCAACATATCACCCATGTCTGAAAATTTGCAAATAGACCTCTTAAGTTCCTTGAAAATTTTCTCATCATTGATGATATGGATGCAAATGGGTGCATGAATGCATGAATGCAACAATCACACTCAAGGATCAAGTAAAGCACACCAAACAAAGGTCATGGGATGGATCATGTCATCCTTAATATCAATCATCCATTTTGGTGGATTATGGTTTACACCTTATCGACACCCAAGTTCCATTGATATTAAGGATACAAGAACGGATCAACCATGAATCAAGAGTTTGTTACAAGTCACGAGCATGGAGTCTCGGTTAAGAACCACCCAAAGGGAGTGTACTAGGGTTTAAACCTGCCAAACATGTTCTACAAAAGGTTCCCATAGTCATCATCCCATCTTTCGGATATTATAAGATAAACGACTACTCGTATTCCAAAAATATTCTCAAGAGAGACTCTTAAGAGTGTAGTATCGCGTAACAATCATATCAAATCTTACACTTGAACGACTTTCACACTACATCCTAAGAATAGGTCAAGATGGGCTTGGTAAACTAAGGTCCTTGGCTTCTAAGGTCTATATTGGAAAGAGTAATGTCTAACCACAACTACTTGTGTGACATTATTGATCCCAACATGACCTCCACCAAGTGAATGGGCTTGCAAGTCAACTTGCTAAGGAATAACTCCACACAAGTCAACAAGACTATGCCATTCTCCTATCCTAAGTGCACTCGAGTTCGGGTATAGAACTCATCTCACTAAGATCACCAAACATACAAGGAATTAATATTCAAGCAATTCAATCATTACATACAATACAGTAATCCTAAATTGCACAAAAATATGTCACAAAATAATATACACAACAATACAACAAAATATGAAAAGTAGGCAAAACACACTAGGCAAATCTCCCCAGCAGAGTCGCCACTTTTCTGTAGCGGGGTATTCGTTACCATTAGAGATATTGACTAAATCTAAGGTAAACCATACAAGTCGAGTCGCCACCGCACTTCTATTTATCCAAAGGAATGGTTAGAAAGCGAACAAAAACCTAAAAGTTTTATCGAATCAAAAACTAGTAAAAATGTTAGAGATCGGGGTAAGGGGGTTGGTTATGCAATGGGAAGGTTTTAATCACCCAAACCATCCTAGGTACTCCTAGGGAGCCCTTTTCGCATTTGTTGTAAGGTTGGTATTTTGTGAAAATTTGTTTGTGCAAACATGATTGAAGAGATGAGTAGAGAATATACAAGTTATTTACATTTTGTGTTTGGATGGATAAACCCATTGCCTACGTACCATCTTAAAAAAATATTAGGATCAAAACCTCGTAGTTCGGGGTAAAAATCTCAAAACAAGTTGGTGAATTGATTGGTCCAAAAGCCTTACGGTCTTTTGTTATCCAAGGGAGAAAACTCAACCTAAAACCACAAATCCACCATGTGAGGATAGCTTCAACATGCTAGTGAGGGGATAACCCTATAATAAGCAGGGAAGACTCATTCTCCATCACTAAGGATATAGGTGAGTATTACATCTACCTCAAGGATAACTCAAACCTAATAGCTAAGGGTTATGAAAAGTTTTGATTAAGAAAGTGGCCATTGAAACCACAAAAACATTTGAATGGGTTATATTTACCAATGAAAAGTATTTACAAAATATGGTCAAAGTTGACTTAAAAGTTCAATTCAAAATAAGTGTTATGAAAAGAAAAATTGAAAATCAAAAGCATAAGGCTTAGGTTTCTAATGTTTGAAAACAAATGTTAAATGTTTGCACAAAAGTTTTGGCTTGGGTTAGAGTGGAGGGAAGAAGAGAATGGCTAAAGTCCTAATCATACAAGAGATGAGGGATAAGAAACAAGACCACAAATGGAGTTCCTCTCTTGAGATCATATTGATGATCCAAGTAGCTCCCATCCTTTGGAATATGCAAGCAAAATAAGTAATAAGCTCAAGCAATCAACATAATCAAACAAGCTCTTAGAAGATCCTCAATGCCTCTTGTATCTTTCACTTTGGATGAACATGGCAATGATTCTTCAAGTTGAGTTCTCATAGGATCCCCTAGCATAAAAGCACACACACATCAAAGAGTCTTATGAAGCAAATCAAGAATGGACAAGAGTGAGTTTAGAGGTTTGGTCCTTCTAATCCATCTTCCACATTAAGGTCCTTTTACTCCATTTTTGCATAGGGAATATCCTAGAAACTAAGTCCATTTGTCCATTTTTGTATTTGGTCCACAACAATCAAAACAAAAGCACAAGCATAATAATACATACACAATTATGTGCTCAAGTGAGCAAAAGGCAAATTGCATTAACATAAACATGTGCTCAAATGAGCAAAGGGGAAAAGCAAATGAATAATATGTACAAGAATAGTCAATTGCATAAATGTAAAGAGCAAGAATTAAATGTTAATGGTCAATGGTTAGTGTTAGTAGTTAGTGTGCCATAAGGCAAATTTAGCGCTATGTTAAGCAATCGTAATTGGACTTATGTAGAAGTCACAACTATCTGAGGTGGGTCAATAATAATGTAGGCAATAACACAAGTTAGAGGTCTTGATTAGTGAATCAAAATCCAACAACTTGCCATGCCAAAAAGAAGATGAGAAATGATCTTGTATTGATTTAGGTCCTTTGCATGATTTAGAAAGCAATTTATCCTTAATGCAAAGCCATTCACTTGATCTATGATCAAGATGAATTAGATTTAAACCAAGGAAGATTAAACCTCCCTAATCAATGCTAACCACCAATTTTTAACTCATTGATCAAAAAAGAAAAAGAAGAAGAAGAAGAAGAAGAAGAAGAAGAAGAAGAAGAAAAATTAAAGTGCATTAAATGAAATGGAATGAGATAAACAACAAATGACCAAAGATAGAGAGGATCAAGGTCAAACAATAGAAAACAGAAGCAAAATGAGAATTAGAAGTCAAGAAACAAATAAAATATTTTTGGCATTTTTTAATATTTAAAATAAAACTTGAATTAAAATAATAAAAGAAAGGTCAAACTTCAAATTCACTTCAAATCAACTTTGAAAAGTCCAAGTGAATTATCCCAAGTTCAACAAGGTCAAACAAAGTTTGACAAAAAATATCAGCATTTTTAAAAGTCAGAAACTATTTTAAATCAATTAAAAATACATAAAAATAACCTAATTGAACTAAAATATCAAATAAATCTCAAATCAATTAATAAATTGATGAGAATATTTTTCATAGATCTATCATCATTCAAAGAGGTTGGAGAAATATTTTTGTATTTTTTGGATCTCAAAAACTATTTTAAATGAATTAAAAATAATCAGAAAAGAGAAAATTCATGAAAAATATCAAATGATAAAATAAAAAATATTAAAAATCATTTTTTGAAACTAGAAATTGAAAGAGAAATAATGCAATTGGTCTCACAATTTTTGGACCAATAATGCGAGAGATTTGAATTTTAGAAATAAAATGGAATTAAAAGAAATAAAAGAAAATAGAAATCAGAATTTAAAATACCAAAAAAGGAGAAGCGTTGGATGAAGCTCATTAAATGAGCTGGCAGATCACACGGATCACACATGCGCGCCTACCAAACGCTTCAATCAATGCAACCACACCTAGCCATTAATTAGGTCATAACATTGAAGGGCCTAGATCAAATCTGGAAATGGAAATACACGGTCACGATTCAATCTGGAGACCAGACGGTGGCCAACGCCACCGTCTTCTCCAACTAGCTCCGGCGAAGTCCAAAAATTACAGAGAAATAAATGTGCACGAAAATGCGCGATCCAGGTACCAAACGAAAGGTGGAGTGATGTACATCACTCCTGTACCAACCAAATTCACTCTAGATTCCTATTGAGAGAGAAATCAGAGGTCTAATTTCATGGAGTTCAACTGAAACTTGTTGGATTTTGAAAATTCAAAGCATGAAATGATTGCCTCTATGAAGAGGACTTCAGACAACACAGCAACAACAAGAAACAAGCAACATATGAGTTGATTTGAAGAATTTAAAATCAAAAGTAAACCTCTGATTTGCAGAGCATAGATTCACAATTCCTTGGTGCTAAGGCTTTAAGTTCACACTATGGATCAAGGTGAAGAGGTCTAGGAACTTTTAGATCTAAGAAAACAGTTGAGGAAACTGAATTCTAGATCTGAAAATTTGAGAGAAAAGAGAGAGTTCCTTTGGTGTGAGGATGGGATTTCAGTGCACAGCATGTAGGGCGCCTTCAGGTTAAAGAAATGAGAGGCCAAGCACTCCTATATATAGCAATTGGCAAGGTAGAAGCATGAACAAAGCATTGCATGGGTGAAGAGGGCCTCCATGCATGGGCCTATACAAGCGCATGGAGGGCCCAATTCCACTTGTTTTTGGCAGCTGATTATCATCATGTACAAATTGGACGTGCAGATTGTGTATTAATGGATCATGCAATGTAAATTTAAATGATTTTCCAAAATGTGCCATAATGTTCAAGCCTTCGAAAATACCATGTCCAAACTTGAAATGCTGCCTTATGAGTAATGGTTGGAAAGCTTGTTGCATAAGGAACAAATGTCATGTTGATCAAAACTCCATTTGGGCCTTGGAAATTAATGAAAACTGAACTTGAAGTGTAGGGTGCAAAACATGCATATGTGAAATTTCCAAAATTGGCCAATGTTCAAGCCCTTTTGTCTCAATGATGCAAGCTCCAAATTATACAATCTTCAACATGAAAGTTGTATATATTTTCACAACAATCAATTTGGACTTAAATTTTGCATCAATTGGATTTTTAATGAAGAAGTTATGGGCACTTGAAGTTGGACTTTTTCACATTTCAATGCATTTGGTCCAAAGTGACCTATAATGTTTTGCATTATCATATGTATTTATTTTGAGATTTTGCAATTTTTCTAAACATAACATTTTAAGTAGACACATTAAGCTTTCCAATTCATTTGATCCCACCTCAAAATCATGAAAAATGAATGAGTTATGTTCTTGGGAAGTTGACCCAAGATTAGGGTTTCAGTCAAAATGACCTATAATGTCTTGGAATGGATGATGACCTTCCAAGCTTCAAATCAATTTTTGATGAACATGAAAGTTATTCCTAGTGTACCTAAGAACCTTTTACCTCTTGGGATCATATCCATTTGACCAACACATAAAAAGTTAGGTCTCAGTGTATTTCAAAATAGTCAGATGAATTGACTGATCAACTTCTCAAGTCCAAACCTCATATCTTGATGAATTGATGATTGAGGACACTCAAATAGGTTCAAATATGCATGAAATTATGAATTAAGGAACTTCCCTTGATTTTTTTTACCATGGGTTGAGGTTGCTTCATGGGCAAGGCATAGTTGATGAACATATGAATTAGGGTTTCCTTGGGGAACAAGCCTCAAACCCCTTGATTTATTTTGATCAAAATGATGAATTTAGATACTTGGGAGGCATATTTGATGGATGAGAGATTTGGGAACCATTGTCATGCTTGCTTTCATCTTCTCTTGACCATATCATTGCACAAAGGATCTCCTAGAAGCTTTGGATCTTGTGACTGCTCAAGCTACAAACAAGAGATGTTAGTGACATATTTTTATGCTTTTGGTTAGTGAATTGGAAAAGCAATGATATACAATTCAAGTATGATTGGTGATCTCAAACCAACTCTCAAGAGGTCCCACCCAAAGGCAAAGGGAACCAAGATGCTTATGATCCTTGAGGCTATGCAAATGCCATGTTATGATGCCATGAGGGATCTTAGGGTCAAAATTGGGGTCTTAAAGTCACACTCTGTGTTTTCCACCTAATGCTCACCAAGGAAAACAGAAATGAATTGCAAAATAGTCAAATTCAAAAGTGATCATGGTGGCAAATTTGAAAGTAAATTGTAAAATAGTCAAAGTCAGAACTGATCAAATGGCATTTCCCATGATTTCTCATGTTCTAGAACTCCACATCAAAATGGAGTTGTAGAAAGAAAGAATAGGACGTTACAAAAAATGGCCCGCACCATGATCCAAGAAACTGATATGGCTAAGCATTTCTGGGCAGAAGCAGTTAACACAGCGTGTTATATTCAGAATAGGATTTTTATCTGACCTATTCTAGGTAAGACTCCCTATGAATTATGGAACAAAAAGCCCAACATTTCTTACTTTCATCCTTTTGGATGTGAATGCTTTATGTTAAACACTAAAGAGAATCTTGGCAAGTTTGACTCTAAGGCACAAAAGTGTTTACTGTTAGGATATTCTAAACACTCTAAAGACTACAAAATATTTAATACAGAAACACAAAATGATGAGGAATCGATTCATGTTAGATTCAGTGATAAGTTTGACCCTGAAAAGTCAAAGCTAGTTGAGAAATTTGTAGATATGAAGATCAACCTTTCTGAATCCAAAGATATTGTCTCTGGAGAAAAAGACTCAGAAGGAAAACCCAAAGAGTCTGAAGAAACGACTCAACCAAAAACAGTAGTTGATCCAACTCATCATAAGAAGAGTAGATCAAGAACTGATTCTGGGAGACAAGAATGATCCAGTCAGAACTATATATTCATTCAAACCTTCTGAAGAGACTCTTAAAGGTTTGATGTCTCTAATAGAAACAAGTTGAATGAGAAATGTGAAGTTGTAAGAAACAAAGCTCGACTGGTAGCATAAGGTTATATTCAGCAAGAAGGTATAGACTATACATAAACCTTTGCTCCAGTTGCCAAATTAGAGTCTATTCGTCTTTTAATTTCTTTTGCAATCAATCATAACATCATACTTTATCAGATGGATGTTAAAAGTGCATTCTTGAATGATTATATTTCTAAAGAAGTTTATGTGCATCAACCTCCTAGTTTTGAAATCTCTCAAAATCCTGATTTTGTTTTTAAACTAAAAAAGTCTTTGTATGGTCTAAAGTAAGCTCCAAGAGCTTGGTATGATACACTAAGAAACTTTCTGTTGGAAAATGATTTTACCAGAGGGAAAGTGGACACAACTCTCTTTTGACAAATCTTCAAGAATGACATTCTGGATGTGCAAATATATGTTGATGATATTATTGTTGGTTCTACTAATGCGTCATTGTGTAAGGATTTTGCTAAGTCTATGCAGGCAGAATTCGAAATGAGTCTGATGGGAGAACTAAATTTCTTTCTCGGAATCCAGATTGATCAAACACCATAAGGCACGTATATTCATCAAAGAAAATACACAAAGGAACTTCTGAGGAAATTTAACTTATCAGAATGTAAGCTAGCAAAGACTCCAATGCATCCAACATGCATTCTAGAGAAAGAAGAGGTAAGCAGTAAGGTAAATCATAAGCTTTTTAGAGGTATGCTAGGTTCTCTTCTATATATAAGAGCTTCTAGACCTGATATCTTATTCAGTGTATGCTTATGTGCTCGCATCCAATCAGGTCCTAGGGAAACTCACTTAACTATTGTTAATAGAATCTTTAGGTATCTGAAAGGTACTACTAATCTTGGTTTATTTTATAGAAAATAAAGTGAGTATAAATTAGTAGGCTATTGTGACTCTGACTATGCTGGAGATAGAATTGAAATAAAAAGTACTTATGGAAGTTGCCAATTTCTGGGAGATAACTTGATTTCATGGTCCAGCAAGAGACAATCAACAATTTCGATATCAACAGCTGAAGGAGAATATATTGCAGCTTCTGGATGCAACACTCAGATACTCTAAATGATGAGTTAGCTAGATGATTATAAGATATTTGAGAGTAACATTCCTATTCTCCGTGATAATGCTTTTGCTATCTGTTTATCTAAGAATCCTATCTTGCATTCTAGGGTTAAGCATGTTGAAATAAAACATCACTTTTTACGTGACAATGTTTAGAAGGGATTTTTTCACTTAAAATTTATTCATACAGACCATCAATGGGATGATATCTTTATAAAACCCCTTGCTGAAGATAGATTCATATTCATTATGAAAAATCTATTTATGAAACCGTTTCCAGAATGAAAAGATGTGATTCAGAATATTGAGTCTTTAGAACTCTATATTATATTCTGAGATGGTTTTGCTTTCTGACTCTGAAACATGAAGCTTTCTGAAGTAAGGAAGTTTTCATGAATCATAAAGGTTCTGATCATAAGCAAACTTATCAATTTGTCTTCCTGATTCTGAACATTTGTTGGATTTAATGGTTGTCTTGTCGTTTGATTTTGTGTGGTTTTTAGTGGAGACCGTTGTCCCACTTTCTGAGATTGCGTGATTAAAGCGTGACACATTGGGTTTAAAAATTCTAGGAATTAGGTCTAAACCTTTACACTTCCCCCCATGATTGCGCACTCTGTTTTGTCATCATTGCAAAAAAAATCTATTTAAACCCGCTTCACTCACATTTTCACACTACACGCACAATTCTCCCACACTTTCAAGTTTTTCAAACCTCAAACAAACTTTATTCTTTCTGTTCAATTATTCTTCATCTTCATCTTCCTCTCTCAATGGCTTCACAACAATCATCAATGGCTGAACAAACTTCAAAGGCAACTGAAAGCAACTTGTTGGAAGGAATTCTTGAGTTAACTCTCCACACTCTAGTTAATGAGCTAACTGTTCTATGTGAAACTACAATATATTTAAAAAACCTAAAGGATATTGGTTTTTATTTCACAAAGACGTTGAACGTTCAAGGATGGAACACTTTCTTCAAGAGACTCACATGACTAGTTTGCCCTATGTTGGTAAAACAGTTATGGGTTCATGCTACTTTTGAAAGGGAAACCATAACCTCCTATGTCATGAATAGGAATATTGTCATCATTGAGCAGTCCATTGTGGACCTTATTTGTCATGATGCCAAAGGAAAAAGGGCTCACTGTGCAACCATCACAGCTAAGAGAGATGTTGATATCTCTCCTGTCATATTCAAAGAAGGGACAAACTTTGCTGATGAAAACGGTCATAGTTCCAAGGACTTAACAAGCAAATTAAGGGTGTCGTTCAAGATCACTTTGGGGTGCATCAATCATAGGCCAAGTACAAATAGCTCTGACTACATCAATACTAGTAAAAAAATCATGCCATTTCTACTGCAAAATGGTGTTAAGCTTGGACTGCCATCACTTCTATTGAAGTTCATAAGGGATTCTATCAGAGAGTCCATAACTGGTGGATCATTCAAGAAGGCCAAAAGCAAGTTCATACCAAATAGCATATTGATTTCAGATATTCTAGTTGAAAGCAGTGTGGTGGATGATCTTCTAGTCAGTGGCTTGATAGAAGAATTAGTAAAGGGCATTGGGAAAGTCTTATGGGGGAAGAATATGAAGAGTATAGGTCTTATCTCCAAATTTCGAAGACCAGAAATCACTTTGACCAAGGATGATATCTGCGGTACAAGAAATCCAATTGATGACTACTCTATCTTCACCAAAGTTGATCCTCCATAGGTTCTGATGGATTATCTGGAAAGCTGTCTGAAGGATGGAATTGACCCATTGGTGGATCCTTTTAACCTTCCAAAAACTTACCCAGATGTCCATGGAAAAGGGAAGAAAGAGTTCATAGTCGAAGGATCTTATAGGGATTAGAAGAAGAAGAAGATTAATATCTTTCAATATGAATATGAGGTACCTCTAAGTGAGCGCCAGAAGGATATGATTTAAAAGGATACGTCTGAGGTCGTCCAGTCTTCAAGAGATTTTGATAAGTTTCCTTCTGCTGACACTTCTTTAGGTTTTGTTTCAATATCGTCTAGAATCTTACAAATTACACCTCCATCTCATTCTACCATTTCTGAACCAATTCCAATGCCACCACCAGAAACAAATCCATAAATATTAACACATATCATAGAAATTCCACCAACCATATCTACTCCCACTTTAGAAACACTTGTCACAGAAACTCCTCCATTTTCTGCTCCTATTTTGGAAGAACAATCGATACCACCACCATTATCTCCTCCACAGTTAGAAACTACACCCATCTCACCATCACCAACTGTTTATGCTCCCCAACCAAATAATCCAAACGTTACACCACCTAGAACATCTTACTAGATGTGTTTTTGACTGACATGTTTCCGAAGGCACTCCTGAAGGAATGTTTGACTTTGAACCATCAATCACCTCACTAGAATCATCCCCCATTATTCAACCCTCTGTTTTTGGTCTTGACTTTGACGAGTCCAAAACCAACCTCACCATTAAATATCCAAAAATACCAACATAATCCTCTCCTGACATTGGTAAGGTTTCCAAGATGAAGGATCTTGGGTACACTCTTGTTGAAAGCAAATTTATTATGGGTTCGTGGCCTTAATGGAATTTTGGAAGCTGAGAAATTCCCAATTATGACTTCCTGCACCTGAAATCAAGGAAGCCTTTCTAGAAGCCATGGATGAAGAAGAAGAAGCTCCAGAAACAGAAATTGTTCAACACATTGAACTTGTTGTTCCAGAATCTTCTGCTCCCGAACTCAAGACTCTGTTATGGAAGAAGCTCCCAATCAGATAGTTGTCTCAGAAGCTTCTCCTTTTCAACCTATTCTAGTTTATCTTCTGAGAACAATCGAGCAGATTAAGGTTGATAATGCAAAGGTCAATGAACGTCTAGATAAGCAAGATCTGATGTTTCAGCTGATTCTGTCAAGACTTCCTCCTCATCCTCCACCTCCTCCCCAGAACCCCTAGATTTTACTTTATCTTTCTTTCATTTTTCTTTATTTCTTTTCGTTGTACTTTGCACTACCTGTTGGCATTTTTTTAAGTAGTGAAATTTGTTTTGCTTCTCTTTATTTATTTTTGTCTTTTATATTTTTGATTGATGACAAAGGGGGGGGATATAACATTCTAAAGGGGAAGAATTAAGTGTTTATTTTCGTATCTAATTTCCTAAGTAAAGACCCAAACATTGCTTAAATGTTTCTGTTAACAAATACTTCTAGAAAAGTTTGTTAAGTGTTTTTTTCAGGGTTAACTCTCATGAATCAAAATGGTTCTGAAGGTGCTACTTCTGAAAACCTTATCCTTCAAGGAAAAGAAGTTTCTGAAGAAAAGTCCTCTAATGAAAATATTCTAAGGTAAAGCCTATCAAAAGGATGATGTTATCAGCTAGTGCTCTAGACAACATCAACTAACTTCTGAAGATAAACCAGGTTCTGACTAAATATTCATTCTGGTACTTCAAAAGGTAAATCAGGAAAGTGTTATTTCATTCTGAGTTTATCTTTATAGGAATATACATCTCAGGGGGAGCTTTGGGCTTCTGTAAGATGTATTCTTTTGTGATTACCCTATACAAAACTAATCATGAAAATACATGTTTTGTCATCATCAAAATGGGGGATATTGTTAGAACAAGATTTGGTTCTGCATCTATACCTTGAGTTTTGATGATAAAAATGTTGTATTTGTGTGAGAACAATTTCCATAGAAGGTTATTCTTCAACTCAATATCTATGTGAAATGTTGTATTTGTGTTTATTATAATATGTTAATTATAGTGGATTAAGTTCTTGTGTATAAGGCAAATCACCTTGGCGGGTGGACTGGATTAGCTTTGAGTTTCAAGTGAACCAGGATAAAAATATCTATGTTTTTATCTCTTCATTATTAAACTTGTTAGGGGTGTTTTTATTTTGGAAAAATATTTTACTTGTAAAACCAAATTCACCCCCCCCCCCCTCTTGTGTTTTTCACACCTTCAATAAGGTTAATGCATTAGGGTTGTGAGGGCGTACATACAAAAGGGCCCGCCATGGCTAAAAAGATCCTTCGAGCTGGTTATTATTGGACAATGATGGAGGTCGATTCTTACAACTTTGACAGAAGATGTCACAAGTGTCAGATATACGGTGACAAGATTTACGTGCCACCAAATCCGTTAAATGTTTTGACTTCTCCTAGGCCCTTCTCTATGTGGGGTATTGATATGATTGAAATGATAGATTTGAAGGCTTCCAATGGTCATCGATTCATTCTAGTTTCTATTGATCACTTCCCCAAGTAGGTTGAAGTTGCTTTTTATGCTAATGTCACTTGACAAGTGGTTGCCCGATTCATTAAGAAGGAGAGAATCTGCCGATACAGTGTTCCTAGCAAGATTATAACTAATAATGCCAGTAACCTCAATAAAAAAATGATGAGTGAGTTGTGCCAAGAATTTAAGATCGAGCATCACAACTCTTCACCATATCAGACCAAGATGAATGGCATCGTAGAAGCAGCAAACAAGAATATCAAAACAATTATCCAGAAAATTGTAAAAACCTACAAGGATTGGCATAAAATGCTACCTTTCGCTTTGTATGGCTATAGGACTTTGGTTCATACTTCCACTAGGGAAACTCCATTCTCATTGGTGTGTGGGATGGAGGATGTTTTGCCAATCGAGGTTGAAATTCCTTCGCTTAAGGTTATCATGGAAGCTGAACTTGACGAAGCCGAATGGGTTCAATCTCAACATGATGAGTTGAATCTAATTGAATGGAAGTGTTTGACGACTGTTTGCCATGGCCAGTTCTACCAGAGATTCCTCAAAGGAGCTTTTGATAAGAAGGTTCTCCCTCATGTGTATCATGAAGGGGAACTCGTGCTCAAGAGATATTTTGCTATACACTCGGATCCACGGGGCAAGTGGACTCCCAACTATGAAGGACCTTTTGTTGTCAAAAAGGCCTTCTCAGGTGGAGCTCTGATCCTCACCACCATGGATGGGGAAGATTTTCCAATGCTAGTGAATTTCGATACAGTCAAAAAACATTATGCCTAAAAAAATGAATAAAAAGCCTACTAGATTGACATCCGCAAGGACAATTTAGGCAAAAAGGGGTATCCCGATGGACCAAAAAATGAAATGTCCATGCAAAATTTAGGGATTAAATAAAACAAATGTAAAGCTCTCTAAGTTGAAAACCCGAAATGGCGACTTAGGCAAAAATGAGCATCCCGATGGACAAAAAAATAGAAAATATCCCGGCCAAAGTTAGGGATAAAGGCATTTGACTATAACCCTTAAGCCTATATCATTACAACTTGATCTCAGATGGCCAAAGATCTATCCAGTCATCATCAACCAAAGCAAAGTGTTAGAGCCTAGGTCTTATTGTGGATAATAACAGATGTTGTAATCAATGGAAAAATACCATTTGCTTTATTTTTCAAAACAAAATCTAATTTTCCTCTTTAAGGATTTTTGCATCCTTGTACCCACATTGTATGTACATTTTTTTTTTCATAATCAATAAAAATTCACTTACTTTTATCAATCCCTTATTACTTCTTGTGCATTTTGTTTGTAGAACAACTGATTTATATTGATCACATAATGTTATAAAACTTCGAGAATAATAAAAGCGACATTAAAAGAAAACTTTATGCATTTCTTTGATTACCCAAATAATTCTAAAGGGCAATCGAGAGTCTGTAGTAGTTGCTTGAAATCCAGAAGCATCTTGGCGACTGCCCGATTAGATCATACATATTTTTCTCCCTAGCAGGATCATGTGAAATCCTCTGTATTTGTGGTAATACGAAGCATTCTTTCAATACTGTTTCTTTGGTGTAGTCAGTGGCGAGTCGAAGTCTACCCCACACCAGAAACCATATCTTGTGAATATCACTCATATGGCCACATAAGTAGTCAAACATCAAAAAATAAATCATACATTACATATGGCATGCATATCATGTTTCCCTTTGCGATTGGTATATGTCCCCACATAAAAAGTTTAATCCAATCTCCAGTAGATGAACCTATAAAATTCAACCTGCCATATACACGTACCTTATAACCATTCTCAATGGGCAAACTTTCGGATATTTTGGTATTTAATCCTCTTCAACCTCGAATACCCGAAAAGCTTTCGCAATTCGCGGATTTAGGTTTAAGATGATTAAATAAGGGCATCTATCATACCCCAAAATTTTCCCTTCCATTTTCATTTTTCATCCAGCCTTTGGCTTGAGATTCATCTGTACACATTCATGCCTCATTCATGTGCATTATTCATTTATCTTAACAATTTCTAATAATCATCATAGGTTCAAAGTTTGTGGCTTGAAAAAGATAGGGTTTGCTTGTAGCTCAAGCCCTAGATATGTGGCATGGCTCTTAATATGGAACCATTGAGAGAAAACCCTAATTTCTTGGTCTTTGGGACATGGAATCAAGGAGATCACAATTCACATTCATTTGTGCTTCAAGATCCTTATTGTTGAACTTGTTCCTCTGGGTTTTGTGATTGACTTTTGGAGCATTGACTTGATCATCTAAACCCTAACTGTGTGCCCATGTGTTGGAAATTTGATTGTAGAGCTTCATGCTTGATTTGAAGACCTTTATTATGGGGTGTATCATGAAACCCTAATCAGGGATTCCTGGTCTTGTGTTCCACTTTTGAGTTGACTTTGACCATGTGATTGTCTGAAATCTTAGCTCATTGAAGAGGTTCTAGACCATCTTATCATACATCTTGTCATCTAAACCTACACAACCATTCTTATGGTGAATTCAAGATCTTTGGATTTGATTCATGCTCATTTCTTCCATTCATACGGTATTGTCAAGATCATTTGTCATTGGTTCTTGGATTCATGCTTGCATTAGTCTTTGGTCTTTAGTCATGCAAGTATACCTCATAGCTTTCATTGTCTTTATGATTCATCTATTGGTCATTGGATTTTGATTCTTGGGTCATGAGTGCATTGATCTTTTGGTCATTGGTTTGTCTTTGATCCATTGTGATTCTTAAGGCATTATAGGTCAAGGTCCATTCATATTGTTTAGAATTTGACCAAGTCACATGAAACCATTGTTTCATTTAAACCAAACAAGAAAACCCTAGTTTCTAACCCTTATTTGACTTTGATCAACTATTGACTTTTTGGTCAACTGGTTGACCAAAGTCAACCATCCTTCCTAAGTCATTTTCAAGCCCATTGGTCCATGCTAATTGGTTCAATTTATTTCATTTTTGTTATTAACCTTGTAATCCAAATGAACCTAAACTTGTGTTTATTCCTCATTCCATTTTCAAATACCATTCACTCAAACATGCATACACATTCATAACTTTCCAAAACAAGTCCAAATAGAATACTACATATATTTTATATCCATACACATTCAAGTTTCATAACCCTCCATACAATATCAAAATTCCATAAACCATTCAAAATCCCCATTACAAGTTAATACACTTTCCATTCCATTACAAATCAATACACTTTCAATCCATCTACATCCAAACTTTTCAACATCCAAGACACATTAACAATTTAATAGTTTTCCATATAAGTTCAATACAATAAGCATTCAATTCATAACCATATTTTCCATTACATTCATACAATCCCATTCATTCAATTAACAAGTTCAGTTCAATTCCGTACACCCTTCACTTACACATTCCATACAAAATCACACTTCATAAACATTCATTACATTCCATTATAATTTTACATAACTAATAAACAATTTATAAGTTCTCCTAATCTAAACTCATCCACAATTCAACACACTCCAACTAATATGTCCCACTTCCATAACCCTGTCTCCACATCCAAGTAGCTCAAGAAATTGAAACACCTTGCAGCCTATAAACTGATACAAGCAGACCAAACCTTGAAACCTACTAATGGCACACTGTTTAGACATTTGTGACAGACCATAACCTGCATAATAGCATAGCACGCACAAATGAAGCCCTGCACTCAGAAACATTTCCCTGCTGTAAAATGTACACAACACGCCAAATCCTGACTTACACAACTCTAAAGCATTCATCTGCACATTCTCAAACAGAACACATGGCCACAAGTGAAAATCCAAATGCACTAAACCCTACATAAATTTCCATGATAGAAATTCAACATACAAATTTAACCCTACATATACAAAGAGGATTTATAACATTCCCTGCAAGTTGTTTCAGTAGACTTTAAAATTGAAGTCCACCATAAGCTAACAGAAGCAATGTTGAGAATCAAAAACTAACAACTAATTGAATCGAAATTTGATAACTAACATGCTAACTATTTTTTCATTTACAAAAAACTTATGAATTTCATGTGAATTTTGATGAAATTTCAGTTGCATCTCATAACTTAAATTCAAAATCCTATAAATTAAATCATTCTTCACTCATTCAAGTTTCCACACGCCATTTTCACATTTCTAGATTTTCGAGTTTCAATCTTCACCCTCTTGATTTCAATCCTCTCTTCACCCTCTCACAAAGCTCTTTTTCTAAGAAACTCCGTTGAAGCCTCACATCGAAGCTTTAACAAGAGTGAGCTAAACCTCTCATTTCAGTCCCTCACGGTTCAATTTCTCGGTTCACATGATAAGTTTAGAAGAAAAAGTGAGTATGAAGAAAAAGATAGGATCATGAATTAATTGTTTTCAAGTGATTTTTCGCTGCGCCTCCATCTTCTCCATTTCAATATTTTCATGATATGGTTACCATCGTGCAGAGGACATGCTTGGCATTGCTAACCCTAATGTCTCAGCGTGAATCAGAGTTTGTACGCCATTTAGTTTAGCTTGGATATGTTAGGGTTCTTCGTTCCTTCTCTTTGATCTAAGAAAATCAATTTAAATTAGGTCTTTCCATAGGGATTTTTGGACTCAGCGCTTAAGATTGGGTTAGGTCATGTTCTTTGACTGTTGTTTTGTGGTGGCTCCACCATCGGAGAGGGCCTCCGGCACGACGGAAGTAAAACTATCATGAAAGAGAGGTTGGACGCGTTTGAAATTGTTTTATGTGAGTTCCTTCATTTAGCATATATTTCACGTGCAAATTTAATTAATTTATGACTCATGGCCTACGTGTTGCTGACTCACTGCCACCCAGTCTTTGGCCTTATCCAATTTTTCACATGCTGATTCATTGGGGCTTTACTTGCATATGCTTGGTTGAAATTTTACTGAACATTGCCATGCTTTAATTGTGAACCTCCATGGAAGTATGTATTATTTGGATGGGCCTTCACTTTTCCCCATGCGCATTGACTTCTAATTACACCCCATTATGCAATTCTGACCCCTGGATTTTGTGTAATGTTTATATACTTTTTTGTGATTTTTTACATGATTTTTCTTGATATTTTTGTACTAATTTTGTAGATTAGCCTAATTTTTTCTACCACATAACATGGTTAGATTTAGATTTAGTTAGATTTAATTAGGATTAGCTTATGTTAATTAGGTTTTAATTGTTAGAAATTAATCCAACATTAATCAATTTATGGATAATGACCATTTTACCCATATGGTTTAGAAAGTTCATGTTATGCATGCTCCCTTAGCTTAGGGTTTGTTTAGGTTTAATTGATCATTTTAATAATTTGTTTCTCATGTGAATTTTGATGATTAAGATATTTGATTAATTATACCTTAACCATTGCATGCTCCCTTAGATTAGGGTTTGTTTATGTTTAATTGATCATGTTAATCATTTGTTCCACATGAAAATATTGATGTTGATTTCTTTGATTATTTACACCTTAACCATTGTATGTTCCCCTAGTTTAGGGCTGTGTAGAATCATTTGGTGTAGTTTGACTGATTAATCCATTAGGTTGTATATAATTCAACTGATCTTCATAAAGCAACACTTCATCATAAGGAGAAACAAGGAAAGTCTTCTTCAGCAACTTGCCAGTCATGATGAGTATCACATGCCATAAGCCTTAAGTAGTAAACAAGGAGTGAGAGTTGAGCATTCTTATCCTCATAGACTTTAGTGTGGTTCATATCCAATGACTACTAAGTCTTCTATATCTATCATTACCATACCTCAACAGTATTGTACTATCTTATCTATGGAACCAAATATCATATCCCTTTAGATTCCATGAATACTTTCTTGGGAAAACAAACAGTGTCCATCCTTTGAACCAAGATTTATTTTACTTGATGCCAAACATTCCATTCCTTTGTTTGCTGGCTTGATGCTTGTTTTCTATTTGGTTCTGAGTTTATTCCTTCATGGACTCAATATACCATTATCTTTTGGTTTCAGATTACATGTTCTCCTACAGTGATATATTGTTTCCTTGGAAAAAATATCATATTCCTTTGGGTCCCATACATACCCTTTTAGGGAAAATAACTAGTGCCCACCTTGTGAACCAAGAGTTGTTGGTCTTGATACCAAACACTTAATTCCTTTGTTTTTGGCCAATATGTTTGTTTACTCTTTAGTTGAGATTTTATCTCCTTTATGGGTTCCTGCAATACCATTATCTTTTGGTGCCAAGTTATACTTTTCATCACTTCTTATCAAATCTCTTTTTCCTTATGAAATCTCTTGTTGTCCTTCTTCTGCATTAGTTCCACGAACTACAGAGCTCTGACTTTCTCATTACATGATGAGAATATGTAGGCAGGAGGATTCGAACCCTTGGTGTGAATCCTAATTATTGATTCTCCTTTCATATTCATATTAATTATTTCTTTCGCCTTTGGTCACCATCCATATCTTTAATGATCCATTATCATATCTCTTCAATCATAACCATTCACCTTAGTGATATACTATTTCTTTGAAACCAAAAACCAATTTTATTTGGGATTCCATCTATAACCTTTTAGGAAAAGTAACCAGTGTCCATATTTGTACCAAGACTTGTTTGTCTTGATGCCAAACACTTGATTCCTTCTTTTTTTCGGCCAATATGTCTACTTTCCTCTATGGTTTAAATTTCATTCCTTTAACGATTCCCATAGCACCATTATCTATTGGTTCCAAATAATACCTTCTATCACTTATGCCAAATCTTTTAGCTCTTTCCCTATTAATTATCTCTCTATCATTGCATTCAATTTCCACTACTTACTATTCAATACCTTCATTTAATATCTTCTACCGATAATTCACCCATTTGATATACTTTCTCTTTGAGCCAAATACATTATTTCTTTAGGCTTCATACATACTATGTGCAAATAACCAGTGTCCATCCTTTGAACCAATACGCCTTATTTTTGGCTTGGTGTTAGTTTACCCTTTGTTTTAGTATGATTTCAATTTTCTCATTGGTTCAGACATGCCTACCCTATTGGTTCAAACACCATTATCCTTTGGTTCAAACCATACCTTTATCACTCTTCTCTCATCTCCCACCTTTAGTTTTGTGAACTACAGAGCTCTGAATTCCTTATTGCACTATAAGGATACGTAGGGATGAAGGCCCTAATCCTCACTGAGCACTTTGTTAATTCTTCTTCTTTCCCTTATTTTTTTGCGAGTAATCTTTAGATAGTAACACCCATCTAACCATAGAGCAATCAAAACGGTTTCCATTGAGTACAACAAATGTGAGGGGTGCTAATACCTTCCCCTTGCATAACTGACTTCCTTACCTGTTTTCTCTTCCCCCTGGTTTTATCGATGTTTTCCCTTTCCTTCGAGAGTAAATAAAGTTCGATGGCGACTCTGTTGTATCTTCGAGTATGCGATGCGCCAGAATATATTTATGCTAGCTTCAATCTGAATTGGTGATTAAGGCGTTGAAAGAGAGTTTTAGAGTCAAAGTTTAAAGTATTCAAATTCAAATTCAAGAAGGAGGGAAATTTTCTTCATTACTTGAAAAACAAGTTAACCATGCAAATCAAGGTTCTGATTCAAATACAGGTACAAATTTAGTACAATTGCAATGGAAAAATGGATATTACATGAAAAAATACACTTTAGTCACTGTTGACTTTTTGGTCAACTGTTTACTTTTGGTCAAACAGTTGACCAAGCTATGACCAAGACCCCAAGATTGACCCTAACCCTAATATGAACTCTAACCTATGTCCCTTATAAATCCCCAAGTGTTCTTCATCTTCATGAAACTATAACCATATTTTCTTAAAAAATGTTCCATGTGTCTCCAAGCTTCATTTCATGCCCATGCCACCAAACTTCATCAGTTCTTGTATCAACCATCCAACCTGTTATGTTGTTATACTTGCATCAGTCATCAGTTGCATAAACACTGCGTCAGACCTGCAACAACAAAGCATGCATCTAATCATAAACTCTAAACTGTAACAATGCAAAAACTGATCCATAACATCTCAAGAACATCATGGTGCAACAAAATACACACATAGTCATATACATATCCAAAGAATACACCATATAATCCAAATCAATACACACACAATACCACATGACCATAAAGCAAGTTGCAAATCCAAGATAGATCCAACACAAAGACATTGAATCACATGCTTTAGTACAACAACATTCATCAAAATAACATCAGCATCATAGTGCAAAATAAATCCCTAACCAAGTGCACATTCATACAATCTGTAGTTTTATGACAAGATGCACAAACATGATGCAAGTTCTAGCCAGCATAACACACACCTATTCAGAATACAATGTTATTCAATTCAATGCAAAATCAAAGGGAAATGCAAAGAGAGATGTCATTCAAAACAAATCCAAAGTACATCAACACCATGTTAAGTTCCATCATCATCTCATCGAAATCAAATTTAACATACATAGCAGCCATGGCATCACACTTCCAGCATCATAAAATTATCCACCTACACATGATCTAAGACAAGCATGACATGACTAATTCATGTTCAACATACCTTAAACACAATGTCATTCAACATACACTATCCTAACACTAATAGTTTCAAACTCTTTCTTATTAGACCTTCAACCAATTAACAAATTAATCATTCAAGCCATTGGCTAAAAATAAAAAATTAACTAATTTCTAAATAAACCTTAACTTATTGTTAAACATTTACCAATCCCTATTCAATTATCTAACTTCTAACAATTAATAACTAACATTCAACAATATTTAACTAACGTTTCCCCCATTGCTCTAAGTAATTGCCCAAGTTAGTTACAATGCTAACTACCTATTTTATTAACTTACTAAAGTTAGTTACTAACCATTCACTAACTGTTTAACTCACTTCTAACTACCTTACAACTAACTTACACCTCAAGTTAACAAAATTCTAACTTAGACCCTCTAACCAACCTCAAGAAACTTGAAATAAGTCCCTAACTGCCCCAATAGCCAGTGCCACATACCATATGCCAAAGTATCATATTACCCCTCATTTCAAAATTCCCTCCAAATTAATTCCAAACCCTAACTAATATCTAACTATTAAACTAACACAAACCCATTAAAGTTTCTTCACTAAAAAGATCATAACCTAACTGTTTTAGATTGACTCTCAACCATTTATTAACTCTAGGTTAGGATCATTACCCAAAGACTAGAATTCAATCATGCCTAACTGAATTAACATAATTTCCGTCCAATTCCCTCAACCCTCATCTATTTAAAACAACACCTCCTTACTCAAAAAAGGTCATCAATCACCCTGACAAAACTCTACCATTTTCACTCTCTAACCAAACAAATATCTCAATCAGATCTCATCAAACCACCATTGATCATTGCTTCAAGTTGAAGCTCTGAATTAATTAAGCATAAACCTCCATTATCAAACTCTAGTTCTATTCATCATTAATTCTAATTTCTAACTCATCACTCTTCTACTCTATCCTAATACATCAAAAACTACAACCGCGCACATAGTAGGATTACGCAACATCAAAGTCAAAAGACGAAGAAAAAAGGAAAAGAAGGATATTAAGTCAGAAAGAAGGAGCTTAGAAGCACACCTTCACCTGGACATTGGAATCTCATCTCTGGGTTTCTTGAGCATCATCTTCAAGCTCTACAACAATCACTAGAACAACTCTCCGCTTTGTAGGTAAACTCAAAACTTCCTAAATATTCAACTTCTTATTACCACCTTGTAACCTATGCCATGTTAGAGCATAACCCTCTATTTGATGTTCAATTCATGGTGCGATCACCATTTAATTTATGATTAAAGATTTAAAGGGTTTAATGTTTGGGACAGATTTAGGGAGTTATTTTGGTTTTCAATAAAATCAAAGGTTCTGGATGGAGAGAGGTTGATGAGACAAAGATGGCGGGGTAAATTTGGTGTGGTTCTAGGCTCCGCCGCCACCGGAGGCGATTTTTGGTGTGGAGAAAGTGATTTTAGGTGAACAGAGCAATATAAAGGAGAAAGAGAGAGTCTTGGGAGCAAAGTGTTGAATGAGGGAGCATTTTTTCCTCTTCCCTCTTTCTGGCCTCTCTCATGGGCCTGGCCCAAAGCCCATTAGCCATTCTCGCGCACCTTAATCTGCTTCTACACCCCACTTCTGAACAAAAGACAATAATAATGAACTTGGGCCGTGCACACATGGGCCGTGCATCCTGATACTCTCTCACATTCCCCTTTTTATTTTACACCCCTGGCAAAGTTTATCTTTTTATTTTATTATTTATTTATTTATTTTAGACATTTTAATCTTCTTAATACACCAAAATTACAATTTTGCAATGATTTTAATATAGTCTTAACTAATATTAGGATTTAATTTCTTAATTAAGTTACATTAGAACTAATTAGAAAATTAGGGTAATAGCACTAATCTTGTTTTTTTCTTCTTCTTGGTCCTTAATTCATAATTCATGGATAATGTGATCTTGTGAAATTTAAGCTTGGCCTATAATTTTGCATGTCCCACTTTAACTTAGTTTAATTAGTTGATTAAAAGTCATTTTGGTCAATTAATTAAATTGAGATACTTCCTTAGCCATGTTAATTGGTTAATCCTTTTGATTAATTAGTTATATGATCAAAACCTTAGAAAATAGGTAAATCAATACATGACAACATTAGGCTTTATTCCCCATTTTTGGTATCATACCCCATTCATTTAATCTTTGTCCTTGGTTCATCCATGTAAAACTAAAATTTCTCTTTGCAAATAAACTGAAAACACTTAACAAATACGATGCGAATTGTGCGCCATGAAACTTTAAAATGGATAAGAATAAGAGGGTGTATTCCTACCCTCATTCTGAATATCTTTGGATACAGGATGAATGACCCAATTGTTCAAAGTATTCACCTTCATTAATATACTTTAGTGCAATTCAAATCAATGAATTTTTCATAGTAAAAGGAAGAAAAAGGAGGAGGATGTAGATTCTCTCTCCCCGGACATCCAGACACTACTTTAGAGATCCCTGTCTGAATATTCATCTTAAGACTAAAATCAATCACAACCAATATCAAAAACATTCCATAATCATTCTTTATTGGTTCCAATATAAAAATCCTCTTGGTTTTGACACCCATACTTTTCCCTTTTGCCGTATTAATCCCATGGTTTAGGCAAACTCTATGTCTTCTTCCCATTTTCCTTGTTAATCCTCTGGTTTAGACAAACTCTCTTACTTTATCCTGTTTTCCTTGTTAATCCCCTAGTTTAGGAAAACTCGCATTCGTCTTTCTGTTTCCCTTGTTAATCCCCTGGGTTAAGCGAGCTCTTGTTCTTATTCCCGTTTCCCTAGTTAATCTCCGGTTTAGGAAAAACTTTACAATTCTTTGTCCTTGGTTTAGACGCCACCTTTACAATTCTTTTTCCTTGGTTCAGGCCAAACAACAATTCCTTTTCATAAAAGAACTGTTATAATCCATTCCTTAGCAGTAAAACTAACAACTTAAAGCATCTAAACCACGAGCAAACAACTAACGTCAAAATACTTCTAGGATACAATTATAACATTGTTCCCTAAAATCAACCAACAAATACTCATTTTCTACCCCACGAACTACAGAGCTCTAATTCTATCATTACACCATGAGAATGCATAGGCACGAGGTTTCGAAATCTGGTTGAGCACATTAATTAAAAACGATTTTCCCTAATTAAAACCAATTGCAAGTAACCTTTAGATAATAACACTCATCCACAAAAAGAAAAATCAAAATGGTTTCTGTTGAGTACAATAGATGTGAGGGGTTCTCATACCTTCCCCTTGCATAACTGAATTCCTTGCCTTTTTTATCTCCACTTTGGGTTTTATTGACATTTTCCCATTCTCTTAGAATAAATAAAATTCAGTGGTGACTCTGTTGTATTTCAAGCGTGCGATGCGCTCAGGTACTTTTTGCGGCGTGACAGTGATCATTTAAAGTTAGAGTGGGGTTGTATTATTTGTTGTGTTATTGTCATTGAATTGTAATATATCATGCATCATATGTTGTCATTGTTATGAAAGAGGCATGTTTTCAAGTTCATAGTGGGAACTAGTGACTTATCCCAAGCTCAGAGTGGGGACTTGGAGCTCAAAGTGGGAGCTCGGAGTTTGCATAGATTAGAACCCGGTTCTTATGAAGAACCAATTGTTGAGTCGGCACCATATGCATACATATTTGAGTTGTGAGTTCGGTTCAGAGTGGGGACTGTGACCAGCATGAGTTGAGTCGATTGTTGCATTACAATATATAATGATTGTGAAAGTGAAATGCTTGTGTGTTGATGAATACTTTTGTATGATTATGAGAGTTTGGAGAAACAAGTTTCTTTTTAAGTTTTTTCTTATTAGTGTCTTCTTTACAATGATATAAAGAAAGGTCCAAATGGACAAAGAACAAAATGACATAAACACAAATAATATGATATGAAATGTTAAACATAAAGCATTAAGTAAATGACATAAAAAATAAAGGCATAAAGGTAAATGACTTTGAAGTAAAGGTTAAGATAAGTAAAATGTTAGTAAAAGATGTTAGTGAAGATGAAAATATGTTTTTATCATTTTTTAGAGAACACTCAACTATCCACTCACAAGCATGAAGATACGAACTTATACATCATTTGTAAGAAGGGATCCAACTTGAATAAAATCAACAAGTATGCCACTAGCTCTCACAAATGGAAAAGGAACAACATTTTCACACAATACCATGAGGATTAGGAGAGTTACAATCTCACTTATAAAAATGCCATTCCCTTTGGGACAAATTTAGAGCTATCTTAACCAATCGTAATTGGACTTATGTAGAAGTCACAACTATTTGAGGCCAATCAATAATAATATTTATGTTAATACATGCTAGAGAAATGATATGTAAATCATTCTCCTAAAGTTATGCCACACAAGAAAAAGAAAAAAGAAAGGAGATGATCAAGCACAAAGGCTAAGAGGATGGTCAATTACTTCAATCCATATTTCATGACACTTAGGAGAAACTTATGCATCAATTCAAAGTACCTTAAATGATTCATGATCACTTAGAAGGTAGGTTTGCAATTATGAAAGTTCATCAAGCACCAATCCACACATCATGAACAAGATGACACAAATCTACCTAATTGGTCAAAAGGAAAAGAAAGGGATGAAGAAGAAATGGGACAAGAGAGGTCAAACCCAAATTGAATCAAAAATTTGATGAAGGCATCATAAAAATCAATCACCCATTTATGTGGATTAGGGTTTCACCCCATCAACACCCAAGATCCATTGAGTTTGCTGAGACTTGAAGTTAAAATCATCATGATCCAGAGCCAACGGAAGTCCACAAGGTCAAACAAATTTAAAATGCAATTAAATGGAAAAAAAATACAGTAAAGATATTTTTAAATAATTTTTAAAATGTAAATAAAATAGAAAATCCACCAAGTCCTTCAAAACACCAAACAAATGGCCAAGAAAATTATGGAAGGTTGGAAAATTAAATGAGAAACATATAATAAATTTTTCAGAATTTTAAAATGCAGAAAAGTATTTTTAAGCCAATTAAAACAAAAGAGAAAAAAGAAAATTCATGGAAAATAGAAAATCAATGAAATAAAATGTAGAGAATTTTAGAAATTATTTTGGGATTTTTTGGATGAAAAATGAAATTACTATGAATTTTTAAAGAAAAAGCAATTAGAAATAATAAAAGAAAAAGAATTAAAAAACAATGAGCGTTGGATCACGCCTCGTTAATTGACGTGGGAGATCCAACACCCTAAAGGTTAGGATGCACGATGGAACACGCTGCAAGCCAAACACGGGATCCAGTATAAATCCAGCCAATCAAAACATTTCATTCTGCCAACGTGTATGATCCAAACTCAGACCACTTGAGAAATACTCCAATCGTCTTCTCCGGTGAGCTCTCACCGGAGTTTCATCATTTGGTAACTTCAAGACATGAGACCAACATCATTGTGATCCTCTTCTCATCCTGAATTCAACTTTATGCCTCAAATTCATTTATGTGAACTAAGCAAAGGGAATTTCAAAGATGTTTCAGAAATAAGTAAGCCACAAAAAATAAAATAAAATTATGAACATGATCAATCAACACTAGATAAGTTAGGGGAAATCATCAGAGAGTGAAGGACTACATTGTGGTAACTTGTTTGAGTTCAAATGATGCTCAGAACTACCTTGTACAGATGGTGATCAGAAGTTGATGAAGCTCGATCTAGTTGGAGCAATTCAGAAAGTATCAGAGCTTGGGAATTGTTGCAAAAGTTTCAGAGGATGTCGATGGAGCTAATAGAATCAAGAAAATGGATTCAAACAGGCTGAAACTCAAAACACGATAGTGGAATTTTCTGGAAAAATTTCAAGTTGTAGTAGGGGATTCTTGGCTCTCGAAGGCTTGCAAATGAAGTCAATAGGTTCGTCTATTTATAGGGAATATGTTTGGATCCAAATATGTGTGGAATGATGCATAATTCGTGCAAAACGAATTTGATCCAAGTGTGTGAAAAGTATGACCTGAAACTCCTCAAAGCTCAGCCAAATGATGCATTTTAAGTGTCAATTAAATTCTGGAGATTTGATTAAACATGTTTAGGACCGAAACACTTGCTAATTTGGCTTAGAGTTGAGTTTAGTCATGATCAAATTTCAGGCAGTGGTGATTGCTTCAGTTTCAAGTCACCATGTTCAATTCAATGGGTCACCCTACTCAAGAGGCTTTATGATCCCATTCTTTTTCAATGTGTTAACATAATGGCCAAGATTACAATGAGCCAATAAAGGTTGCATTTGGATGTTTGAGCACAATGTTATGGTGTGTTGAAGTTGGCATAAAATACTAGTTCCATGACTTAGAAATATTTGAGTGCTTCATGGCTGAAAATGACCTATAATGTCCCAATGAATTCCATGGCCTTCCAAGCATATTTTGGCTTGGTCGTTTAAGAAAACTTGTAGAGTTTATTACCAATGGCATGCAAAAAGATTAACTCCATATGTTGAAAATTGAAGAAGTTATGATATTTGAAAGTTGGCAAAAACTCACTTGAAAATAGGTCAAATTTCAGTAAGTCCACAAATGACCTATAATGTCTCAAAACGCTTGATGATCCTCCAAGCATAATTTTATCTTGTCATGTAAAGAGAAGTTGTTAAAAAATGTTGAGAATTGAAGGAGTTGCGATCCTTGGAACTTTGACTTCAAATTGTTGACTTTTAAATCAAACCACTTGGAACAAGCTTGTGCACTTGGACTTTTCTTGCATTCTAAAGCACATGAGTGATCATATGGACTAAATATGAGGTGTCCTTGATTGTCTCTTGATTATGTAGCTCAAAGCTTGAAGTTTCTTGTTGAAGAAGGCATAGAAATAAACACATGAACCTTTGACTTTCCTTGAGAGTAAGCCACAAAACTTTGATATGCTCTTGATTTTAGAAGCCTTACCTGCATAAATAGACTTAAGGAAAACAAGACATATTTTTGGTATTTTGTTTAGTGGTTAGATAAGCAATTAATTATATAAACACAAAGGTAAACAAAGAGGTGCTTGGTAATTCCTGGAAGTAGCAAAACCAAAGATGGTAAAGGGAAGGGCCAAGGTGTGACCTTGTTTGTATGAAAATGGTGCAAATGATATATGGTATATTAGGGTTAAAAATTAGGGTATGAATAATTCCCCTATTTAAGTTTCTTCAATTTGGAGATTCGAAGGTTGAAATCTTCGTCTCGACAAGATTGGAGAGACTTAAATGTTAAAGATCCAATTTTTGGCCCTAAGATACCGCAAGATTTTATGATATGATGTGAATGCAAGCAAGAATCTCTGTGGGGAATATAGCATCACAAAAGACAAAGAACTGTTAGAGACGAGAGGAGACTGAAATTATGCAGGGGAAAGACAGATTCGAAAGGGGTACCTAGATAGGGACAGACAAAATTTCGTAGGGGGAAAAGGAAAAGATCGAAAATAACTGATGCCCGGTTAAAAACGAACTAAAGATCCAACGAGGAAGACCTAACAAAGTAAGACTTTGCTGGGGAAAAGCAATCATCAAAAAGGAGAAAACCCTGATTCCAACAGAAGAGGAATATTACCTACCATCAACTGAGTGATAGCTTATCAAAGGTAATAAGCTCAAACAGAATGATTACCAACTATCATCCAAGTGATAGCTTAAGAAAGGTAACCAATCAAAGGTAAAAGGAACTATTACCTACTATCAGCCGAGTGATAGCTTAACAAAGGTAATAAACTTGAACATAATGATTACCAACTACCAGCCAAGTGATAGCTTAACAAAGGTAAAAGGAACTATTACCTACTCTCAGTCGAGTGATAGCTTAACAAAGGTAATGAGCTCAAACAGAACGATTACCAACTACCAGCCAAGTGATAGCTTAACAAAGGTAGCCAATTAGAGGGGGACCAAAGTTCAGACCAGGAATGAACTGGAGAGAAGTGATCAAAGAGGACTCGGTCTAATGAGGGCATGAACTCAATGGGAGATTGATCCCGTAGAGATAACGACCTGGAGGGGAAAAATGAAGTAAATTTTTCCACGAGGATCAGACTCAGCGGGGAATTAGGAAGGATAAACTCTTTTTGCTTAAAGTCAACACTCTATTGGAGAGAGGACGCCCATACTCAACGGGGAGAAAAGTTCTAGAGAGTGGTGAGGAATTATTGAAAAATGAAAAATAAGCAAAAAAAAAAGCGTCATGATGTTATGTGTATGATTATGCTGACAAAACAAACGTAGAGGTACCGGACTGATAACACAACACAAAAAGATACTCGGCTAATCTCAATAAGATGGAGATGCTGGCAAAGACTCGTTAGGGATTCTACTACTCTTGCAATCTGATGTTGGGGAGACTGATATAAAAGATGATCCAGCCTGGGGAAGTCATTGAATTCCATTCTTCAGGATCTTACCATTTTTGGGATTACCATTAACATTCCTCTTTTGTATTCACATGCCGAGGAAAATGCATATCTTTTTTTGTAAATTTTAAAAAATATGATTGTTTAAATATTTTGTTTAAATATTTTGTTTCAAAATTATTATCAAATAATAAGTTAAATTTTGTAAACTGAAACAAAATAAGAGTAGCGAACAAATGGGCAAAAGGCTCAAATTTTATTGATAGAATGGTAGTCCGCAAATGGCGTGACTCCATGGATCATTACAAAGTTGGAAAATAGTAAATACATGGAAAGGGCTACATTGAAATACAATGACCATTATTCTCTCTAAAACCTTTTACTTCCACTATGCCCTGGACTTCGGTCGAGGATGACGGAAAAAAGAACCTGTGATAGGCATTGTTGCTTCAAATGGTCAAGTTCGGCCTGATGCAGTTACTCGCCATAATCCATAACTTTTGCCTAGATTTCCTTCTCACGGTCAATCTACCGAGATGATTATCTTATGTTTATCTCTCTAAATTTTTCCTAGACCTCCCTTTCGAGTTTTCAATCCACCGAGACACTCATTTTTTCCTAAGCCACCCTTTCGGGTTTTCAACTTAGCGAGTTGTTCTTTTATTTTTCTAGGCGAAGTATTTCTTGACTTTATCGAAATTCACAGGACAAGGGAGCTCATCACCATCCATAGTTTTAAGAATTAAGGTACCACTAGAGAACACTCTCTTAACAACATATGGGCCTTCATAATTAGGGGTCCACTTGCCCCAAGAATCAATGTTAAAAGACAAGATCTTCTTGAGAACAAGGTCACCTTCTCTGAATACACGAGATCAAACCTTCTTGTAAAATGCTTCCATAATTATATTTTGATATAAATGACCATGACACAAGGCTGTCATTCTTTCCTCTTCAATCAGATTCAATTGTTCATATCTGCTCTGACACCATTCAGCCTCAGGGTTAGACAAAATGACCTATAATCTTTCACCATAAAAAATGACTTTCCAAGAAAAAATATCTCTTGATGCCAACATGAAAGTTGTTTGGAATGTCATAAGGAGTAACTTAGATCTTGGAATCATTTTCATATGACAAAAATTGTAGAAGATGGGGTCTAGGGAACCCTAGTTTTGACTAGTTAACTTTCTCTGGTCAACTTCTTTGAACCAATTTGCAAACTTGAAGTTCCTTTGATATTTGGGACTCATGGAGGATCATATATGCTTTAGATGATGTATGATGAAGTATCCCTTGATAAATTTGACCAATTGGTGAATAAACTTACTGAGGAAGTCACACAAGATACCCATATGAATTAGGGCTTCCAAGGCAAACAAACTTCAAATTCTTGATGAAATCTTGATCAAAAGGATAAATAAAGAACATGGGGATCCATATATGATGTCTAGAACCAAAGTGAACCATTTTTGGATTGATCTCCTTGCATTGAGGGTCTCAAACCCTAGTTGTGAGCTTTATAGGGCATAGATGAACACACACACTACGTACCAAAGACACAAAGACATATATAGACATTCTTTTAGTATTTTGGTTAGTAAACAACGAAAAACAAAGTATGATACAATCAAATGTGCTTGGTGATCTCTCCCAGTACAAACCCAATGAATTATGGGTAAGGAGGATGCCAAGGTGTGATCCCAAAGCCAATGCAAATGGTGAGATGCCATGAGGGATCTTAGGGTCAAAATTGGGGTCTTACAACTTCCCAGTTAGATCATACATCTTTGTGATTTTTAGCAAGGCCAGGTGGATCCCCAACAGTAGTGTTAACAAACCAGGTTCTCATAATAACAATTTCTTTGGTATAATTGATGCTGAGTCGGAGTTTCCTCCATGCCAGAAATCCTACCCTGTGAATGACATCCATCTGACCACATGAAACATTCATGCATCATGGAAATAAAGCATACATCATTCAACATGCATATCATATTCTCATTTGTAATCTCCTCACAACATATCTCAATAAATTCCAGCAGAAAACTTGTAAGAGCCAAACTTCTATTTCATATCCCATATGACCATTCTCAATGGGAAAATATTTGGACACATTAGTATTTAATCCTCTTCTACTTCGAATAACTGAAAAGCTTCCGCAATTCCTGTATCTAGGTTCAAGAAGATTAAATAGGGCCAGTTGTGGTACCCCAAAACTTTCCCTCCCCTTTTCACCTTTCCATTCAACCATTAACTTGAGAATCATTTGCATACACTCATGTTTCATTCATGTGAATCAAGCATTCATTCATACTTAGTAGTTGATCATTGTGGATCCAAGGTTCTTGGCTTGCAAAGCTAGGGTTTCTGTGTGGACGAAATCCTAGAGGCATGACTAGGGTGTTCATCTGATCATTGGGTATGTGAAACCCTAATGGCTTGATCTTTAGGACTTGAGTTCAACAAGGTCTCATCATGGTACTCTTCAAGGGGTTTAAACCCTAATTTGTTGATGATTTGGTGGTGAGGCTTCATGATTGTTCCTTAGGTCTTATCTTGACCTCTAAGCCCTAGTTAGGGGTTTATATGTTGAAGACTTGATTGAGAAACATCATATTACATCCAAATTATTTGATTGATAGATGCGCTATTGAAACCCTAATCTTAGATGCTTGAAGGCCTATGCTAGTAGGGTTCGCCTGAGAATTATCTTGGTTTGATTGAAACCCTAGTCCATTTGGGGAAGGCTCTTACCTAACATGTTGTCCATTATACCCACACATCTTCCTGGCTCTTGCAAGATCATGCCTCCTATTCATATGGTGTGGATCATTGGTTATTGGTTCTTGGATTCATGTTGGCACCAATACATTGATTCTTTAAGCGTTGGCTTGCTTTTGACCCATCAAGGCTTCAAACCTTTTATAGGTCATCATTATGGATTCATCTAAGTTTAATCAGGATTCATTCCAACCTATACAAGTCCATACAAGAAAACCCTAGTTGGAGATCTATAGTTGACTTTGGTCAACTGTTGACTTTTTGGTCAACTAGTTGACCAAAGTCATCCACTTTTATATAAGTCGTTCCCAAGCCATTAATCTTTAATCCATGTCCATTTCAAAATCCTTGATTCATTTCAAACCTTGACCATCTTTGACTACATTCCATTATACATAGCATAGGATTTTAGCTATAAGTCTTTTGATAAGGTGAGAATATAAACATCTAACATTTGAATTCCTATTATCCATGGTTAATCTTATCTATTTTGGGGTGGTTGGGACTCAATTAAACGAATTAATAGAGTTTTGGATATGTTTAATAAAGTGAAAAATGCAAAAAAAAAATCACAGGTAGTCGTAGAAGGAGGCTGACTGTCTTACTTCAGGACATAACTTGAGTTTCGTAAGTCGGTTTGAGATGTCGTCAGTTGCATTGGAAAATAAAGTGTTAATCTTCCTTTTAAAATATATAAATTGGATTTAGAGGTGCTACAAAAGTAGCAGTTTGTTGGTTTTTAAACCAGAGGCTTATTCAATTTCAGTATTGTGGTGGTCATCATGATTCACCCGTAAATTGAGTTTTATAAGTCCTTTTAGGATGTCACCGGTTGCTTTAGAAAGAGGGCTTAATAATCTCTCAAACTGGAAATTTTCATAATTTTATCATGAGTGTATAATTTTTCGTGTTAATTTGAAGTCATTCATTCTGTTTTAGAGTTCATGCATGAATTATCGCGATATGGCTGAACTGAAATGAATATAATAGAGTTTCGTAACTCCGCAAGATGTGCGGTTAAATGAGTTTTGAAAAAGGATTTAAATAAATTCCAACTGGAGATTTTCATAATCTTCTCATTAGTATACAATTTTTGGCGTCATTTTGAAGTCAGGCGAAACACTTTGCCCGATGTGAGTACCCGTTTGTGGTATTTGATTAAACTGAACCAATTGTGTATGAAATCCTGAAATAAAAATCATATTCTTGAAATAAACTCTCTAAGATTTCTGATATATATTCATTTGTTTGACTCTGAATCCATTTAATATTTTAAATAATTATTCGAATATTATATGTGACTAGTAGAAAGCATGACTTTGGGGTTAATAATCTTGAGTTGTTTAGAGTTGTGAGAATGGAATTGGTAGTTCGAAATGTATTAGGGTTACCTTTGAATAACTCTGATATACTTTAGAGTTGTGTTAGTATTCCTTAATGTTAAGGGTTATTACCCTATTGATGGTATGACACAAGTAATGATATTAGTGAGTTACTCTATTGATGAGTTTTTGAGACATTATAAGAATAATGAGTTTTTGAGAATTTTAAGAAAATATGAGTTTTTGAGAATTTTGAGAAAATATGAGTTTTTGAGAAAAGTATGAGTTTTTGAGCAATTATGATTCCTTGGGACTTTTTGAGTAATTTGATGAGTTGAGGAAATTTGGTAATAATATAATTTTACCTTTTGTAATAAATAATTAAATTGTTTTGAAAATACATTTTGAGTATATTAATTCAGAGATGAATTACAGCGATGACCTTGAATGACGTTTTGAGCATAGTAATCCAGAGATGGATTACAGTGATGACCGAGTATGGTGAATTATAGGTGTCGCTACACGAAAAATACAAAGTCGGCATCAGTTTTTATTTATTCCAAAGGAAAGGGAAAATATCGAGAAAACCTCAAAAGAATGGTCATCGCAACCACGAACAGGTTCGGAAGTCGGTTATGCAATGGGAAGGTATTAGCATCCCACACATCCATGGAACTCCGTGGGAACCATCTAAGGTGTCTACACTTGAATGGGTGTCGTTATCCTAATGCTTACTTGCTAAAGGTTACGGAGTGGAGATGGATTTTTAATTAGTATACTCGCCAAGGATTTGAATTCTCGTGCCTACGTATGTTCACTTGTTGAAGTGAGAAATCAGAGTCCCGTAGTTCGTGGTACAAAATGTTTGTTCATTTTGTTGATTTTATACCTTGAAAAGCGTTTTCAAAGTGATGCCCTAAGGCTCAAACAAAAGGTTTGATGAGTTGACATTGATTTTATGTTTTGAAAAGAAATTGTTCTTGACTTCGGATTGCACTAAAGACTATGGATAAAGGTGAATATCTCAATCTACCAAGTCAAGCGTCTTGCGTTCAAAATACTCAGAACGAGTGTAGGAAAACTCTATTCTCGTCCCTTCTTTACCACTTAAGCCTCGTGGCATACAATCCTAATCGCATTTTATTATGTTTTTGAATTTGATTTGAGAAAATATTGCTTGACGTTGGATCAAGGGTTTGTTTATTGTTTATGAAATAGTGACGATCCTATGTTCTAAGATTAGCTAACAAACAATAACAAGACAAAGGAAATCGAGTAAAAAGTACACAAAAGTTGGGAGAGGGATACATGAAAAATACAAGGGATTTGTGCGAAAAATAAATGATCTCGTTGTAAGGTATCCCAAGAGAAATCCTTGTATGTGTGTTGTTTCCTAAGCTAAAAAGTGCATAATGATATTACAAAACATGACTCTCTTTTTCTTTGATGGTAGTGCCATGAGTGCTCCCTTGTAATGAAAGATTACAAAATCCAATATGCTCCAAATTGTGCTTAGGTCAATCATTTTTGTTCAAAGTCCAATGCAAGGGTCCTAAAAGAGTCCTTCAAGTCTCCATAGTCCATATGTCCATAACTCCATGCTTAGGTCTTAATGAATATGAATCAAGTCTTTTTATGTCCTTTCCATTTTTATCATGTTTTCATTCACTTTATATTGATTATCAAGGTGAAGGTGAAGAATGACAATGATGAATGAGTAATATGATACAAAGTAAAGTAAATGACAAGAATTTAAATGTTAAAAGTTAAGTACGAAAAAAATGTAAATTTTAGGAGTTAGAATGCGAAAATGTAAATGTTAGGAGTTAGATGTTAGATATTAGTAGTTCGAATCAATTTAAATCACAAGAATATAAGAGAATTGAAAATAAAAGCAAACAACTAGAATTAATATTCTAAAAATCAATATCTAAAGATTGATATGCTAAAACAATTCTAAAATTAATATCTCTAAAAAATCAATATCAATATCAAATAACCAAAATTAATTCTCTAAAATTAACATTTCAAAATTAATTATAAAAATCAATCTAAACTATCCTAATTACACTAAATTATATTAATATTATCTAAACCAAAATTAATTAACAAATTACACAAAAAAAACAAGGTGAAGTGGAACAAAAACAAGCAGAATGGGCCTTGGGAGTATGGAGGAGGTAAGGCCCAAACCGCAGGGGGTATGCTGGCTATGAAGGAAGTATGAAGCCAAAATATGCTTGGGCTTAAGTTGGATAGATTAATCCCAAGGTGAATGTTATGAAGGAACGGATGGTCATCATCTTCCTCAACTTTTCACTCTCAACAGCTCACAAGAGTAATAGAAAAGAACAAGGTTCCGACGAAGAACCTAGTCGCATCGGCTTTCGCCACCGGCGGCAGCGATGCAAAACGGTAAAACAACTTACGCCATCCTCCGCTTCAACCTCTCATAACCGAACTAAGAAACAAACCTCTCATCCTAAACGAAACCGAATCGCTGACGTGATTCCTCGACGGAACGAAACGAGCGGCGAACGAAAAAATGGAAGCGAACTCGACCATGATTCACACCACAACAAAAGGATCGACTAACGCGAAGAGATGAGAGAACCTACCGGCGACGGTGGAGGCGGAACCGAAGCGACTGTCGAATTCGAAACTCAGGTAATCGATGTACTGTCTGATTCTTCAATCTTCTGTCCTTTGTTCTATTGCGAATTGCTTCCATCACGATGATTTCATTGCTATTCGTGATTGCTCCGCTTCAATAATGAATCATGATTAGATTATGAATGATTTGTAGTTCGATTCGTAGGAATTGTGATGCTGTGATTTGTGGAAATTGGCGTGGTGTAATGATTCTGCAGTTCATATGCGTGCAAGATATGGTGCGTTCGATGAAGAGGTGATTTACAGAACAATTGCAGGATTTAAAAATAAGATGATGAAGAAGGTGTTAGGAGTTTTAACGAATGCAGGTGATGGTTCAGTTTGCAGAATTGTGATTTAGCCAAAGGAAAAGCAGAAGATGATGTTTTGTGATTCTGGAAATCATTGTGGATGGTGATGTGAGGCGCGGGAAGAAGAAGAAGATATAGGTGTTGTTTGTTAGCAGAAAAGTGGGGAGAGTGAAAGCTCCGATCTTAGCTCATGAGTTTATATCGAGTTGTTTGCAATCGGATGTGAGAGCTTGAAGTTTGAACTTGGTCGCGTTTTCAATTCATGTTGCATTTCATTTTTGTCATGCTGCATTTTGGCTTGCATTTTGGTTTGTGCTGCAATTTCTTGGCAATGTTGCAATTGCGTTTCGTTTCACTTCATGCTGCATTTCATTTTGTAAATTACTGCGTTTTGGCTTTGCAATGCCTACATTTCCAATTGCCTTTTTTTCCTTTTTTGTCTTATTTGATATAGTACTTGGACCTTGCTTTTGTTGTCTTATTTGGTATGCTTCGATATGGTTACTATAATTTGAATCTTTGATATTGGATATATATAATGGATTTTGTTGGATATTTGGATATGTGGCATGGATATTTGGATATGTTGGATATTAGAAATGGCTTATGGACATGGGCTTAATGGATTGTGAACTCATGCTGAATTTTTATTATGGAGAAAAATGAATGAATGGACTTAATGCCTAATGCTGAATTTTGTTATAAAAAATGATGAGTAAATGGGCCAACTCTCAAATAAATTAACCATGGCCCATTAGTAAAAATGATTCTAAAAGTTAATTTAAATTCTAAAATTAATTTCAATTATCAAAAATCAATTTGAATTATCAAAAAATCAATTTGAATTATCAAAATTAATTTGAATTAAAATCAATTTGGAAAAGGATTATGACACAATGATGAATCGAAAAACAACATACAGTGGACCAATGAATTCAAATGATGACAAAACTTATAAATCAAGCAAACCTAACCGAATGGCTTGGATTTGAAGAAAACTCCTTATGCTTATGAATCATGCCATGTCCCAATATGGATTGGACCACATGAAATGCAAAACCTAAGAAAACAGATGAATGAACCAAATGATGATATAAATTATTACCTCATGTATCACAATGAATGAATGACATTGAATGAAAATGGACCATGGCCACATGAAATGAATGGAAGTATATATGTATTGGTGAATCATGCATCCAGAAACACGGAGTCAAGAATCAAATAGATGACTTTGAATGAGCATGGATCCAAGAGTGAAGTGAGGTATGAAACCAAATGGACACCTGGTCGACAAGACATGTGATAAACCTCAAAGGTCAAGTCATGGTCATGCTTGATCAAATGCCTCAAGATAAGTGATTACCATGCAAGTGAAAGGGTCCACCAATGTCATATCCCAAGAAGTTAGGGTTTGATTGGTTAATCCGCCTCAAGTTCCCGATGAACCCTAGTTTCTACTAGGTGTAAGCACAAAGCCATTAATTCAAGTCACTTGCCTCCTTGTGTTGAACCATGCTTATGCAGATGAAATGAATGCTTATGATAATATGCAAATGATTAAGTTTAGTGACCAATATGAGCATTGTGAAGGGTAGGATGAATTTTGGGGTATGACAGTTGCCCCTATTTAATCTTCTCGGACCTGAATGTATGGATAGCAACGGCTTCCGGACATTCAAGGGAGGAGGGGATTAAATACTAAAATATCAGAAAATTTTCCCATCAAGAACAAATGGTATGCATTGTGAGGATAAGTCCCAAGAAATCTCTTCACCGAGGGTATGGAATGAATAAGTTGGTCTTTGTGCAGGGCAGCTGCTGGGAATTGAAATGTTAGTTGGTAAATGGGTATTTGTGAGGGGTTAGATATGCATGAAGTATACAATATGCTAATGCAGTATGATTGATTATTATTTATTATTTTCTTCTCTTACCTCCACTAACAAGTTTTGGCATGTAACCGGTGATCAAGGTATTCCCACATGATTCCACGAAGGTAAAAGAATAAAGTGCTTACAAAAGGAAAGTACTAGTGGGTATAAAGCTGAGATGAGATCTCCTGCAAAGGGAAGAGAGACGTCTTGCAAAAGGAAAGCAGCTCAATTAAGAAGCGACATTCTCATGCAATAGGCAGCAACGACTCCTTAGCAAGAGAAATGGAAACTTCCAAATACGGTTAAGATAAAAGGTGTAGAGACTTCTCATAAAAAATGTGATGAAAGATCCTTAACAAAAGGTTAATAAGAAAATGGGAACAAGGGACGACATTGCTGGGGAATATGATTTTCTCGTGCAATAGATAGCAACGACTCCTTAGCACAAGAAAATGGATCTTCCGGACAAAAGGTTAAGAAGAAAGATGGTCAAATTTCTCACACAAAAGGTAGTGAGAACTCCTTAACAAGAGGTTAAAAAGAAAATGGGAATGAGATTCTAGTACAAAAGGTAAGGAGAGTTCCTAGACACAAGGTCTACTAGGGATTCTCACACAAAAGGTAGTGAGAACTTCTTAACGAAAGGTTAAGAAGAAAGCTGTGGTGGATTTCTCATACGAAAGGTAGTGAGAAAATTCTCAACGAAAGGTTAAGAAGAAAAGGGGATGAATATAATTTCCCATACAATAGGTAATGAGAAACTTCTCAATAAAAGGTTAAAAAGAAAGCTGAAAAGGATGATCATCTCATACAGAAGGTAGCAATGGCTCCTTAGTGAGAGAAGATTTCCATGCAAAAGGCAAAGGATACTTACAAAAGGAAAGCGGATTCAGGAATAGAAATCCTCGAACAAAAGGCTGAGGAGACTTACAAAAGGGAAGCAACTAGGGGTGATAGTCTTTATGCAAAAGGCACAAAAGGGTCTCACAAAAGGTGGGCAAGAAGGATGGTTGAATTTATCCCACAAAAGGTGATGAGAATTCCTTAACAAAAGGTTAAGAAGGAGAGTGAGGTCCATACAGACGAGTGATAGATACTAATATAGACGAGTATCAGAAGGGGTTTAACAACATGGATGAGCGTTAATATCAATACAAACAGGTATTGGAAAAAAGGATAATTATCATAGACGATTTTCGGGGATCAATACTCACGAATATTGAAAAAGGATTAACACGGATGAGTGTAGGGATCAATACAGACAAGTATTGGAAAAAAAGGTTTAACACAAACGAGTGTTGGCGACCAATACAGACGAGTATTGGGAAAGAAGATTTAACACAAACGAGTGAATCAATACAGAAGAGTATCGAAAAAAGGGTCCAACAACACGGACGAGTGTTGAGGGGTCAATACAGATGAGTATTGTAAAGAGGGATATCAACACGGACGAGTTTTTGGATCAATACAGACGAGTACTAGAAAATCCATAGACATTGACGAGTGTTGGGATCAATATAAACGAGTACGCAAGAACCGAGCTTTGATACACCCTGACAGGTGGGGAACTTGCAGTAGGCATATAAACTTCATATCATCTCTCAGGCACAACGGCAAGGATAAAGTTTTTCGAACAATGGCTACCCAAACTCCGGGACTCACCAAACCTACATCAAGTGTTTAAATAAAATGTGATGCAAAGATCTGATTGAGGTACCCTACTCCTGTAAAAGGCAACAAGGGGGAGACGTGATTTCATGCACAAAGCAACGAATAAACTCACAAAAGGTAAGTCATATCAATAAATCTTCTCCATGCAAAAGGCAAGGAGAGTTGGCACAAGGCCGAAGGTACTTACAAAAGGTAAGTGACCTGTGAAAGATTCAAAAGGTACTTGCAAAAGGCAACATGAAGAAAATATATTTTCGGAAAATCGATCGAGAATACCACTCGAGAGTTTTATGATAATATTTTCAGCTAGGAAGGAAGAATGTCTCAATGGAGAATTCTTTTATGCTTTCGGGAAAGAGTTTCATGCAGTTATGCACATTTATTTTGTATGGTATAATGCTTCATCTTGATGAGATAAGCTACACGCTTTTTATGATGCAATGGTATGGAATGAGTGATTGCTTATGCAAAATATTGATACAGTTTATGCAATTGCTTAAAGGGTTTGCGGATGCCCCAAGTTTGGGTATGGTGTAATGAATACCAAGAGAAATTTGCTTGGGTTACAAGGCTCTTGATTTATAAGGTATGGGTTATGTCTTGCATGACTTCTCGACATCTGACCTCTTGATATTGCGGGAGAAAGAATCTTACATGGACCTCCTGATGCCCCAGGCTGGATCTGAAAAGCTTTTGAGAGTGGGGAGAGGAACTTCCTCTATTCAAATAGTCTTGCCCCAATCTTTAGGTATCTGCACAGATTTCCCCAGTCACAAGTTATGAAGCAACTTTGTCGTAGATTATCTCAATCTGACCCGCTCCAGCGTCTTGGAACTGCATTCCTCTGATTAAACATCTTATGGGAGATTGACTTCTTGCTCTTGGGGTGGCCTGCCCCAGTACGGACCTTGAAGTAACTTTTCCTCTGGTTGGCTGATCTTCGAGGGAGTTCCCCTGACTAATTGGTCTTCGGAGAGATTTATCGAATCTCAACGTAACTACCTCAGATTGACTGAATCTTATAGAGATATCTCGATATGACTACTTCGAATTGACTGAATCTTGTAGCGACTTATCTTTCTACTCTACGGAGTCTTTAGACATTCTTCCTTCATGTGATCAAAATAAGTGGCTTGCCCCTTAAAGCTAGCGGAAATATACCCGAACGTATCGCAGACTCGAACATACAACAGAGTCGCCATAGAACTTTATTTATTCCCTAAGGGAAGGGAAAAAAATCGATAAAACTCGGGGGAAAGAGATATGCAGGGTAAGGAAGTCGATTATGCAAGAGGAAGGTATTAGCACCCCAAACATCCATGGTACTCCATGAAAACCGTTTTGATTGTTCTCGTTCGAATAGGTGTTATATCTAAAGCTTACTCGCAAAAGAATGGGGGAAAAGGGAAAGAAATAGATAAAGTGCTCGGTGAGGTTTAGGGCCCTCATGCCTACGTATCCTCATAGTGCAATGAGGATTTTAGAGCTTCGTAGTTCAAGGAACTAGAGGCGGGAGGTGAAAAGAAGTTGTGATAAAGATATGGTCTGAACCAAAGGATAGTGTTTTTAGCTCCAATAAGGGTGAAAAGATGAACCCAAGAGTAAGGTGATTATTACCAGTACGTGGGTTAGTAGGACCTCCACTATAGGATAAAGCCGAAAAGACGAAGAAATACGTGTTTGGGCATAGTCCCAAACATCTCTTGGTTCACAAGGTGACGCAAGAAGAAGCACAAAGAGGTAGTGTATTTGGCTCAAGGAATAAGTATATCACATGGAGTTAAAAAAGGTAGAATATGAGGGTATCACGGAGATGAACGGGATGAAGTGACCGAAGTCACAGAAATGAATATCTGGTGACAAGTGACTGAAGAAGTATTGTTTGAAATTAAAAGGTGAAAGTGTATTGGAATCCATAATAGAAATGAGATTTGTACCATAGAGGGAAACAACTTTAACCGATACGTGGACTAGTAAGACCGCCACTATATGGTGTTTAGCCAAAAAAATAAGGAATTAAGTGTTTGAGGTTGTAGCCCAAACAACTCTAGGTAGAAATGTGGACTATTCTTTAGGCGTCCTAAAAGGGTATATATGAAATTCCAAAGAAAGTGGTATTTCAATGTCAAAGACACAGTATGTCACTGGGTGAATGATCTATGATCGGAGGTAGGTAATGGATAGTGAGAGATATGAATGATTCCCTAAGGTGAAGGAGGAATAATTAGAAGTATGCTCGCCAAGGATTCGTATCCTCGTGCCTACGTATTCTCATTATGCAATGAGAAAGTCAGAGCAATCGTAGTTCGGAGCTACGAGAAATAGAGGGAGACATACAATGATGAAGAGTATGGCTTGTACCAACAGAATGGTATCAAAAGGTATTTGTCCAGGCAACGAAGACTCACAAGACAAACCCAATTTCAGAGGTTAACTGCCATGCAACAAGGAGAGAGAGATGTTAATCTAAGCGATGCGGGATCACAAGACAAATGCCAATTCAAGGAATGATTGCAGTGTTGGTGTAAGCCCTAGAGGCCAATACTTTTGGTACTTATATCGAATTATTTATTAATAATAAAAGGCTTTTTCTTTATTACGTTTGTTTAATAAAGTCCCTAGAATAGCTAGTCTGTTTAAATGTATCAAGTATGACTTAATCATGAGATCACATTAAACATAAGGACATTATTCTTAAAGTATCCGTAGTCGAGCTTTATTGTGAAGTGGGATGACATTAAAGAATTAAGACTATTATGTATATAGACTGATGATCACATCTCATGGATCATGGATAAGGAATTATCAAGTCTTAAACATAGGTATGAATATTAAGAGTAATATTTATACCGGATTGACCCGCTATGAGAATACTATATAGAAAGTTATGAAAAGTGTCATAAGTTATTCTCATGGTGATAATGGTGTATGCCACTCTTCGACCTGAAACCACTATGGACCCTAGATATAGAGTCGGGTGCTTTATTGCTGATCAAACGTTGTCCGTAACTGGATAACCATAAAGACAGTTGATGGGTACCCCACGAAGCATGTTGAGGGACATGAGTGACCTAGATGGAATTTGCCTATCCTGCATAACAGGATAAATGTCTATGGGCCCAATATTGAACTGGACAAGGATGACACGGTCTATGCCTTGTGTTCAATATAGACATAAGGGCAAAAGGGTAATTATACACATAAGTATTATCACAGAAGGTTTTGTCAGATCACATGACATTTTCGTGTCTTGGGTAGCAGTGATGTGTTGCTAGATACCGCTCACTGTTTATTATGTTAAATGCGTGATTTAATATAATTGTCAACGTCACGAAAACCTACAGGGTCACACACAAAGGACGGATTGATGAGAGATAGAGTATCTAAGGAATACCGTAAGGTACGGTGCCCTTAAGTGAATTATAGAACATCGTAAGGTACGATGTACTTGAGTAGAATACGAAATATGGTAAGGTACCATGGGCTTAAGTGATTTTGGGCATATTATAAGATATGGGCCAAAATACACTTAAGTGGGCCTTTTAGCTTGAAGCCCACACAAGTGGTTCTATAAATAGAACCCTTGTGCAGAAGCATTGATTGCGGTTGCATTAATTTCGTTTTCTCTCTCTCTCTCTCTCTCTCTCTCACTCAAAGCCTTCATTCATACCAACTAGCACTGAGATTGAAGAAATCCGTTCGTGTGGACTGAGTAGAGACGTTGTCATCGTTCAACGTTCGTGATCGCTTCGTGGATCTGCATCAAAGGTTTTGATCATCACAAGAGATTTTCACCAAAGGTTTCAATCGTCACAAGAGGTAAATATTCTATCACTGATCATGACCATTCGTAACGATCTCTAAAGGAGAAAATTTTAATTTCCGCTGCGTTTTGGACCGCAATTCTCCTTCATGCAGTACTAGATAGTACAAGGAATAGTGTATCACTGGATGGGGAATAAATAGTTCGAGATCAATGGAGAATAGTATCTTGGATCCAAGAAGGATATAGTCTCTGAATCGAAGAGCAAGGTAGGCATTTACCAATACGTGGGCTAGTAAGACCGCCACTATTGGGTAAAGCAAAAAAGAAGAACTGAATTAAGTGTTTGGGCATAGCCTCAAACAACTCTCAATTGAGGAGATGGATTATCGTTATGACATCCCAAAAGGATAGACCAGGAGTCCAAGGAGAAATATGATTGGCCTAAAAAAGGATGGTATAGATTGAATGAATGAAGAATGATTGATTGATAAATAGGGTAGCAATAGATAAGGTAGCTCGCGAAGAATCTGAATTCTCCTGCCTATGTATCCTTATAGTGCAATAAGGAAATCAGAGCTTTCGTAGTTCAGCATACTAAGGCTGAAAACAAGGTGATTGAGGAGGAAAAAGAAAAGATTGAAATGATTGAGAGAGAGTTGAATAGACTTGATAGTTGTTGGATAAAAATCACATTAAAGTCTATGAGTAAAGGTGGATATGATAAGCAAAGAGCCAAACGTCTCACACCCAAAGATATCCACAATGAGTGTAGGAAAGCTCCAGTCTCATTCCTTCTTTACCACTTAAGGCTCGTGGCATGTTATTCTCATCTTAACTTTCAAGTGGGGAGAGGATAATCTTTGTTGGTGTTTCTTGTGTTGATGAAGACCTTATCAATCATTCGATTCGAAATGAACTAAAGCCTATGAATAAAGGTGAATACGATGAGCGCTGGGTCATTCGTCCCATACCCAAAGATATTAAGAATGGGGGTAGGAACTCTCCAGTCCAGTCCTTCTCCATTGCTTAAGGCTCGTGTCGTACAACTTGATTCATGATTGATAAGTTATTGATTTAGTCCTTTCTTGTTGCATGATGCTTTATGAAGGGAGAGAGGCTTGTCAATCGTATGATTAGAATTGTGCTAACGTCTATGAATAGAGGCGAATACAATGAGCGCTGGGTCATTCATCTCATACCCAAAGATATCCATAATGGGGGTAGGAATTCTCCAGTCCCACTCCTTCTCTATTACTTAAGGCTCATGTCGCACAGTCCTAACTTTGATTTGACAAGCTCTTGAAGATGCCACCTTTGATATGCTTGTATTATCCACTACTTAGTATGAATGAGGATGCCTTGATTGAGAATCTGACTTGAGGCCTCGAGCTCCACGACTTACAAGAAAAAGTCTTATTAAGTGATCAATGGTCTTTTGGTCACTCAATTTAGACTATGGGATTATACAAGTTCAAAGGATTTAATTGATCAAAATTACTTTTGATCAATTTGAATCGGAGGGTTTGATTTAATTTAAAAACTAGGTTAGAACCTAATCTAATGGTTAGGATTGTATAGACTACCCTAAGGGAACATGTAATTGTTAAGACTTGATTAAAAATCTATGTCAAAAAAGTTCCTAAGAGAACATGCAATTATGTGGTTAAAATATCAAAATAACCCCTAAAGGGGTAAAATGGTCATATCACAAAAATATCCAATCATGAACACAAATTTATTTCTAATTAAAGTCTAATTAGAACCTACAAGTTGATTAAATCCTAAGATCTATTTAACCTAATGTTCAAGGATTTACTAAATTCTAGAATTAGCTAAAATCTAACTATTTTCTAATTCCTAATCTAACTAAACTATATTAAAATCTAATTAGAAAAATATACAAAACTCCAATTAATTCCTAAATTCTAATTAAAGTATAAATCCTAATTAAACCTAATTAAAATGCTAACAAGACAATTACCAAAAATATCAACACAAAGTAAAATTAGAATTGGAGGTAATTGAAATGGTAATTAACATGTTGGGCCAAGGGGGTGCAGATCCTGAATAAAGAGTGCGGAATTCAGCAAAAGAGGCTTTGGGCCCAACAGAATAAGCCAAAATACTAAGAAATGTAGTTGGATTCAGCAATAAGTTGCTAAGCAAAACACGGGTGTAGAAAGCATAGTAAGCCCAACAGAATTTGCAAAGAGACATGTGAAAAAATCCAGCACTCACTCTCTCATCTCTATGCATCATCTTCCAATTTTCATGTCAAAATAGAACCACCACCGGAGCTCCGACACCACCGCGTCGGAGGCGGCGGAGTTGGCCAGAATCAAGAAAAAACATCATTTTCTTACTCCTCTCAACCTTTTCTATCCTAATCCCTCATCCATTCTAAACACAAATTAATTAATTATGGAAATTGAGCAATTAAAGTCAAGAACCCTAAGCACAAAATCTGAAATTAAATGGAGGTGGAAGAGAATCAAACCATCAAACCTTGGGGTTTTTGTTCTCCACTACACAAGCTACAATGTGGTATCAAAAATTCAACAGACAAGCAAAGATGAAGATTCACCGACCTACAAGACGGAGGATTATCTTGGAACTTGTTGAAATTTGGAGGTGATGAAGATGAAGAAGAGAAAACCAAAGGTATGCTACTTTGAACCTTTAATCTTCTACTTCTACTATGAACTCCTCCTCTTCAAGAATCAACTCTGAAAAATTCTGAATTGAATTGGTGTTGTTGATGTTGATTATGTGAATGTAGGGATGATTGTTGAATGCAAGACGTTTAGCTCAATTGATAACAAACATTCAATGTGAAGCTTTCTCCAATGGTGATTTGAGCTTTGGTGTAGGGAGAGGATTTGGAGAAGATGAAGTGAGAAAAGATGAATTTGCAATGACTAATTTGAGAGTGATCCAATTCTGATTTTTTGCTCCCCCTTATGTTTATATAGGTTACAGGTTTGGATAAAATTGAGGTTTGGAGTTAGTTTTGTGAGGCTTGGAATTGGTTAAACGAGGCTTGGAATTAGTTAGAATGGTTTGGAATTAGTTTGAAGAGGTTTGGAGTTAGTTTGATGTGATTTGGAGTTAGTTTGATGTGGTTAGCTTGAGACTGTTATGACAGTTGGGGGATGTTAGAATAACTTAAAGTTAATGATTTGAAGTGTTGGGAATACTTGATTTAATACATGAATGTTATGATTGGTTGCTGCATAATTATGTAGAGATTTCAATGTGCATTGATGCAAGTATTGGGGTTGGTTTGGAGTGCAGAGGCAACTGCATTATTGTTGAAAAAATGTTGTATTTTGGCCCACTATCCCAGGGTAAATCGATTTACCAAGCATGTAAATTGATTTACATCATGAAAAAATGTTTTTTTGGCTACTGTCCCAGGGTAAATCGATTTACCAAGCATGGAAATCGATTTCCATCATCTAGAAATGCATTTTTTGACAACTGGAGCAGGGAAATCGATTTCCCAAACATGCTAATCGATTTCCATCATCTAGAAATGAAATTTTTGGCTAGTGGAGCAGGGAAATCGATTTCCCAAGCATGGTAATCGATTTCCATCATGCAAAATGGGTTTTTTTCCTTTGTTTTGATGCATGGGGTCATGTGTGAGGCACAATGGCTTGGCTTTCTTTGAATGAATGAATGAAATTGAATTAATGGGTCATAGAATGACTTGATCAAATGAATTTGTATCAATGGGACTATAAATCAAAGCATGAATGAATCTTGACATTTTAATAAAACCATGAAAGTAATGGATGAAGTGGGAATGAAATAAGACTCAGATCAAATGGATCATGAGACCATGAGGTCAATGAAACATGAATACAAACATACCTTGAATCAATCACATAACATCATGAATTAGGGTTTACTAGGTCAAAGTTCAAAGATGTGTATTAATCAAGAATCTCAAGCCAGGAGAGAAGTCAACTCAAATGGCGCATCAATGCCATGAACCATAACCAGGGTTTCCACTACCTCAATGCAAACCATCGGGTTCACAAACCTTAAAGCCAAGGACTAGGGTTTTGATGAACCGTAGATCAGAAAGCTAAACCAGCAAAGCACCTGAATACCAACTATCCCTGATTAGGGTTTCAAACAAAGCCCAAATCTCCACAGGCAACACCTTAAACCATGGGCCCACAGTTAGAGTTCAGAAGTCAGGTTAATTACATAGAAGGTCAAACACAAAATCCCATAGGAGAAAAGTCAAGAATTAAGGTTGGTATGTACAAATGAATGTCGAGATGTAGGCCACAAGAGTCAAGGTCCAGAAATTAGGGTTTCTCTCCGCATGATGAGCAATACCATAATCCTCAAGCCAAAAAACCCTGATTTTCACTAGCCACAAACCCTGAATCTATGATGCCTGTTAGCAGGTGTTAATCATGAATGAAAAATGCACATGAAAGAAATATGAGTGAGTCTCAAGCCATAAGTCAGATGAGAAGCGAAAAGGGAGGGCAAATTTTGGGGTACAACACCCATGCTCAACGGAGTTTCATGCATTCTTCGCTTTTGAATCTTCAAGTTCCTCGATTCATGTACATTATGGCAGATTCCTTGATGTCAAATGCTTACTCACGAGTAAGACAAGTTCATTTGATAAATGATAATGCTAATGTCATGTTTATTCTAATTTTGAAATCCAATTTGTTCATTGGAATTATGACATATAGTGAATGAATCGCTAATGAGAATTTCATATCAATATCAACACAAATGATGAACAAATCATTAAGAAGTCAGTTTTTAACACAATCGTATTGACCGTAGTACGCTTTTGAAATAAACCCTGCTTCAATTAGGTCTTTTGAGGGTCGTAATATGGACTGGTTCACGGTTTCAAAAAGAAAGGATTTAAGGCTCAAACCTATCCTAACCCACCATCTCTTTGTGATGTTCTCTAGTCCTACATTCAGCTAGCTCGACACAAACACTCATTTTCCAAAATGGATTTGGGAGTGAAAATGATAAACCAATGAGGTTTTATTTTCGGAATGGCAGTCATACACCTTCTGTTTGGTTTGTAGCCACACGATTTTGTCCTTGCTAAGGATTTTTCTTTTGATTCCTCTCTCTGTTTCATTTTTCATTTCCCTACTTTTGCTGGATTGGTTCAGATTTTGAATCCACAGGGATGCCCTTATTTTTTCCTAAGTCCATCGTCTTCGAGTTTTCGACTTAGCAGGCTTTCTTTCTTTGTTTTTTCTTATTTTCTTGTTTATTTTGTTGGAATAAATTGTGTGACATTTGTTTGATTGATTGGAAAGGGTGTTGACTACCTCGTGTCTCTGTTGGTAAGGGACAACCTTTATGGATTTGGTTTCTGACCTCTTGTGAGGGATAAGATATGGTTGCTCCTCAGATGGGACACTCCTCTTTTGAAGTTTGAACACTTGTCCAAACTAACTGACAATTACCCTACCTCGGATTAAAATTGAGGGTTTTATGTATAGAAAGAAACTCATATTCCTTGGCTCGAAGGGGTTGACTAAGGATTATCTTCCTTATACGTCTGGTGTTTGGGATTTGAAGCAATGTCTTACATCGTCAACAAGGTTCTATTCAAAAACGTACGTGCAGTGATTTCATGTTTTCAATTTCATGATTCTCCTTTTGATTTTGCTTAACAAAAGTTAGATATTGACAAAATAAAGTATGAGTGAACATGAATGGGTTGATTAAAAAACATGCATATTCATTTCAATTTCAATATTATTAAAAAACAAACGAGTTTATTACAAGATAATAATACAAATGACAAACAGAAAAGCTACACATGAACATGATTGAATAGAAAAATGATTGCTGGTGTGATCAACCTTATTCTCCCCATAGCTTGGGGTCTTGGTTCTGGTAGAATATGATGGTACGTCCCCACATATACAACTTCTCAGATCTACCACTACTCTAGCTATGGCACTGTATATGTGTTTTCTTGCATGGGGTTGTTTGGAATAACTGGCGCGAACGAGATAACTTACGAGTCGATCAGATCTTGGACCTTATGCTTCAGGGCTCTGCAGTTCTCGACAGTATGCCCAGGTGCTCTAGAATGGAACTCACGCCTAGCATTGGCATCATAGCCTTGAGGGAGAGGTGTTAGGGGAGGTACCAACTCTCTATATTGCAATAAAAAGTCTCGAAGCAAGTGAGCAAGAAGTTGAATGTATGACATAGGGATCAAATATGTCCTTCTCTCTGGCTTCCTCGGTTTTTACTTCCCCTACTGATAAGGATTTTGTCATTGTGGAGCATATGGTTGTTGATATTGCATTGGTGGAGGACCAATAGGAATAACATATGTTGGTTGCTGATACAGGTTAGATGTTACTGCTGCCACCTAATAGTATGACATTTGGTAGGTCTCAGCTTCCCCTTTGGCTGTCGTGGCAGCATTGGTCTCCCCTTCCTTCTTATTTGGGAATCCGGACTGGGATTTCTTCGCTCCATTAACCCTAGTTATTGTATCCTGGATTTTGCCGAATTTCAAGCAGTTCTCAATTCGCTCACTAGCAACCATTAGATCTGAAAAACCAGCAGAAGTAATTCCTATCAACTTCTCCAGGTAAGGCCCATGGAGGGTGCCCATGAACATGTCGACAAGCTCCTTTTCAATAAGAGGAGGTTGGACTCTAGCAGCCAGCTCTCTCCATCGATGGGCGTACTCTTTGAATGATTCATCCAATTTATGAACAAGGCTTTGAAGCTGAGTCTGATTTGGCGCCATATCTGAATTATATTGACAATGATTTAGGAAGGCTTCAGCGAGTTCCCTCCAAGTTCGGATATGCGTGCGTTCAAGCTGAATATACCACTCAAGTGAAGCTCCATTGAGGCTATCTTGAAAAAGTGCATTAAGAGTTTTTCATCATCGAAATGAGCAGCCACCTTTCTACAAAAATCTCGAATGTGAGTCTTCGGATAGGTGACCCCTTTGTATTTTTCAAAGTTTGGAACCTTGAACTTAGGAGGAATTTTCACGCCTGGCACTAGGCACGTGTCAGCAGCATCTAACCCAAAGGTATCAGGTCCTTGGAGAGCTTTCATCTTGTCCTCCAGAACATGGACCTTCATCTCCATCTCAGCAATTAGTGATCCAAGGGCAACATATAAGATATCATGATGATCATAAACTGGCACTCTTCCCAGGATAAAAGGGTTAACTGCAGGCACGAAGTTTTCATTCGTCGGGCCTCCTTCAGGAGGTGGATGAGCACCAATAGAGATACGCACTGGAGTAGATAACGAAGATGGTACAAGAGGATTTTCAGCAGCATTCCTTAGAGCAACTTATCGGAGTTCTTTTTGGCTCCTAGACATAACTTCTTGACCTCTGGCCACAACTTAAATGGCTTCCATAAATTGTCCCATATGGGCGCACACGTGGGTCACCTCCTCTCTTAATGCACCCTGGTTCTGCTCCAATTGATCCATGAGAAATCTTTGGTTGCTTCGGCTGTTGTGGGAATGCCGGGAAGTCAGCTTGATTGTGATGATTTTGGATAGAAGGCCCAAATGGTAAGTTTTCTGGATTTTGTCTGATGATATGCAGAATGATGCATGAATATTATGTTTGAAGATTTTATGATGCATGAATGCATGAGTGAACAAAATTCATGCATATGGATTCAAAAGTTCGAGGTATGGATGAAGGATAACACTAATTACTTTCCACATAGGTATCTCACTGGGTGTGATCTAGGATTTTAAATAGGAACCCCAGAGTCATTGATTCATATGACTGTTTGTCGCTTACGGCAAAAGCATGTCAGTCGACAACTCCATCAAATGCGTCTACTATGGGTTAGATTTTCATACCGACCCTCACAAGAAAATCTTCTCGAGGATCCGTACTACACGACCATCGACATTGGGTTTTAGACCAGGGTCTCAGAGTCATGGATTTCCTTGACTATTTGCCGGTTACGGCAAAAGCATGTCGGGTGACAACTCTATCAAGAAAATCTACTTAGAGTGAGATCTTTGTACCGACCCTCGTGAGAAAAGCTTCTCAGGGACCCGTACTACATGACCATCTGTCTTAATTGGCCAAAGGTTCAATGTTCTACAAAAGTCCTTAGAGTCATTGATCCTAAGGGAAATATTAATCGCTTATGCCAAAAGCTTGACGACCGTCAACATTCTCAAAAGAATCTACTCTAAGCGAGGTTCTCGTATCGACCCTTACGAGAAAAGCTTCTCGGTGGCCCATACTACTCAACCTCTCCTATCTCAATTTTTCACTCTAGACTCGGGTAGAAAGTCTTTCCCACAAGGCTTCTTGCAATCAAGGTAGCATCCATCAATACCATGTCATAAGAGCCACATAATAAGTACTACATGAAAATTTAGAACAAAAGGCAATAAATAAGACAAGAAATGCAAAAATATAACCATCTAAACACGTAAGGAAGAAACCTAGACTAGGCTTCACTTGCTTAGGGAGAAATTCCCAGCATAGTCACCAGTTGTCACTACGCGAAAAATACAAATTCGCCATCAGTTTTTATTTATTCCAAAGGAAAGGGAAAATATCAAGAAAACCCCAAAATAATGGTCATCGCAACCACGGACAGGTTCAGAAGTCGGTTATGGAAGGGGAAGGTATTAACACCCCTCACATCCATGGTACTTCATGGGAACCATCTAAGATGTCTACGCTTGAATGGGTGTCATTATCTTAATGCTTACTTGCTAAAGTTTACAGAGTGGAGATGGATTTTTAATTATTGTGCTAACCAAGGATTTGGGTCCTCGTGCCTACGTATGCTCACTTGTTGAAGTGAGAAATCAGAGCCTCGTAGTTTATGGTACAAAATGGTTGTTTGTTTTGTTAATTTTATACCTTGAAAAGGGTTTTCGAAGTGATTCCCTAAGACTCAAACAAAAGGTTTAATGAGTTGACATTGATTTTATGTTTTGAAAAGAAATTATTCTTGACTTCGGAATACACTAAAGACTATGGATAAAGGTGAATATCTCGAACTACCCAGCCAAACATCTTGTGTTCAAAATACTCAGCATGAGTGTAGGAAAGCTCCATTCTCATCTCTTCTTTACCACTTAAGGCTCGTGGCATACAATCCTAATCGAATTTTATTATGTTTTTGAATTTGATTTGAGAAAATACCGCTTGATGTTAGATCAAGGGTTTGTTTATTGTTTATGAAATAGTGACGATCCTATGTTCTAAGGTTAGCTAACAAGTAATAACAAGACAAAGGAAAACGAGTAAAAAGTACGCCAAAGTGGGGAGAGGGATAAATGAAAAATAAAACGGATTTGTACGAGAAATAAAGGGTCTCGTTGTAAGGTAGCCCAAGAGAAAGCTTTGTGTATGCGTTGTGTCATAAGCTAAAAAGTGCATAATGATATTACAGAACATGACTCCCTTTTTCTTTGAGGGTAGTGCCATGAGTTCTCCCTTATAATGAAAGATTACAAAGTCCAATATGCTCGAAATTGTGCTTAGGTCAATCATTTTTTACCAAGGTCCAATGCAAGGGTCCTAAAAGAGTCCTCTAAGTCTCCATAGTCCATATGTCCATAATTCCATGCTTAGCTCTTAATGAATACGAATCAAGTCTTTTTATGTCTTTTCCATTTTTATCATGTTTTCGTTCATTTTATATTGATTATCAAGGTGAAGGTGAAAAATGGAAATGATGAATGAGTAATATGATACGAAGTAAAGTAAATGACAAGAATTTAAATGTTCGAAGTTAGGTACGAAAAAAATGTAAATGTTAGGAGTTAGAATGCGAAAATGTAAATGATAGAGGTTAGATGTTAGAGATTATAGTTTGAATCAATCAAAATCACAAGAATATAAGAGAATTGAAATAAAAGAAAACAACTAGAATTAATATTCTAAAAATCAATATCTAAAAATTGATATGCTAAAACAATTCTAAAATTAATATCTCTAAAAAATCAATATCCAAAATCAAATAACCAAAATTAATTCTCTAAAATTAACATTTCAAAATTAATTCTAAAAATCAATCTAAACTATCCTAATTACACTAAACTATATTAATATTATCTAAACCAAAATTAATTAAGAAATTACACACAAAAAAACAAGGTGAAGTGGAACAAAAACAAGAAGAATGGGCCTTGGGAGTATGGAGGAGGGAAGGTCCAAACCGCATGGAGTATGCTGGCTATGAAGGGAGTATGAAGCCAAAATCTGTTTGGGCTTAAGTTGGATAGACTAAGCCCAAGGTGAATGTTATGAAGGAACAGATGGTCATCATCTTCCTCAACTCTTCACGCTCAGCAGCTCACAAGAGGAAGAGAAAGGAACAAGGTTCCGACGAAGAACCTAGTCGTGCCAGCTTTTGCCACTGGCGACAATGATGCAAAATGGTAAAAAAACTTACTCCATCCTCCGCTTAAAACTCTCCTAACCGAAACGATAAACAAACCTCTCCACCTAAACGAAATCGAATTGCTAATGCAATTCCTGGATGGAACGAAACGAGCGGAGAACGAAAAAAATGGAAGCAGACTCGACCATGATTCACACCAGAATAAAAGGATCGACTAACACAAAGAGATGAGAGAGCCTACCGGCGACGGCGGAGGCGGATCCGAAGCGAATGTCAAATTCAAAACTCAGGCAATCGATGCACTATCCGATTCTTCAATCTTCTATTATTTGTTCTCTTGTGAATTACTTCTGTCAGGATGATTTCATTATTATTCGTGATTGCTCCACTTCAATGATGAATCGTGATTCAATTATTAATTATTTGTGGTTCGATTCTATTCTTAGGAATTGAGATGTTGTGATTTGCAGAAATCAACGTGGTGTAATGATTTTACAGTTCGTATGGGTGCAGGAATTGGTGCATTTGATGAAGAGGTGATTTGCAGAACAATTGCAGGATTTTGAAAACAAGATGATGAAGAAGGTGTAAGAGTTTTAAAGAATGCAGGTGATGGTTCAGTTTGCAGAATTCTTATTTAGCCGAAGGGGAAGCAGAAGGTGAAGTATTGTGATTCTGGAAATCGTTGTGGATGGTGATGTGAGGCACGGGAAGAAGAAGATGATAAGGTGTTGTTTGTTAGAAGAAAAAAGGGGGATCAAAAGTTCCAATGTTAGCGCATGAGTTTATATAGAGTTGTTTGCAATCGGATGTGAGAGCTTGAAGTTTAAACTTGGTCGCGTTTTCAATTCGTGTTGCGTTTCGTTTTCGTCATGTTGCGTTTTGGTTCTTGCTACAATTTGCTTGGGAATGTTGCATATGCGTTTCGTTTCACTTCATGTTGTGTTTCATTTTGTCAATTGCTGCGCTTTGGCTTTGCAATGCATGCGTTTCATTTGGTTGCTTACTCACGTGTACTTCCAATTGCCTTTTTTCCTTTTTTGTCTTATTTGATATAGTACTTGGACCTTGCTTTTTTTGTCTTATTTGGCATGCTTGGATATGCTTACTGTAATTTGAAATTGGGATATTGGATATATAGAATGGATTTTGTTGGATATTTGGATATGTTGGATATTAGAAATGGCTTATGGACATGGGCTGAAATATTTGAGCTTAATGGATTGTGAACTCGTGCTGAATTTTTATTATGGAGAAAAATGAATGAATGGACTTAATCTCTTATGCTGAATTTTGTTATAAAAATATGTTGAGTAAATGGGCCAACTCTCAAATAACACAACCATGGCCCATTAGTAAAAATGATTCTAAAAATTAATTTAAATTATAAAATTAATGTGGATTATCAAATCAATTTGTATTATAAAAAAATCAATTTGAGTTAAAATCAATTTGGAAAAGCATATTATGACACAATGACGAATATAAAAACAACATACAGTGGACCAACGAAGCCAAATGATGACAAGACTTGTAAATCAAGCAAACCTAACCAAATGGCTTAGATTTGAAGAAATCTCCTTATGCTTATGAAGCATGCCATGTCACAATATGGATTGGACCACATGAAATGCAAAACCTAAGAAAATAGATGAATGAACCAAATGATGACATGAACTATCACCTCATGTATCACAATGAATGAATGACATTGAATGAAAATGAACCATGGCCACATGAAATGAATGGAAGTATAGATGTACTGATGAATCATGCATCCAGAAACATGGAGTCAAGAATCAAATAGATGACTTTGAATGAGCATGGATCCAATAGTGAAGTAAGGTATGAAACCAAATGGATACCTAGTCGACAAGACATGTGATAAACCTTAAAGGTCAAGGCATGATCATGCTTGATCAAATGCCTCAAGATAAGTGATTTACCATGCAAGTGAAAGGGTATACCAATGTCATATCCCAAGAAGTTAGGGTTTGATTGGTTAATCTGCCTCAAGTTGCCGATGAACCCTAGTTTCCATTAGGTGTAAGCACAAAGCCATGAATTCAAGTCACCTTCCTCCTTATGTTGAACCATGCTTATGCAGATGAAATGAATGCTTATGATGATATGCAAATGATTAAGTTTAGTGACCTATATGAGCATTGTGAAGGGTAGGGTAAATTTTGGGGTATGGCAATAGGTTTAAGAGTTGAACCTTTTGTGAATGATTGAGACTTGTGTGTTGTTATGATTTTGAGATAATGATTATTTTGCATGTTTTGTTGTTGTGATCATACATTCATGTATTTCAAAGATAGGTATGACTTCAGACTATTCGGTGGCCCCAAATCTATTTGGTGGGACCATTGGTCAGTTGAGAGACCAGAGGTAGGTCTCAGATCTATTTGATGGGGATCGTCAGTTCAGGTGAGGGATCGAAGACCGTGCAAGAAATCAGTAGCATACCTCTAATGTCCACAAAAACATGGTACCATATGCATTTGAGATGGAAATGGTGGCATTACATTGCATTTTCACTATGATTTGTTTGATTGTGTTTGAGTGTGATTAAAAATACTATTATATTTGTTATTACTATCATGTTTTGTTGAATTTCACTGTTACCGTTTGTTAGATATAATATCACCCCCTGTCTGTGGTTGTGGTGTTTATGCTTTTCGAGACTACAAACAATCAGGTACTCAGCATGAGTACTTTCTTATGAGTTAGGAGATGGCCTTGAAGGTTGTCTTCGTTTATTTTATTTATCGCTTTTAGTTGACATTTATCTGCTTTGATATGTAACACTAGGGAAGAGGGCATTATTTATTTTGGAGTTTCCCGTTGAAATTTATTTTCGTTATTTGGTGACTTATTATATTATTGATGTTATGAAATTTATTTGTTTTCCACTGTGAGTTTGAAACTATTTTCATGAAATAAATTATTTGTGTGAAGTAACATTCCTAAACATGTATGATTTTCTCTTTTATATTAAGAGTCAAGGTTTAGGGTGTTACATGGTGGAAATGGAAAGTTGAACTGGAAATGAATAGTGGAAATGGAAGGTTTTCTGAGATGGTGGTGAATATTTTTGAAGGAGATGTGGAGTGAAGGGTGGTTAATGGAGGTAGAAATGGAGGAGGCTATGGGTGGTCTGACCGGAGTTGAGGATTAGATAAAGTGAGCTTCATGACGGCGAGATTTGAAAGGAGTGTTTGGATGGAGTGGGTCATGTGGTGTTCGGTTGTAGTGAGAGTTGAGAGAGCATTTGGCCTTGAAAATCAATGAGAGATAGAAGATTCATTTTGGCCAAAAGAAGAGTTCTGAGTTTTTTTTGTTGAAAGTTCATGTGAGAGAAAGGAAAATCCTCTGGGCGCGTTTGGTTTCTAGTGCATCAAAAAACCATTTTCTCCTCCATTGGGACACATGATGTTGGTTTACTTGAGGGTTTTAGCAAAAAGAATGAAATGAGATAAGATAGGATATTTTATCTTCTAGTTGTTTGCCCTTCTCCTTTAATTTCTTTTTTTCTTTTTATTTAATTCATTTCCTCTCTATTTTTGATTGGATGGGAGAAGTAGACAAGGATAACTAATGTGGACCATTGATCAATTGGAATCGACATCCAGGATGAAAACAAAAAAAAAACACAAATTATTAAATAACTAAATATCTAAAGTGCCCCTTCTAGATGCTTTAAAAGATCTAAATCAAAAATTAAATTAATTAAAAAAATAAAATTCAAACATTTTAAAATAACCACAATAAAATAAAAATGAAAATATGGAAAATTCTATTTATTTTTTCTAAACCATTTGACAAAAGAATAAAAATAAAAGGGCTCAAAATGAATAAAAAACCGAGCGTGAAAATACGCAAAAAATTAAAATGAATGCACCAAAATGATCAACACAAAAAATATACTTCTGGAAAACATATAGGTTTTGATCAAATTTTAAAGTAAAAATTGTCCAATTGAAAAGGCTCAGGTTGGTCAAAATGCGACTGCTAACGGAATCGAAAAAATAAAACGACCACGCCAGGTCAAACTATGTGAATCGTATATCAATAAAACTGAAGTCTGCAAGCCCAAATTTTAAATTTTCCGCCTGCTAATTTTACATACAATTGAGGATTTATTCATCCGATCTGTCTGTATAACCAAAAACTTAGTTTCGTCGACACCTTAGGCGTTATGCATGATGAAATGCATGTTATGATATGCAAATGATGCAAAGTAAATTAAAGTTAGATGTATGATAGTTTTAAAATGTCAGACGAAATTGCGGTATAACAATATGATGAAGTTTCGAAATATAGTATGTGTGTCTGACTTCTCAGACCTGAAGGATATGATTCTTGAGGAAAGTCATAGAAGTAGCTTGAGTATTCATCCTAGGGCTACTAAGATGTACCAAGATATGAAGATGTTTTGATAGTCGGGCATGAAGTGAGATATTGCTCAGTTTTTTATGCTTGTTTAACATGTCAAAAGTCGAAGATTGAGCATTAGAAGTCGTCTGGTCCGATACAACTGTTGGATATACTTAATGGAAGTGGGACAATATCTCGATGGACTTTATGATTGGGTTGTCTAACACTCCGAGAGGAAGTGAATCAATTTGGGTGATTGTTTATAGGCTGACTAAATTGGCTCATTTCATACCAATTAAGATCAGTTTTTCGTTAGAGAGGTTGTCTAAGATCTACGTTAGTACTGTTGTGAAATTGCATGGCATTCTGTCGAGTATGGTTTCCAACAGAGATCCAAGATTCACTTCCAGGTTTTGGGAGAGCTTGTAGGAAGCTCTAGGGATTAGACTGAGGTTGAATTCTACCTATCACCCACAGACAGATGGTCAGACTAAGAGGACTATCCAATCTCTGAAGGACTTATTAAGGGCACGTGTCTTAGATCATGGAGGTGCTTAGGACAACTATCTATCATTAATAGAGTTTACACATAATAACAAATATTATTCTAGTATTGGGATGACACAATTTGAGGTATTATATGGAAGGAGATATAGAACTCCTCTGTATTGGTATGAATTTTGAGAGAGTGATGTACTTGGATCTAAAATTATTCAGCAAACAACTGAAAAAGTTAATATGATTCAAGAGAATACGAAGGCTTCATAGAGTGTAAGACCCTAATTTTGACCCTAAGATCCCTCATGGCATCATGTTATTGCACAAGTGCATTGCCCCAAGGATCATAGCATGTTTGTCTCCTTAACCCTAGGGTTGGGACTTGTTTAAGTGTTTTGAGATCACCAAGCATGCTTGTATTGTATATTATTGCTTTTCTTATTTGATCACTAACCAAAAGCACAAAAATATGTCACTAACTCTTTTTGTTTTGAAGCTCAAGTGATCATGTGCTCCAATGCTCCTAGGAGGCTCCTAAGTCCAATGAAATGGCTAGATGAAGATGAGAAAAAGCATGACAATGATCCAAAAAGTCCCTAAGCATCATATATGTCTCCCAAGTATCTCAATTTTCTAATTTGATCAAGATAACCCAAAGGGCTTGAGGATTGTTTCCCAAGGAAACCATGATTCCACTGTGCTTTAACCGTGCCTTGCCCATGAAGCAATCTCAACCTATGATCAAATTAAATTCAGTTAAGTTCTTTCATTCATCATTTTATGCATATATGAGCCTATGTGAGGCCCCTCAATCATTTATTCATCAAGATTGGAAGTTTGGCCTTGAAAAGTTGACTAGTCAAAGTCATCTAACTAAACTGAGGTCCATGGAGATACAACGTTTGATGTATTTGTCAAATAAAGATGACCCCAAGAGTAAAACTGTTCCTAAGAACAATATGAATAACTTTCATGTTCATAAAAAATCCATTTGAAACTTGGAAGGTCATCATTCATTTCAAAACATTATAGGTCATTTTGACTGAAACCCTAATTTTGGGTCAACTTACCAAGGACATAATTTCCTTAATTTTTATGAATTTGAGGTGCGACCAAATGCATTGGAAAGATTGAGATGTCTATTTCAAATGTTATGTTGGAGAAAATTTCAAAATCCTAAAAAAATACATGTGAAAGTACAAAACATTATAGGTCATCTTGGACCTAATTCATTGAATTTGAAAAAGTACCCAACTTCAAATGTCCATAACTTTGTCATAGAAAATTCTAATGATGCAAACTTTGAGTCTAAATTGATCATCTTGAAAATATCTACAACGTTTATGTTGAAGGTGTTTTCAGTTGAAGCTTTCATCATGAAAACAAAGGGGCTTGATTAAGCTTGCTTTTGGTGAACTTTCTTCAAAATGACTTAAACATGTTTTGTACTTGGATTTTCCAGGCCAGTTTTCATTAATTTTCACATGCCAAATGAATTTTTGCCCAACATGACTTTTGTTCCTTATCTTAAGGGCTTTCCAACCATTACTCACAATACTCATTTGGACTTACCATTTGTGAGTTTCGAAATCCTTTCCTTGTATGTGCATTTTGGATATTTCATGTTATAACTTGGTATGCAAGCTGTTTCCATTTCATGGACACATCCAATTGCTCTTCACCTGAACTCAACAAGCTTTTGCATTCATCATTGGGCCTTCCACACGCCTTTCCAGGCCCATGCACGTCAAAGTTCAAATTGTCATGCACATGAAAGAAGCATGTGATCTGATGCCTTCAGCTATAAATATAGGTTCCCTCTCATTCATTTGGTAACCTTTTGGAGATCTGAATTGCTGCAGAATTGAAACCATAGCCATACCAAAGGAATTGTTCAAATTTTGTTCTTACTTTCGAGCTTGAAATTCAGCATCATTAGCTGAGCTTCAAAGCCTAATTCCTTTGCCTTTCATTTCCCCTACATCCATAGATCAAAGTGGAGCAAGGAACTTGGAAGATTCGTGGCCAGAAGTGCTTCAGTTCAGAGGTATACATTCAAACTTTTTGGATGTAGAACTCTTAATTCAGTGTAGCATTCTTGTGTTTGTGTGGTTTTCTGAAGTCCTCACACTTGAGGCAAGCCATTGGTGCTTTCAATTCATCATTTCATGAGCTTACAGTTTGAACACCATGATCTTCTCCTTCACATTTATCTAAATATAGGAAGAATGAGGAAGATCCAATGGTATAGTGTTGATCTCCATCACACAAGCTTCATTTCCATGTCCTTGTTTTCCATTTTCATTAAAACTTTTTTCTCTGCAACTGGTGGCCGGAAGTGGTTGTCTCGCCGGAGAAGATGGTGGTTTCCACCACCATCACCACGTGTGCGCTCCTGTAGCCATTGGGTATGGTTTCCACGTTTTAATCTTGTTCATCCGTTATGTTTACTTCATTTAATGCACATTGTGGCGCGTTTGACTTGGATGCATCGTGCGCCCTCACATCTGGACCATTGCCTGATGCCACGTAAATTAATGAGCTCCATCACGTGGCTGTGTTTTTTTTCTCCATTTTTTCCATTTTCTTTTATTTTTAGTTAATGCATTTGATTTTCAAAAATTCATAAAAAATTCATTTGAAGTCATAAAAATATGAGACCAACTCCAAAAATTTTCTTGAAAAATCTAGTTTCATATTTTGATTTTTAATTATTTTTGCGACTTCATTTGATATTTTTCATGGATTATTTGATTTTTAATAGTTTTTATTCATTTTAAAATACTTTCTGACTTTTGAAAAATCCAAAAATATTTTCATAGAATTTATGGATCATGATAAATCAATGAAAAATAGTCTCATCAATTTCTTATTTGATTTGAGATTTATTTGAGATTTTAATTCATATTGTGCTATTTTTAATTGTTTTTTATTGTTTTTAATTGCTTTCTGATTTCAAAAATTTGTGAGAAAATTAGTCAAAGCTTGTTTGACTATGTTGAACCTGTGAGAATTTAATTGGACTCATTCAAGTTGATTTGAATTGAATTTGAGGTTTGACCTTATTTGTTTATTTTTTATTTGCATTTTATTTTAATTCAAAAAAATACCAAAAAAATACCATTGACTCTTTGACTTGTTATTTTCATTTCTCTTCTGTTTGGTGTTGATTGATGATGATTTGATTCACATTGATCAATTGGATTTGATTGTTGTCTTCTTTTCCCCTCCCTTTCACCTTCATCCTTTTCTTTTCATCATTGGCCAATGAGTTAAAGTCTTGAAGTTGGTATTGACAAATGAGAGGTTTAACCTTCTTTGATCCAAACCAAACTCAACTTGATCCATGATCAAGTGAGTTGTTTTGTGTCCAAGATAGGTTGCTTCTTTGTCAAGCAAATAACTAAAAGTCAATACAAGGCCCTTCCCCTTTTGTTTGACATGGCAAGTTTATGGAGCTTGGCTTACTAGTCATGATCTCTAACTTGTGTTCTTTGCCTATATTTTTATTGACCGACCTCAGATAGGTGTGACTACTACATTAGTCCACTTACGATTGCTTAACATAGCGCTACATTGTCTTATGACAAACTAACATAACTTTACTAACTACTAACTTTAATTTGAGCATTTAATTTCTTGTCATTTACTTTTAATGTCATTTCATTCTTGCTCATTATTCATATTGATTTTCAATTTGCTCACTTGAGCACATATTTTATGTTTATGTCATTTTTCTTTTGCTCATTTGAGCCCATTATTGTATATAAATATATTGCTATCTTGTGTTTGCTTTGTGTTTGTTTTGTGTGAACCAAATGCCAAAAGGAGAAAGGACTTAGAATTAGGATTTACCTATGCTTAAAGGAGTTCAAGAGCAACTAGGCCTCATGCCTTTAGAATGCAAAATTTGTTCAAGAGCAACTAGGCCTCATGCCTTTAGAATGCTAAAATTCAAAGTTGATCTCAAAGGAATTCTCCTCCAAACTTATTCTTTGTCCATTCCCCTTATTGTGTTGTGAACTTTTTGATGTTTGCTTTTGTGTGATAGGGGTCCCACCTTGAGATTGTGAAAAGAGGACCATTGTCATGAGTAGCCAAGTTAAGAGCTAAGCCAAATGGAGATCCTAGGAGCCTGAATTCAATTGTTTGATTGCTTGTTTGTGTGCGAAGTCCAAAGGAAAGGAGCATCTTAAGTCATCTCTGTGACTTCAAGAAAAGGAATCCGAGCGTGAAAATACGCAAAAAATTAAAATGAATGCACCAAAATGATCAACACAAAAAATATGCTTCTGGAAAACATATAGGTTTTGATCAAATTTTAAAGTAAAAAGTGTCCAATTGAAAAGGCTCAAGTTGATCAAAATGCGACTACTAACGGAATCGAAAAAATAAAACGACCACGCCAGGTCAAACTATGTGAATCGTATATCAATAAAACTGAAGTCTACAAGCCCAAATTTTAAATTTTTCGCCTGCTAATTTTACATACAATTGAGGATTTATTCATCCGATTTGTTTGTATAACCAAAAGCTTAGTTTTGTCGACATCTTAGGCGTTATGCATGATGAAAAACATGTTATGATATGCAAATGATGCAAAGTAAATTAAAGTTAGATGTATGATAGTTTTAAAATGTCAGACGAAATTGCGGTATAACAATATGATGAAGTTCCGAAATATAGTATGTGTGTCTGACTTGTCAGACCTGAAGCATATGATTCTTGAGGAAAGTCATAGAAGTAGCTTGAGTATTCATCCTAGGGCTACTAAGATGTACCAAGATATGAAGATGTTTTGATAGTCGGGCATGAAGTGAGATATTGCTCAGTTTTTTATGCTTGTTTAACATGTCAAAAGTCGAAGATTGAGCATTAGAAGTCGTCTGGTCCGACACAACTATTGGGTATACTTAATGGAAGTGGGATAATATCTCGATGGACTTTATGATTGGGTTGTCTAACACTCCGAGAGGAAGTGAATCAATTTGGGTGATTGTTGATAGGCTGACTAAATTGGCTCATTTCATACCAATTAAGACCAGTTTTTCGTTAGAGAGGTTGTCTAAGATCTACATTAGTACTGTTGTGAAATTGCATGGCATTCTGTCGAGTATGGTTTCCAACAGAGATCCAAGATTAACTTCCAGGTTTTGGGAGAGCTTGTAGGAAGCTCTAGGGATTAGACTGAGGTTGAATTCTACCTATCACCCACAGACAGATGGTCAGACTAAGAGGACTATCCAATCTCTGAAGGACTTATTAAGGGCACGTGTCTTAGATCATGGAGGTGCTTAGGACAACTGTCTATCATTAATAGAGTTTACACATAATAACAACTATTATTCTAGTATTGGGATGACACAATTTGAGGTATTATATGGAAGGAGATATAGAACTCCTCTGTATTGGTATGAATTTTGAGAGAGTGATGTACTTGGATCTAAAATTATTCAACAAACAACTGAAAAAGTTAATATGATCCAAGAGAATACGAAGGCTTCATAGAGTGTAAGACCGTAATTTTGACCCTAAGATCCCTCATGGCATCATGTTATTGCACAAGTGCATTGCCTCAAGGATCATAGCATGTTTGTCTCCTTAACCCTAGGGTTGGGACTTGTTTGAGTGTTTTGAGATCACCAAGCATGCTTGTATTGTATATTATTGCTTTTCTTATTTGATCACTAACCAAAAGCACAAAAATATGTCACTAACTCTTTTTGTTTTGAAGCTCAAGTGATCATGTGCTCCAATGCTCCTAGGAGGCTCCTAAGTCCAATGAAATGGCCAGATGAAGATGAGAAAAAGCATGACATGTTGGTGTAAGCCCTAGAGGCCAATACTTTTGGTACTTGTATCGAATTATTTATTAATTATAAAAGGCTTTTTCTTTATTATGTTTGTTTAATAAAGTCCCTAGAATAGCTAGTCCGTTTAATGTATCAAGTATGACTTAATCATGAGATCACATTAAACATAAGGGCACTATTCTTAAAGTATCCGTAGTCAAGCTTTATTATGAAGTGGGATAACATTAAAGCATGAAGACTATTATGTTTACAGACTGATGATCACGTCTCATGGATCATGGATAAAGAGTTATCAAGTATTAAACATAGGTTTGAATATTAAGAGTAATATTCATACTGGATTGACCCGCTATGAGAATACTATATAGAATGTTATGCAAAGTGTCATAAGTTATTCTCATGGTGATAATGGTGTATACCACTCTTCGACCTGAAACCACTATAGACCCTAGATGTAGAGTCGAGTGCTTTATTGCTGATCCAACGTTGTCCGTAACTGGATAACCATAAAGACAGTTGATGGGTACTCCACGAAGCATGCTGAGGGACATGAGTGACCTAGATGGAATTTGCCCATCCTGCGTAACAGGATAAATGTCTATGGGCCCAATATTGAACTGGACAAGGATGACACGGTCTATGCCTTGTGTTCAATATAGACATAAGGGCAAAAGGATAATTATATACATAATTATTATCACAGAAGGTTTTGTCAGATCACATGACATTTTCGTGACTTGGGTAACAGTGATGTGTTGCTTGATACCGCTCACTGTTTATTATGTTAAATGCGTGATTTAATATAATTGCCAACGTCACGAAAACCTACAGGGTCACACACAAAGGACAGACTGATGAGAGATAGAGTAACTAAGGAACATCGTAAGGTACGGTGCACTTAAGTGGAATACGAAATATGGTAAGGTACCATACGCTTAAGTGATTTTGGGCATATTATAAGATATGGGCCAAAATACACTTAAGTGGGCTTTTTAACTTGAAGCCCACACAAGTGGTTCTATAAACAGAACCCTTGGGTAGAAGCATTGTCACTCTAATTGGAATTTTGTTTCCCTCTCACTCTCACTCAAAGCCTTCATTCGTAGCAGCTAGCACTGAAATTGAAGGAATCCGTTCGTGTGGACTGAGTATAGACGATGTCATCGTTCAATGTTCGTGATCGCCACAAGAGGTAACGATTCTATCACTGATCATGCCCATTCGTAAGGATCACTAAATGGAGAAAATTTTAAATTCCGCTGCGCCTTGGATGACTATTCTCCTTCAGTGGTATCAGAGCCACTTACAAAACCCTGAATCTGATAACTGTTTATTTTCTGTATTAATACGATTAAAGACAGAATGAATCAAAGATTAAATTGAGACTGATCAAGTTATATATATGATATAAGTAATCCTGATGCAAAATACATTATATATGATATGGTGTTCTCGTTTCGTTCATTCAAACACTCAATGGTTGTTTTCCTTTGAGCGATCAATGGTCGTTTGCTTCTTGATCCGACATTAGTATGGTGAAGTAATGACGTATTGATCAATCATACTGAATCAATAATCGAGATGTGTTTGACGGTCTGAAATTGGTGCATCAGGGTTAGCGACGACACAAGGGTTGTGTAGTCAGAGAGTTATGCGATTAGGGTTGTGACTGCACAAGAGTTGTGCTTTCTAAACACTTTTTCGAACAGTGTTAACCGATTAACGCATATGGTTAACCGGTTAACGCAAGACGGGGTACTGTTTTCTAAAATATTTTCAAACAGTGTTAACCGGTTAACGTATTTGGTTAACCGATTAATGCAAGACAGAAAACAAATTTTGAACAGATTTTCAAACAGTGTTAACCGGTTAACGCATTTGATTAACCGGTTAACGCAAGATAGAAAGAAATTTTTTTAACAGTTTTTCAACAGTGTTAACCGATTAACGCATTTGGTTAACCGGTTAACTCAAGGCAAAATTCACCCGTTCGGCTAACTCTGCATAATGTGACCGGTCGTCGAGATTTAATTTGGTTTTAATTGATTAAAAGAATTAAAATTGATGATAATAATAATAATGTGTTTATTATTGTCTTGTGGTGATCGGTTATGGCCTTAGTTTTCCTTCATTTTGTTTTGGGTTTTAAAATACGACATGCGTGTCGTGCCTCTCTTTTAATCTCTCAATGTAACTTCTTTTCTCATCTCACTCCCTCGTATGTAAAACGAGTTTCTTTATGTAATGTAATATTATGAATAAAGCAAAGAAGTCAGTGCCAAAGGAGGACAGCCTTAAAGATCTTGCTTGGGGAAACTTAGATCGTTATTAGGTTAGCTTAGGTTCTCTCATTGGCTTGGGAGAACAATTGCGCTAGGGGCCATAACTGTTTCATTATGTATGTTGATGCATGTGTATATATGTTGATGCATGTGAATGTATGTTGATGCATGTGAGAGACGATTTATATGATAAATAAGCCGGTGAGATCAGAAAAATTGCAATTCCCTCAAATTTAATATTAAGTGTATGCTTTCCAAGTTTTAACACTCATCAAGACTAGTATCGGATAATGTAGGTTTCACCTACGCGAAGTGCCTGTTCTATATTAGTAAGGTGCGATGGGATAATTGTAATATCCAACTGTTAAAACAATGGGTCAAACTTAATTATAATAATATTATATATGTTTAGAAGTAAGAGTTGGGAATGATCCATATGATGGATTGGAATAAGGAGTTATTCACCCAATTGAAATTTTCGAGAGTTGTATGAGATACAACTGGAAGGAGTTCCTGCCTAAATAACCTAGTTTTGTGTAATCCGCCTACGCGGACTTAGAACGAAGTGAAATATGGATCTCGACCCACTAGAAAATCTTCCAACGGGATTTTCCAAATCAAATGATGAGGGTCATTTGTTTTGAGTAAAATAGTGGGAGCATATTTAATTAAAGGCCTAATTAAATATGTCAATGATACTTATATTTTCATTAATCCTTATGTAGATTACCATGACAACAAACACCTCTAACAACATCTTGCGATCAATCCTTGACAAGGAGAAATTGTCTGGGACAAATTTTCTGGATTGGCACCGAAACCTGAGGATTGTCCTCAAACATGATAAAAAGCTGTATGTCTTGGAGAAACCTGTTCCTGAAGAGGAACCTCCTAGTTTTGCACCTAAGGCAGAAAGAGATGCTTATAAGAAGCATGTCGATGATGCCAATGAAACTGCTTGTCTCATGCTAGCTACCATGAACTCAGAATTGCAAAAGCAACATGAGAACATGGCAGCGTTCGATATGATCGAACACCTGAAAATGCTCTATCAAGAGCTAGCAAGGCATGAGAGGTTTGAAGTTTCAAAAGTCCTTTTTCAAGGCAAGTTAGCTGAGGGAGCCCCCGTAGGTCCCCATGTGCTCAAGATGATTGGGTATGTGGAAAACCTTGAGAGATTGGGTTTTCCCCTCGGAAAGGAACTTGCGACTGATTTAATCTTGCAATCGTTGCCAGATGGATTCTGTCAATTTGTCCTAAATTTCAATATGAATGATATGGACAAATCTCTTCCTGAACTGCTAGCCATGTTAAGAACTGCTGAGCAGAATCTGAAGTCGAAAGGGAAGTCCATTCTGATGATCGGAAATGGAAAGAGACAGAACAAAAGGCCCACCAAGCAGGGTGATAAAGGGAAAGGCAAGGAAGTTGCCAAACCCAAACCCACCGTTGCTGCTTTAAAGCCTAGTGGAGGCATAACAAAAGAAGGCACCTGCTTCCATTGCGGTAAGACCGGACACTGGAAGAGAAACTGCCCAAAGTACCTGGAAGATAAGAAGAATGGAGTAGAGACTTTAACTTCAGGTATTTTTGTTATTGAAATTAATTTATCTACTTCTGCATCATGGGTATTAGATACTGGATGCGGTTCTCACATTTGTACAAATGTGCAGGGACTAAAAAGGAGTAGAGATTTGGCAAAAGGTGAAGTCGACCTACGAGTTGGCAATGGAGCAAAGGTTGCTGCTTTGGCCGTAGGAACTTATGTATTGACTTTACCTAGTGGTTTAATAATTCAGTTAGAGAACTGATATTATGTACCTGCAATTAGCAGAAATATTATTTCTGTTTCTTGTTTGGACAAGTTTGGTTTTTCATTTATAATAAAGAACAATTGTTGCTCAATTTATTTGAATGATATATTCTATGCTACTGCACAAATGAACAATGGACTATATGTCCTCGATCTTGAAATGCCTATTTATTACATTAATACTAAAAGGATGAAACCTAATGAGTTAAATCCAACTTACCTTTGGCATTGTCGATTAGGCCACATAAATGAGAAGCGCATTGCCAAACTCCATAAAGATGGACTCTTGGACTCTTTTGATTATGAATCATATGAGACATGCAAATCTTGTTTAATTGGAAAGATGACAAAGTCTCCATTCACAGGAAAAGGTGAAAGAGCTAATGATCTTTTGGCCCTCATACATACTGATGTATGTGGACCATTGAACATACCAGCCAGAGAAGGTTTTCAGTACTTCATCACATTCACTGATGATTTCAGTAGATATGGTTATGAAACATAAATCAGAGTCCTTTGAAAAGTCCAAGGATTTCAAGGATGAAGTACAAAACCAACTAGGTAAGAATATTAAAACTCTTCGATCAGATCAAGGTGGTGAGTATTTAAGCCTAGAGTTTGATGACCATCTGAAAGAGTGTGGGATCCTATCCCAACTCACTCCTCCTGGAACACCCCAATGGAATGGTGTATCTGAGAGAAGAAATCGAACCTTGTTAGACATGGTCCGATCCATGATGAGTCACGCCGATCTTCCAAACTCCTTTTGGGGACATGCACTATTGACAGCAGCTTACACACTTAACCGTGTTCCATCCTGTCGCAACCTGAAAAATACAGTGCGAAAAAAAAACAACCGGAAAAAGAAAAAGACAGAAGAGTCGCCACCGTGCGTTATTCATCCCAAAGGAGGGAAAGGAAACGCTCGAAGTAAACCTGAAAAAGGAAAGGACAAGACGGGGTCTCGCAAGCAAATCTTGGGTTCGGGAGTCGGTTATGCGAAGGGAAGGTATTAGCACCCCTATGCATCCGTAGTACTCTACGGGATCCACTTTTGTAGTTCTTGTCTAAAGGGTGTGGGTTTATCTTGTGCTGTTTACCAAAAAAAAAGGGTTAAATGAAAATGACTCGCGCGGATGTCGCATCCACTGCATACGTATCTCATTTGAATATGAGAATCAGAGTCTTCGTAGCTCGGCTGACCTATGGGTTGGGGGGATGTGTGCTCGCTAAGACATCACGTCTTATGCCTACGTATCTCATCTGGCCTGAGAATCAGAGCAAAACGTAGTTCGGCTAACTACGGGTTGGGGGATGTGTGCTCGCTAAGACATCGCGTCTTATGCCTACGTATCTCATCTGGCTTGAGAATCAGAGCAAAACGTAGTTCGGCTAACTACGGGGTTATGGATTGGGTTTTGGACGAACGACGTTACTACGCAATCTACCGGATGCTCGACCTTTGGAGACTTACTCGCCTGTAGTAGAAAGAGTTAACGTGTTGCTTTGGGTTTTAGGGTTTGGGATGCTCGAGGGCAAAAAGGCAGTCCTTGATGAAGGAACCGCGCTACCTGCAGGGATACGAACACAAAACACAAAACATGTATCTCAAAGTAAAATGCCACCAAGGGGCTCAAACGTTGCCTCATATCAAGGTCTTCCAGCTAGGAAAGCAGTAAAATGCGGGAAAAATGTAAAAGTACCACGCGGATAAAGATCCGAAGTAACAGCAATTAGAGGAGTAAGAAACCCTGAGATCCTTCCAAGCTAATGCCATCAAAGAAAAGTGAGTCAGTACAGGTAATCGGAATGAACCTCCAGGGGTTATCTCACAAATAAAATGGGAAACCACGCAAGTTATCCCTGCAAAAGTCATGTGAGCCCTCACAAAAATTCAACAAAAGGGTTAGTGAAACATCATAAGCATTTTTTTTATGAATAACAGTATGGTTTCAGAAACCTCAAACCCTGTGGCATACACTAAAAAATTAAACGGTTAAACATTCAAGGCATTGTTTATACATTCATATACATATTAAACCCATGGGCAAAGGTAATGGGAATAATGGCAAACCTGATTGGAGAGCTTGATTGAAATTGAGTTGCACCCGTGAGGTTTACAAAACAATCTTCAGGGTTTATGTGAGGCAGAGGTGATTCTGTGTAGTTGAGTTCCCTTCGGGGTTTGGAGGCTGCTCTGAACTCCGTTAGGTCTTCTCTCACTATCTTTTTCCTCAGGGTTTTGTTCCAAGGAAACCTCAGAGTATTTTGCTTCTCTTCAAAATCCCCCTTTTGTTCTGTGTTCTCTCAAGTGAAGCCTTGGTATTTATAGACTGAATTTCATGGTTTTGTGGGCTCAAATGAGAGAGACCCAAGTCCAAATTTTTTTATTATATTTTATTTATTTAATTATTTAATTAATTAATTAATTAAAATTTTTTTTTTCGGATCTAATTCTGATTGACATGATGAAATGCAATATGAAATGCTAAATGAATGCATGAATGAGGAGGGCAAATTTTGGGGTGTTACAGCTGCCCCTATTCAATCATCAGCTAACCCGTGTAGGATGAAAGCGAACAGCTTATCAGACAAACGGGGTGAGCTGTGATTGAATACCAAAGACAGACCGAAAATTTGTGCTCCGAGAATACCACAAAAACGCGGAAATACACCGCGTTGTTTATCTTTCTTTCGATCCCCTGGCTTAATCTGGAGTTTCGATCCTCTGGCTGAACCTATACTCAATTTAGTCCTCTGGTTGGATATTAATTTTGATCCTCGGGCTGGATACGATTTTGATCTTCTGGCTAGATCTTCTTCGATCTTCTGGCTTAATCTGGAGTTTCGATCCTCTGGCTGAACCTATACTCAATTTAGTCCTCTGGTTGGATATTAATTTTGATCCTCTGGCTTAATCTGGAGTTTCGATCCTCTGGCTGGATATTAATTTTGATCCTCTGGCTGGATACGATTTTGATCTTCTGGCTAGATCTTCTTCGTTTCGATTCTCTGGCTGAATCTATTTCCTTTGATTCTCTGGCTGAATCCATTTTCGGTCTTCGGGCTAGACCTGACTTTGATCTTCTGGCTAGATCTGGAGTGTCGATCCTCTGGCTGAATCTGAACTTAATTTGATTCTCTGGCTGAATCTACTTCGATCTTCTGGATAGATCTGAATTGTTTCGATTCTCTGACTGAATCTATTTCCGGTCTTCTGGCTAGACCTGACTTCGATCTTCTGGCTAGATCTTCTTCGATCTTCTGGCTAGATCTCCTTTGTTTCGATTCTCTGGCCGAATCTATTTCGATCTTCTGGCTAGATCTGGATTGTTTTGATGATAAATTCCCGTCATTAGGATCCCGCATCTGAGGCATGCGCTGGTTGACCCTCTTTTGAAATCTACACCCAACCTTCATATTAGATATGCAGCTTCAAGCATATTCCACTTTTGGGCTTTGTACATATTCTTCGGGCTAGAACATGTTGTAACGACTCCTCAATTAGACTTGCTGGGGAAATAAAGCTTGTAGGCGACTTCACTAGGGAATCTTCAAATTGAGTCTCAGGCTGACTCTTGGGAAAACGATTCTCAGGCTGAATCTTCAAAAATGACCCTCATGCTGAATCACGGGAAAACGATTCTCAGGCTGAATCTTCAAAAAGTGACCCTCATGCTGGATCACGGGAAAACGATTCTCGGGCTGAATCTTCAAAATGACCCTCAGACTGGATCACTCACGCTTGATCCTCTGGCTGGATCTCATGACCTTGGTTGTAAAGTAATTCTTCAGTCTGCTTGGAAGAACCTGTTTATCAGCTTATGTGTATGCTTGATATGATATGCATGCGAATGCAAATGCTATGCATGGTGTAAAAGAAAAAAAGAGAAATCTGCTAGGGGAAGCAAACTCCGGTAGGGAACAGATCGCTGTATCAATCCTTGAATGCTCTGTGGGGAATGATCCGTCTGCCGGGACCAATGAGCCACCAAAAATAAATTGGATGCTTGAAAAGTCGACCTTGCGGGGAGAGTATCAACTATGGAAACTTTTCTCGGCGAGGCTCTGTGAGGAGAGTCTGTGGGGAAAACACTTCCTGGGGAAATGTCGTAGGAAACGACCTTTGCTGGGGATATGAACTTGCTAGTCGTCCTCAAGCTGGGGATTAGAACAAATCTGTTAGAAATAATCTGCTGGGGATGAGATGAACACTGGGAACACCACCCTCTTGTCCGTTGGGTATGCAACCACTCCGCTGTTGCTAGGAAGATACAGTCTGACACCGTCAACTCCGCTGGGGATATATAGTCTGGATACTGTCAACTCTACTGGGGATAGACAGTCTGGATACTGTCAACTCTGTTGGGGATATATAGTCTGGATACTGTCAACTCTATTGGGGATAGACAGTCTGGATACTGTCAACTCTGTTGGGGAACATGCTCTGCTGAGGAGAGACTTTGTCAACCGCTTGGGGATGAGGATTCATGACTTGGCATCCGGTTCCTGTGACCTGTAACCAAAAATACACGTATGCCTCGGGGGAATTACTCGGTTTGAATTTACCGTCCGGGATTAAGCACATTCAAAGCAATTTTAAATGTTTTCCTGTGCAAATCATCTGCAAAAGCCACCATTATGTTCATATGCAATATGTTTTATCAAAAATTCGGACATTTTTGCAAACAAACTGATAAATGAAAAATAAAAAGGCTCTTTAACTGAATTATTCGACTCTTAATGGGGAGAAAATTTGTGCCAGGAATAGGCGAGGGCATCAGGAAACTGATCCCTGAAAAGAGGTGATCGCTATAAAAAAGAGAACTATCCTAATGGCAATGGGGATACGGGGTCCCACTGAGTTTCGACTCTGCTATGACTCGTATGTCCTCAAGACGCTCTGCTCATCTTGCTTTCTGAAGTGGATGATTAGTCGATCTTTAACCTTCGAAGATTGCCGGATTGAATGAAACGGTGATATAACACTGATGAACTCAGATCATAGTCATTCGCTTATTCCCTAACTTTTGCCTGGATCGCCCCCTTTTCGGGTTTTCAATCCACCGGGATACCCATTTTTGCATGAGCCGCCCTTTTGGGTTTTCGACTCACCGGGTGTACTCTTTTTTTTATATATCCCTAATTTTTGCCCGAACCTCTTTATTATTTTTTTTTGGTTCGTCGGGATGCCCCTTTTTTGCCTGGACTATTCTTTTTACTGTCCAGCGGGTCTATTTTATGCGAAGTATTTTTTAACCGCGTTTGAGTTAATAGGGGACGGGAATCCTTCGCCCTCCATGGTTGTTAGCGTCAAAGCTCCGCCATAGAAAATCCTTTTAACCACGTACGGACCCTCATAGTTCGGTGTCCATTTGCCCCTGTGATCTGTGTTGGGAGGAAGAAATCTTTTGAGTACCAATTCACCGACTCGATACTCCCGAGAGCGCACTTTCTGACCAAATGCTTTTTTCATTCGTCTCTGACCGAGATACGTCAATTCTGGGTACATAGTTCCAGCATGGCACCATTTCCCGTTGGTTTGATTGATGACCAAAGCTGAGTCCCCGTATACATCCAGGGATTTAATCTGTATTTTGACGGCTTCCTCAAGTCTTAGGATACAAGCTTCGTATTCGGCTTCATTGTTGGTGCAGGGAAAAGTTATTCTGGCACCAAATGGCATATGAACCCCCTTTCGGTGTGATCAACACTATACCAACTCCGCGACCATTGACGTGGACCGCCCCATCAAACATCATAACCCATTTGGATTCAGGGTCAGGCCCCTCCTCCGGGAGTGGTTCCTCTCAATCTTTCGATTTGAGAAACATGATGTCCTCATCAGGAAAGTCAAACCTCATAGGTTGGTAATCATCAATCGGTTGCTCTGCAAGATAGTCTGAAAAGACACTTCCCTTGATGGGTTTTTGTGAAGTGTATTGGATATCATACTCTATCAGTATCATTTGTCACCTAGTAACTTTTCCGGTAAGTGCTGGCTTTTCAAAAATATACTTGACTGAATCCATTTTTGATATCAATAGAGTCGTGTGAGTCAACATATACTGTCTTAGTCGGCGAGCAGCCCATGCCAAAGCGCGGCAAGTTTTCTCGAGCAATGAGTATCTTTGTTCACAGTCGGTAAACTTTTGCTAAGGTAGTATATTGCATGCTCTTTTCGACCTGACTCATCATGCTGACCGAGCACACAACCCATTGACCTTTCTAACCCAGTCAAGTACATGATCAACGGTCTTTCCTCTCGGCCTGTAGCCTGGCCTCGATCTTGATCTCTTTCTTGTCGTCATCGGTACCAACGTTGATGGTCTCAACCACCTCCTGATAAGGTGTAATAGCTCGGTCCTCCTGTTTCAACAATCTGGCTAACCCTTCAGGCAATTCACAATCTTCCTCAGCCCCTTCTTCGGCTTGATAGATAGGATTGTCGATGTCATACTTGGCCATAGCAGTGTCGTTAGCAGTGAGATCCGGGTGGTCGGCTCTGCATGATGGAGGATCATGCTTTACCTTAGAATGAGAGATTTTTTTTTGAAAGAAAGGAAAAACGAAAAAAGAAACATTGCCATTTTTTTTGTAAAAGTAAAAAAACTGAAAGAAAGAGAACACAAAATTGTTTGCAAAAGCCGTCCTTTATTGATGATAAAAATAATTGCGAAACGTAACTAAATGGATGACCCTACAAATGAGCCGTTACACCTTGGGCAAAGTGTAAGACTTTATTATGCATGTAATAAAGGAAAACAATAAAAATCACTCTTTCAGTAGAGTAACCCGGACGGTTTTTTCAGACGACCAATTGTCGAGCTTTTCTCCCGGGACACACGGGCGAATCCAGCTATCTAAGTCACAGTCGCTGTCAGCCTTGTCTTTATCTGCAGCATTGACGACGTGGGGAGAAACCAAACCCCCGCTGGAGAAAGTACCGACTTCATTCTTCTGAGATCCCGGAGCATACCCCAATCCAAACTTGTCTTCTTTGATGACTGGCTCCATAAATTTGCCCCAGCCTTGGGCATTACCAGCTTTAACCACTTCGACAGCTTGCTTGTATGAAGAGATAGAAGTCCCGACCTTCTCAAACTCAGGCGAAAAGACAGCTTCGGGCGCGACCTCATTGATGTTTGTAGTTTCGAAGCCCTGACACAACATCTCATGCATCTCGCCGTCCATCTCTACATACTTAAATGTAGACAGGTGGCTAACAAAAATATCCTCTTCACCACCTACAGTGATGATCTGACCTTCTAGTTCATATTTGAGCTTCTGGTGGAGGGTAGAAGTAACAGCACCGGTAGCATGAATCCAAGGCCGACCTAGCAGACAGCTGTAGGCAGGCTGGATATCCATCACATAAAAGGTGCTCTTGAACATCTGCAGTCCAATCTTAATTGGCAACTCAACTTCGCCAAAGACAGCTCTCTTAGAGCCATCAAAAGCCCTCACAACTAAGTTACTTGGCTTCAGGATGGTGTCATCGCAATCCAACTTCGTTAAGGCTTTCTTTGGAAGAACATTCAGAGAAGAGCCTGTATCAACCAAAACATGGGAAAGCATCACCCCTTTGCACTCCATTGTGATATGCAAGGCTTTGTTGTGATTCCTGCCCTCAGATGTCAGGTCATTATCGGTGAAACCTAGCCCCCGGCTAGCGTTTACATTGGAAACTACCGACTCCAGCTGGTTAACAGTTATCTCCGGTGGAACATAGGCCATATTCAGTACTTTCAACAAGGCTGCTCTGTGCGCCTCAGAGCACAGCAATAGTGAGAGAATGGAGATCTTTGAGGGTGTCTGATTTAGCTGGTCGACTACCTTGTAGTCACTTTTCTTGATAATCCTCATAAACTCATCCACTTCCTTCTCGAATGCGGTCTTAGGAGGATCTTCCTCAGTAGTAACCTCTTCGGTGGATACCTGTTTCCTTTTAGCCTTGGCAGCTGCCTCGGCTTTAGTATTCGCGCGTAATGTTGATGGTGCAAATATGCAGATGATGTTATACAATGCAAAGGCCTGCCAATCAGAATTGATGTATCTGCTTGAACATTTGTCAGGTTGCACTGTCTGGAGAGAAATTAAGAGCACACCAAACAAAGGTCATGGGATGGATCATGTTATCCTTAATATCAACCACCCATTTTGGTGGATTATGGTTTACATCGTATCAACACCCGAGTTCCATTGATATTAAGGATTCCTGATCGGATTAACCATGAATCAAGGGTTTGTTGCAAGTCACGAGCATGGAGTTTAGGTTAAGAACCACCCAAAAGGAGTGTACTAAGGTTTAAACCTGCCAAACATGTTCTACAAAAGGTTCCCATAGTCATAATCCCATCTTTCGGATATTATCAGAGGAACGACTACTCGTATTCCAACAATATTCTCAAGAGAGACTCTTATGAGTGTAGTATCGCGTAACAATCGTATCAAGTCTTACACTTGAACGACTTTCGCACTACGTCCTACGAATAGGCCAAGATGGGTTTGGTAAACTAAGATCCTCGGCTTCTAAGGTCTATATTGGAACAAGTAATGTCTAACCACAACTTACTTATGTGACATTATTGATCTCAACATGACCTTCACCAAGTGAATGGGCTTGCAAGTCAACTCGCTAAGGAATAACTCCACACAAGTCGACAGGACTATGCCATTCTCCTATCCTAAGTGCACTCGAGTTCGGGTATAGAACTCATCTCACAAAGATCACCAAGCAGCCATAGCCAGCCAACAGATAAAGCAATGATATGTACACAATGCAATAAGGTAAAGCAGGTAAATAAATAACCGTACAAAAGCATGAACACCCAATAAACAAACTACAAAAGCTAGGAGGGACTTGCTTAGGGAAACCGGGTCCCCAGCAGAGTCGCCAGCTGTCGCAACCTGAAAAATACAGTGCGAAAAAAAAAAACCGGCGAAAGAAAAAGACAGAAGAGTCGCCACCGTGCGTTATTCATCCCAAAGGAGGGAAAGGAAATGCTCGAAGTAAACCTGAAAAAGGAAAGGACAAGACGGGGTCTCGCAAGCAAATCTTGGGTTCGGGAGTCGGTTATGCGAAGGGAAGGTATTAGCACCCCTATGCATCCGTAGTACTCTACGGGATCCACTTTTGTAGTTCTTGTCTAAAGGGTGTGGGTTTATCTTGTGCTGTTTACCAAAAAAAAAGGGTTAAATGAAAATGACTCGCGCGGATGTCGCATCCACTGCATACGTATCTCATCTGAATATGAGAATCAGAGTCTTCGTAGCTCGGCTGACCTATGGGTTGGGGGGATGTGTGCTCGCTAAGACATCGCGTCTTATGCCTACGTATCTCATCTGGCCTGAGAATCAGAGCAAAACGTAGTTCGGCTAACTACGGGGTTATGGATTGGGTTTTGGACGAACGACGTTACTACACAATCTACCGGATGCTCGACCTTTGGAGACTTACTCGCCTGTAGTAGAAAGAGTTAACATGTTGCTTTGGGTTTTAGGGTTTGGGATGCTCGAGGGCAAAAAGGCAGTCCTTGATGAAGGAACCGCGCTACCTGCAGGGATACGAGCACAAAACACAAAACATGTATCTCAAAGTAAAATGCCACCAAGGGGCTCAAACGTTGCCTCATATCGAGGTCTTCCAGCTAGGAAAGCAGTAAAATGCGGGAAAAATGTAAAAGTACCACGCAGATAAAGATCCGAAGTAACAACAATTAGAGGAGTAAGAAACCCTGAGATCCTTCCAAGCTAATGCCATCAAAGAAAAGTGAGTCAGTACAGGTAATCGGAATGAACCTCCAGGGGTTATCCCACAAATAAAATGGGAAACCACGCAAGTTATCCCTGCAAAAGTCATGTGAGCCCTCACAAAAATTCAACAAAAGGGTTAGTGAAACATCATAAGCATTTTTTTTATGAATAACAGTATGGTTTCAAAAACCTCAAACCCTGTGGCATACACTAAAAAATTAAACGGTTAAACATTCAAGGCATTGTTTATACATTCATATACATATTAAACCCATGGGCAAAGGTAATGGGAATAATGGCAAACCTGATTGGAGAGCTTGATTGAAATTGAGTTGCACCCGTGAGGTTTACAAAACAATCTTCAGGGTTTATGTGAGGCAGAGGTGATTCTGTGTAGTTGAGTTCCCTTCGGGGTTTGGAGGCTGCTCTGAACTCCGTTAGGTCTTCTCTCACTATCTTTTTCCTCAGGGTTTTGTTCCAAGGAAACCTCAGAGTATTTTGCTTCTCTTCAAAATCCCCCTTTTGTTCTGTGTTCTCTCAAGTGAAGCCTTGGTATTTATAGACTGAATTTCATGGTTTTGTGGGCTCAAATGAGAGAGACCCAAGTCCAAATTTTTTTTATTATATTTTTTATTATTTAATTATTTAATTAATTAAATATATTTTTTTTTCGGATCTAATTCTGATTGACATGATGAAATGCAATATGAAATGCTAAATGAATGCATGAATGAGGAGGGCAAATTTTGGGGTGTTACACATCCAAAAGGTTGAGAAGACACCATATGAGATATGGAGTGGTAAGAAACCACATATGTCTTACATGAAGATTTGGGGTTGCGAAGTTTATGTGAAACGACAAATTTCAAATAAGCTTGAGCCCAAATCTGACAAATGCTTATTTGTGGGGTATCCTAAAGAAAAAAGAGGCTATCACTTCTACAATCCTTCTAAGGGCAAAGTGTTTGTCGCTCGAACTGGAGTTTTCCTAGAAAAAGATTTTATTTCCAAAGGAATCAGTGGGAGGAAAGTAGAGCTTGGAGAAATTCAAGAATCACAAGGCATTGATACACCTATGGAGGAATTAGAGCAGGAAACACAAATAGTTGTGTAAAGAGCAACCTGCTCAAGTAGAACAAGACCAACGTAGGTCAAGCAGGATACGTCACCTACCTGAGAGATATGGATATCTCATAACAGATCAAGGTGATGTATTACTCATGGATCAAGATGAGCCTGTGACCTACTCATGGAATCTTCGTCTTGATGAAACAGTAAGACTATATGGATTCATCTAGAATGAAGATGAGCCTTGTGTCTACAAGAAGGTTAGTGGGAGCATGATCGTGTTCCTAGTATTATATGTAGATGATATATTACTCATTGGAAACGATATCCCTACCCTGCAACAAGTAAAGTCTTGGTTGGGGAAATGCTTTTCTGTGAAGGACCTAGGTGAAACAGCCTATATATTAGGAATCAGAATCTATAGAGATAAATCACAAAATGCTTGGCCTAAGTCAGAGTACATAGACAAAGTGCTGAGACGCTTTAATATGAATGGTTCCAATGGTTATGTGTTTTGCTTAAATGGTGGCGCTGTGAGCTAGAAAAGTTCAAAGCAAGATACAGTTGCTGATTCTACAACCGAGGCCGAGTATATTGCTGCCTCAAGTGCAGCAAAGGAAGCTGTTTGGATTAAAAGTTCCTTAGTGAACTTGGCATAGTTCCTGGCATTGTGGATCCCATTGGTCTCTATTATGATAACAATGGTGCTATCGCACAAGCTAAGGAGCCTAGATCTCACCAACGATCCAAACAGATACTTAGGCATTATCACCTCATACGAGAGATAATAGATAGAGGAGATGTGAAAATATGTAGAGTACCAACACTTGACAATATTGTTGACCCACTGACAAAGCCTCGTGTGCAGCAGAAGCATGATGGCCATACTAGATCAATGGGCATTAGGGGTATGCCTGATTGGCTCTAGTGCTAGTGGGAGAGTGTTGGTGTAAGCCCTAGAGGCCAATACTTTTGGTACTTGTATCGAATTATTTATTAATTATAAAAGGCTTTTTCTTTATTATGTTTGTTTAATAAAGTCCCTAGAATAGCTAGTCCGTTTAATGTATCAAGTATGACTTAATCATGAGATCACATTAAACATAAGGACACTATTCTTAAAGTATACGTAGTCAAGCTTTATTGTGAAGTGGGATAACATTAAAGCATGAAGACTATTATGTTTACAGACTGATGATCACGTCTCATGGATCATGGATAAAGAGTTATCAAGTCTTAAACATAGGTATGAATATTAAGAGTAATATTCATACTAGATTGACCCGCTATGAGAATACTATATAGAATGTTATGCAAAGTGTCATAAGTTATTCTCATGGTGATAATGGTGTATACCACTCTTCGACCTGAAACCAATATGGACCCTAGATGTAGGGTCGAGTGCTTTATTGCTGATCCAACATTGTCCGTAACTGGATAACCATAAAGACAGTTGATGGGTACTCCACGAAGCATGCTGAGGGACATGAGTGACCTAGATGGAATTTGCCCATCCTGCGTAACAGGATAAATGTTTATGGGCCCAATATTGAACTGGACAAGGATGACACGGTCTATGCCTTGTGTTCAATATAGACATAAGGGCAAAAGGGTAATTATACACATAATTATTATCACAGAAGGTTTTGTCAGATCACATGACATTTTCGTGACTTGGGTAGCAATGATGTGTTGCTAGATACCGCTCACTGTTTATTATGTTAAATGTGTGATTTAATATAATTGCCAACGTCGCGAAAACCTACAGGGTCACACACAAAGGACAGATTGATGAGAGATAGAGTAACTAAGGAATATCGTAAGGTACGGTGCACTTAAGTGGAATACGAAATATGGTAAGGTACCACACACTTAAGTGATTTTGGGCATATTATAAGATATGGGCCAAAATACACTTAAGTGGGTTTTTTAGCTTGAAGCCCACACAAGTGGTTCTATAAATAGCACCCTTGGGTAGAAGCATTGTCACTCTAATTGGAATTTCGTTTCCCTCTCTCTCTCACTCAAAGCCTTCATTCGTAGCAGCTAGCACTGAAATTGAAGGAATCCGTTCGTGTGGACTGAGTAGAGATGTTGTCATCGTTCAACGTTCATGATCGCCACAAGAGGTAACGATTCTATCACTGATCATGCCCATTCGTAAGGATCACTAAATGGAGAAAATTTTAAATTTCGCTGCACCTTGGATGGCTATTCTCCTTCATGACAATGGTCCAAAAAGTCCCTAATCATCATATATGTCTCCCAAGGATCTCCATTTGCCAATTTGATCAAGATAATCCAAAGGGCTTGAGGATTGTTTCCCAAGGAAACCCTAATTCCACTGTGCTTTAACTGTGCCTTGCCAATGAAGTAATCTCAACCTATGATCAAATTTAATTAAGTGAAGTTCTTTCATTCATCATTTTATGCATATATGAGCCTATGTGAGGCCCCTGAATCATTTAATCATCAAGATTGGAAGTTTGGCCTTGAAAAGTTGACCAGTCAAAGTCATCTGACTAAACTGAGGTCCATGGAGATACAACTTTTGATGTATTTGTCAAATAAAGATGACCCCAAGAGTAACAATGTTCCTAAGAACCATATGAATAACTTTCATCTTCATAAAAAATACATTTGAAACTTGGAAGGTCATCATTCATTTCAAAACATTATAGGTCATTTTGACTGAAACCCTAATTTTGGGTCAACTTACCAAGGACATAAGTTCCTGAATTGTTATGATTTTGAGGTGCGACCAAATGCATTGGAAAGCTTGAGATGTCTACTTCAAATGTTATGTTGGAAAAAATTTCATAATCCTAAAATAAATACATGTGAAAGTACAAAACATTATAGGTCATCTTGGACCTAATTCATTGAATTTGAAAAAGTACCCAACTTCAAATGCCCATAACTTTGTCATAGAAAATTCAAATGATGCAAACTTTGAGTCTAAATTGATCATATTGAAAATATCTACAACTTTGATGTTGAAGGTGTTTTAATTTGAAGCTTTCATCATGAAAACAGAGGGGCTATATTAAGCTTGCTTTTGGTGAACTTTCTTCAAAATGACTTAAACATGTTTTGTACTTGGATTTTCCAGGTCAGTTCTCATTAATTTTCACATGCCAAATGATTTTTTGCCCAACATGACTTTTGTTCCTTAGTTTAAGGGCTTTCCAACCAATACTCACAATACTCATTTGGACTTACCATTTGTGAGTTTCAAAATCCTTTCCATGTATGTGCATTTTGGATATTTCATGTTATAACTTGGTATGCAAGCTGTTTCCATTTCATGGACACGTCCAATTGCTCTTCACCTGAACTCAACAAGCTTTTGCATTCATCATTGGGCCTTCCACACACCTTTACAGGCCCATGCACGTCAAAGTTCAAATTGTCATGCACATGAAAGAGGCATGTGATCTGATATCTTCAGCTATAAATAGAGGTTCCCTCTTATTCATTTGGTAACCTTTTGAAGATCTGAATTGCTGCAGAATTGAAACCATAGCCATACCAAAGGAATTGTTCAAAATTTGTTCTTACTTTCGAGCTTGAAATTCAACATCATTAGCTGAGCTTCAAAGCCTAATTCCTTTGCCTTTCATTTCCCCTACATCCATAGATCAAAGAGGAGCAAGGAACTTGGAAGATTCGTGGCCATAAGTGCTTCAGTTCAGAGGTATACCTTCAAACTTTTTGGATGTAGAACTCTTAATTCAGTGTAGCATTATTGTGTTTGTGTGGTTTTCTGAAGTCCTCACACTTGAGGCAAGCCATTGGTGCTTTCAATTCATCATTTCATGAGCTTACAATTTGAACACCATGATCTTCTCCTTCACATTTATCTCAATATAGGAAGAATGAGGAAGATCCAATGGTATAGTGTTGATCTCCATCACACAAGCTTCATTTCCATGACCTTGTTTTCCATTTTCATTAAAACTTTTTTCTCTGCAACTGGTGGCCGGAAGTGGTTGTCTCGCCGGAGAAGATGGTGGTTTCCACCACCATCACCACGTGTGCGCTCCTGTAGCCATTGGGTATGGTTTCCACGTTTTAATCTTGTTCATCCGTTATGTTTACTTAATTTAATGCACATTGTGGCGCGTTTGACTTGGATGCATCGTGCGCCCTCACATCTGGACCATTGCTTGATGCCACGTAAATTAATGAGCTCCATCACGTGGCTGTGTTTTTTTTTCAATTTTTTCCATTTTCTTTTATTTTTAGTTAATTCATTTGATTTTCAAAAATTCATAAAAAATTCATTTGAAGTCATAAAAATATGAGACCAACTCCAAAAATTTTCTTGAAAAATCTAGTTTCATATTTTGATTTTTAATTATTTTTGTGACTTCATTTGATATTTTTCATGGATTATTTGATTTTTAATAGTTTTTATTCATTTTAAAATACTTTCTGACTTTTGAAAAATCCAAAAATATTTTCTTAGCATTTATGGATCATGATAAATCAATGAAAAATAGTCTCATCAATTTCTTATTTGATTTGAGATTTATTTGAGATTTTAATTCATATTGTGCTACATTGTCTTATGACAAACTAACATAACTTTACTAACTACTAACTTTAATTTGAGCATTTAATTTCTTGTCATTTACTTTTAATGTCATTTATTTCTTGCTCATTATTCATATTGATTTTCACTTTGCTCACTTGAGCACATATTTTATGTTTATGTCATTTTTCTTTTGCTCATTTGAGCCCATTATTGTATATAAATATATTGCTATCTTGTGTTTGCTTTGTGTTTGTTTTGTGTGAACCAAATGCCAAAAGGAGAAAGGACTTAGAATTAGGATTTACCTATGCTTAAAGGAGTTCAAGAGCAACTAGGCCTCATGCCTTTAGAATGCAAAATTTCTTCAAGAGCAACTAGGCCTCATGCCTTTAGAATGCTAAAATTCAAAGTTGATCTCAAAGGACTTCTCCTCCAAACTTATTCTTTGTCCATTCCCCTTATTGTGTTGTGAACTTTTTGATGTTAGCTTTTGTGTGATAGGGATCCCACCTTGAGATTATGAAAAGAGGACCATTGTCATGAGTAGCCAAGTTAAGAGCCAAGCCAAATGGAGATCCTAGGAGCCTGAATTCAATTGTTTGATTGCTTGTTTGTGTTCCAAGTCCAAAGGAAAGAAGCATCTTAAGTCATCTTAAGACATCCTTAGCAAGTTAACTTGCAAGTCCATTCGCTTGGTGTAGGTCTTGTTGGGATCAATAATGTCACACGAGTAGTTGTGGTTAGGCATTACTCTTTCCAATAGAAACCCTAGAAGCCAAGGACCTTAGATACCTAGCCTATCTTGGCCTATTTTAGGACGTAGTGCGAAGGTCGTTCAAGTGTAAGATTTGATACGATTGTTACACGATACTACACTCATAAGAGTCTCTCTTGAGAATATTTTTTGGAAGACGAGTAGTCGTTTCATCCGATAATATGCGAAAGATGGGATGATGACTATGGGAACCTTTTTAGAACATGATTGTCAGGTTTAACCATAGTACACTCCTGTTGGGTGGTTCTTAACTGAGACTCCATGCTCGTGACTTACAAAAAACCCGTGATTCACGGTTGATCCGTTCTCGTATACCCTCAATATCAATGGAACTTGGGTGTTGATAAGGTGTAAACCATAATCCACCAAAATGGATGATTGATATTAACGATGACTTGAGCCATCTCGTGACCTTTGTGTGGTGTGACTTGCTTGATCTTTGAGTGTGTTTGTTGCATCCATGCATTCATGCATTCATTCACATTCATGTCATCAGCAATAAAGATTTCACAAGGAACTTAAGAGGTCTATTTGCAAATTTCAGACATGGATAAGCAAAGAAGGAATACGAAGAAGTACAGTTTCAGACAACCCGACTTGAAAGATTTAAGGAGTTTGGCATCTTATGTATTAGAGCCTTTGGAGTTCAAAGCTCACCATGGGAAGCTTCTATCTATTCTTTCTACCAAGGTGGATGAGGGTCTGATGAGTGTGTTGGTGCAGTTCTACGATCCTCTGTATCGGTGCTTCACTTTTCCAGATTTCCAAATTTTGCCTACACTTGAGGAGTATGCTTATCATGTGGGTATACCTATTCTGGACCAGTTGTCGTTCAGTGGTTTGGAGAAGATTCCGTCTTCTCAAGAGATTGCTGATATGCTTCATGTGGATGTATCTGTCATTGTTGCCAATATGACTACCAAAGGTGGAATTCAAGGTCTCCCATCTGATTTTCTGATTTCCAAAGCTACTTTGTTTGGGAAGGCCATGAGTAAGGAAGCTTTTGAATCCATATTTGTACTCCTCATCTATGGGTTAGTGTTATTTCCCAACATCGACAACTTCGTGGATGTGAACGCTATTAGGATTTTCTTTTCTCTTAATCCCGTTCCGACTCTGTTGGGTGACATTTATTTCTCTTTGCATATGAGGAATGCAAAGGGTGGCGGTTCCATTGTATGTTGTTTGCCTCTGTTGTACATGAAGGTGAGAAAAACAAGAAAGGGGGGTTTGAATTGTTTTAGAAAATAAAAGCTTTTTCAAAAGTAAGAACACACAAAATTTTATACTGGTTCGCTTATAACACAAAGCTACTCCAGTCCACCCGGCCAAGGTGATTTCGCCTTCAAAAAGGACTTAATCCACTAATCTTGAAAGATTAATACAACCAAACGTCTAAGAGAGTGATCTCTTAGTCCTCCCAAGTATACAGACTATGCAGAGTCACTTGAGGAACAAAAGCAATTTAGCAAAAATAGATTTGTAATCGAGAGTGCTTCTAAGAGTAAGCAAATATTACAGCAGAATAAACAAGCAAGTGTTTTCACGTATGAGCAGCAGCTCGTGAAAAACTAAGAGAGAATGTAAAGAATTTTCTGTGCGTTGTTGTGTCTCTCTCACTGAAGTAGGTTGTCCTTTATATAGTGGTGAAAAGACCGTTGGAGTGATGACAGAATATTGGCCTTTGATGAGCATTCAATGTCATTACTTCTGTGTTTCTTGCCATAACCAATTTGTCTCCCTGAATAACTTCTTTCTAAAAATACCTTCTTTCCATTTGAAGAAATTCTTTCCGTTACTCTTTCTGGATTTGGAGAATCTTCGTCAGAGTCTTTGTTATCTCGGAGTTTCTGTGTCAGAAGGAGATTGCGTTGAGGTTACATCAGGGCTTCTAAGAGTACTGGTCTTCTAGATCATCAGAACTAAGTCCAGTGGATGTTTAGAGCTTCTGGTTCTTTCTACTGTCTTGTTTTTCTCAGAATCAGAACTTCTAGAGCGCACTTCTTCTTCAGATGCTTCTGATCTTCTAGTACTTTGTTTCTGATCAGAGTTTGTATCTGATAAAACGATCAGATTCCTTTGTTGCTGTTCAGAGTCCTGCACACTTAGAGAATTTTCGTTAAGGTGCCATTTTTGGGTTCATCCTTTGTTATCATCAAAATCCTGGAATTATATTGTAGAACACATTTTATTTTTACAGTACAAGTGGTTTATTTCGCACTTGCCTCAGACGCTTTCCTTCAAGGAGAACAAGGGATGTCTACGGTGGCCCACGAGACTTATGTCTCTCACTAATGATGATATCTCTTGGTATAATCGTGTTTATGATGTCGTTCAGATTATTGACTCTTATGGTGAGTTCTCCAATGTACCTCTTCTTGGTACATGTGGTGGAATTAACTACAACCCTGCTTTGGCTCGTCGTCAGCTTGGGTTCCCCTTAAAGGATAAACCTAACAACATTTCGTTGGAAGGCTTATTCTTTCAAGAGGGTAAAGATCCCCAAAACTTGAAAGATAGGATGGTCTGCGTCTGGCGCAAGGTTCATAGGAAAGGGAGGAATGAGCTTGGTCCGAAGAACTGTGTTGCTTTGGAACCTTACACCTCCTGGGTAAGGAAGAGAGCTCTTGAGTACCGCATGCCGTACGAGTATCCGAGACCTACCCCTATGGTTATGGTTGGACCTTCAACCCTCCCTAATCAAGGAGTAGAGGAGTTGAGAGATAAATACCATTCGCGTGCTTGGGTTCGTGAGCGTGAGGAGCTCCTTCAGCAGCTCAAGGATAATGATGCAATGATAGAGTTTCTAGAGCATTATGTCATCGATGAACCCGATGATGTGGTTACTTCTCTCCTGTCTCACTCGTCTAGGTTTTGGAAGAGGAAGTATGATCAGCTCGCCAAGGAGAAGGCCGACATGGAAGCAGCTTATGAGAGAGAGGTGAAGAGGCTTCATGCGACTTATATTCCGATCTCGAAGGCTTTGAACGATTGCTTCTAGGGATCTATAGGATGTTTATTCTCCTTTTCTCTTGTATTGTATTTGGTTACCAAAACTGTAATACTTCTTTGGTGTAAAAAGTTTCCAAATATTATTGTTATGAGTATTCCATATATGTTCAATATTTTCAAAACATTTGCAAATAGATCTTTATAAAGTTCCTCTGATAAAAAACAAATCATATGCACAAGCATTGCATGCATCATATGCATAAGCAGGTTTTGTTCCGAGCTCTTGATCAGTGGTCTAACTCTTTGCTCTTCATTTATTTTGAAGACAAGCTGACGCACCGGTACAACACCCGAGAAAATCATCAGAAGATAATGGAACACCTCGAACAAGAGAACATAGATCTGAAAGAAGAGATTGCCAGGCTGACTGCCATGATGGAGTCAGTTCTTGCTGCGCAAAGTCAAGCTTCACCAACTCCTGCAACTCCTCCTGCGAGGACCGCCATCTCTGAAGTGGTTACTTCAACAGTGCCTGCTGCCACCACCCAATTCGCTCCGAATATGCCAGCTGGATTCCCTTGGGGAATGCGATCTAACTTCGTTCCAGAGGGTTTCGCTCCCACTCTTGCTTCTATACCGACATCTAGCCCGGTCCTGTCTGTACCACCACCTGTAATGCATATCTTACCTCGTGTGGAAGACACCATTTATCATTCCGAGCCATCTGAGGCCCCTGACGTATATGAGAAAATGGATGAGATGAAAGATCAATTTCTTGAGTTACGCAAGGAGTTGAAAACTTTGAGAGGTAAGGACCTTTTTGGGAAGAGTGCTGCTGATTTGTGCTTGGTGCCCAACGTAAAAATCCCAGTTAAATTCAAAGTGTCCGACTTTGAGAAGTACAAGGGAAACACGTGCCCACTCAGCCATCTTGTGATGTATGCTCGTAAGATGTCAACCCAGACAGATAATAATCAATTGCTGATCCATTACTTTCAGGATAGCCTGACAGGTGCTGCGCTTCGGTGGTATATGGGGCTAGAGAGTGCAAGCATCCGCACTTTCAATGACCTTGGAGAGGCGTTTGTGAAACAATATAAGTACAATATGGATATGACTCCGGACAGAGATCAGCTGAGGGAAATGTCCTAGAAAGACAAGGAGACCTTAAAGGAATATGCCCAGAGGTGGCGAGAATTGGCAGCTCAGATAGTGCCACCCTTGGAGGAGAAGGAAATGACAAAGATCTTTTTGAAGACTTTGAGCTCTTTCTACTATGAGCGCATGATTGCTAGTGCTCCCTCAGACTTTATCGAAATGGTAAATATGGGGATGAGGCTAGAAGAGGGAGTCCGTGAAGGATGGCTATCCCGTGATGATGGTAATTCGGCAAAGAAATATGGAGGATTTGCCAAGAAGAAAGAAGGGGAGACTCATGCTATTTCTTCCCATGTTAAAAGAAGGCCCTCTGTGAGGAGGAAGGATGTGCGACCAACTGTTAACCAACACCAGGTGGCTCATATAGCACCTGCTTTCATAGAAGTTCAACAACAACCACAACAACACATCGTCAACAACAACAGGCTTACCAGCCTCGCAACAATAACAACACCAGCACCAACAACTATGAGAGGAAGAGGGTGACTTTTGACCCGATTCAGATGACCTATGATGAACTTTATCCTTCCTTAATTGATAGGAAGTTGATCACTCCTCGAGATCCTCCTGCTGTGCCAGCCAATCCTCAATGGTGGTACAAGCCCGAACTTCATTGTGTGTATCATTCCGGTGCTCCCGGACATGATTTGGAGAATTGTTTTCCTTTGAAGACCAAGGTGCAAGACCTTGTGAGGAGCGGGATACTGTTCTTTGAGGACGTAGGCCCAAATGTGAAGAAGAACCCATTGCCCGAGCATGGGAAGGCAGCTGTTAATATGGTTCAGGGGTGCCCTGGTAAATACAAAGTCCTTTATGTGAATGACATAAGGCAATCCTTGGTAGATATACATAAGCTGTTTTGTGAACACTGTCATTATGAGCATGATCATGATAGGTGCCAGGTGTGCACCATCAATGAAAGAGGATGCCATCAGGTGAGGAAGAGCATCTAAGAGATGATAGACCAAGGGATGATTGAGATACTTCAGAATCGTAATGAGGATGAAGTTGATGTTATTACTCCCATATTTAAAATTCCTGATCCTGTCGTTATCAAGTACGATGGTAACAAGAAGAAAGTATCGCCAACTCTTGTAATCAAACCATCGGGCCCTGTTCTGTATGTATCAGATAAAACGGCCCCGTACCGTTATAATGCTGTTATGCTGGAGGGTGGGAAAGAGGTTCCATTGCCCTCAACCTCTGTGGTAAGCATTTCTGACGTTAGTGGAGTGACCCATAGTGGTCGTGTTTTCTCGGCTCAGCCGAAATCCCACGAAGATGTTGCGAAGAGAGATGTTGTCAGTCCTGCCGGTCCCGTGGGGACTTCTTCTTCAAATCAGTCTGTTCCTGTTGTGAAGGGTGTTGACCCTATTGTTGACAAATCTATTAAAGCTCCTATCCTGGTTGGCCAGTCTGGCATGTTAAGAGAGGATGGTGATGAGATGCTAAGGCTCATCAAGAGGAGTGAGTATAATGTTGTGGATCAGTTGCTTCAAACTCCATCAAAGATATCTATCTTATCTTTGTTGATGAATTCAGAGACGCACCGTGAAGCTTTACAAAGGGCGTTGGACGTGGCATATGTGGATCACGATGTCACAATTGAGCAGTTTGATAACATTGTCGCAAATATAACTGTCTGCAACAATTTAAGCTTCTGTGATGATGATCTTCCCGAGGAGGGAAAAGACCACAATTTGGCTTTACATATCTCCATGAATTGTAAAGACGATGCCATGTCCAATATGTTGGTGGACACAGGGTCATCACTTAATGTATTGCCAAAGTCCACTCTTGCCAAACTTTCATACCAGGGGCCTCCCATGAGGCAAAGTGGAATGGTAGTGAAAGCTTTTGATGGATCGCGTAAAACTGTGATCGGTGAATTAGAACTCCCGATCAAGATTGGACCTAGTGATTTCCAGATCACTTTCCAAGTCATGGATATACATCCGTCATACAGCTGTTTGCTTGGTAGACTATGGATTCACGAGGCAGGTGCCGTGACATCCACCCTACACCAAAAGTTGAAGTTCGTTAAGAACAAGAAGTTGGTGGTGATAGGGGGAGAGAAGGCTCTCTTGGCCAGCCATTTATCTTCCTTCTCCTACATTGATGCTGAGGATGAGGTTGGGACTCCATTCCAAGCCTTATCTATTGCTGAGCCTTCTAGGAAAGGACTTTCTTCATTTGTCTCCTATAATGACGCGAAGTTGGCCATTGAGCATTGTACAACTACCGGTTTGGGGAAAATGATAAAGTTGGAAGATAATAAATCCCGGGCTGGTATATGGTACTCTTCTGGTGTTTCTAATGATCTTGGGTTGTTTCAGAGTGGAGGTTTCATCCACACCGTTGAAGATCAGGAAGCTGCTGCCATCATTGAAGGAGATGAAGAGGAAAACCTTGGCAACTTTGTCATACATGGAGGAATCTGCAATAATTGGGTCGCTGTTGATGTTCCAACAGTTATCCATAAGTCAACGTAATGTGTTCATTTTGTTTAAAAACCCTTCTCCCATGCCAAAAGGAGAAGTGAAGACATTGTTGGCATAATTTGATTAATACAATGATATTCATTCAATAATCGCATGTTAAATGTTTGTTTTTCAAATTATTTTTCATTTTTTGCTTTTCGCATGAAATTGGTGATCACCATAAAACCCTAAAAAAAGAGAATAAAATCAATCTTTTCATCTGCATAATGATTTTCCTTGTTTGAATTCTGAAATCCCTTTTATACTAAAAATCATTATGCAGGTTAATCAAACCCATTGAACATAATGATCCAACACCATCTCCCAACTTTGAGTTCCCTGTATTTGAGGCAGAAGAAGATGATGTTAAAGAGATTCCCGATGAGATTACCCGTCTGCTTGAGCACGAGGAGAAGATCATTCAGCCACATCTTGAGAATCTGGAAACAATCAACTTGGGGTCTGAAGATTGCATTCGTGAAGTGAAGATTGGGGCACTCCTTGAAGAATCTGTTAATAAGGGGTTGATTGAGTTGCTACGAGAATATGTCGACGTATTTGCCTGGTCATATGAAGACATGCCTGGTCTAGATACTAATATCGTGCAACATTTCTTGCCGTTGAAGCCTGAGTGTGTGCCTGTAAAGCAAAAGCTCAGAAGAACTCATCCTAATATGGCAGTAAAGATTAAAGAAGAAGTTCAGAAGCAAATTGATGCAGGGTTTCTGGTGACTTCTACATATCCTCAATGGGTGGCCAATATTGTGCCTGTACCTACGAAAGACGGAAAAGTTCGAATGTGTGTGGATTACCGTGACTTGAATAAAGCTAGTCCAAAAGATGATTTTCCTCTACCATACATTGATATGTTGGTAGATAATAAAACTAAATTCAATGTCTTTTCGTTTATGGACGGATTTTCCGGTTATAATCAGATTAAAATGGCACCCGAGGATATGGAGAAGACAACATTCATCACACCTTGGGGAACATTATGTTATCGAGTGATGCCCTTCGGTTTGAAGAACGCTGGAGCCACGTATCAACGAGCTATGACTACCTTGTTTCATGAAATGATGCACAAAGAGATCGAGGTATATGTCGATGATATGATTGCAAAATCGAAAACGGAAGTTGAACATGTAGAACACTTGTTGAAGCTTTTCCAGCGTTTGAGGAAGTACAAGTTCCGCTTGAACCCGAACAAGCGTACATTTGGAGTCCGTTCTGGCAAGTTATTGAGCTTTATTGTTAGCGAGAGAGGTATTGAAGTTGATCCTGCCAAGGTCAAAGCAATACAAGAGATGCCTGCACCCAGAACTGAGAAGCAAGTCCGAGGTTTTCTTGGCCGCTTGAATTACATTTCGAGATTTATATCCCACATGACTGCCACATGTGCGCCTATATTCAAGCTCCTCCGGAAAGATCAGCGTCATGATTGGACCGAGGATTTCCAAAAGGCCTTTGATAGTATCAAAGAGTATCTGTCTGAGCCTCCGATTCTGTCTCCGCCTGTTGAAGGGAGACCATTGATTATGTACTTGACTGTGCTTGATGATTCCATGGGTTGCATCCTTGGTCAACAAGATAAATCAAGAAAGAAAGAATATGCAATATACTACTTGAGTAAAAAGTTTATTGACTGTGAGTCTCGGTACTCAATGCTTGAGAAAACATGTTGTGCTTTGGCTTGGGCCGCTAAGAGTTTACGCCAGTATATGTTGAATCATATGACTTGGTTGATATCCAAAATGGATCCAATCAAGTATATCTTTGAGAAGCCTACTTTAACTGGGAGGATTTCCCGTTGGCAGATGTTGTTGTCTGAGTACGATATTGAGTATCGAGCTCAAAAAGCTATCAAAGGTAATATCTTGGATGACCATTTGGCATATCAACCAATTCAAGATTATCAGTCCGTGCAATACGACTTCCCTGATGAGGAGATTCTGTATTTGAAGATGAAAGATTGTGATGAGCCTACACTCGATGAAGGGTCAGAGCCTGGTTCTCGATGGGGTATGGTGTTTGATGGTGCTGTCAATCAGTATGGAAATGGTATTGGGGGTAGTGATTATTACTCCTCAAGGCACACATTTTTCTTTTACAGCAAGGCTAACTTTCAAATGCACGAATAATATGGTAGAGTATGAGGCTTGTATTATGGGTTTGGAAGAATGTATTGATCTTAGGATCAAACATCTGGATGTTTATGGAGATTCGGCCCTTGTTGTTAATCAGATTAAGGGTGAATGGGAGATGAATCAGCCTGGCCTCATCCCATATAGAGATTATGCGAGGAGGATTTCAACTTTCTTTACTAAGGTTGACTTCCATCATATTCCTCGAGATGAGAATCAGATGGCGGATGCTCTCGCTACGCTTGCTTCAATGATTGCTGTCAATTATTGGAATGAAGTTCCAAATATTACTATAATGCGCCTGGATAGACCAACTCATGTGTTTGCAGTTGAAGAAGTGAAAGATGATAAGCTGTGGTATTATGATATCAAGTGTTTTCTCCAAAGTCAGACTTACCCGCCTGGGGCATCTGTTAAAGATAAGAAGACTTTGAGGAGATTATCTGGCAGTTTCTACCTTAATGGTGATGTGCTTTACAAGAGGAATTTCGATATGGTTCTGCTCAGATGCGTGGATAGACACGAAGCATACCTGTTGATGACTGAAGTCCATGAGGGTTCATTTGACACTCATTCCAATGGACATGCTATGGCTAAGAAGTTGTTGAGAGCAGGATATTATTGGCTGACAATGGAGTCTGACTGCTGCAAGTATGTGAAGAAATGCCATAAGTGTCAAATTTATGCGGACAAGATTCATATTCCCCCGACACTTCTGAATGTTATTTCCTCACCATGGCCTTTCTCCATGTGGGGAATTGACATGATTGGCATGATTGAACCTAAGGCGTCAAACGGTCACCGTTTTATTCTCATAGCCATTGATTACTGCACCAAGTGGGTTGAAGCGGCATCGTATGCAAATGTGACCGAGCAGGTGATTGTGAAGTTTATCAAGAACCAACTCATATGCCGATATGGTGTGCCAGACAAGATCATTACTGATAAGGATCTAACTTGAACAACAAGATGATGAAAGAGCTGTGTAGCGAGTTCAAGATTGCGCATCATAATTCTTCTCCCTATAGACCCAAGATGAATGGGGCTGTTGAAGCTGCCAACAAGAACATCAAGAAGATTATTCAGAAGATGGTTGTTACGTACAAAGATTGGCATGAGATGCTGCCATTTGCTTTGCATGGCTATCGTAAATCTGTCCGCACTTCAACAGGGGCAACCCCTTTCTCTCTTGTATATGGCATGGAAGTTGTGCTCCCCGTAGAGGTCGAGATCCCATCAATGAGAGTCTTGATGGAAGCCAAGTTGACTGAGGTTGAATGGGTTCAGAGTCGTTATGACCAACTAAATTTGATTGAAGAGAAGAGATTAACTGCCATGTGCCATGGCCAGTTATATCAACAGAGGATGAAGAAAGCTTTTGATAAGAAGGTCAAGCCTCGTGTGTTCCGAGAAGGCGACCTCGTGCTCAAGAAAGTCTTATCTTTCGCGCCCGATTCCAGGGGCAAGTGGACTCCAAACTATGAGGGTCCATACGTTGTTAAGAGAGCCTTTTCAGGCGGCGCTTTGTTGCTCACAACTATGGATGGGGAGGATTTTACTCGTATTGTGAACTCATATGCTGTCAAGAAATACTTCGCCTAAAAATAAAAACAGAATAGCTCGCTAAGTTGAAAACCCGAAAGGGCGGCTTAGGCAAAAATGAGCGTCTCGGTGGATTGAAAACCCGAGAAGGGCGATCCAGGCAAAAGTTAGAGACATAAAAAAAATGAAATGAATATATATATATATATATATATATATATATATATATATATATATATATATATATATATAATATATATATATATATATATATATATATATATATATATATATATATATATATATATATATATATATATATATATATATATATATATATATCCCTCTAGATTGAGTACCCCACCCTGGGGAAATCTAGGCAAAAAAATTAGGGATTTGGCAAGTAACTGCATCCTGACAAGACTTTGTTCTACAACTGTCATCTGTCAAAGATTCTCGCTCAGTCATTATCAACTGAAGTTTCGAATACAGTGGATTCAAAGTTGGTGGAGAAACGGTCATTATATTCAGTGTAGCCTTTTTTCCAAGTATATCACCAATTTCAAATTTGTAAAGATCCATGGAGTCTCGCCATTCGCGAACTACCATTCTCTTAAATAAAGTTGAGCCTTTATCCAATTCTTGGCACTCTTATTTGTTTATGTTTAACAAATGTTTGCATGCTTTAAATATCATTGTTTTAAACAACTAAAGTTTTCATAAATAAAATGTTTAAAAAAAATGAACATTCACAATGAATGAAAGGATAAGTGGAATGTCCTTAGTGTTGTCCCAAGGATAGTATGATTACCAAAAGGTAAGACATTTATTCATGTTCTGGCATTTTTATATCCACTTCATCAGCTTTCAGTTGTCTCCCCATCGAGCGCAGAAAGAATAGTACATCATCAGCTTCCCAGAGGGCCTGGTATGAGAGGTTCTCTTTGATGATAGTGGATTCATCTATCTTATTGGATTGCTTTCCCCTAGCAGAATTTGTGGATGTTCATCCAACGTATTCCCGGATAGTTTATTTGTGCATACATGCTTGTTTTCCCCGCGGAGTCCTAGCAATCCATGATTGGTTGTATGGTTGGCTTGTGGATGATCCCTTTTGTTCCAGTTCTTGCCCTGATCTTTTAGAGACGTGTATCCCTCTATATCAGGCACTAGCATTTGTGTTTTATCAATCATATGGTTGTCATCTCTTGTGGGGATTGACCTAAAATCCCTTATAGATGGATAAAAGTTAATATGCTATTCTACTCACGAGGAGGTTTGTCTTTCCCCAACATGAGTAGAAGTCCCTAGCGGAGTAAGCATGAGTTCCCTGCAGAGCTATCTTTCCAGACAATTGTCTCCTCAGCAGGAAGTTGCCTAGAGCAATTGATGAAGGGATTATTTCCCTTTTCATCCCTAGCATGTTGCTTGTTGACGAAGGATTCATTTCCGATTTCCTCAGCCAGAGTAGTTCCGCCAAGAACATTTGCAGCTTGTCTCCAGTAGGATTGCCTGATCCGAGTTTGATGTTGGTATCTTCTCCGGGTCTGAAATTTCCTTCTAGCATTGAGGGATGGTGTTGAAGATGTTTATTTCCTTCGCTAGTGGAGCAAAATGCTATTTCTCCCCTTAGCAGAGTTTCCTCTCCAGCAGATAGAAGAGAGTGTTTTGATTGATGTGCATCTGGTTGGTGGTTGTTCTCCACGGAGTTTCATATCGTTCCTTGATAAGCTTCCCCAGTAGAGTTTCCTCTCCGGCGGATCTTACTGTTATTCAACCACTTATCCCCATCAGAGTTTGAGTTCTCTGTTTGATCGTCTTCTCTCGTTGCTCCTGAATACATCTTCTTTGTATCCTCAACGAGTGTAGCTTTGGGATAGGGTTTGATATCCCTGATGATCTATTTTCATCCTGCCTGGGTTGTTCCCAAACTGAGTTCTCCATTAGGCTTTGCCCTTCTTGTTGAGATGTTGTGTCGGGTGTCCGTTCGTGATTCTTAGACCTGTTTGTGTTATATATATTTGTTTGTCAGCATTAATCATACACAAATCATGCATATACATGCATAATCATAGCATTCCGATATTCATGCTGCATTCTTTGCCATATATCTTTGCTTGTTATCTCCTGCTATTGGTAAAATATTCTTCCCTAAGAAAATGTTTGTGTCTGATCTCTCCATATAGAGTCAGCCCCATAGGAAGAAAGTGTTTACCGTTTCTTCTTTCTTCCCCACTGATTTATGTCCTCGTAGATGATTATTGTTTCAGTTTCCTCCCCAGTTGTGTACCAGGATGGAATTACTCCCCTGAGTTATATCCTCATCGGGTTGAGTCTTGTTTGATTGTGTCTTTCTAGTTTGTTCCTAGATTGATTTCCTTACTTATTCTCCTCTGCAGTTCCCTTTGATTCGGTTTGTTCAATTACTCAGTAACCAGTAATTGTTCATCCTTTCCCCAGTGGATCTTGTGGCATTCTACCCAGTAACCGGTAGATGTAATCCCCTCTTTGTTGGTTATCTTTACCCAATAATCAGTTTTGAAATTCCATCATTTTTGAGTATACCACCCAGTAACCGGTGATATATCTCCTGGATAATTTGCTTTTGTCAGGAAATTTATCCCTAGCGAGTCATCTTTCATTCACCCTTGTTTGGTAATGATTGTTTCTCCTTCTGATTGGTCATTATTTTATACCCAGTAATCGGTATCCCGATGTCCTTTCTTTTCGGTCGATTTATCCTTCATTAACCCAGTAACCGGTTGTGGATAATCTTCCATGCGAGTATGTTATCTACGTTATGACGGTAATAAATAGTATGTCTCATGCGCTCTTCAGTTGACGTCTTTTTCTTCCTCAGTCGAGTAAGATTCGTATTTCCTTGTGGAATCCAATGTCCATCCTGTAAGTCAAGTTTTCTTTTTCAGCCTTCCTTTTGGATGATGAGTGTCTTGGATATGTTCCCAATTCATGCCTGGTAGGTCACCTATTATATACCCAGTAACCGGTATCCCTGGCGTTCCTTCCTTCTGCTCCCTATTATGACTTTTTATCCCCTGTGAAGTCAGATTTTCCTGAGTTGAGATGTGCCTTTTGGGTCCTCCTCAGATGTTTAGGAGGATTGATATCTTTCACCCTTATACTGGTCTTAGATATTCTTTCTCCCTGAGCTTGTTTTTCTCTCACCCAGTAATCGGTGTTTTGATAACATGTCTCACTTTGAGTTTATTACCCAGTAACCAGTAATATCTCGTCTTTTCTTCCTCAGCTGAGTCCTTTTTGGACATCCCCACCTGAGTCCGGATTTTTTATCCGATGTATCCTTTTTGGATAGTTTTGCTATATTGGCATATTCCCCAATACATGCATCTTTGCATCAACTCGAATCTTTCCATCAATTTATTTTCGTGGAATCCCTTCGTGTCTCCCAGCAAGTTTTCAAGTCGTAACCTGCTCACGCGTTTTTACCTTATTTTCCCCCCAGAGTCTCTGTCTCCCTAGTGGGTGTGTTACTCCTATGGATTTTCAGTTTCTAGCGATCTCTTTTCCTTTATGGCAATTATTCACCATGAAGATTTTATTTTGCATACATACATTTGCATCATGAGGTCTCTTAGGGACCAAAATTCGTCTCTTTGTTATTATTTAAGCCCATTCTATCTCGTCAAGACGAAGATTTTAACCTTCATATCTCCGGCTAGAATGACCTTAAATAGGGGCATCTGTAAGACCCTAATTTTGACCCTAAGATCCCTCATGGCATCATGTTATTGCACAAGTGCATTGCCTCAAGGATCATAGCATGTTTGTCTCCTTAACCCTAGGGTTGGGACTTGCTTGAGTGTTTTGAGATCACCAAGCATGCTTGTATTGTATATTATTGCTTTTCTTATTTGATCACTAACCAAAAGCACAAAAATATGTCACTAACTCTTTTTGTTTTGAAGCTCAAGCGATCATGTGCTCTAATGCTCCTAGGAGGCTCCTAAGTCCAATGAAATGGCTAGATCAAGATGAGAAAAAGCATGACAATGGTCCACAAAGTTCCTAATCATCATATATGTCTCCCAAGTATCTCAATTTTCCAATTTGATCAAGATAACCCAAAGGGCTTGAGGATTGTTTCCCAAGGAAACCCTAATTCCACTATGCTTTAACTGTGCCTTGCCAATGAAGCAATCTCAACCTATGATCAAATTTAATCAAGGTAAGTTCTTTCATTCATCATTTTATTCATATATGAGCCTATGTGAGGCCTCTCAATCATTTATTCATCAAGATTGGAAGTTTGGCCTTGAAAAGTTGACCAGTCAAAGTCATCTGACTAAACTGAGGTCCATGGAGATACAACTTTTGATGTATTTGTAAAATGAAGATGACACCAAGATAAAAAATGTTCCTACGAACCATATAAATAAATTTCATGTTCATAAAAAATCAATTTGAAACATGGAAGGTCATCATTCATTTCAAAACATTATAGGTCATTTTGACTGAAACCCTAATTTTGGGTCAACTTACCAAGGACATAATTTCCTTAATTTTTATGATTTTGATGTGAGACCAAATGCATTGGAAATATTGAGATGTCTACTTGAAATGTTATGTTGGACAAAATTTCATAATCCTAAAATAAATACATGTGATAATACAAAACATTATAGGTCATCTTCGACCTAATTCATTGAATTTGAAAAACTACCCAACTTCAAATTCCCATAAGTTTGTCTTAGAAAATCCAAATGATGCAAACGTTGAGTCTAAATTGATCATATTGAAAATATATACAACTTTGATGTTGAAGGTTTTTTAATTTGAAGCTTGCATCATGAAAACAGATGGGCTTGATTAAGCTTGCTTTTGGTGAACTTTCTTCAAAATGACTTAAACATGTTTTGTACTTGGATTTTCCGGGCCAGTTTTCATTAATTTTCAGATTCCAAATGATTTTTTCCCAACATGACTTTTGTTCCTTATTTTAAGGGCTTTCCAACCATTACTCACAATACTCATTTGGACTTACCATTTGTGAGTTTCGAAATCCTTTCCATGTATGTGCGTTTTGGATATTTCATGTTATAACTTGGTATGCAAGCTGTTTCCATTTCATGGACACATCCAATTGCTCTTCACCTGAACTCAACAAGCTTTTGCATTCATCATTGGGCCTTCCACACGCCTTTACAGGCCCATGCACGTCAAAGTTCAAATTGTCATGCACATGAAAGAAGCATGTGATCTGATACCTTCAGCTATAAATAGAGGTTCCCTCTCATTCATTTGGTAACCTTTTAGAGATCTGAATTGCTACAGAATTGAAACCATAGCCATACTAAAGGAATTGTTCAAATTTTGTTCTTACTTTCGAGCTTGAAATTCAGCATCATTAACTGAGCTTCAAAGCCTAATTCCTTTGCCTTTCATTTCCCCTACATCCATAGATCAAAGAGGAGCAGGAACTTGGAAGATTCGTGGCCAGAAGTGCTTCAATTCAGAGGAATACATTCAAACTTTTTGTATCTAGAACTCTTAATTCAGTGTAGCATTCTTGTGTTTGTGTGGTTTTCTGAAGTCCTCACACTTAAGGCAAGCCATTGGTGCTTTCAATTCATCATTTCATGAGCTTACAGTTTGAACACCATGATCTTCTCCTTCACATTTCTCTCAATATAGGAAGAGTGAGGAAGATCCAATGGTATAGTGTTGATCTCCATCACACAAGCTTCATTTCCATGTCATTGTTTTCCATTTTCATTAAAACTTTTTTCTCTGCAACTGGTGGCCGAAAGTGGTTGTCTCGCCGGAGAAGATGGTGGTTTCCACCACCATCACCACGTGTGCGCTCTTGTAGCCATTGGATCTGGTTTCCACGTTTTAATCTTGTTCATCCGTTATGTTTACTTCATTTGATGCACATTGTGGCGCGTTTGACTTGGATGCATCGTGCGCCCTCACATCTGGACCATTGCGTGACGCCACGTCAATTAATGAGCTTCATCACGTGGCTGTATTTTTTTTCCATTTATTCCATTTTCTTTTATTTTCAGTTAATTCATTTGATTTTCAAAAATTCATAAAAAATTCATTTGAAGTCATAAAAATATGAGACCAACTCCAAAAATTTTCTTGAAAAATCTAGTTTCATATTTTGATTTTTAATTATTTTCGTGACTTCATTTGATATTTTTCATGGATTATTTGATTTTTAATACTTTTTATTCTTTTTAAAATACTTTCTGACTTTTGAAAAATCCAAAAATATTTTCATAGCATTTAGGGATCATGATAAATCAATGAAAAATAGTCTCATCAATTTCTTATTTGATTTGAGATTTATTTGAGATTTTGATTCATATTATGCTATTTTTAATTATTTTTAATTGCTTTCTGATTTCAAAAATTTGTGAGAAAATTAGTCAAAGCTTGTTTGACTATGTTGAACCTGTGAGAATTTAATTGGACTCATTGAAGTTGATTTGAATTGAATTTGAGGTTTGACCTTATTTGTTTATTTTTTATTTGCATTTTACTTGAATTCAAAAAAATACCAAAAAAATACCATTGACTCTTTGACTTGTTATTTTCATTTCTCTTCTGTTTGGTGTTGATTGATGATGATTTGATTCACATTGATCAATTGGATTTGATTGTTGTCTTCTTTTCCCCTCCCTTTCATCTTCATCCTTTTCTTTACATCATTGGCCAATGAGTTAAAGTCTTGAAGTTGGTCTTGACAAATGAGAGGTTTAACCTTCTTTGATCCAAACCAAACTCAACTTGATCCATGATCAAGTAAGTTGTTTTGTGTCCAAGATAGGTTGCTTCTTGGTCAAGTAAATAACTAAAAGTCAATACAAGGCCCTTCCCCTTTTGTTTGACATGGCAAGTTTATGGAGCTTGGCTTACTAGTCATGATCTCTAACTTGTGTTCTTCACTTATATTTTTATTGACCGACCTCAAATAGGTGTGACTACTACATTAGTCCATTTACGATTGCTTAACATAGCGCTACATTGTCTTATGACAAACTAACATAACTTTACTAACTACTAACTTTAATTTGAGTATTTAATTTCTTGTCATTTACTTTTAATGTCATTTATTTCTTGCTCATTATTCATATTGATTTTCACTTTGCTCACTTGAGCACATATTTTATGTTTATGTCATTTTTCTTTTGCTCATTTGAGCCCATTATTGTATATAAATATATTGCTATCTTGTGTTTGCTTTGTGTTTGTTTTGTGTGAACCAAATGCCAAAAGGAGAAAGGACTTAGAATTAGGATTTGCCTATGCTTAAAGGAGTTCAAGAGCAACTAGACCTCATGCCTTTAAAATGCAAAATTTGTTCAAAAGCAACTAGGCCTCATGCCTTTAGAATGCTAAAATTCAAAGTTGATCTCAAAGGACTTCTCCTCCAAACTTATTCTTTGTCCATTCCCCTTATTGTGTTGTGAACTTTTTGATGTTTGCTTTTGTGTGATAGGGATCCCACCTCGAGATTGTGAAAAGAGGACCATTGTCATGAGTAGCCAAGTTAAGAGTCAAGCCAAATGGAGATCCTAGGGGTCTGAATTCAATTGTTTGATTGCTTGTTTGTGTGCCAAGTCCAAAGGAAAGGAGTATCTTAAGTCATCTCTATGACTTCAAGAAAAGGAAATCCAAGGGTTTTTCTTTCACCTCTTATCTTTGTATGCTTTAGGATTAGCCCTTCTCTTCTTCTCCCAATCTAACCAAGCCAAAAATCTTTTTCTTCAAACTTTGACTTTGTTTCAAATTAGAAACCTAGGCCTTAAGCCTTTGACTTTTCAAAACTCTTTTCATAAATACTCATTTGTAAATAATCTTAATCCAATTTTGACTTCATTTTGTAAATAAGTCTAACTTGTAAATATAACTCATTTCAAGTTGTTTTGTGGTTCCAATGGCCACTTTGTTAAAACTTTTCAAAAACATTAGTCATAAGTTTGAGTTATCATAGTGGTTGATGTAAATCTCACCTCATCATTAGTGTTGGATTATAAGCCTTCCATGCTTATTATAGGGTTAACCCCTCACTAGCATGTTGAAGCCTTCCTCACATGGTGGATTGTTGGTTTAGGTAGAGTTTTATCCCTTTGATAACAAAAGACTGTAAGAACAAAAATCGTTCTACAACAGATTCCTTGATTTTGATGATAACAAAGGATGAAACCAAAAATGGCACCCTAACGAAAAGTTTCTAAGTGTGCAGGACTCTAAAGAAAGAAGGAAGAAATTTGATGATGTCATCAGATACAGAACCAGATCAGATACAAATTATCAGAAGATAAGAAGCATCTGAAGTGGAAACACGTTCAAGAAAGTCTAACTCTGAGCAAAACAGCAAAGTATCAGAAGCATCTGAACAAGAAGTTCTCAGCGCTATCTGAAGAAAACTATCTGAACTCACAAGAGATCTACATCAGAAGCAAGATTCCAAGATTCTCTAGAAACACAAATACTCTGAGCATGGAATTGCTAATCATGGAAGAGTAACGTTTAAGTCAAGAAAAGATTTGCAAATGGATTTCCTAATAGAGAAAGAGACGTTAATCTCCAATTTCAATAAAGAAGATACTATATGTGGTAAGAAGTCACTTCAAGGAGAGAAAGTTATCCTGCAGAAGCTATTTAAGTGATGGCGTAAATTCATTTGAATATCCACCAGTTTCAACCACTACCTCACTGTAGTATAAAATGAGCTGAAATCAACATTGATGTACAAGCAAGCCAACAAGCCAAAATTATACTGAAACATCAACACTCAAGAAAAACACTCTTGCTCTCTAAAGATCTTCACGAAGCTTTTGCTTATAACGTGAAAAACTCTTGTTCTTAATACTGTAATTTTTGCTTTCTTAGAAGCACTCTAGATTACATAAATCTTTTATCAATTGTTTGTTTATTTCCTCAAGTGACTTTGTGAAGTCTGTATACTTGAGAGGACTAAGAGATCTTTCTCTTAGACGTTGTTTGTAATCTTTCAAGATTAGTGGATTAAGTCCTTGTTGAAGGCGAAATCACCTTGGCCGGGTGGACTGGAGTAGCTTTGTGTTATAAGCGAACCAGTATAAAATCATTGTGTGGTTTTCATTTTGAAAAAGCGCTTATTTTTCCAAACAATTCAAACCCCCCTTTCTTGTTTTTCTCACCTTCAATTGGTATCAGAGCTCCGGCTCTGTTATTGATTTTCTAATCAAACACTTAACAGTGTAGAGAGATCCAGTACGAGAAAAACCATGGCCCACTCAAATGAAAGAGATAGTTATAATGCTAAGCCTCCTATTTTTGATGGAGAGAAATTTGATTACTGGAAAGATAGAATCGAAAGTTTCTTTCTTGGTTATGACGCTGACCTCTGGGACATTCTCACAGATGGATACACACCTCCAGTCTCAGAAAATGGAGCTGAAGTTCCCAGAAATAAGATGTCAGAAGATCAGAAACGTATCTTCAAAAATCACCACAAGGCCAGAACAATACTTCTAAATGCTATATCATACAACGAATATGAAAAGATCACCAACAGAGAGACAGCCAAAGATATACTTGACTCTCTGAAGATGACTCATGAAGGAAACTCCCAAGTCAAAGAGACGAAGGCTCTGGCGCTTATCCAGAAATATGAAGCCTTCAAAATGGAAGATGACGAAGCTATAGAGGCTATGTTTTCTAGATTCCAAACTCTTATTGCAGGTCTCAAGGTGCTAGACAAAGGATACACAACTGCAGATCATGTTAAGAAGATAGTCAGAAGTCTGCCAAAGAAATGGAGACCTATGGTTACTGCTCTGAAGCTGTCAAAGGATCTGAACAATATCAGCCTTGAAGAACTTGTCAGTTCTCTCAGAAGCCATGAGATAGAACTAGAGGAAGATGAGCCTCAGAAAAAGAACAAGTCCGTAGCGCTAAAGTCCAGATCTGAAAGACGGAAACCTGACAGAACCAAAGCTCTCCAGGCAGAAACTGAAGATACTGATGACTCTGAACCAGAAGACTCTGATGATGAAGAAGAGTTGTCCCTACTAACCAGAAGAGTTAAGCAACTCTGGAAAAAGAGGAACAACAACTTCAGAAGACCAAGACCCAGAGGGGATCGAACAGAATCAACTTCAAAAGGTAAATCTAACAAAGATATTACCTGTTATGAATGTAAAGAAACAGGTCATTACAGGAACGAATGTCCCAAGCTAAAGAAAGACAACCCTAGAAAAGAAAGCTTCAAGAAAAATACCTTCAGGACAAAGAAAGGACTGATGGCTACCTGGGATGATAGTGAATCTGGATCATCAGAATCTGACTCTGATGAACAGGCCAATGTGGCACTTATGGCTACCACATCCAGGAGTAGCTCAGATGAAGAATCTGAAGAGGTATTTTCTGAACTTTCTCGATCTGATCTAGAATCTTGTTTGTCAGAAACTCTTAGCTCATATCAGAAATTAAAACAAAAGTTTAAAAACATTAAAGGCTGTCTTAAAGAAAAATTTGAAGAATGTAGTGAACTTGAGATGACAATTCTAGCACGAGAAGATACAATCAGATCTTTAACACTAGAAAGAGATGGAGCAAAAAGAAAAAGCTTAGAATTAGAAGAAGCGTTGTCTCAAGCACCACAAACTTCAAATAAAATAATTTATAAATACGAAGAAGCCTTTCAAGAATTTCTGAAAAATAGGATAGATAGGAGTATTATGGCATCCATGATTTATGGAGTTAGTCAGAACAATAAAAAGGGAATTGGGTATGATCCTAAGGAAGATAAAACTTCTACCAGTAACCAACTTAAGTCTCCTTTTTCATATCATTACACACACACACAAGAACAAAAATTTAAAAATGCTAGAAAACCCAAAGTTATAAGAAACTCTGGGAAAACTAATCTGAAAGGACCCAAGAGATTCTGGGTACCAAAAGATAAGATTGTGTATGTTGCAGATATCCTATGCAGCAAAGTTCAGACACCAGTCATGGTACCTGGACTCTGGATGCTCGCGACACATGACGGGAAGAAAGTCTATGTTCCAAAGTCTGGAACTTAAAGACGCTGGATTTGTAGGCTTCGGAGGAGATCAGAAAGGAAGGATCAGAGGCTCTGGAACTATTGGTAATGGTACTCTTCCCTCTATATCTGATGTTCTTTATGTAGAAGGATTAATGCATAACTTGTTATCCATAAGTCAATTAAGTGATAACGGTTATGATGTAATCTTCAATCAAAAAACATGTAAAGCCATTAATCAGAACGATGGCTCTGTCCTTTTCACAGGCAAGAGGAAAAACAACATTTACAAAATAAATCTTTTTGATTTAAAAGATCAAAATGTTAAATGTCTAATGTCAGTTCACGAAGAGAAATGGGTATGGCATAGACGCTTGGGCCACATTAGCATGAGGAAACTTTCTCAGCTAACTAAACTCGAGTTAGTCAGAGGCCTACCTAAACTGAAGTTTTCTTCAGATGCTCTGTGTGAAGCTTGTCAGAAAGGAAAATTTTCAAAAACATCTTTAAAAAGAAAAATGTTGTTTCTACCTCTAAGCCTCTGGAACTTCTTCACATTGACTTATTTGGTCCTGTGAAAACAGCATCAGTTAATGGAAAGAAGTATGGACTAGTCATTGTTGATGATTACAGTCGCTGGACATGGGTAAAATTCCTAAAGCACAAGAGTGAGTCTCACTCTGTATTCACTAGTTTCTGTTCCAAAGTGCAAAAAGAATTTGACTCTAAAATTATTAGAGTCAGAAGTGATCATGGTGGAGAATTTGAAAACAAAGATTTTGAAGAATTATTTGATTCTAATGGAATATCCCATGATTTCTCCTGCCCTAGAACTCCACAACAAAATGGAGTTGTAGAGAGGAAGAATAGGACACTCCAAGAGATGGCCAGAACCATGATCAATGAAACTAATGTAGCAAAGCACTTTTGGGCAGAAGCTGTAAATACAGCGTGTTACATTCAGAATATAATCTCTATAAGACCTATTCTAGAAAAGACTCCCTATGAACTGTGTAAAGGAAGAAAACCAAACATTTCATATTTTCATCCTTTTGGATGTTCTTGCTTTATATTAAATACTAAAGAACATCTGAACAAGTTTGATTCCAAAGCACAGAAAGGTATTATGTTAGGATACTTAGAACGCTCTAAAGGCTACAGAGTATACAACACAGAAACCAAAATTGTGGAAGAATCTATTCATGTCAGATTTGATGATAAGCTTGACCCTGAAAAGTCAAAGCTAGTTCAAATTTTGCAGATTTAGAAATCACCCTTGCAGGATCTGATAGAATTCCAGAGGCAACTGTCACTCAGAACTTCGAAGAAGTTAAATCACCAGAAATCCCAAAGAAAGTTAAAAGTCGTATCAACGTATCTGAAGATTTGATTCTGGGAAACAAGGACGAACCTGTCAGAACCAGATCTACCTTCAGAACCTCTGGAGATACTCCTCTGGGACTAGTGTCTCTGATTGAGCCTATGTCCTGTGATGAAGCACTTCAGGATAACGACTGGGTGGCAGCCATGCAAGAAGAATTGGATCAATTCTCAAAGAATGATGTCTGGGATCTCGTTCCTAAACCCAGAGGCACTCATGTCATTGGAACCAGATGGGTTTTCAGAAACAAGCTGAACGAGAAAGGAGAAGTTGTCAGAAACAAAGCTCGACTGGTAGCTCAAGGTTACAGTCAACAAGAAGGTATTGACTATAATGAAACCTTTGCTCCAGTCGCGAGGTTAGAATCTATTCGTCTTCTTGTATCTTTTGCTATTAACCATTCTATTAAACTATATCAAATGGATGTCAAGAGCGCATTCCTTAATGGTTATATTTCAGAAGAAGTGTATGTCAACCATCCTCCAGGTTTTGAAAATTCAAATTTTCCAGAACATGTTTTTAAACTTAAGAAATCCTTATATGGACTTAAACAAGCTCCCAGAGCTTGGTATGAACGATTAAGCAATTTTCTTCTGGAACAAAATTTTATCAGAGGGAAAGTTGATTCTACACTCTTCTGTAAAAACCTTAATAATGATCTCATGATATGCCAGATTTACGTTGATGATATTATTTTTGGTTCTGCTAATATCTCTGTTTGCCAAGAATTTTCTAAGTTAATGCAGGCAGAATTTGAAATGAGTTTAATGCAAGAACTAAAGTTCTTTCTAGGAATTCAAATTAATCAAACTCCAGAAGTCACGTACGTTCATCAAAGCAAGTACATTAAAGACGTTCTAAAGAAGTTTGACATGACTGAATGCAACTCTGCAAAAACTCCCATGCACCCAACTTGCATTCTGGAAAAGGAAGAGGTAAGCAACAAGGTTTGTCAGAAGCTCTATCGAGGTATGATAGGCTCTCTTCTCTATCTGACTGCTACTCGTCCTGATATTCTCTTTAGCGTCTGTCTATGTGCCAGATTCCAATCAGATCCTAGAGAATCTCATTTAACAGCAGTTAAGAGAATTCTTAAGTATCTTAAAGGAACTCCTAACTTGGGCCTGATGTATAAGAAAACATCAGAGTATAGACTTTCTGGTTACTGTGATGCAGATTATGCAGGAGATAGATTAGAACGAAAAAGCACATCTGGAAATTGCCAGCTTCTGGGAAACAATCTAATCTCCTGGGCTAGCAAAAGACAGTCAACTATTGCTCTATCAACTGCAGAAGCAGAATACATCTCAGCATCACTGTGCACAACTCAGATGCTCTGGATGAAGCATCAGCTAGAAGATCTACAAATCCTTGAGAGTAACATTCCTATCTTTTGTGATAATACTGCTGCTATTTGTTTAAGTAAGAATCCCATTCTACATTCCAGAGCCAAACACATTGAAATAAAACATCATTTTATCAGAGACTATGTTCAGAAAGGGATAGTAACATTGAAGTTCATTGATACAGAACATCAATGGGCAGATATCTTTACTAAGCCTCTAGCTGAAGATAGATTTCTTTTTATCTTAGAACATCTGAACATTAAAAATTGCCCTAAGTGAAGTATGGCTCTGAAAATGTAAAATGAGACTCTGATAAAAACAAATACACTTCTGCCTCTGACTCTGATACTTCTACCAGTTAAGAAGATATCTGAGTTAGAAATCTCCAGGAACAAATCCCTTGGTATTCCTGAAGATCAGATACATCAACACGTGGAGCTCTGAGCGTCTAACCTTAGAACTTCTAGACAGCTGTCAAAAGAAATTCAAAAGGCAGACGTTTGAGTTCTCCTCGAGCAGTGTGCGTACTGTGGGATTAGACATTCATTAATTAGCTGTAATCATTTTTCCCCCCAAGCGTGCTTACTTGAGCGTTGTGCTAACGCAATTTAATGTGTCGTTTTGCATGTGTTTTACTTAGAGTATATAAACACTTTTCTCACATTTCACACACTTATCACTCTCACTCACTCTAAAACCCTAAACCTCTCTCAAGCATTCTCTGAAAGCTCTTCATCTTCATCAATCTTCTTCTCCTTCACCATGGACGCTCAACAACAACAAGTCTTTAACTTCTCTCAAGAAATGGAATCAAGCTCTACTGCTCAAACCTCAAGCATTCCAACACCAACGGTTACAGGCGTCACCATCACCCCTGTTTACAAAGAACCCCATGTTCTTGACCGTGAACGCCATATTAACCTTTCAACCCCTTTTGAAGGATTGGACGTGTTATGTGAATCGCTAGTTGATTTCGACAACTTGAAGAGAAATGGCGTTGATCTTACTGAAGAGCTTCGTAAATAAGGATGGGAAAACTACTTCCAAAGGCTTTATAGTCCTGTTTACCCACTTCTCATCAAGGAGTTCTGGAGATTTGCAGATGCAGATGACCACTTCATCGTCTCCTATGTTCTGGGGGTAAAGATTGTAATTACTGAAGGGTCAATTGCCTCTTTACTGAACATGGAGAGAGCTGGAGGAAAAAGGATTTACAACATCCCTCCTAGGTCAAAGCGCATTACTGATGTAATCAATCCAACAATCTTCAAACCCAACACTGAAGGAAATCCTTCAAAGAACAAAGAGCTGCATTAGAACCTCAGAGTGTGGCTGAAGATCATTCTGGGAACTATTCACCACCGTCCAGCCTCTAACTCCTCTGACTACATCAATGCAGATCAGAAATGCATTCTGTATTGCATTCAGAAGGGTGTGAAGATCTGCCTCCCTCCTCTCCTTTTCAAATATCTGAGAGATTCTGTCAGAGAAACCAGAAACAACATGAAGCCCAGATCCTACATCCCTCTGGGAAGATTGCTATCTGATGTCTTCATTGAGAATGGACTGGTAGATCATCTGGAAAAGACCAAACTGATGGATGATCTGGCAATAGATGTTGGGAAGCCTCTGAACGCCAGAAATCTCAAGAGTATGGGAATAATCAAGAAGATTCAAGTCAAACCCACTCTGGACACATCCTGGGATTGTTTGAAAGATCAGAGGAAGATGCCTCATGGCCTTGCCAGGTTCTTCAAGAATGAACCCAGAGATGCTGTTGCTATCTATCTTCAGCGTCTGCTAGATGATGGTGTTGACATCTCTGACTTCAGCCTCGACGACTGTCTGGATTCAGAAGAAGACTTCGTCAGATACAAGAGAGGTCTCTCTGAGAAGAAGATAGCATCTCAGGCAAAGAAGGCAAGAATTGGAGAAGCTTCTGGAAGCAGATCTTCAGCTCCTCTGAAAAGTTCATCTGGTATGTCTGTTCCTCCCATTACCTCTGTACCTTCGATGGTTTCCTCTACTCCTCCCTCCAATCCTCTCACAACACCTCCCATCTATACAACCTCTGAAATCCCACCTTCAACCATCAGAACCTCTCAGCCTACACCAGTTTTAAATATCGCCCGTACATTCATACCTCCTTCTAAACCTGCACAAACCCACCAAAGCACTTCCTCTTCATCATCCTCAGAACCAGAATCACGCCCATATGTTTCTATCTCGTCTGACCCAGAATATTCTGACCCTGACTCCCCAACCATAGCTCAAATTTATGCTCAAAAATTCGCTTCACAACAACCAACAGAACCTGAAATAACTTCACCACCACAACAAACAACTACCCTTACCTCTGAAATACAACCTTCTGGAGACCAACCCTCTGACCATCCCACTTCTGATATCAACCCACCAAACACCTCTGCTGCACCTAAATCTGAAACTGAAACTGAACCTTTAGATTTAAATCCTCTTTATGCTTCACCCCAAACATCTGAACCTCAACCTGAATCAGAAACTGAACCAGAACCTCTAACTCTAAATCTCAGCCCTCCAACATCTCCACCTCTTACCTCTGAACCTGACCTTTCTGTACCTACCCTTGAGGAATCCATCATGCTGGTTGCAGGGGCTTCAGTACAAAAGATCAAGTCTCTGACCACTAACTCTGAAGTCAGTGATGATCCTAAATCTGTAAGGACACACTGGAACAGAGTCATTGGCTGGATGACCTCTGAGGCTTTTAGGCTGAAGAGTATCTCTGAACAAGTCAGAAATGGCTACATCAGAGATGCTGAGGCAAGACTCCAAGAGAGATTAGCCAGAGAAGCTGAAGCTAGAAGGCTAGAGGAAGAGAGATTGGCAAAGGAAGCTGAAGAAGAAGCAAGAAGACTGGAAGAAGAAGAAAAAGCTCGTCAAGCTGAAATCCTAAGGGAAAAGGAAGCTGAAGCTAAGGCTCTGGTAGATGCAGAAGCATAAGCTGCTGCTGAAGCTGAAGCTCAGCAGGCTCTGACTCTGGGGGAGTCCTCTTCTGTGATCCCTATGGTTCTTCAGACTCTGAAAGAACTTAAGCAAGATCAGAATGAACTCCGGGCCAGAATGGACAAGCAAAATACTGTCAACGACAACATCCAGAACATGCTTGCTATGTTGCTTCAGAGAATGCCTCCGCCTCCGAACCCTTAGGCACTTAGGATTTATTTTTTGCTTGCCTGTTGTCTTATTTTCTCTGAATCTGATGTTTTCTTGTTGCCTTTGTGCTTTTATCAAATACAAGTTTTTCTCTTTACTTATATTTTTTTTTACTATGTCTTTTTGATTCTGACAAAAAGGGGGAGAAGTCATTAATAGCTCTGATGAAAATATTGTCTAATACCTTAAGCATTCTGCAACATATTTTTCTTAAAAATAAATTTATCTAACCTGGACTTAAGAAATTGCAGAAGGTATCAAGAAACCTCTTTACTTAGAAGCTCTGGTAAGAACTTCTGAACTCCCTAGCACTATCTCAGGGGGAGCTTCTGTCTATCTGATCTGATATTTTATATGTTTCATCTGCTAATTAAGATTGTTTTGTCATCATCAAAAAGGGGGAGATTGTAAGAACAAAAATTGTTCTACAACAGATTCCTTAATTTTGATGATAACAAAGGATGAAACAAAAAATGGCACCCTAACGAAAAGTTTCTAAGTGTGCAGGACTCTAAAGAAAGAAGGAAGAAATTTGATGATGTCATCAGATACAGAACCAGATCAGATACAAATTATCAGAAGATAAGAAGCATCTGAAGTGGAAACACGTTCAAGAAAGTCTAACTCTAAGCAAAACAGCAAAGTATCAGAAGCATCTGAACAAGAAGTTCTCAGCGCTATCTGAAGAAAACTATCTGAACTCACAAGAGATCTACATTAGAAGCAAGATTCCAAGATTCTCTAGAAACACAAATACTCTGAGCATGGAATTGCTAATCATGGAAGAGTAACGTTTAAGTCAAGAAAAGATTTGCAAATGGATTTCCTAATAGAGAAAGAGACGTTAATCTCCAATTTCAATAAAGAAGATACTATATGTGGTAAGAAGTCACTTCAAGGAGAGAAAGTTATCCTGCAGAAGCTATTTAAGTGATGGCGTAAATTCATTTGAATATCCACCAGTTTCAACCACTACCTCACTGTAGTATAAAATGAGCTGAAATCAACATTGATGTACAAGCAAGCCAACAAGCCAAAATTATACTGAAACATCAACACTCAAGAAAAACACTCTTGCTCTCTAAAGATCTTCACGAAGCTTTTGCTTATAACGTGAAAAACTCTTGTTCTTAATACTGTAATTTTTGCTTTCTTAGAAGCACTCTAGATTACATAAATCTTTTATCAATTGTTTGTTTATTTCCTCAAGTGACTTTGTGAAGTCTGTATACTTGAGAGGACTAAGAGATCTTTCTCTTAGACGTTGTTTGTAATCTTTCAAGATTAGTGGATTAAGTCCTTGTTGAAGGCGAAATCACCTTGGCCGGGTGGACTGGAGTAGCTTTGTGTTATAAGCGAACCAGTATAAAATCATTGTGTGGTTTTCATTTTGAAAAAGCGCTTATTTTTCCAAACAATTCAAACCCCCCCTTTCTTGTTTTTCTCACCTTCAAAGACCTTAAGGCTTTCGATTAAAATCAATTCACCAATCTTTGAAATTTTTACCCCGAACTACAAGGTTTTTATCCTCCTTTGTGATGGTACGTAGGCATTGGGTTCATCCATTCAAATAACAAAATTTGTAAATATAATTTATTCTCTTCTCATCCCTCCAATCTTTTGTTCAAATCTTTTCACAAATTCCAACCTACAACACATATTTGCAAAAAGGGTTCCCTTAGAGTACTAAGGATGTTTTGGATGCGTAAAACCTTCCCATTTCATAACCAACCCCCTTACCCAAATCTTTGACGTTTTTATTAGTTTTTGATTTGAAAAACTTCTTGCTTGGCTTTTGTTCGCTTTTTAGCCTTTCCTTTGGACAAATAAAAGTGAGGTGGCGACTCGAATTGTATGTTGACTTTTGGTTTAGTCAATAAACCTAAAGGTAACGAAAACCCCGCTACATAGAGTCAGCAAAAATGTTATCGTGATAAGTGAAGGAAGGATCTTGAGTTCCGAGAGGGTGATCATATTTTTTCTGAGAGTCACTCATGTGAATGATGTGGGACGTGCATTGAAATCTAAAAAGCTTACTTCTTGCTTCATTGGACCGTATTAGATTACTCTGAGGATTGGAGTTGTTACCTATCATGTGGCTTTACTCCGTATCTTTTGAACCTGCATGATATTTTCCACATGTCACAACTTCGGAAGTATATTCACGATCTATCTCATGTAATCCAAATGGACGATGTGAAAGTTTGAGATAATCTAACGGTTGAGGCATCACTCACTCAGATTGAGGATCAGGAAGTGAAACAACTATGAGGTAAAGAGATTGTGTGAAGGTTGTTTGGGGAGGACCTGGTCGGGGTAGAATAACTTGGGAGTTGAAGATTCGGGTGAAAGAATCTTATCCAGAGCTTTTTCCTTCAGGAAATTTTCGAGGACGAAAATCCTCTAAGTGGGGGAGAGTTGTAACACCCCGACTTTAGATTACTATTTATTTTAAATTATTAGAATAATTATATTGGGTTTTGTGTGATTATTTGATGCTTTTTAGTGTTTTTGGTAGTGTATGGGCATTTCAGTAAATTGCTAATTACTGATATATTTGAGTTTGAGCGGGAGAGTTAGAATGGAACTAATTTAAATTATCAGTAACAATTGACTAATTTTGATGTTTACTAATTAATAGGATAATTAGGATTTTATAATAATAATATAAGTTTTATTTTTTTTATCTATTAAAATAATTACTTAAGTATAATTATATATGATAGTGATTTAAGAACATTAGTGAATTTAAGTAATTATTTAATAGAGGATATTTTATTAATAATAAAAAAGAAACGTACAATAATGTTAGAAAATTATAACGTTAGGATTGGGAGTGTGTGAGCAAGTAGGAGGTGAATTGGTTGATTGGGATATTAGGTTAGCTATAAACGTGTTAGTGTGTTAGAATTGGGAACATAAAATAAAATAGAGAAGCGACACATTTGGAAGGAATTGGGAAGAGGCCGAGAGTGACAACAGACAGTGGGGAATCAATCTGATTTAGTCAAGAGTTTCGGCATACGAGGTTGGGGCGAAATTACCGTACTTTTGGGTGAATAATTTGGCAGCTAAGATGAGGAGGGGTCCTTACCCTCCCATCAACGTCCTTTAATGGAAAGTTTATTTTTTTGATTATGAATAATTGTGTGTCTGATATATGAATGACCTGTATGTTGATATATGTTTATTTGATATACTGTCGTGGCAACCAAAGGGGAATTGGGATAATCCCCTAAGGTATCGTATAATATGTAATTTACTGTGTGCTCACCTTTTTTTTCTTTCTAATTGTTGTAATGATGCTCTTATCTAAGGGGATTTGGGATAATCCCCTAAAGTAGTCGTACCTATTGTGTGCGGGGTTCGATTAAAATGAGAACAAGGGTTACTTTTAATAATAAAATAAGATTTTTTCCCAATTTAGGCAGAAAAGCTCATTTTTAGGAAAATCATCGGGCGAGGAAAATGAGAAAAACTTTTTTTTAATGAAAATTACTAATTCCGTTTTGAGTTTAAATTGCATCTCTCTGATTCTGTAACACCGGGCAGGGCAAACGATATTTACATTTCATTTATATTTCTGTTTGTGGATGTTATTTAGAGAGTTTAATATATGCTCTCAATGTTTGATGTTTATGTTGTTGTGCAGAGGCTTTACCTTAATTGCCTTTCAATTTTATTGAGGTAATTGATTTGAGACATGTTTAATTGATGACTTCCACTAAGACGATACCCTAAGTGAAAGTGAGCATATGATGACATGTCTTAAATGCTTTAGTTTTGAAATCATATGTGTTACAGATGAGCAGGTTTTTGTTTGAGTAAGTGTGACACCATATGTGTTAAGTTCTTATAAATTAATTTAGTTGTTAAATTATGCGTAGGGAATTAGGGTGTTACATAGTGGCATTAGAGCAGGTCGGTCCATTCAACCAGGTTTTATTAATTGTTATTTATTTCCTAGTGTGCGACAAGTGTATTAACATTGTTGATACAATGTTTATTCTAACAGTTATTTGTTGATATTCAGAAAAATGGCTGGAAGAAACGATTGTGTCATTGCTGATGCATTGGAGGTCTTGGTCAATATGATGGGACAAGCACATTAGAATCAGCAAGTTGTAGGTGGAGATCATGGTTTGGATAGGTTCCTAAGGAACAAGTCTCCACCCTTAAAAGGAAAGTGTAATCCAGGAAGCGCGCAGGTGTGGTTACAAGAGATCGATAAAATCTTCAAAGTAATGTTCTACACGGATGGTCAGAAGGTTTTGTATGGTACCTGTATGCTATCAGAGGAGGCTGAATATTGGTGGGATAATACTCAACAAATGAAGGAGGCAGTTGGTACTGAAATTACTTGGGGTGTGTTCAGGACTACATTTTTGGAGAAATATTTTCCAGACGATGTGTGCAGTAAGAAAGAGATTGAATTTATGGAGCTGAAGCTGGGTAACATGACTATTACGGACCATGCTGCCAAATTTGAAGAATCTGACCAGTGGGATGTAATCCAACAGACAAGAATGTCATGTAGAAACCCATTTTTCTTTGGACTTTAATCAAGCAATGATCAATAACCAATAAGTAATATCCATACATCATTAAGATCAAGGTATCAAATAAAGATAGCCACATTCAAGCAAGCAACTCCAATAGCTAGCAGTCTTCATTGTCTTCCCATGTATCAGATGAAATATTCCTTGATCAACTTAGAACAAAACATCAGACACAAGATTAAAATAACAATTAAGCATTGAGACAGAGTGACATATGAACCCAAGAAACTCCCAAGTCTTATATCACATGAAGGCACAGTTCAAAGTAGCTCAGTCTCAAAATATTGGCATTAGGCAAGTCCTTTTAGCACAGGGAATGTTGCCTAATCCTAAGTCCAATAGTTCAGATCAAGTTCAACAGTCCACCAAATGTTTTTTTAGGTTTTTTCCTGTTATTAGGTATTTTAAGGTCCTAAGACCACAAACAAAATATACAATCACAAGATATGGCTCAAATGAGCAAAGTGAAAATGACATAATCATAAACAAGCTATATGATATGTAAACGACAATGAATGATAAATGACTAAAATTTAAATTGCATAATAGTAAATGACTTGAAAGTAAAGCAATATTAACAAGAGTTAGTCAAATGTTAGTCAAAAGTTAGTCAAGTGTTAATGGTGATTTTAATTGATTAAGTCATTCTTTGGAGAATATTCCACCATTCATTCACAAGTATGAATCCTTAAACTAAGACATCTTCCATGAGAAGGGCTCTAACTTGGATAATTCAACAAGTATTCCACTAGCTCCCATGAAAGGAAAAAATATTCAAGTCTCCAGACAATGCCATGAAGAATGAGAGACTTCAAATCTCACTTACTAGAATGTTATGCGTCGAGGGTCAAATTTAGCTCTATGTTAAGCAATCGTAATTGGACTTATGTAGAAGTCATAACTATCTGCAGTCGGGCAATCAAGATTTAGGTGTTAATTCATGTTAGAGATTTGGTATGAAGAACCAAACTCCTAAAACATACCATACACTAAAAGAAAATTCAAAAGGTAGAGACCTATCTCAGTCATACTTATACTGATTCATCTGACACAAGGTCATTGATGAATCAATTAGCCTTTAGACATTAGAGATTTCATTGGTCAAATGATGGAATATGGAAGAATAGGGATGAAGATGAAGAGGGAGGGGGAAATAGAAATACAAATTGATCATGGGAGGAATTTCATCAAATTAAAACCATTCAATCATTTTGGGAGATGAAATATACATTTCATTAATCGCCTAAATCCAATGGTTTTGATCCAACAAAAATCAAATCAACCTTGACCAAGGCCTAAATAGAAATTCAAACATCACAAGACTATAAAAATGGCTCAACAACATTTTTAAACATTTAATCAATTAAAAATCACATTAAAAATGAATTAAAATACATTTTAATTTGGTTGAAACCTAAAATCCCTTTAAAGCACCAAATAAATTGGCAAGGAATTTATCCTAGGTCAAACAAGGTCAAAGGACCTTAGACAAAAAAATTCACTATTTTTGAAAAATCAGAAGTATTTTTAAACAATTAAAAATATGCACAAAAATATTTAATTCATGAAAAATACCAAAATTAATCCAAAAAATAATTTTAATTCAGAATATGAAAGACAAAAATATTTAAAGATTTTTTATGAAAGTCCCATATTTTTTGGATTAAAAATGAAATTTCCATGAATAAAATAAAATAAGTGGACTAAATGAAAATTCAGAAAATACAAAAAAAAACAAGGGTCATCAGATCTCCCTCATTAATTGAGGTGGCAAATCTGATGGCCAAGCGTGCGCTTCACACCATACCCCTCAGTCAACGCGTCATAGGGATGGTAATCATAAGGAGCGGCCAGGATTAAAACATTTTAAATGAATCTGAAGGTTGGAAGAGTGTCAACGCACCTCCGGAGCTAGGTCTCCGATCATCTTCTCCGGTGGACCTCACTGAACTGGTCCACCCTCGACCCAATGAAAAATGAAAAGTGAGTACATGCTTTTGAAGGAAAAATGCTTAGGAGCACGAATCTGACCTCAATTTCTTCAAATTCCAAGTATATAGGAAGATACATGGATTTGTAATTTGAGGTTCATAATCTGAGTTGCTTCGATTTGATCTCAAACCAACTCAATCTTGTTGCCTACATTGGTAGGACTTCAGCCAACAAAAAATCAAAGAGAATAGTGTATAATTGAGAGAGAATCGAAGGCTCAAAGTTTCTGAAAAATCACCTTCGGGTAGCTTCAAATTGGCTTGATCTTAATCTGAATTTGCTTGAGTCTTCCTCCTCTTGCTTGCAGTGATCAATTGAGATGAAAAAGGCTATGAATCCTTGGAGTTTGTACTTCAAAACAGAAGGTGAAATTCAAACTCGATTTCAAAGAAATCTTCAAGGAATTCTATGGTGTGAGGTTTTGAGTTCTCTTGGAAAAGCTTGGGCAAGGTGTGTGTGTCATTTCTGAGGCAATGAGCTTATTTAAATAGACAATGGGGTTCCTTTTTGCACCCTTTGAAAATTTGCCAAAATTAGAAAGTTGGTGCATAGATGCATGGACAATGATTTTGGCCCAATTCATGATGCAATTACATTCCAATTCGTGCATAATGGATCTTGAAATGATAACATGTAAGCATAAAAAAGAAATGAACAATTGAATTCAAATCTTACCAAAACAAACCTATGAAAGGAACCATGCACAAGTCCCACAATCTTGGTCCAAATGAGGTGATCTTAGACTTTTTGGAAAGGTGAGATCAAGGGGAACAACTTTCATGTTTAACACTTTTCCACTTGGAGCTTGGATCGAGATGAATTTTAAGGTGGAAGTTTGGGAAATCAAACATAATTGAAATTTTTCTAAGTACCAAGTCAAATGTTCACTTCTTCCACCTTGAATAACTTTTTCTATGAGCTTCAAATGGAAAAAGTTACTTAATAAAAGTTCTAGGTATTTCAATCCTCTTAAATTTGTCACAAATTTGACCTCATTTGAATTTGTCATGAAGGAGTTATGTATTTTAGAAGTTGAGGAAAATTGTTTGTTCAATGGTAATGGCCCAAAATGACCTATAATGTTTCCTCTTGGAGTATGCCCTTGCAAGTCAAATTTGAAGTTTATCAAAGAATAAAAGTTGGAGTCGACATCTTTAAATTGATCATGAAACTTATATGGCCTTAATATCATAAAAATTGAGCAAGTTATGGTCCTTGGAAGTTGACCTTCTAACTAGGGCACAAACAAAATGACCTATAATCTTTCACCATAAAAAATGACTTTCCGAGAAAAACTAGCTCTTGACCTCAACATGAAAGTTATTTTTAATGTAATAAGGAGTAAATTTTCTCTTGTAATAACTTTCATATGACAAACATTGTAGGAGATAGGGTCTAGTGAATCCTAGTTTTGACTAGTTGACTTTCTCTGGTCAACCACCATGAACCAACTTGCAAACTTGAAGTTCTCTTGATATTTTAGACTCATGGAGAATAATATATGCATAATATGATGTATAATGAAGTATCCTTTGATATATTTGATCAAATGTTGAAGAAACTTTATGAGGAAGTCATACAAGATACCCAGATGAATTAGGGCTTCCAAGGCAAACAAACTTCAAATTCTTGATGAATTCTTGATCAAAATGATAAATAAAGATCATAGGGGCCCATATATGATGATTAGAACCAATGCGAACCATCTTTTGATTGATCTTTTTGCATTGGGAGTCTCAAACTCTAGATGTGAGCTTGATGAGGCATGGGTGGATGCCCACATTACCTACAAAAGAAACAAAGCTATACATAGACATATTTTTGGTATTTTGGTTAGTAAATAATGAAAAACAAAGTATGATATAATCAAATATGCTTGGTGATCTCTACGAATGCAAGCCCAATGAATGAGGGGTAAGGAGGATGCCAAGGTGTGATCCCAAAGCCAATGCAAATGATGAGATAGCATGAGGGATCTTAGGATCAAAATTGGGGTCTTACAGCTGCCCCTATTTAAGGACATTCTAAATGAGGATGTGAAGGTTAAAATCTTCGTATTAAATTAGTAGAATTGACTTAAATAACAACATATAGATACACTTTTTGGTTCCTAGGAGACCTCGTGATGCATATGATATGAATGTTAATATAATCTTTATGGGGAATGTATTGCCACAAAGGAAAAGAATCTGGAAGAGACTGAAGGTCCACAGGAGCACCATGCATTCTGTAAGGAAAACTCACTGCGGAGATAGAGACTCTGGGGGTATAAAAAGTTGTGCATAGGCCAGGCTACGACTTAAAAGTGCTGGAGACACGAGAGGAATTTCCATGAAATCAAATCAATGTAAGGACTCGGTATGGGGATAAGGGAAATCTGCAGGGGAAATGGGTAGATAAGAACATAGCTGAAATACTTTGAATCAAACAGGAAAAGGAGATTCCACTGAGGAAATACGCACTCAAACTCAATTGGGGAAGAATGAACTTCAACACAAGAGTTCCAAAGATATATTATCTATTACTGGGTAGAAAGATAATATACTCTAACAGAGGGACATCTGTTACCAGTTAGGGTAAACGTGTCAAGGATGACTCGCTGATGAGAAAGAGGTGTATTCGTTACCTATTACTCGGTAAGAATAACCTACTAGGGAGAGAACTCTAATAGGATTTACAACTACCAGTTACTGGGCAGAAGACCAAAGAGAGAGTATATGTCACCTATTTAAAGTGAACATATCAAGGATAAACTCAAAGGAAGAATATCCATCATTGGTTAGGATGAACATATCAAGGATAAACCACCTAGGAAAGAGGAAGAATATCCGTTACCGGTTAGGGTAAACATATCAAGGATAAATTTTTGGGGAGAAATGTGAATTATATCTATCAGTTACTGGATAGAATACCAAAGAGAGAATATCCATCACCGGTTAGGAGAAAATATCAAGGATAAACTCAGCAAGGGAAAATTAGGAATTACAACTACCGGTTCCTGGGTAGAATATCGAAAAGGGAGAGAAATCTATCACCGGTTAAAGTGAAGATATCAAGGATAGACTCTCTGGGGAATAAAATAGGGATTACAACTACCTTTTTACTGGGTAGAAAACCAACAAAGGAAGAATATTCATCATCTCTTAGGATGAACATATCAAGGATAGACTACTTGAGGAAACGTGAAAACGAATCCGTTGGGAAAAGAAAATGAAGTAGATTACATTTTACCGGGTATTGGGCAAAAGTAATGTACTCAAAAATCAAGAATAATATTACCAGTTACTGGGTAATAGACTCTCAAGGGACCAAAATATCTATCTAGGTAATAACTAGAAACAAATGGTCAAACAAAGACTCAACCCAAAGAGGACATAACTTAAAGGGAGTGGTTCCATCCATATAATTAGCTGAGGAGGAAACTGAAATAATAATTATCCATGAGGGAATAACTCAGTGGGGAATGAGAAAGGTTAAACTCTTTCTGCTTAAGGGGCTAACACTCTACAATTGAAGGAGGACATACACACCAAATCTGCACGGGTAAATAATATTACTGAAGCAGGGGATCAGAAGAAAAATCAAAAGCGATAAAATGCATAATAAAGTATCTGATGTTATGTTTTATGCATGAATATGCATGTATAAGATTATGATTATGCTGGCAAAACGATACAAAGGATACAAATAACTATAGATTTGAGTCACTGTTGTAACACTCGGCTAATCTCAACATGATGGAAACACCAACTGCAGAAATGCTAGGGAAAATAATTCATATAGCTTTGAATAAATCAACTATGGTTGGGGAAAGTCATGGAGAACATGATTCCAAACAATCACGACAAACTCTACGGGGAGAGTATTGCTGAAGGATGATCAACCAGACATGTCGAGGATAGAGAAAGGATCTGCTGAGGATCTGGATTATCGACACTGCGGGGAATTTTAGGTCAACACCATATCAAATGGGAGACAACCTTGCAGGGGACTAAAATCAAATACTACTCAGAATCCAACACTGCCAGGAACAACGAATCTTCTATCAGAAGATGAACTCCGTCGGGGAATACAAGAGGTAAAACTCTGCATGAGGATTTAAGCAAATTGATGGGGATGTTATGACCAAGACCATCACATTCCTCAATACTCATTGAATTCTTCTTGGAAATTGCGAAATAAACCAATTCCAAGGCAAAGATAACCGGATCTGATTCACACAAAGGAGAAACTGCCAAAGTTATGCAACATAATCAAATGCAAAATGGAAACTAAATAAAATTTCTGGATCTCTAGGTTCCAATCATCCAAATCACAAACTGGGGGATACAAAGTATGAGCACCTCAGCTGGGGAATATGAATTTGCAAAGGGGATTGTAGCGGTAAATTCATGACCATCAAGCTATGGATAAGCTTAACGTTAATAAAACCAGAGTCGCCACCGCGCTTTTATTGTTTCCAAAGAAAAAGGGAAAAGTATGAACAAAACCCAAAGATAAGAAGTTTTCAAATCAAAACTAATAAAATGCCAGAGATTACAGGTAAGGGGGTTGGTTACACAGAGGGAAGGTGTTAGCACCCAAAGTTTCCTAGGTACTCCTAGGGAGCCCTTCTTTTAGGTGTGTATGTGTTTTAGTATAAAAGATGTTTGAAACAAATAGAGTGTAGAAATGAGAAAAGAATTCATTGACTATATTTTTGTGTTTGACAAGAACTTCGGACTTGTGCCTACGTACCAACATAAAAATGAGGGATCAAAACCTCGTAGTTCGTGGTATCAATTTCAAAGTTGGTGGATTACTTTTAACTAAAATTTGAGTTTAAAAGAGGCACAAAAGGCCCAAAAGTTTGAATGAAGTTATTATTTCTTTTTGTCTTTTGAAATTTTAAGTAAATATTATTAATTTCATTTACAAGTTTGATTTAAGAAAAGAGTTAAAAATGCAATGGCATAAGGCCAAAGTTTCTAATTTGCAATAAGGTCTAAGTTTGAAATCACAAGCAAAGAAAGTTTTTGAAAAGGGGAGAGAGAGTTTGAAATTTAAGAAGTGGGAGGGGATGAAGAGGCTAATCCTAAGCATAAAATTAAAAGTTAAGAGTTGAAAAGATCTGACCAATGGGATGCAATCCAACAGAAAAGAATGTCATATAGAAAACCCATTTTCCCTTTAGACTTTGAGTGAAGCAATAATTAGCAAGCAATTAGCAAGCAAATCCCATAGCTAGAAGTCTTCTTTGCCTTCTTATGTATCAGATGAAATACTCTTTGAGCAACTCAGAAGAAGATGTTAGACACCAGATCAAAATAATAGTTGCATCAAGACCATGTAGCAGATGAACTCAAGTGGATCCAAATACTTGCATCAAATGAAAACCCAAATTACAATAACTGGTCTAAAAAATGTTGGCATTGGCCAAGTCCTTTTTCTCATGGAATGTTGCCTAATTCTAAGTCCAAAAGTTCGGATCAAATCCAACAGTCCACACAAACATTTTTTAGGGTTGTTGTTGCCTATTAAGTATTTTAAGGTCCTAAGACCACAAACACAAACAAAAAAATTCAAACAAATATATACAATCACAATATATGGCATAAATGAGCAAAGTGAAAATGGCATAAACATAAACAAGTTAAATGATATGTAAAATGACAAATGAAATGGTAAATGACTTAAATTTAAATTGCATAAAGTAAATGACTTGAAAGTAAAGCAAGGTTAATAATAGTTAGTGTTAGTCAAAGTTAATTAGATGTTAGTGAAGTTTTTCTCTTTTAATTGGTTAAGCCATTCTTTGGAGAACACTGAACCCTCTATTCACAAGCATGGATCCTTGAACCAAGACATCTTCCAAAGGAAGGAAAAAAGGCCAAGTTTCCACACAATGCCATGAAAGGGGGGAGACTTACAATCTCACTTACTAGAATGCTATGCCTTTAGGGTCAAATTTAGCTCTATGTTAAGCAATCGTAATTGGACTTATGTAGAAGCCACAACTATCTGAGGTCGGGCAATAAAAATTTAGGTGCTAATGCATGTTAGAGATTTGGTATGATGAACCAAACTCCTAAAACATACCACACACTAAAAGAAAAGATAAAATGGATGGACCTATCTCATCCATACATGTATTGGTTCATCTAACACAAGGTTATTGATGAACCAATTAACCTTAGGATGTTGAGATTTCATTGGTCGATAAAAGGGATGGGGAAGAATGGGATTGAAGATGAAGAGGGAGGGGAGATGAGAGAAACACAAATTGGTTATGGGAGGAATTTTATCAAATTAAAATCATTCATTCATTTTGGGAGATGAAATATACATTTCATCAATCCGCTAAATCCAATGATTTTAACTTAACAAAAGTCAAATCAACTTTGACCAATGCTCAAACACATAGTCAAACATCACAAGTCAATAAAAACGGCTCAACATAATTTTTATACAATTAATCAATTAAAAATCAAATTAAAATGTATTTAAATTCAATTTAATTTGGTCAAAACCGAAAACCTCTTCAAAACACCAAGTAAATGACCAAGAGATTTATCCTAGGTCAAACAAGGTCAAAGGACCTTAGACAAAAAAAATCATAATTTTTGAAAAGTCAGAAGTATTTTTAAACAATTAAAAATATGCACAAAATCAATTAATTTATGAAAAATATCAAAAATAATCGAAAAAATAACTTTAATTCAGAAAATGAAAGAGGAAAATATTTAAAGATTTTTGGTGAAAGTCCCATATTTTTTGGATTAAAAATGAAATTAATATGCATTAATCAAAATAAATGGATTAAATGAAAAATTAGAAAATAAGAAAAAAAACAAGGGCCATTTGTAAGACCCCAATTTTGTCCCTAAGATCCCTCATGGCATCATAACATTTCATTACATAGCCTCAAGGATCATTGAGCATCTTGGTTCCCTTTGCTTTTGGGTGGGACTCCTTGTGAGTGGTTTGAGATCACCAAGCATGCTTGAATTGTATATCATTGCTTTTCTCATTTTTGTTTACTAACCAAAAACCCAAAAATATGTCACTAACATCTTTTGGTTGTAGCTTGAGCAATCACAAGATCAAAAGCTTCAAGGAGGTCATTGGTACAAAGACATGGTCAGGAGGAGGAAGAAAGCATGAAAATGGTTCCCAAAGCTCTCATCCATCAAATATGCCCCCCTAGTGTTTCAATTCATCATTTTTGATCAAGGAAAGTCAAAGGATTTGAGGTTGTTCCCCAGAGAAGCCCTAATTCATCTGTGCATCACAATGCCTTGCTCATGAAGTAACCTCAGCCCATGGTCAAATATAATCAAGGTAAGTGCTTTAATTAATCATTTCATGCATATTTGAACTTATTTGAGTGTCCTCAATCATCAATTCATCAAGATATGGGTTGTGGATTTGAGAAGTTGATCAGTCAATTCATCTGACTTTTTTTGAAATGCATTGAGACCTAACATTTTATGTGTTGGTCAAATGGAGATGGTTCCAAAAGAAAAAAATGTTCTTAAGGACAATTTGAACAACTTTCATGTTCATCAAAAATTAATTTGAAGCTTGGAAGACCATCTGCCATTCCAATACATTATATGTCATTTTGACTGAAACCCTAATTTTAGGTCAACTTCCCAAGGACATAACTCACTCATTTTTTATGATTTTGAGGTGAGATAAAATGAATTGGAAAGCTTAAGATGTCTACTTCAAATGTTATGTTGGACAAAATTTCAAAATCTCAAATAAAGTACATGTGATAATGCAAGACATTATAGGTCCTTTTTGACCAAAGGCATTAAAAGTCAAAAAAGTCCAACTTCAAGTGCCCATAACGCTTTCATCAAAAATCCAAATGATGCAAAATTTAAGTCCATTTTGATTGTCTTGAAAAGATCTACAACTTTGATGTTGGAGGTGTTTCCATTTGGAGCTTTCATCATCAAAACATAAGGGCTTGAAAGTTGGCCAATTTTAGAAACCTTGCCTTGACATGTTTTGCACATCACCCTTCAAGCTCAAATTTCACTAATTTCCAAGGCCCAAATGAAATTTTGATCAACATGATATTTGTTCCTTATGCAAGAAGCTTTCCAACCATTACTCATAAGCTTGCATTTTGATTTTGGACATGGCATTTTCGAAGGCTTCAATGAAATAGTGCATTTTATGAAAATCACTTCAATTGCCACGCATGATCCAAATATACCTCATCTGCACGTCCAATTTGTACATGATGATGATCAGCTGCCAAAACCAAGTGGAATTGGGCCCTCCATGCGCCTGTGCAGGCCCATGCATGGAGGCCCTTTCCATTCATGCAAATTTGAAATCATGCATTCAGCATTGCCTTGCCTATAAATACATTGCATATGAGCTTGATTTCACTAACCTGAAGGCGCCTGAACATCTGCTGAATTGAATCCTCAACCACACTCAAAGGATCTCTCTCTTTTCTCTAAAAATTTTAGATCTAGAATTCAGTTTCCTCGACTGTTTTCTTTGATCTAAAAGTTCCTAGACCTCTTTACCTTGATCCATTGGACTTCTGTTTTGATAAAGCAAGCAAGGTTTCGTGCTCCATTCACCAGAACTCAAGCTTGCACTCCAACTGGTAATTTCCTCGATTCTCTTCATCCATGGACTTTTTTGCTTGGATCTACTGTTGGCTGAAGTCCTCTCAATAGAGGCATTTGATTTGTGCTTTCAATTTTGCAAAAACATGAAGTTCATGATGAACACCATCATACTTCCAGCTCTGATTTCTCCATTTATAGGGATCTAGAGTGGAAGTGCATGGCATAGGAGTGATGTACATCACTTCCTCTTTCGATTAATATATAGATTGCACGTTTTGGTTGCCTTTTTATTTTCTGCAACTTGGCCGAAATCTGGGAAGCTCGCCGGAGAAGATGAAGGCTCCGGTGGCTTCATCATGTCCAATTTGAATCTGGACCGTTGGATGTGATCTCCAGATTCAATCATAGCCATTGCTTGTTATGACCTTTTATTCTTTCCCATGTGGTGGCATTGATTGTGGTGTTTCGTGAGCGCGCGCCTCTGGATCCTTGGATCTGCCAGCTCAATTAATGAGCTCAGATCCAAGGGCTCTCGTTTTTTGCATTTTTCTAATTTCTATTTTTATTTTGTTTATTTCCTTTTATTTCAAAAAATCATATCTCTCTCATTTTAATTCCAAAAAATATGGGACCAATTGCATTATTTCCCAAATAAATTCTAGTTTCTATTTCTGATTTTTAATATTTTTTATTTCATCATTTGATATTTTTTGTGAATTTTCTCTTTTATGGTTATTTTTAATTCATTTTAAATAGTTTTTGATATTCAAAAAATACAAAAATATTTTCCTAACCTATTTGAATGATGATGGATCTATGAAAAATATTCTCATCAGTTTTTGAATTGATTTGAGATTTATTTGAGATTTTAGTTCAATTAGGTTGTTTTTGTTCATTTTTAATTGATAAAAAATAGTTTCTAACTTTTAAAAATGCTGAAATTTTTTGTCAAACTTTGTTTGACCTTGTTGAACTTAGGATAAATCACTTGGACTTTTCAAAGTTGATTTGAAGTGATTTTGAAGTTTGACCTTTCCATTTTATTTTTAATTCAAGTTTATTTTAATATTAAAAAATGCCAAAAATAGTTTATTCATTTCTTGACTTCCAATCTTCATCCCACTTCTGTTTTTGGTTGTTTGACCTTAACTTTCAATGTTATTTGTCAACATATGAGGATTGGTACATGACCTTCCATTTAATGCATTTTATTTTGTCATTTCCATTTTCTTTTATCCATCTTCTCCTTCTTCTTCTTCTACTTCTTTTCTTTTTGATCAATGAGTTGAAGGTTGATAAGTTAGCATTAATTAGGGAGACTTAACATTCCTTGATTCAAATCTAATTCATCTTGATCAATTGATCAAGTGAATGGCTTTGCATTAAGGATATATTGTCTTCTAAATCATGCAAATGGCTTAAACCAATACAAGATCATTTTCTTCCTCTTTTTGGCATGGCAAGTTGTTGGGACTTGGTTTACTAATCAAGACTCGTAACTTGTGTTTGTTGCCCACATTATTATTGACCGGCCTCAGATAGTTGTGAATTCTACATAAGTCCAATTACGATTGCTTAACATAGCGCTAAATTTTGCCTTATGGCATACTAACTATTAACCACTAACAACTAACTTTTACTTTATGCAATTTACTTTTATGCAATTTACAATTCTTGCACATATTATTCATTTTCTTTTTCCTTTGCTCATTGGAGCACATGTTTATGTTAATGCCATTTTCCTTTTACCCACTTGGGTTTATAATTGTGTATATATCTTTTGCATTTGTGTTTGTCTGTTTGTTGTGAACCACATACCAAGAATTGGACAATATGGACTTAGAATTTTGGACCTTACCTAAGCAAATGGAATTTTAAGAGCAACTAGGCATTGGGCATTTAGAGTGCTATAAAAGTCAAAGAGCAACTAGGCATTGGGCCTTTAGAGTGCTATAAAAATGGAAGAGAACTTTGAAAGGACTATCTTCTAAAACTCCCTCTTGTCCATTCTTTGTTTGTTTATAGAATTTTTTGATGTGTGTTTTATTGTGCTAGGGGATTCCAACCTTGAGTAACTTTGAGGAACCATTACCATGAACATCCAAAGAGAAAGATACAAAAGCCATTGAAGGATTCCTAGAAGCATGACCTGTGTGTTGATTGCTTGAAATATTTGCTTGTGATTGCTTATTCCAAAGGATGGGAGCTACTTGGATCATCAATATGATATCAAGAGAGGAACTCCTAGTGTGGTTCATTTTTCTATCCCTCACCTTTTTGTTTCACTTAGGACTTAGCCATTCTTCTTCTTCTCTCCACTCTAGCCCAAGCCAAAACTTTTTGTGCAAACATTTCATTTGTTTTCAACATTAGAAACCTAAGCCTTATGCTTTTGATTTTCAAACCTCCTTTTCATAACACTTATTTTGAATTGAATCTCTAAGACAACTTTGACCATTTTTGTACATACTTCTAATTGGTAAATATAACCCATTCAAATTTCTTTTGTGGTTCCAATGGCCACTTCTTAATCAAATTTTTCCATAACCTTTAGCTATTAGGTTTGAGTTATCTTCGTGGTAGATGTAATACTCACCTTTGTCCTTAGTGATGGACAATGAGCCTTCCATGCTTATTATAGGGTTAACCCCTCACTAGCATGTTGAAGCTATCCTCACATGGTGAACTTGTGGTTTTAGGTTGAGTTTTCTCCCTTTGATAAAAAAAGACCTTAAGGCTTTTGGACCAATCAATCCACTCATTTGTTTTGAGATTTTTATCCCGAACTACGAGGTTTTGATCCTAATCTTTTTTAAGATGGTACGTAGGCAATGGGTTTATCCATTCAAACACAAAATGTAAATAAACTTGTACATTCTCTTCTCATCCCTTCAATCATGTTTGCACAAAATAAACTTTCACAAAATACCAACCTTACAACAAGTATGAAAAGGGCTCCCTAGGAGTACCTAGGATGTTTTGGGTGCCTAACACCTTCCCATTGCATAACCAACCCCCTTACCCAGATCTCTGTTTCTTTTACTAGTTTTTTGCTAAAACTTGTAGGTTTTTGTTCGCTTTCTAACCATTCCTTTGGATAAATAGAAGTGCGGTGGCGACTCGACTTGTATGATTTACCTTGGATTTAGTCAATATCTCTAATGGTAACGAATACCCCACTACACCATAAGATCTCCCTCATTAATTGAGGTGGCAAATCTGATGGCCAAGCGCCCACTTTCCATGATGCACTGCAGTCAACGCGTCACACACTTGGTAATCAGAACCAATGGCTAAGATTAAAACAATTTAAATGGATCCTGTGGTTGAGAGGTGTGACAACACACCACCAGAGTTAGGGCTCCAGTCTTCTTCTTTGGTGGACCTCACCGAACTGGTCCACCACTAACCATCACCAAAATGAAAAACAAGGACATGGATTCAATGAAAAATAGCTCAAGAGCTCGAATTCGGCCTCAATTTTCTCCAATTCCAAGTATATAAAAAGATACATGAATTTGAATTTTGAGGATCATGAACTGATTTGCTTCGATTTGACCTCAAAGCAACTCAATCTTCTTAACTACATTGGTAGGACTTCAGCCAACCAAAAATCATAAAGAATAGTGAAGAATTGAGGGAGAATCGAAGAGATGAAAATTCTAGAAAATTACCTTCGAGGGAGCTTCAAACTTGCTTGATCTTGATTCCAATTGTGTTTGGCTTTGTTTCAGAAGCTTGTAAGAAGTGATTAGGATCAAGAAATAGCATGGACTCTTGGAGTTTCAATCTCAAAACAGATGGAGATTTGAAGCTCGATTTTCAAATGAAAACCTTAAAGAATATCCTTTAATGGTGAGAGTTTGGATTGCAGGTTCAAAGCTTGGGCATGAGGTCCTCAATTCTAAGCAATGAGGGTTGTATTTATAGCCAAAGATATTCATTTCTACACACTTCCAAAAATTGCCAATTTTAGTAATTCTCTTTGCATGCATGCATGGGCGTGTGATAGGCCCATCAAGTGATGTATTCAGGTCCAAAAATGAGTGATAATCATGTTGAAATCATGTCATGTGGCCATGCATTTGTGTATGAAATGTGGTAGTGAAAATCATCCAAATGGTACCTCACATTGCACTCATGTGCAAGTCCTTCATTTGTTGGCCAAATGAGGTGATTTTGGACTTTTTAGAAAGGTGAGATCAAGGGGGAAAACTTTCATGTTGAACACTTTTTCATTTGAAGCTTGGATCATGATGAATTTTGAGGTGGAATTTTGGGAAATCAAACATATTTGAAAATTTTCTAAGTCTCAAGTCAAATGTTCACTTCTTCCATCTTGAATAACTCTTTCTATTGGCTTCAAATGAAAAACGTTCCTTCATCAAAGTTGTAGAACTTTAAAATCTATTCATTTTGGTCACAAATTTGACCTCATTTGGATTTGCATGAAAGAGTTATGCATTTTAGAAGTTGAGGAAAATCACTTATTCAATGGTATTGGCCCAAAATGACCTATAATGTTTCCTCTTGGCAAATGCATTTGCAAGTTGAATTTGAACTTCCTCCAAACATAAAAGTTGAAGTATACGTCTTGAATTTGATCATGGAATTTTAATGGCTTTCATATCATAAAAATTTAGCAAGTTATGGTCTTGTGAAGTTGACCTTCAAACTAGGGGTCAAGCAAAATGACCTATAATCTTTCACCATAAAGGATGAGCTTACAAGCAAAAATAGCTCTTGACTTATACATGAAAGTTGTTTAGAATGTCATTTTGAGTAACTTTTATCTTGGAATAATTTTCATATGACAACAATTGTAGGAGATAGGGTCTAGAGAACCCCCGTTTTGACCAGTTAACTTTCTCTGGTCAACCACCATGAACCAACTTGCTAGCTTGATATTCTCTTGACTTTTGGGACTCATGAAGGATCATATATGAATAAGATGATATAGTATGAAATATCCCTTGAAATATTTGATCAATTGTTGAAGAAACTTGTTGAAGAAGTCACACAAGATACCTAGATGAATTAGGGTTTCCAAGGCAAACAAACTCCAAACTCTTGATGATTTCTTGATCAAAATGATATGTGAAGAACATAGGGATCCATATATGATTCTTAGAGCCAATGTGAGCCATTTATTGATTTAACTCTTTGCATTAAGGGTCTCAAACCCTAGATATAAGCTTGGTAGAGCATGGGTGATCACACACACTACCCACAAAAGTAACAAATTATACATTGACATATTTTTTGTATTTTTGTTAGTGAATAATGAAAAAAAAGTATGATACAATCAAAAGTGTGCTTGGTGATCTCTCCCAATGCAAACCTAGTGAATGAGGGGGAAGGAGGATACCAAGGTGTAATCCCAATGCCAATGCATATGATGAGATAACATGAGGGACCTTAGGGTCAAAATTTGGGGTCTTACAATTGCCCTTATTTAAGGTCATTCTAGTTGAGGAGGCAAATATTAAAATCTTCGTATCGACTCAGTGGAATGGGCTTAAGTAACAACATGCAGAAACAAATTTTGGTCCCTAAGAGACCTCATGATGCATATGATATGAATGTTAAAAATAATTTCTCTAGGGAAACTGTTTCCACAAAGGAAAAGAATCCCAAGAGACTGAAAGTTCACAGGTGTATAACACATTCCATAAGGAAAACTCACTAGGGATACAGAGACTCTAGGGAAAAAGTTGTGTAGGCCAGACTAGGACTTAGAAACTGCTGAGTACACGAGGGTAATTCCATGAAAATAAATCAATGGAAAGACTCAGCCAGGGATAACGGGAAAATTTATAGAGGAAACGGGTAAATCAGAATAAAACTGAAATACTCGAACCAAACAGGGGATTGACGACTTTGCTGAGGAAATGCGCACTCAAACTCAGCTGGGGAAGAATGAACTTCAACATAGGAGTACCAGAAGTATATTATCCATTACCAGTTATTGGATAGGAGGATAACATAATATGACAGAGAGACATCCGTTACCAGTTAGGGTAAACATATCAAGGATGACTCGATGAGGAAATAAGGTATGTTCGTCACCGGCTACTGGGTAAGAACAACCTGTTAGGGAAAATATCAAATAGGATTTACAACTACCTACTACTGGGCAGAAGACCAAAGAAAGAGAATTTATGTCACTGGTTAAAGTCAACATATCAAGGATAAACTCAAGGGGAAGAATATTTGTCATCAGTTAGGGGATCAGAAAAATAATGTCACCAAATCTGTATGGGGAAGAATAATGTCACCATAGTAGGGGATCAGAAAAATAAGGAATCAAAAAATGCGATAATAATGCATAATGAAATATCTGATGTACGAATGTATATGTATATGTATATGTATATGTATATGTATATGTATATGTATATGTATATGTATATGTATATGTATATGTATATGTATATGTATATGTATATGTATATGTGTATGTATATGTATATGTATATGTGATTGATGATTATGCTGACAAAACAATCACAAAGGGTACAAATGTCACTGATCTGAATCATCACTACAACACTCAGCTAAGCTCGACAGGATGGAGGCATCAACTGGAGAAAAAGTTAAGGATGAACATAAATCACCCATCTCTGAATATCTCAAATTCTACCGAGGAAGATGAAAAGATCTGCTGAGGATCTGATTCATCAGCTCTGCGGGGAATTTTAGATCAAAGGACCAAAAATACTGCTCAAGAATCAGTGATGGAAGGGATCAGGAGTGAACTTCGCTGGCAACCTGAGGGGAACAAAATCTTTTGCTGGATTTATGCAAACCGTTGAGAATATGCGCCTACAACTCAGCTGGGGAGGCGATGACAAAACATGGCCGAAGAAATTGAATTGTCGTTGTGGAGGAAAAAGTGATCAAACTAACTGCTTGGGGAAGACCAACAGTGTTCCACACTTTCAAGACTTACCAGTTCTCAGACTGCTGTTGATATTCCTTACTGAAATCGATTGCTTTTTAAAAGTAATTGCTTTTATTATTTTAAGAAAAAATGATTTTTATTTTTATTGATTTAAATATTTCAAAATTATCATCATAAAAATTCAATTCTATTTAGCTAAAAGATAAATAAGAGTAGGATCAATTGCATAAAAAGCTCAACTTTATTTAATAGAATGGTAGTCTGTAAATGACAAGACTCCATAGATCTTTACAAAAGTTGAAAAATGGTAATTTACATGGAAAAGGGCTACATTGAATACAATGATCACTAATCCTTTCACCAATTTCAATATCCATAATGCTCTTGGCTTCGATTGAGAATGATGAATCCGAGTTGACTGACCTGCTTAAGACCGGAGGTCAACCGAGTGCAGTTACTTGCCATAATCGCTAATTTTTTTTTTGCATAAATTTCCCCAAGATGGGGTACTCAATCTATCGGGATAAGATTTTTCTATTTTATGTCTCTAATTTTTTCCTGGATCGCCCTTTCGGGTTTTCAATCCACCGAGACGCTCATTTTTGCCTAAGCCGCCCTTTGGGGTTTTCAACTTAGTGAGTTGTCCTTTTATTTTTTAGGCAAAGTATTTCTTGACTGCATCAACATTCACAGGATGTATGAACTCTTCATCATCCATAGTTGTAAGAATCAAAGCACCGTCTGAAAAGACTCTCTTAACAACATATGAGCCTTCATAGTTAGGAGTCCATTTTCCCCTAGCATCTGGTTTGAAAGATAGAATCTTCTTGAGCACAAGGTCACCTTCTCTAAACACACGAGGCCTGACCTTCTTATCAAAAGCTTTCTTCATTCTCTGCTGATACAACTGACCATGACACATGGCAGTAAGCCTTTTCTCTTCAATCAAATTCAGCTGATCATACCTGGTCTGACACCATTCAAAACTCGCAGTGATGGGATCTCAACTTCTATTGGGAGCACAACTTCCATACCATAAACAAGTGAGAAAGGGGTTGCCCCTGTTGAAGTGCGAATGGATGTACGATACCCGTGCAAAGCAAATGGGAGCATCTCATGCCAATCCTCGTATGTCACAACCATTTTTTGAATGATCTTCTTAATATTCTTGTTCGCAGCTTCAACAACCCCATTCATCTTAGGTTTGTAGGAAGAAGAATTATGATGTGTAATCTTAAAGTCTTTGCAAAGAGCTTCCACCATATTATTTTTCAAGTTCGATCCATTGTCAGTAATGATCTTACTTGCCATGCCATACCGACATATAATCTGATTCTTGATAAACCTCACAACAACTTTCTTGGTCACATTTGCATATAATGTCGCTTCAACCCACTTTGTGAAGTAATCAATAGCCACCAAAATGAAGCGATGTTTGTTCGAAGCTTTAGGCTCAATCATGTCAATCATATCGATTCCCCACATGGGGAAGGGCCATGGAGACGAAATGACATTCAACAGTGTTAGAGGAACATGAATCTTATCTGCATATATTTGACACTTGTGGCATTTCTTCACAAACTTGCAACAGTCAGATTCCATTGTCAGCCAATAGTAACCTGCTCTCAACATCTTCTTAGCCATAGCATGTCCATTGGAATGAGTATCAAAGGAACCTTGATGGACTTCAGTCATCAACAGGTCTGCTTCGTGTCTATCCATGCATCTGAGCAAAACCATATTGAAGTTTCTTTTGTACAGCACATCACCCTTCAGATAGAAGTTTCCAGCTAATCTTCTCAAAGTCTTCTTATCTTTCAAAGATGCTCCATGCGGGTAGATCTGTCTTTGGAGAAAACATTTGATATCAAAATACCATGGCTTTTCATCTTTGACTTCTTCAACAACAAACACATGAGTTGGCCTATCAAGACGCATCACAATCAGATTAGGGACTTCATTCCAGAACTTTACCACTATCATTGAAGCCAACGTTGCAAGAGCATCTGCCACAATCATTACAGCTAGACGTCAAGATATTTGATTCTGAGATCAATGGCCTCTTCAAGCCCCATAATGCAAGCTTCATACTCAGCCATATGGTTCGTACACTTGAAAGTTAATCTAGTTGTAAATGGAAAATGAGTGCCTTGAGGAGTAATAATCACTTCCCCAATGCCATTACCATATTGATTAACAAGTCCATCGAATACCATGCCCCAATAGGGACTAGGTTATGGCCCTTCTTCAAGCAATGGTTCATCACAATCTTTCATTTTCAGGTACAAGATCTCTTCGTTAGGAAAATCATTATGCACTGACTGATAGTCTTCAATCGGTTGATGAGCCAAATGGTCGGCCAAGACACTACCTTTGATAGCTTTCTGAGATCGGTATTCAATATCATACTCTGATAACAACATCTGCCAACGGGAAATCCTCCCAGTTAAAGCAGGCTTCTCGAAAATATACTTGATTGGATCCATTTTGGATATCAACCAAGTAGTATGATTCAACATATACCGGCGTAGACGCTTAGCAACCCAAGCTAATGCGCAAAAAGTCTTTTCAAGCATAGAATACCGAGTCTTGTAGTCGGTGAACTTCTTACTGAGGTAGTAAATAGCATATTCTTTCTTTCCAGTTTCATCTTGCTGACCAAGAATTTCGTCAAGAAGAGTCAAATACATGATCAAAGGTTTTCCTTCAACAGGTGGAGACATAATCGGAGGCTCAAGTAGATACTCTTTAATACTGTCAAAAGCTTTTTGACAGTCTTCGGTCCAATCACAAGACTGATCTTTCCGAAGAAGCTTGAATATAGGCGTACATGTGGCAGTCATATGCGATATAAATCTTGAGATATAATTCAAGCGGCTGAAAAAACCTCTGACTTGCTTCTCAGTTTTGGGGGCAGGCATCTCTTGCATTGCTTTGACCTTGGCAGGTTCAACTTTAATACCCTTCTCGCTGACAATAAAGCCCAACAACTTACCAGAACGAACACCTAAAGTACACTTATTGGGATTCAAGTGGAGTTTGTACTTCCTCAAACGCTGGAATAACTTCAACAAATGTTCAATATGTTCTTCTTCATCACTTGATTTGGCAATCATATCATCAACATATACTTTAATCTCTTTATGCATCATATCATGAAAAAGAGTGGTCATAGCTCTCTGGTACGTTGCACCAACATTCTTTAAACCGAAACGCATCACTCTATAACATAATGTTCCCTAGGGTGTAATGAATATGGTCTTTTCCATATCTTCGGGTGCCATCTTGATTTGATTATAACCTTAAAATCCGTCCATAACTGAAAAGACTTTAAATTTAGTTGTATTGTCTACCAACATATCAATGAGTGGCAGAGGAAAATCATCTTTCGGAGTAGCTTTGTTCAAATCTCTATAATCAACACACATGCAGACTTTTGCATCCTTCTTAGGAACATGCACAATATTGGCCACCCACTGTGGATATTCGGAGGTTACAAGAAAACCAGCATCAATCTGTTTTTGCACTTCCTCTTTGATCTTCATTGCCATATCAGGTTGAGTTCTCCTAAACTTCTGCTTGACCGGCGGGCATTCTGGCTTTAACGGCAATCTATGCTCCACAATCTCAGAATCCAGACCAGGCATGTCTTTATAGGACCAAGCAAACACATCTGAATATTCTCGAAGAAAATCAGTCAACCCCTTCTTAGCCTCTGGACACAGTTGAGACCCAATCTTGACTTCCTTCACATCATCTTTGGAACCCAAGTTGACTAACTCAATCTGCTCTTCGAACGACTGAATGGCTTTTTCCCCGTGCTCAAGTAGACGATACAATTCATTAGATACTTCTTTATCAGTCTCTTCCTTAGCCTCAAACACAGGGAAATCAAAGTTTGGAGAGGGAGTAGAATCATTGTATTCAATGGGTTTGGGAACAAACCTGCATAATGATTTGATATTTTGATTTTAGAGAAGTGAATTGTCACAAAATATTATGCAGATGGACAATTATTTATTTATTTATGTTTTTTGTGATTACCATTTTCATAAAGGCAAAAAGTAAAAATAAATCATCATATATGTGGATGAATAGAATTGTATTTTATTAATGATAATTGAGAAATGTCTAACAATGTTCACTTCTCCGTTAGGCATAGGAGAAGGATTTTTCTTAAAACATGGAAAACAAATTACTTAGAGCGATGGACAATAACATGAACATTAACAGCAACCCAATTGTTACAAGTCTTGCCATGCCTCACAAAGTTGGCGCAGTCTTCGTCTTCATCATCGTCAATTACAGCAGCTGAGTGTTGTTCATTACCATGAATGAACCCTCCACTATGGAAACTTGGTTGTACTTCTTCAACTTTGTTACTGAACGACCCATGTTGAAATCCCAATCTGGCTCTATTCTTGTTATAGGAAACTTCTATCATACGGCCCCACTGATTTATACTGCCTGCCTCAATAGCTTTCTGAGCGTCTTTGAAAGAAGACATGGGTGCCCTGGTTTTCTTCACCTCAGCAATAGACAAGGCTTGTAATGGAGTCCTAACCTCTTCCTCAGCTTCAACATATGTAAAAGATGATAGATGGCTCACCAAGAGTGATTTCTCTCCACCAAAAATGACAAGCTTGTCGTTCTTCACAAATTTCAATTTCTGGTGCGAAGTAGACGTTACAACTCTTGCTTCATGAACCCATGGCCTCCCCAATAAGAAGCTGTAGGTCGGGTGGATGTCCATTACTTGAAAAGTAATATGGAAATCACTCAGACCTATCTTGACTGGAAGGTCCACTTCTCCAATGACAATTTTTCGAGAACCATCAAACGCTTTGATGATCATGCCATTATATCTCATCGGGGCGCCTTGATAGGATAACCTGGAAAGAGTTGACTTCAGGAGTACATTCAAAGAAGAACCAGTATCAACCAACACATTGGACAACGTATCCTCCTTGCAGTTCATCAAAATATGGAGCGCCAAATTGTGATTCCTGTCTTCCTCAGGAAGCTCTTCATCACAAAAACTCAGATTGTTACAAGAAGTAATGTTAGCCATAATGTGGTCAAATTTATCCACAATTACATCATGCTCAACGTAGGCTTGCTCTTACACTTTTTGCAATGCTTCTCTATGCACTTCAGAATTCATCAACATAGACAACACTGAAATCTTCGACGGAGTTTGGAGTAGTTTCTCCACCATATTAAATTCACTTTTCTTGATTAATCGTAGTACCTCATGATCATCATTAGGCTTTAGCTTGCGTGATTCACTAGATTGACAAACTGGAGCACTAACAGGATTCACCACAGGTACATCCACCTTCTTACTGACTGCAGCCTCTTCTACATCCTTTGGAAAGATTGGGCCAAACACACGACCACTACGGGTCACCTTCGCAATATCAGTTATATTCACCACAGAATCTGTCCTAGGCAATGGAACCTCTTGACCATTTTCCACCATGGTGGCATTATACTGATAAGGCACAGCTTTATCGGATGTATATGGGACAGGGCCCGCTAACCATATTACCAACGGCGATACCGATCTATTGACACTGTTGCTGCTGCTACTATCAAATTGAATTACTACCCGCTCATGGGTCTGAAACATTGGTACTATCACATTGACATCATCTACCTCTCTTGACTGATAAACTTGGATAAGCCCTTCATCCATCAATCTCTAAATGTCCCTCTTGACAATGACACATCCTCGAGGTTCACACTACATACCACACAACCATCATGGTCATGTTCACAATCACTGATCCAACATATGTCTCTATGAATTGCAACCAAAGACTGTCTGATATGGCGAACATCATAAACCTTATATTCTCTAGGACAACCATCTACCATATTGACAGAAGCATTACCATGAGTGGGCAACGAATTGGCTTTTACATTTGGCGCACGGTCCTCAAAGGACACCATCCCACTATTCACAAGTTTTTGTACCTCATACTTCAACGGGTAACAGTTCTCAATATCATGGCCGGGAGCTCCATGATGAAAGGCACGACGAAGTTCAGGCTTATACCACCATGGATGTGGCTCGGGAATTTGAGGTGGATTTCTTTGTTGAAGTAGGTTCTTGAGAACCAAAGAAGGATATTGTTTGGCGTATGATATAGGAATAGGTTCAAAAGAGACCTTCTTCCTCTCGAAGTTTTGTTGTTGATTATTATTGTTGTTGTTGTTGTTGTTGTTGGTTCTTTGTTGCAGTTGTTGTTGACGTTGTTGTTGCTGAATTGAAACTGATTGATTGTTAGAATTGTTTGAAAATACTAGAATTATTGATGAAACTTGATGTTGATGCTGACGCGGTTGAGGATTTCTTCTAACATGAGGCCTCATCTGTCTCCCCACGGCCACTGCATTGGTTTCCCCTTCCTTCTTTCTGGAAAAACCACTTTCATACTTCTACGAGACGACACCTCTTCCATAGACAAACATCCCTCACGGACTCCTTCTTCTAACCTCATCCCCATGGTTACCATCTCGGTAAAGTCACTAGGGGCACTGGCAATAATGTGCTCGTAATAAAACGAACCCAGGGTCTTCAGGAAAATCTTCGTCATCTCCTTCTCTTACAATGGAGGATTAATCTGAGCAGCAAGTTCCCTCCATCTTTGAGTGTATTCTTTAAACGTCTCCATATCCTTTTGAGACATAAACCTCAGATGGTCTCTATCAGGTGCCATATCCACATTATATTTGTATTGTTTCACAAAAGCCTCACCCAAATCGTTGAACGTGCGAACACTTGCACTGTCTAGCCCCATATACCATCTCAGAGCAACACCAGTCAAACTGTCTTGAAAGTAGTGAATCAATAACTGATCATTATCAGTTTGAGTTGACATCTTTCTGGAATACATAACAAGGTGGCTCAGTGGACAAGTATTTCCCTTATACTTTTCAAAGTCATGGACTTTGAATTTCATCGGGATCTTCACATTGGGTACTAGGCAAAACTCAGCAACACTTTTCCCAAACATATCCTTTCCTCTCAATGTTTTCAATTCCTTTCGCGGATCGAGGAACTGATCCTTCATTTCATCCATTTTCTCATAAACATCTGGGCCATCAGACGACTCAGAATGGTAGATGGTGTCCTCAACACGAGGCAAGGTATGAACAACTAGAGGTGGCACAAACATGACCGGTCTAGATGTCGACATAAAAGCAAATGTGGGTGCAAACCCTTCAGACATGAAATTTAGTGGCATCCCCCACGGGAATCCAACAGGCATAGTTGGACCGGATTGAGTAGCAGCAGTAGGAATGGTTGAGGTAGCAACCTCGGAGATGACAGTCCTCTGGGGAGGCGTTGCGGGAGTTGGTGAAGACTGATTATGCGGAGAAAGAACATACTCCATCATGGTGTAAGACCCTAATTTTGACCCTAAGATCCCTCATGGCATCATATTATTACACTTTGCATTTGCCTCAAGGATCATAACATCTTGGCTCCTTAACCCTTGGGTTGGGACTTGTGTGAGTTGGTTTGAGACCACAAAGCATGCTTGAATTGTATATTATTGCTTTTCTTATTTTTTTTACTAACCAAAATCACAAAAATATGTCACTAACATCTTTTGTTTTGTAGCTTGAGCAATCATGTGATCCAAGGCTCCTAGGAGGCCCCTATGCTCATTGAAATGGCCAGATGAAGTTGAAAGCAAGAATGACAATGGTTCCCAAAGATCTCATTCATCATATATGCCTCCCAAGTATCTCAATTTGTCAATTTGATCAAGATAAACCAAAGGGCTTGAGGATTGTTTCCCAAGGAAACCCTAATTCAACTGTGCATCAACTGTGCCTTGCTCATGAAGCAACCTCAACCCATGATCAAATAAAATCAAGGGAAGTTCTTTAATTCATCATTTCATGCATATTTGAGCTTATGTGAGTGTCCTCAATCATCAATTCATCAAGATTTGAAGTTTGGACTTGAGAAGTTGATCAGTCAATTCATCTGACTATTTTGAAATCCACTGAGACCTAAATTTTGATGTGTTTGTCAAATGAAGATGACCCCAAGAACAAAAAATGTTCTTAAGAACCATATGAGAAACTTTCATGTTCATAAAAAATTGATTTGAAGCTTGGAAGGTCATCATTCATTTCAAAACATTATAGGTCATTTTGACTGAAACCCTAATTTTGGGTCAACTTCCCAAGGACACAACTCACTCATTTTTCATGATTTTGAGGTGGGATCAAATGCATTGGAAATTTTAAGATGTCTAATTCATTTTTTATGTTTAATAAAGTTTGATAATCCTAAAATAAACATATGTGATAATACAAAACATTATAGGTCACTTTGGACCAAAGCCATTGAATCTTGAAAAAGTCCAACTTCAAGTGCCCATAACTTTCTCATCAAATATCCAAATGATGCAAAATTTAAGTCCAAATTTATTGTCTGGAAAAGAGATACAACTTTTATATTTAAGGTTTTGTCATTTGAATCTTGAATCATTGAAAAAGAAGGGCTCGAAGTTGGTCCATTTTGGCAAAATTTCCATGTATATGTTTTGCACATTGAACTTCATGGCCTGTTTTCATAAATTTCCCAATCCCAAATGGATTTTTGTTCAACATAACAATTGTTACTCATGTCAAGACCTTTCCAACCATTACCCACATGACCATGTTTCAATTTGGCAAGGTGCATTTTCGAAGAGGTGAAAGTTTATGTGCATTTATGGAAACTATGTGAGAACTTTGTGCACAAGCCATTTCCATCAGAACTGCACGTCCAAATTCATTTTGCTGATGTTTAGCTTGCATTTACAATTGAGTTTGGGCCTCACATGCGCTTGTACAGGCCCATGCATGGAGGATCCAAACTCATGCACACATGATTTTCCATGACTTACATCACCTTGTGCTATAAATAGAGATGCTCAGCTTCATTCCAAACCAACCTTAAGGCGCCTTACATGCTGCAGAACTGAATCCCCACACCTCACCTAAAGGAATTTTGCATTTCACTTTCATTTTTTCAGTTTCAATTTTCAACTTCCTTGGTTGATTATTGAACTCTAATTCCTTAGCCTAGCTCTATTTCCATCTCAAGAACACACTGCTATCAAGAATTGGGAAGGATCGAGCCTCATAGAGCTGCACTTCAAAGGCTGTTGTTCAAACTTTTTCCATTCGAATCTCACTGGATCTTGCTCATTTCTTGTGTTTGTTGACTCCTTTAAAGTCCTCTCATAAGAGGCAATTGAATTGTGTATTTAATTTCATGAATCCATCAAGTTCAGTTTGAACTCCATGATTTTCTATCTCTGATTTCTCCTTCTATGAGAGTCTAGAGAAGAAACCAATCGCACAGGGGTGATGTACATCACCCCAGCTTTCCAGTGATATGAGGATCGCATGTTTTCATCAAGTTTTCATAACCTGCAACTTCCACCGGAGCTAACATGCTCGTCGGAGAAGACGGTGGTGTACACCACCGTCCCCATTGTCAGATTTCATTTGGAGCGTTTGATTGCATTTCCAGCTTGAATTGTGGCCTTAAGATCTTATGACTTTTAATAATGCCATGTGTTTCTCATTTGACTTGGGACCATCATGCGCGCGCGCCTCACAGTCCTCTGATCATCCATCTCATTTAATGAGATTGATCCAACGCGCCAGGCTTTTTGCATTTTCTGATTTAATTCATTTTAATTTGTTAATTTCATTTTATTTCAAAAATTCATATCTCTTTCATTTTAAATCCAAAAAATATGGGACCAATTGCATTATTTCCCTTTTTAATTCTAGTTTCTGAAAATGATTTTTAATATTTTTTATTTTGCCATTTGATATTTTTTGTGAATTTTCTCTTTTCTGGTTATTTTTAATTCATTTTAAATAGTTTCTAATATTCAAAAAAATGCAAAAATATTTTCTTAACATCTTTGAATGATGATGAATCTATGAAAAATATTCTCATCAATTTCTTAATTGATTTGAGATTTATTTGAGATTTTAGTTCAATTATGTTATTTTTTATTCGTTTTTAATTGTTTAAACATAGTTTCTGGTTTCCAAAAATGCTGAATTTTTTTGTCAAACTTGGTTTGACCTTGTTGAACTTAGGATGAGTCATTTGGACTTTTCCAAGTTGATTTGAGATGGATTTGAAGTTTGACCTTTAATTGTTTATTTTAATTCAAGTATTATTTTAATTCTCAAAAATACCAAAAATATTTTATTTGTTTCTTGACTTCTAAACTTCATCTTGCTTCTGTTTACCATTGATTGACTTTGATTCTATTCATGTTTGATCAATGTGTGTTGGATATTTCATTTGGATTTCAATTTATGTACATTCTTATTCTTCTTCTTCTTCTTCTTCTTTTTTCTTTTGATCAATGAGTTAAAGATTGGTGGTTAGCCTTGACATATGAGAGGCTTAACCTTCCTTGATCCAAATATAATTCATCTTGATCAAAGATCAAGTGAATGGCTTTACATTAAGGATAGGTTGCTTCTTGGTCAAGCAAAAAACCTAAATCAATACAATATCATTCTTCTTTTCTTTTGGCATGGCAAGTTGTAGGAGCTTGGCTTACTAGTCATGGTCTCTAACTTGTGTTTGTTGCCTATAGTTTTATTGACCGGACTCAGATAGGTGTGACTACTACATTAGTCCACTTACGATTGCTTAACATAGCGCTAAATTGCCTTATGGCACACTAACACTAACTACTAATGACTAACTTTTAATTCAAGTCATTTAATTCTTACAATTTACTTTTGTGCAATTTAATATTCTTGTACATTAATTCATTTGCTTTTGCCCTTTGCTCACTTGAGCTCATGTTTATGTTAATTCAATTTGCCTTTTGCTCACTTGAGCACATTATTGTGTATATACTATTGTGCTTGTTTTGTTTGTGTGAACCCAATGAAAATGGAGAAAAGGACTTAGATTTTAGGACCTTACCTATGCAAAAAAGAAAATGGAGTCAAAGAGCAACTAGGGCTCATGCCTTTAGAATGCTATAAAAGAAGAAAAATGTCAAAGAGCAACTAGGCCTCATGCCTTTAGAAGAAGACATGGAAATGACTTAATTCTAAACTCACTCTTATCCATTCTTTGTTTGTATTGTGGAACTTTTTGATTTGTATGTTCTTGTGTGTTAGGGATCCCAAACTTGCCAAGTGGAAGAACCATTGTCATGAGCATCCAAAGTGAGAGATTCAAAAGCCATTGGAAGATTCCTAGGAACTTGATTGTTATTTGCTTGATTGCTTGAGTTATTTGCTTATTGCTTGCTAATTCCAAAGGAAAGGGAACAACTTGGATCATCACTATGATCTCAAGAAGGGAACTCCAATGTGGTAATATTTCTCCTCCTTCACCTTTGCATGTTTAGGACTTAGCCATTCTTCTTCTTCCCTCCATTCTAACCCAAGCCAAACTTTTGTGCAAACATTAACATTGCCTTTCAAAATTAGCAACCTAAGCACTATGCTTTTGATTTTTCAAACTTCTTTTCATAACACTTATTTTGAATTGAATTCTAAGTCAACTTTGACCTTACTTTGCAAATACTTTTCATTGGTAAAAACAACTTACTCAATTGTTTTTGTGGTTTCAATGGCGACTTCTTACCAAAGCTTTTCATAAACATTGGCTATTAGGTTTGAGTTATCCTGGAGGTTGATATAATACTCACCTATATCCTTAGTGATGGACTATAAGTCTTCCATGCTTATTATAGGGTGAACCCCTCACTAGCATGTTGAAGCTCTCCTCACATGGTGGATTTGTGGTTTTAGGTTGAGTTTTCTCCCTTTGATAACAAAATACCTTAAGGGTTTTGACCAATCAATTCACCAACTTCTTTTGAGATTTTTACCCCGAACTACGAGATTTTGATCCTAATCTTTTTTAAGATGGTACGTAGGCAATGGGTTTATCCATTCAAACACAAAATTGTAAATAACTTGTACATTCTTTTCTCATCTCCCCAATCATGTTTGCACAAATATTTTCAAAAATACCAACATACCTTACAATATTTGTAAAAAGGGCTCCCTTAGAGTACTAAGGATGTTTTGGGTGCTTAAAACCTTCCCATTGCATAACCAACCCCCTTACCCAGATCTTTGACATTTTTATTAGTTTTTGATTTGATAAAACTTCTCGGTTTTTGTTCGCTTTCTAACCTTTCCTTTGGATAAATAGAAGTGCGGTGGCGACTCGAATTGTATGATTTACTTTTGATTTAGTCAATAAATCTAAAGGTAACGAATACCCCGCTACACATGGCAATCAAGCAAGCAATCTCATCCTTCAGTTCTCTGTTCTCTTGTTCCAAATGCTCCATAATTCTAGGTTGATTAACACGAGTGTTGTATCGGTGAGTCAGCTTGGTTGAAGCACAAAAGACTAACTGATAAGACATCTGGCTGAAGAAAACCTGTTATGCAAATGATGCATGAAATGCAAGGTTTTTGTTTGTTTTTTTAATTTCAAGGAACACATGAAGTTCTATTTGCAAATATATTCAAATAATAATAGTAATAACAATTTGATTAACCATAAAATCTCTTTTTATTTATAAAATTTGGAAGGATTCCACTGAGTACAATTTCAGAAACCAAAGTACAAATACAAGAGAAAAGGAAACTAATCATCCTAAGGATCCCCAAACAACAATGTCAAGTGATCTGGTTGTAGGCGTGTACTTCCTTCGGATGCGTCGGATCTCGGTCTCAAAAGATGTCTTCATCTGAGCCTTCTCAAGGACAAGCTGATCAACAATCTTCTTCCAAGCACCGGAAGGCTAAGGCATACTAGAGGAAGATGGACCCTATGGCTCCCTCTGTCTCTTCACGACTCGGTCTTTAAGAAGTTCAATAAGTGCGTCCTTGCCCTTTGACTCAAGCTATAACTCATGCTTTCGACTTAAATCATGGAACCACTCTTCCCATATATCTCTCTCTTGCTTCATCTTGGCGAGTGCGTCTTCCAACTCCTCTACATCTTGATTAGGGAGAGTTAATGGCTCAGCCACAACCAAAGACATTGGTCTCTCACATGCATACGGCATCTTCAATTCCAAAGCTCTCTTCTTCACCCAAGTAGTATAAGCTTCCAAAGCTACACAGTTGCACGAACCAAACTCAGATCTTCCTTTCCTATGCACATTATTCCAAGCATGTATCATTAGATCTCACTCATTAATTGAGGTAGAAGATCTGATGGCCAAGCGTGCGCGTTCCATGATGCACTACAGTCAACGCGTCACATACTTGGTAATCAGAACCAAGGGCCAAGATTAAAACAATTTAAATGGATCATGTGGCTTAGAGGTGTGACAACATACCACCGGAGCTAGGGCTTCGGTCTTCTTCTCCGGTGGACCTCACCGGACTGGTCCACCATCAACCATCACCAAAATGAAAAACAAGGACATGGATTCAAAGAAAAAATGCTTAAGAGCTCGAATCTAGCCTCAATTTTCTCCAATTTCAAGTATATAAAAAGATACAGGGATTTGAATTTTGAGGATCATGAACTGAGTTGCTTCGATTTGACCTCAAAGCAACTCAATCTTCTTGCCTACATTGGTAGGACTTCAGCCAACCAAAAATCACAAAGAATAGTGAAGAATTGAGGGAGAATCGAAGAGATGAAAATTCTGGAAAATTACCTTCGAGGGAGCTTCAAACTTGCTTGATCTTGATTCCAATTGTGCCTGGCTTTGTTTCAGAAGCTTGTAGGAAGTGATTAGGATCAAGAAATAGCCTGGACTCTTGGAGTTTCAATCTCAAAACAGATGGAGATTTGAAGCTCGGTTTTCAAATGAAAACCTTGAAGATTATCCTTTAATGGTGAGGGTTTGGATTGCAGGTTCAAATCTTGGGCATGAGGTCCTCAATTATGAGCAATGAGGGTTGTATTTATAGCCAAAGATATTCATTTCCACACACTTCCAAAAATTACCAATTTCAGTAATTCTCTTTACATGCTTGAATGGGAGTGTGATAGGCCCATAAAGTGAAGTATTCAGGTCCAAAAATGAGTGAGAATCACGCTGAAATCATGTCATGTGGCCATGCATTTGTGTATGAAATGTGGTAGTGAAAATCATCCAAATGGTGCCTCACATTGCACTCATGCGCAAGTCCTTCATTATTTTACCAAATGAGGTGATTATGGACTTTTTAGAAAGGTGAGATAAAGTGGAACAACTTTCATGTTGAACACTTTTTCATTTGAATCTTGGATCATGATTAATTTTGAGGTGGAAGTTTGGGAAATCAAACATATTTGAAATTTTTCTAAGTCCCAAGTCAAATGTTCACTTCTTCCACCTTGAATACCTTTTTCTATGGACTTCAAATGAAAAATGTTCGTTCATAAAAGTTATATCTCTTTCAAATATATTCAATTTGGTAAAAAGTTTGACCTCATTTGGATTTGGCATGAAGGAGCTATGCATTTTAGAAGTTGAGGAAAATCACTAATTCAATGGTATTGGCCCAAAATGACCTATAATGTTTCCTCCTGGCACATGCATTTTCAAGTTGAATTTGAACTTCCTACAAACATCAAAGTTGAAGTATACATCTTGAATTTGATCATGGAATATGAATGGATTTCATCTCATAAAAAATGAGCAAGTTATGGTCTTAGGATGTTGACCTCTAAACTAGGGTGCATACAAAATGACCTATAATCTTTCACCATAAAAGATGACCTTCCAAGAAAAACTAGATCTTGACTTCAACATGAAAGTTGTTTGGAATGTCATTTTTAGTAACCTTTCTCTTGTAATAATTTTCATATGACAAATATTGTAGGAGATAGGGTCTAGAGAACCCCCGTTTTGACCAGTTCACTTTCTCTGGTCAACCACCATGAACCAACTTGCTAGCTTGATATTCTCTTGACTTTTGGGACTCATGGAGGATCATATATGCATAAGATGATGTAGTGTGAAATATCCCTTGAAATATTTGATCAATTGTTGAAGAAACTTGTTGAAGAAGTCACACAAGATACCCTGATGAATTAGGGTTTCCAAGGCAAACAAACTCCAAACTCTTGATGATTTCTTGATCAAAATGATATGTGAAGAACATAGGGATCCATATATGATGCTTAGAGCCAATGTGAACCATTTATTGATTTAACTCCTTGCATTTAGGGTCTCAAACCCTAGATATAAGCTTGATAGAGCATGAGTGATCACACACACTACCCACAAAAGTAACAAACTATACATTGACATATTTTTGGTATTTTGGTTAGTGAATAATGAAAAACAAAGTCTGATACAATCAAAAGTGTGCTTGGTGATCTCTCCCAATGCAAACCCAATGAATAAGGGGGAAAAAGGATTCCAAGGTGTGATCCCAATGCCAATGCATATGATGAGATATCATGAGGGACCTTAGGGTCAAAATTTGGGGTCTTACAGGGACCGATCACCAGCTCAACTGGAGATGAGACCCTCGGTCTCTACTAGGGACTAGAAATCACACAGGGAGAAACTCATCAACCAAACCGCGGATAAATGATGAACTATTAGGAAGGAAAGTAATTACCAAACCAATTGATTGGGGAAGACCAACAATGCTTCACACTTCAAGACTTACCTATTCTCAGATTGCTGTTGACATTCCTTGTTGAAATAGATTATTCTTAAAGTGTATGTTTTTTTTATTATTTTAAAGAAAAATAAATATTCATTGATTTATAAAATTACCGTCATAAAAATTAAATTTTATTTACCAGAAGTAAGTAAGAATAGAAACAATTGGATAAAAGCTCAACTTTATTTGATAGAATGGTTGCCCATAAATGACTAGACTCCATAGATCTTTATAAAGTTTGAAAATGATAATTTACATGGAAAAGAGCTACATTAAATACAATGATCACTACTCTCCCTACCAACTTCAACATCCATTGTGCCTGTCTTCAGTTGAGAATGATTAATCATAACCAAATGACTTTCTCAAAACTGCTTGCATGATTAGGACCAACCGAATGCAGTTACTTTCCATAATCCCTAATTGTTACCTAGATTTCCCGAAGGTGGGGTACTCAATCTACCAGGATAAATTTTCTGTTTTATGTCTCTAATTTTTGCCTGGATCGGCTTTTCGAGTTTTCAACTTAGTGAGTTGTTCTTTTTTTAGGCGAAGTATTTCTTGATTGCATCGGCATTCATAGGACGCGTGAACTCTTCACTGTAAGACCCCAATTTTGACCCTAAGATCCCTCATGCAATCCCATTTTAAGCATAAGCATTGGGATCATACCTTGGCATCCTCCTTACCCCTCTTTCATTGGGTTTGTTTTGAGAGATATCACCAAGTACTTTGTGATTATATCATACTTGTATTTTATCATTTCACTAACAAAAATACCAAAAATATGTCTTTGTAGTTGTCTAACTCTTTTGTAGATAGGGCATGATCTCCATTGATTTATCAAGATCACATCTAGGGTTTGAGACCCTCATGAACAAAGAGCACAACCAAGAATTGATTCAAGAATGCTTATGAACATCATATATGAGTCACAATGTTCTATACATGTTATATTGATCAAGTTTGCTTCAAGAGTTTGGGGGTGATTTGCCTTGGAAACCCTAGTTTGACTGGGTATCTTGAGTAACTTCTCCAACAAGCTATCTCACCAATTGATCAAATTTCTCAATGGACACTTCAAAATTCATCATATTATGCATATATGATCTACCATGAGCCTAGAAAGTCAAGATAATTGGAAATTAGCAAGTTGGTTGATGGTGGTTGGCTAGATGAATTCATCTGATCAAAACTGGGTCTCCCTAGACTCTATCTCCTACAATTTTCACCATATGAAAATGATTCCAAGAAAAAACTTACTCTAAATGACATCCCAAACAACTTTCATGTTAATACCTAGAGCTAGTTTTTCTTGGAAAATCATTTTCTATGTTGAAACATTATAGGTCATTTTGTCTAAACCCTAATTTGAAAGTCAACTCCCTAAGGCCATAACTTGCTCAATTTTTATGAGATGGAAGATTTCCAAGTTGAACAATCAAATTCAATGTGTCTACTTCAACTTTTATGTTTGGAGTGGGAGCTAATTCAACTTTTTTGAGCATGTGATATGAGGTTACATTATAGGTCACTTTTGACCTATACCATTGATCAAGTGATTTTTCCAAACTTCAAAAATGCATAACTATATCCTTTAAAATCAAAATGACATGAAATTGGTGACCATTTTGAATTTCTTTGAGATAGATACAACTTTGATGAAGACACGTTTCTCACTTGAAGCTCATATAAAAAGTTAAGCAAGGTGGAATATGGAGACATATGGATTGACACTTAGAAAGTTTTTGATATGTCAAATTTTTCCAAACTTCCACCTCATATTTCTCCAAGTTCCAAGATCCAAATGAAAAAGTGTTCAACATAAAACTTTTTCTTCTTTATCTCACCTTTCCAAAGAGCTGAAATGCATTCATTTTGGATGAGAAATGCATAGGCTGCGCATGGCTTAAACAGGCTGATATCATTTGGCATGGATCAATCTTCAAGCATCAATGTTCAATTGCCTTGCATTCCAAGCTTGCTTCAACATATATGAACTTCAAAGTTGGACCTTTAGCCATTATTTCATGGGCCTATACACGCCCATGCACCATTTCATCATCATTTGCCAAATTTGGAAAGTGGAAATGAGTGTGCAAATATCACTTGATTCCTCTATAAATACAGCTGCATTTGCTCAGAATTGACACACACATTGCGCCAACTTTGAATCCCCATTGAAAACCCTTCACTCTCATAGGATAAACCTGATAAAGTCATTTGAATTTGAGTTTGAATCTCCACTATTTTGGAATTCAATTCTCTAGGAATCCATTGCTTCTAAACCTTTCCATTCCCAGTCCGATGAAGCTCACCGGAGAAGACGACCGGAGCTCTGGCTCCGGTGATGATGTGTCTTGTGTCTGAACCACATGATCCATGTTTCATGTTTGAATCTGGATCGTTCCTTGTGATTACTTCATTTGCCACGCGGTTGACTCAAGTGTACATGGAACGCGCGTTTTGGATCATCAGATCTGCCACCTCAATTAATGAGGGAGATCTGATGGTCCACGTATTTTAGAAATTTCTGAATTTTATTTTTATTGAATTTTCTTCAATAATTCATATTAAATTCAACATTGATCCAAAAAATATGGGACTTTCACCAAAAAATTTCAAATATTTTTGTCTTTCATATTCTGAATTAAAATTATTTGTTGGATCATTATTAATATTTTTCATGAATTAATTGATTTTGCATTTGTTTTTAATTTTTAAAAATATTTTTAAATATCCAAAAATTATGAAATTTTTTCTTCAAGGTCCTTTGACCTTGTTTGACCTATGATAAATCTCATGGCAATTTCTTTGGTGTTTTGATGAGATTTTAGGATTTGGACAAAACATATTTGAATTTAATGCATTATTTTACTATTTTTAATTGAATAAATGTCATTTTAATTGTGTTGACCATTTGTATTGACTTATTTGAGTTTCTTATTTATTGTTGGGCCTTGGTCAAGGTTGATTTGACTTTGTCAAGTTAATATCATTGGATTTAGGGGATTGATGAAATGTACATTCCATCTCCCAAAATGAATGAATGATATTAATTTGGTAAAAGTCCTCCTTTGACCAATTTGTGATCTCATTCATCCCCTTCCCCTTCATCTAATTCCCCTTCTTCATTCATTCATTTCCATTTGGCCAATGACATCTCAAAGTCCTAATGCTAGTTGATTGAAAAATTAACATGAGTATGGATGAGATTAGGCCACACCTTTTTCATATTTTTTGTGTGTGGTATGTTTCATGAGCATAGTTCATTATACTATGTCTCCAACATGCATTAACACCAAAAGTCTATTGCCCAGCCTCAAATAGTTGTGACTTCTACATAAGTCCAATTACGATTGCTTAACATAGCGCTAAATTTGTGGCACAAAAGGCATAAGCATTCTAGTTAGTGAGATTGTAAGTCTCCCCTCTTCCACGGTATTGTGCGGAAACTTGGCCTTCTTTCCTTCCTTTGGAAACTTGTTCAAGGATCCATGCTTGTGGCAAGTGGGTTGAGTGTTCTCCAAAGAATGTCTTGAGATCAAAAGCAAAACAAAACTAACTACTAACTTACTAACTATTGACTTTAAATTTCAAGCTTTTACTTTTAATGCAATTTACTTTTAGTATTCTATTATCATTTGCCATTATACATATCATTCTAATTGTTTATGTTAATGTAATTTTCACTTTGTCCATTTGGACCATATTGTGTGATATATTTTGTTTTTGTGTTACTTTGTTTGCTTGTTTGGTCTTTGACCATTAATGTACATAATAATAACAAAAACCCTAAAAGACTTTTGAGTGGACTGTTGGTTTGGTCTTGCCCAATTGGACTTAGAACTTAGGCAACATTCCTTTGCTAATGGACTTGGCCAATGCCAACTTGTTGAAGAACCAAGTGCTTGCAATTTGAAATTCATATGAGACATCATTCAAGATCTCTCCAGTTCATCTGCAACATTGATCATTGTTAAGCTATTATGTTGAACTTGTGACTTGTGGAATTCATCTGGATAAGCTTGGATGACGCCATCTTTATTTGATGCTTGAAGAAGATCATGAAGTGGATAAGCTTGGATGAGGCCATCTTTATTTGATGCCTTTTCTCCTCAAGATTGATATAATTGTGCATTTGTGTATTGTTTGATTCTAAAAAGTCCAAGGGAATTTTGGGTTTCTATTGACATACTTGTCTATTAGATTGATACCCATTTGGTAAGATCTTTTCAACTCTAAACTTTTAATTTTTTGTGCATAGGATAGTCTCTTCATCTTCTCCCCATTTCTTTAATTTCAAAATATCTCCCTCCATTTTTAAAACCTTCTTTGTGTGAACTACTTTTGTTCTAAACTTTGACCATTTTTGCAAAAGATAGAAACTTTGGCCTTATGCCATTGCATTTTCAAACTTATTTTCTTAAATTAAACTTGTAAATAAACTTAACTATATTTGACTTAAAGTTTCAAAAAGCCAAAAAAGAACTAACTCAGTCAAATCCTTTTCAGGCCTTTGTGCCTCTCAAACTTAAATTTTGTTAAAACCAATACACTCATTTTGAAATTTATAGCATGAACTACGATGTTTTGATCCCTCATTTTTATGTTGGTAAGTAGGCATAAGACCGAAGGTCTTGTCAAACACAAAAATATAATTAATGAATTCTTTTCTCATCCCCCCCATTCTATTTGTTTGTGAACATCACTTTGTACAAAATACATATGCACACAAAAAGGGCTCCCTAGGAGTACCTATGACACTTTGGGTGCTAACATCTTCCCTCTGTGTAACCAACCCCCTTACCTGTGATCTCTGACTTTTTATTAGTTTTTATTTGAAAACTTCTTACTTATTGGGTTTTGTTCCTACTTTTTACCTTTTCCCTTGGAAACAATAAAACTGCGGTGGCGACTGATCGATGTGATTCGCAAGTGCACGAATAACATAAAAGTAATATAAAAGAATATCGATACCAGAGAGACCAATCGTCAATCTATCGAATACTATCGTTACGGTGTTTATCTACGGCGGTATAAAAGAGATATTTGGTTTGCAAAATAACTATAAATGATAAATGCAGGTAAAGACAGGTTGAATGTAATTCACGTCAGTTAAGTGATGTTTCGATTGTCTAAATAGAACTACTTATGAGGCAATATTTTCTACTCTTGAAAAGAATCCATTTAACGGGAACTGTCGCTTTCGCGTATTCAGAACCGAGTTTACCCTTAAATTAAGGCCTTTTATTGTCACATACAAAAAGGTGCGTAGAACGCTAAAGTAGTAAACCTATTTTTAAAAAATGAGGCTCGTAGACTTAGTCGTAAAGTGATTTTGATTTGGAAAGTTTACCTAAGGAGTTTACTGATTTGAAACCTATCAACGCATCCGAAAACAGTTTCAAAAATAGCTTTTCCATAAAGTGATAAAAATTCCTAGTTACTATGCCAGGGTGCTTTCGCACTCCTCGAATAATTAAAACTAACCAAGTTTGTTTTTAGAAAACTCGAGTTAAAAATCAAAACAACCTTTAAAGTATTTCTACAGATTTTAATATGTGAAACATTACTTTAACCGCGATCCTTACATTCTAACCTTTAAAAGATTTAGCCAGACATGGTAACGCAAACAAACATAACGGTGTTAATCATAATGAAAAGTTTGTTTTAGAATGTGAGGCGTAGAGAGCGAGTAAAGTGCGTAAAATAAATAAAGTAAAGCGAGTGTGGAAAATAAATAAAGTAAAGCAAGTGCGGAAAATAAATAAAGTAAAGCGAGTGCGGAAAATAAATAAAGTAAAGCGAGTGCGGAAAATAAATAAAGTAAAAGCGATGCGGGAAATAAATAAAGTAAAAGCGATTCGGGAAATAAATAAAGTAAAAGCAATGCGGGAAATAAATAAATAAAGCGATAAATAAGAACCTGCTCCAAACGGAAGCTTCGATTCTGATACAAAAATAAACCTCCGACTCCTGAAGCTAAAGACGACACCAACTCGAAGTGACCCAACTCAATCTCACAATGGTGCGATAACCCCCCGATGTGACGGATTATTGCTATTACAAATGATAATTATATGCTTAGTATTGTAAAACTAAGTTGGATGATGGAAAAAAAATGAAATGAGCTATTTATAGAGATTCTCAGCAGTTTGTAAAGACCATGGTGCCCTCCAACTTCTCCTTAGTGGGCTTTAGTGGGAACGTGATTTCTAAAGGTGGCGCCCGCCATCTCTTCATGGCGCCCACCATGTGTGTAAATGGGGTGAATCATGGAAACGTGGAGGTTACCTCCTAGTTGAGGGTTGGTGACTCATGGCTTCCCCTATAGCGGCCGCCATGTGCAACGCCATGTGTGTAATTTCGCCGAAAAACCCTAATTTTAGGTCTTTTTGCTTCGTTTCTTCCAAAAGAGTTTGAAAGTGCTAAATATCTGAAAACAAGAGAAAAGAGAGCATAATACAAATAAAATGATGATAAAGTCCTAATGAACATGTGAAATCCGAGTCAAAAATACGGTGTAATTCGGTGCGATCAAACTCTCCCACACTTAAACCTTTGCTTGTCCTCAAGCAAAACTCTTTATAGTTTGTGCAAGAAAATCAGTATCAACTAGAGTTAATTCGAGGCAAAAAGACTCACGAGTTCATTAAAGGAATGTATCGATAGGTACTAACAAATCGAACTAAGGGTATTGTAGTGACACTTCCCGCAATTGCGGTCGTAGGCTTCGTTCCTATACAAATCAATCCATATCACCCCACCATACCTAATCCTTCTTTTTTGTTTTCCTAAGGTCCTTTTCATTCAAGTGCAATCACATTAAGCCCGTTATCTGTATATACTCATAGTAAAGTGACCGGTTAATGATTATGATCTTAAGCATGGGGCTCTAGTACATGAGTTGGTGTAGCCCTTTTATTTAACCCAATTTGCGGTCATTGGGGATTCGATCGTAATCCACCCTACCAAGTTCAGCACCAGATACCTTTGAACCAACAAGCAAATAGGCTTTTTATTTTATTTTTCTAAGCATGGGGCTCCAATACCTAAGGTTATGTAACCCCTTATTCGACCCAATTTGCAGTTGTGGGGGATTGGATCGTGATCCACCCTACCAAGTTCAGCACCAGATACCTTTGAACCAACAAACAAATAGGCTTATTATTTTTATTTTTCTCCTGCATGTTCCGCATATGTTTTTATTTTTGATGGGTTAAATGACCGTGTGAGAGTCACCTAGCCCGGATTTTCATGCAGTTTGGGAACAAAGCAGGGATTTTTGTGATCATTCACTTATTTTCATCGGTCCCCTACGTAGAGCATGCTTAAGCCGGAACTGACTGCTAGGATAAACTACTTAACGACCTATTTGGAACAAAAACTGGGGCTACAATGTAACACCCTTCTACCCAAACGACATAATTATATATATTATCAGAGTACAACACTGTAGAAGAGTTTACATTTCATAAAAACATAACACTTATCACATCACAACATAAAACATACTATTCATTTTATTAAGATTTCGCAGCGGACAACAGCACAAATATTATCGTTCATCTTAGTCATCATAAACAACATAAATAATAATCAACTATCTATCGAATCCCATAACCCCGGTGTCACATGACCAGAGCATCTGACTCGACTCTGTAGAATAACTCTACACTTATTCTTCGAACCTCAACAATAGCTACTCCGCTTTATCTGCACATTGCTCATCATAGATGAACATAAACACATGCAGAAGGGGTGAGAATTACATTATTAAATAATAATATAACGACAGAAATATAAACCTAAATATATTTCACATATACCAACACAATTCATCATTATCATCATAATCAATAACTCATGAACATCAACAACACAGCACATCAAATGCAATGCACACACCCATGCATGACTCAACACGACTCGGTATACCCATTTTGTGACCAACACAGGATCACCACTCCCAGATTCATCACCATAGAATCCGAGTTCCCCGCAAGGAACTAAGCCTCTCAACAAGCCCGGAGTCAACCACATCATTGGAACTCAGTCCGTTCATCACTAGGCATCGGCCTTTCATGAATGCATGCACATCAAACATGCATCATAATCAACATAGCAACAACAGCATCATATAGTCATGTCATCATCATCATTAATACATTTTTATCACAGGAGCATATCACATCATGCCACATAATCAAATACAGTATTAGCACACTCTACTAATATCTATACTACTCAAAACAACGGGAATCGATCCCTCGTATGTCATGCATCAGCTAAGTCACCTTGCTCAGCCGAAACAACTAACAACTGCACAACAACAGCCCAGGAAAACCACAAGTCTGCCCATACGCGTATGGCCTATACCCATACGCGTATTGCCCAAATCCATACGCGTAATGCCCATCTCATACGCGTATGTTACGCGTATCACATACCCATACGCGTACCAACAGAGACCAATTTCACGTTCAAAACCTCATCTCTTCCACTCATACGCGTATGACATACCCCATACGCGTACCACATCCAGGGATACGCGTATCACACGCGTATGGCGCGTACCAGCGCCAAAACTCCCTTTCCTAAGCCCTCCCATACGCGTATTGCCTAGTGCCATACGCGTATGACCAGAATCCAGTTTTCCAGATCTGCTATGGGTTTTCTCTGCTACGAACCTGTCCAATTCAACCGTTCACAGTCCCAATTTCACACAAAATCACTCATATCACCTAACACGAATCATACCCTATTTTATCTCACAATTTCTAACACTATTGCATCTAATTCCTACGAATTTCCTTCGGTTAAAATCCCAATTTCGTTCATACAATATTCCATCATTTTCAGCATATTATTGTTTAATAAGGTTCAGACCCCTTACCTCTTTGGATTGAAGGAAGCCCTGAGCAATCTTTGGCCTTTTCCTCTTCCTTCTCTTTCTCTTCAGCGCTTCTCCCTTTTCTGACTCTGAGGCAAAATACGTGAAAATGAAAACCTTCAGTTATCTCCTTTGGCCTCTTTTACCCAATTCCACTTTTACCCTTCCACTCTTCATATTCCAATTATATTATTTATTTAATTATTATTAAAATAAATAATATCTATAATAATAATAATAATAATCCAATAATTCAACTTTATTTAATTAAATTAATAAAATACTATTAACTCAATTAAATAATTCTCTTATTTTAATCGGGGTGTTACAACTCTCCCCCACTTTAGAAGTTTTCGTCCTCGAAAACATACCTCAAGCAAATAGAGCCGGATACGACTCCTTCATCTGATCTTCACGCTCCCAAGTCAAGCTCTCACCAGCTGGACCTCCCCAAACAACTCGCACTAGAGCAATCTTCTTACCTCTCAGGGTCTTCTCTTCTCGGTCATCTATCCGAATTGGCAACACCTCAACGGTCAAATTATCCCTCACCTGGATATCATCCAACTGAACAACATGCGAAGGATCCGCAATATACTTTCTTAACTGAGATACATGAAACACATCATGCAGATTAGAAAGCGACGGCGGTAAAGCTATCCGATACGCCACTTCCCCAACCCTCTTCAAAATCTGATACGGACCCACAAACCTCGGAGTAAGCTTCTTAGACTTTAAAGCTCTACCCACACCTGTCGTCGGAGTAACTCTCAAGAACACATGATCTCCCTCTTGGAACTCAAGTGCCTTTCTCCTCTTATCATGATAACTCTTCTGACGACTCTGAGAAATCTTCATTTTCTCCTGAATCATCTTAACCCTTTCAGTCGTCTGCTGTACAATCTCAGGTCCGAGTACAACACTCTCACCTGATTCATACCAACACAATGGAGTTCTACACCTCCTACCATACAATGCTTCATATGGAGCCATACCGATACTAGCATGAAAACTATTATTATAAGTAAACTCCACCAACGGCAAATAACTATCCCAAGAACCATTCTGCTCCAACACACAAGCCCTCAACAAATCCTCCAAGGATTGGATAGTTCTTTCAGTCTGACCATCAGTCTGAGGATGATAAGCCGAACTCAACCTCAACTTAGTCCCCAACGCTTTCTGCAAACTTTCCCAAAATCTAGAAGTAAATCTGGGATCTCTATCAGACACAATACTGGATGGAATACCATGCAGCCTCACTATCTCTTCAATATACAACTCCGCCAACTTCTCTAAAGAGTGATTAATCTTCATCGGCAAGAAATGCGCCGACTTAGTCAACCGATCCACAATCACCCAAATAGAATCATTACCCTTCACCGTCCTCGGCAATCCCGTCACAAAATCCATGGAAATGCTATCCCACTTCCATTCAGGAATCTTCAAAGGTTGCATCATACCTGCCGGTTTCTGATGTTCAATCTTTGACTTCTGACAAGTCAAACAGGCATACACAAACTTAGCAACATCTCTTTTCATACCAGCCCACCAAAACAACTTCTTCAAATCTTGATACATTTTAGTTGCACCTGGATGGATACTCAATCCACTCCTATGACCCTCTTCAAGAATACTCTTTTTCAATTCAGACACCTCAGGAACACAAACTCTACCTTTAAATCGCAGGATGCCATTCTCATCGATCTCAAAATTACCACCATTACCTTGGTTAACCATAGTAATATGATCAACTAGAGCGACATCAACTTGCTGACCATTCCGAATATCTTCCAGAATTCCACTAGTCAACTTCAGCATACCCAACTTTACACTATCAGCGGAAACTTCACAACCTAAACTCATATCACGGAACTGTTCAATTAACTCAAGTTCCCGAACCATCATCATAGACATATGTAGAGACTTTCTACTCAGCGCATCTGCAACTACATTAGCCTTACCGGGATGATAACTCAATTCAAAGTCAAAATCCTTCAGTAATTCTAACCACCTTCTCTGCCTCATATTTAACTCTTTCTGATCAAACAGATACTTCAGACTCTTGTGATCACTGAACACTTCGAATCTGGAACCATACAGATAATGCCTCCACATTTTCAACACAAATACAACAGCTGCAAGTTCTAGATCATGCGTAGGATAATTTCTCTCATGAACTCTCAACTGTCTAGAAGCATAAGCTACAACTTTACCATTCTGCATCAAAACACCACCAAGACCCATCAAAGAAGCATCACAATAAACAACGAAGGACTCACCAGGATTAGGCAAGATCAACACTGGAGCACTGGTCAACCGCTTCTTCAACTCAACAAAACTCGCTTCACAAGCTGCATCCCACACATACACTTGACCCTTCTTAGTCAACTGCGTCAACGGCAATGCCAACTTAGAGAAGCCCTCAATAAATCTGCGATAATAACCAGCCAACCCCAGAAAACTGCGTATCTCAGTAGCAGACTTCGGAGTCTCCCACTGTAATACGGCATCAACTTTAGCAGGATCAACAGAAATTCCACCCCTCGAAATCACATGGCCAAGGAAACTCACTTCCTTCAACCAGAACTCACATTTAGATAACTTTGCATATAATTTCTTTTCTCTTAACACCTGCAAAACAATCCTCAGATGTCCTGCGTGCTCTTCTTCCGTCTTAGAATATATCAATATATCATCTATGAATACCACAACAAAATTATCAAGGTACGGATGAAATATACGATTCATATATTCCATAAACACACCTGGAGCATTAGATACGCCGAACGGCATCACAGCGTATTCATAATGACCATACCTCGTACGGAAAGCAGTCTTCGCAATATCATCTGACTTCACTCGGATCTGATGATAACCCGACCGTAAATCAATCTTACTGAAAACATGAGCTCCAACCAACTGATCCATCAAATCATCAATCCTCGGCAACGGATACCGATTCTTGATAGTCACCTTATTCAACTGCCGATAATCGACACACAACCTCATCGTACCTTCTTTCTTCTTCACTAACAATACTGGTGCACCCCAAGGAGAAACACTTGGACGCACAAACTTCTTCTCAAGCAGTTCTTCAAGTTGCTTCTTCAATTCAACTAATTCAGTTGCCGACATTCTATAAGGAGACATCGACACCGGACTCGTACCTGGTACTAAGTCAATGGTAAATTCGACTTCACGTTCTGGAGGTAAATCACTTACATCCTCCGGGAACACATCCTGAAATTCACAAACAACAGGCAAATCTACACTCACCACTTTCTTATCCGCTTGCAGAGACGCAAATAAAGCGAATATCTGAGCTTCATCTTTCACCAAATCCCCTATCTGCCTAGCAGATAGAAATCTTGCCTCATCATTCTCACCAACTTCAGAAAACCGTACCGTCTTCCTATAGCAGTCGATAAACACGCCATAGAATTCTAGCCAATTCATTCCCAGAATAATATCAATTTGGTGCAAGGGTAAGCACACCAAATCCACCACGAACTCTCTCTCAAAGATCGTCAATTGACAATCTCGACAGACAACAGAAGTCTTCACAGAACCATTAGCAGGAGTATCTATCACCATACTTCCGCCTAGGGACGACATAATCATCCCAATCCTGGTCGCACACTCATACGAAATAAACGAATGAGTAGCACCAGTGTCAACAATAGCAAGTAATTCAACTTTATTAATCAAGCAAGTACCTTTAATCAGATTATCTTCTTTAGGAGCTTCAGTCCCACTCAGAGCAAACACCCTACCAGTAGTATGAGCTGCAGTAGCCGCCTTCTTCGGTTTCGAGCACTGCGAACTGATATGGCCCTTCTCGCCACAATTAAAACATGTCGGACCAGCATCCTTACATTCAGTAACTCTATGACCAGCCTGACCGCATCGGAAACATCTCAGCACTTTCTTGGTACAACTATCAGCACGGTGGCCTGGCTCGCCACACTTGAAACATTTACCAGCTATGGAAGATCCTCCCCCACTTGGCTTCTTCTCATCTACCACTTTCTGTTTACCTTTACCATTCGGAGATGTATAAGGACTACCACGATCCTTATTCTTCTTCTCACTCAGACTCTTGTAGTGAGCAGTCCTAGCCTTGCTATCTTCATCAAATATCCGGCACTTATTAACCAGTGTAGGAAACCTACGAATCTCCTGGTAACCAATGCCTTGTTTGATCTCTGGACGCAACCCATTCTCAAACTTGACACACTTGGATTCCTCAGCATCAGCATTATTATAGTGAGGGCAATACTGCACCAGCTCTTCAAACTTCGAAGCGTAGTCAGCAACAGACATGTTACCCTGCTTCAGTTCTAGGAATTCCATTTCCTTCTTACATCGCACATCAGCAGGAAAATATTTCTCTAGAAAGGCCGTCTTGAACCTTTCCCAAGTCATCTCAGCACCTGGTACTGCAATTCTCTGGCGAGTGTTATCCCACCAGTTTTCAGCCTCTTCAGATAGCATATGCGTACCAAACTGCACCTTCTGTGCTTCAGTACACGTCATCACCCGGAAAATCTTCTCAATTTCCTTCACCCAAATCTGAGCACCATCTGGATCATAGCGCCCCTTGAATGTAGGAGGGTTATTCTTCAGAAACCTTCCCAAATTCCTAAACTCGTCGACCGGCGGATTCTGCTGCGCCTGCATAGCCTGCGCCATAGCCGTCAAAGCCTCAGCAATCGCACGGTCATTTTCTCCGGCCATACTCTGCACAACACAACCACAACCGTTAAATATCAACAGTGTCATTTACACTAATTGACCAACAGGGAAAACCTCACATTATGACTCGACTGGACTGACCATGCTCTGATACCACTAATGTAACACCCTTCTACCCAAACGACATAATTATATATATTATCAGAGTACAACACTGTAGAAGAGTTTACATTTCATAAAAACATAACACTTATCACATCACAACATAAAACATACTATTCATTTTATTAAGATTTCGCAGCGGACAACAGCACAAATATTATCGTTCATCTTAGTCATCATAAACAACATAAATAATAATCAACTATCTATCGAATCCCATAACCCCGGTGTCACATGACCAGAGCATCTGACTCGACTCTGTAGAATAACTCTACACTTATTCTTCGAACCTCAACAATAGCTACTCCGCTTTATCTGCACATTGCTCATCATAGATGAACATAAACACATGCAGAAGGGGTGAGAATTACATTATTAAATAATAATATAACGACAGAAATATAAACCTAAATATATTTCACATATACCAACACAATTCATCATTATCATCATAATCAATAACTCATGAACATCAACAACACAGCACATCAAATGCAATGCACACACCCATGCATGACTCAACACGACTCGGTATACCCATTTTGTGACCAACACAGGATCACCACTCCCAGATTCATCACCATAGAATCCGAGTTCCCCGCAAGGAACTAAGCCTCTCAACAAGCCCGGAGTCAACCACATCATTGGAACTCAGTCCGTTCATCACTAGGCATCGGCCTTTCATGAATGCATGCACATCAAACATGCATCATAATCAACATAGCAACAACAACATCATATAGTCATGTCATCATCATCATTAATACATTTTTATCACAGGAGCATATCACATCATGCCACATAATCAAATACAGTATTAGCACACTCTACTAATATCTATACTACTCAAAACAACGGGAATCGATCCCTCGTATGTCATGCATCAGCTAAGTCACCTTGCTCAGCCGAAACAACTAACAACTGCACAACAACAGCCCAGGAAAACCACAAGTCTGCCCATACGCGTATGGCCTATACCCATACGCGTATTGCCCAAATCCATACGCGTAATGCCCATCTCATACGCGTATGTTACGCGTATCACATACCCATACGCGTACCAACAGAGACCAATTTCACGTTCAAAACCTCATCTCTTCCACTCATACGCGTATGACATACCCCATACGCGTACCACATCCAGGGATACGCGTATCACACGCGTATGGCGCGTACCAGCGCCAAAACTCCCTTTCCTAAGCCCTCCCATACGCGTATTGCCTAGTGCCATACGCGTATGACCAGAATCCAGTTTTCCAGATCTGCTATGGGTTTTCTCTGCTACGAACCTGTCCAATTCAACCGTTCACAGTCCCAATTTCACACAAAATCACTCATATCACCTAACACGAATCATACCCTATTTTATCTCACAATTTCTAACACTATTGCATCTAATTCCTACGAATTTCCTTCGGTTAAAATCCCAATTTCGTTCATACAATATTCCATCATTTTCAGCATATTATTGTTTAATAAGGTTCAGACCCCTTACCTCTTTGGATTGAAGGAAGCCCTGAGCAATCTTTGGCCTTTTCCTCTTCCTTCTCTTTCTCTTCAGCGCTTCTCCCTTTTCTGACTCTGAGGCAAAATACGTGAAAATGAAAACCTTCAGTTATCTCCTTTGGCCTCTTTTACCCAATTCCACTTTTACCCTTCCACTCTTCATATTCCAATTATATTATTTATTTAATTATTATTAAAATAAATAATATCTATAATAATAATAATAATAATCCAATAATTCAACTTTATTTAATTAAATTAATAAAATACTATTAACTCAATTAAATAATTCTCTTATTTTAATCGGGGTGTTACATACAACATATGGGGTATCGGGATCGACTCTTATAACCATGAAGCCTAAGGTGTTAAGACAATACCGATTTTTGAAAAAGTTTTCCCAAGTCTTTTACATCCTATTATAAACCTGTCATGTAGCCTGAATGTTCAAGATGTACTGGTTTCTTGGCTAAATTGTTTTTGGTAAGGTTAAAGAAATAGGGGAAATAAGGATACACTTACACAAATGACTCGTCAGACACATGTTATTTTATTGAAAGGGAAAAACAAGCAACTAAAATAAAGAAAACGTACTAAAAGTAAAAGAAAGCGATAAAGAGCTATAAAAGTAAAGGAAAGCAATAAAAATAAAGGAAAGATGAAAAGCGATAAAATTTCCTCCCACACTCAAACCGAACATTGTCCTCAATGTTTCGATGTGAGATAGGGTAGGAGTAACCTGGAGGGGAGAGAGAGAGAGAGAGAGAGAGAGAGAGAGAGAGAGAGAGAGAGAGAGAGAGAGAGATCTAGGGGTGAGCACCGGTATCGTCACCGTCACCGCCCTGGTCAGGATGTCTGGGTTGACGACGTTTGGATCGAGTACTAAGTCCTTCCTGCAGCTGCCGAGAGCGACCTAGGAGAGCTCCTTGGTTGGCCTCGATGAGAGCAAAGTGACGCTCATTAGACTGTCACATGCGTTGTTGTTCATTAGTGATCGCAAGCAAAGACTCAGTGACAGTCTGATGTGCTCGCTCACTATGCTGCTGAGAAGCTACCATAAAACTCATATTGTTTGACAGTTGTTGGTTTATGGTGTTCAGGAGGATGTCACGCCTTTCCTCACGAGCCATGTGCTCGCGCCACATCTCCTCGGTGATGTAGAAACCGGAAGTGGTACCTGCAAAAGGGTTAGAGGAAGAAGGCGCAGTGTGTGCAGGTGATGCAGCAGGAATATCATGAGCTGGCGACTGGTCGTGCCGGTCATACTCATCATCAGTTCCTTGCCCTTCGTCCATAGGAACGTTAGGTGGCAAAGGACCGGTAAATGGTGTAGCATCAAGATCGTATGTCCAATTCCTCGCATGTCGCACATCCGTACGCTGAGAGCAAGGTAGGACAATGCTGGGTACAACGACACCATGTATCATAAGATAGAAACCACCTTCTCGCCGCACCTTGCATAATTTCATATCTTTCAAAAACTTCAAGTTAATGGTACGGTGAGGGAGTGGTTCCAAGGTAGCTAACTCAGCGTGTAGATTCAATGCTCTAGCGATGGAGGTAATTAAACCACCAAAAGAGATGATTCCTCGTTTCTTAAGGATGGCAAACATATGGGCCAACATGAAAGGAACAGGATTGATCCTGCGATTAGTAAGGCACCCCTGTAAAAATAGCAATTTTTGGACATTTACTTTGTTAGAATTTTCCCGGCTAAATATAGTACATGCCAAAAGATATCTAAAAATACGTATGGCCGGGTTATGGATGTTAGAAGCCAAAATTCCCTCAAAGGAAGTGACATTCACATTAGATAATCGGTTCCAAAAAGTAAATGCCTCGATTGCCCATTCAGCATCTAAGGGCGTCTCACAAATAGCACCATCACCATAAGGCATTCCGAGCAATCCCACTAAAGCATCAGTAGTGTACTCGTATTCTACATTGAACATCCTAAAATGAACGGTACCTACCGTGCTAGCAGTGCCGGGATGGACAGTGTAAATCATGGAACTTAAAAATTCCCTAGTGAGCCTAACGTAGGTGGGCGCTTTGCTAGCAAAAATATCGTGTAATCCTAAATTGTATAGCATGTGGAATACACTATGATATGTGCCTAGAGTGTACAAACAGTCTTCGTCGACATACCTGGTAGAGAGGATCTCCCGAGTTTGCAATCTTTGCAAAATCTTGTTTTGTTGCTCACCGGGCTTTCCTTGACGAAGAGTGATGTCGCTAAACTCCATTCCGACCATTAATGAAGGTTGTTGAGAAAAATTTGTAATTATAGAAAAGAAAGGAAAAAATGGAATTTAATGGATTTTTGGTGGAGGTTTGGAGAAGTGAAGATGGAAAATTGTTGGTTTGTAGTGAAAGTGAGAAGATTGGAAATTCTTATGAATTTGGTAGAGTTTGGAGAAGAAGAGAATAGGTTTGGAAAGGTTGAAGAAGGTATAAATAGTAGAAAAGGTAAATCTGACCGTTACGTCACGGCGCCCGCCATGGAGCTCATGGCGCCCGCCATGTCTTCGGAAATGGTTTGGGCCGACTGTGTTGTTTGCTTCTTGGGCCTTAATCCTTCCCGTCTTCATTTTTGTAATGGGGGGTGTATATAGGTATCCACGAAGGCTGTTTTTTTTATTTTTTTTATTTTAAGCTTGATAAAAATAAAATGAAACGAAATAAAAATAAAACAAAATAAAGTAAAACAAAATTAAATAAAACAAAACCAAATAAAACAAATTAAGATAGTAAAGTAAAACAAAATAAAATAATGGACATAAAAAACATAATAATTATAATAATGCATATATATATATATATATATATATATATATATATATATATATATATATATATATATATATATATATATATATATATATATATATATATATATATATATATATATATATATATATATATATATATATATATATATATATATATATATATATATATATATATATATATATATATATATATATATATATATATATATATATATATATATATATATATATATATATATGTATATAATAATAATTCATGAGTCGAAAGATCTTAGGAAATAAAGCAAGTATAATGTCATAGGAAACGATAAAAAATAGGGATGAATAATAAATACGGGACAAAAAATAGGGAAATTCAAACGGTATTTCTCGGTCCATGATGGCATCAACGCTCGGATTTAGTGGAGTTTCTTCGACCTCGTAGCCTCGAAGCTCTGCGATCTGGCGTCGGAGATCGGCAAACTCATCATGCAACATATCAGTCTCGGTGTCGTGTGAGGCAACTGCTACCTCGACCTGCAGGGCAACATCAGCAAGCTCCTGGCGAAGCTCGACCATCTCCATGCGAAGCTTAACCAATTCGGACTGCATGCTCGAAGTCTGGAGATTAGGATTGTTGGTGTGGACTTTAATTTTGATCGGTGCAATCTTCGACGCATCTACAGTCTCTCCGTGCCCTTCTATGGCGTAGACCAAGTTGGCCTGATCAATGACACAAGTTACCTAAGTGTCAGGTAAAGTGAAGTAGTGAATGGTCTCACCCTCAATTAACAGTATGTATTGATCCGGATGGAAAGAGGATCTCCTCATTAGACCAGGTCCAGACAAAAATCAACATACATCAAGGTGTAGCTGCAATAAGGTGTCAGGTGAGACAGTCTCCTATCGAGTCCCAGGGTTGAGACTATGTGAGTCACCGTTCTTCCGACATGAATGGGGCTCACAGTAGAGCGAACATTAAGGTGTAAGCTCTCGATCAAGAAAGCTCCATAGTCTACCGGGCGTGACTGAGTAGTACAGTACATGAAGAAGATCTCTTCAGCACTCACATGCGCATCATGGTCACTCTTCCCCAGGAAGGTGTGGGCAATGATCATCTGGAAGTATCGGAAAGCAGGGTTGTGAATTTTATTGGAGATCTGGGTTAAGGGGTCAGGACTACCTCCACATGTGATATCGCTCCAAAACTTCTCGACGTCTCGGCTCAGAAAATAGCTCATGGGAAGCTCGGACGAAGCATCATAGGCAGTCTGAAAACCAAGCAAGTCGCCGAAACGCTTGTGGTTGAAGGTATATTCTACCTCAAACAATATGAAGTTAATGTATCCTCCATCACTGGCGTGACCAACATAAGGCTCGTAGACAAGCGAGCTCGGGAACTCCAAAGTCAGGTTCCTTAAAGTCACGTGCATAACATCTGTATATTCATCCCACTGTAACTGATTGCATAAGTGCCTGACACTAGGCTCAATGCCCAATGCCTCCATGCATCTCGAGTCGGGATATTTAGTAGGCAGCATCGGGCACTATAAAAGCATGTCGTAACGCTGCTCTTGGACTGGGTCACGGGAGATTACTGGCATGGTGTCGATATTCTCCATTCCTGAAAAGTTAGATTAGAAATAGAGGACACCTGAAATCACAAATATTATAACTGTTAGTCTCCACATAGATATACATACATATAAAACAAATAAATATGAACTAAAAAGAGTAAAAGTAAAGGAAAAGAAGTCATGGGTTGCCTCCCATGCAGCGCTTGTTTAATGTCGTTAGCTTGACGATTCGAACTTTATATGTTGGAGGTAGGAACTGGAGGGTTGGTCAGAGTCTGGTCATGACATTCTGTGGGTATGTCACTTCCTTGGTATGGCTTCAATCTTTGTCCGTTTACCACGAATGGATTGCAAGAGTTGTTTCGGATTTCGACTGCTCCAGATTTCAGGATTTTGGACACCTCAAAGGGGCCTGTCCATCTCGAACGCAACTTACCTGGAAAAAGACGTAATCTCGAATTGAAGAGAAGAACAGAGTCTCCTATATTAAATTCCTTTTTCACAATCCTCTTGTCGTGCCAAGCTTTGGTTCTCTCCTTGTATATAATGGCATTCTCGTAAGCGTTCTCGCGAAGTTCCTCCAATTTGTGAATATCAAGCACTCGCTTCTTGCCAGATGCTAAGTAGTCTAAGTTTAGGGTCTTTATGGCCCAATATGCCTTGTGCTTGAGTTCAAAAGGTAAGTGGCATGACTTCCCGTAGACCAACTGGTACGGTGTAGTTCCAATGGAGGTCTTGTAAGCAGTTTTGTAAGCCCACAATGCTTCTGTTAGCTTTTCAGACCAATCTTTTCTAGATATTGATACAGTTTTCTCCAAGATCTGCTTAATCTCTCTGTTGGATACTTCCACTTGACCATTAGTCTGGGGGTGATATGGTGTTGCTACTCTGTGTTTCACTCCATATTTCCTTAGGAGCTTGTTAAATATTCTAGATATAAAATGCGATCCACCATCGCTTATGACAAGTAGTGGAACTCCAAATCTGGGAAAGATATTGTTCTTGAACATCTTGATGACTACTCTTGTGTCGTTAGTGGGTGCGGCTATAGCTTCTATCCACTTGGACACATAGTCAACTGCTACCAAAATGTACTTGTTTCCCAATGAAGATGGAAAAGGTCCCATGAAATCTATACCCTGTAATACCCCAAAATTTACCCTTCATTTTTCCTGGAAGCATGGGATTATGTTTTACACTTCATTAGCATCATATTAGGTCATACTCATTGCATACTGCATTAGTGACATGGAGATCAGGTTTTGATCGATCAGTCCTTAACAGAAGGAGCCCACACAAAGCAAGATTGAGAATTGGACTTCATTTTCTAAGTATACAAGTCTCAAGGGTCTCAGGGGGGGTCCAAGTATCTTATTATGGTCCTCAGTTCATCAGTGAAGGATTCAAAGCTATCAGAGTGTTCATCTGGATTTAATCAGAAATTAGGGTTTCATGGCTACCTGCAACAGGAAATGTTTGGTTGGAAGTAGAGGATCTCATCCATGTCATGATTAGAGAGGCATCTTGGCCTGGGAAGATTCACAATTATCTCAGAAAGATCCATTGGCAATCAGTGCAATCAGTTCCTAGTCATTTTGCCCTAAAATTAGGGTTTGGTATAAAATCAGTTTATTTCTGATTCTTTGGGTGAAACTCTTTTCGATGGCCCTCCATATGTCCACAAGGGTCTACATACAAAAAATCATCTCTTTATTTAAGCTAGAAGTGCTTCAATTGATCAATGGAATCGGGAATCAGACAGTTTGGGAAAAGTCAACTGTGGGGCCAAAAAAGTCAACTCCTGACATTTTGAGAGTGGAATCTCAAAATCCATGCCTAGGGGATCCTACATGTGAAATTTGATCAAGGTTATATCATGGATTCATCATTTAATCAGGAATTGGAAAAGTTACTTAATTTGGAAATGGTTGACATTCTATTTAGGGCAAGTTTTCATGATCGTTGCACTCACTTTAAGCCCATTTTGCATCAAGATAAAAGCTCCATTTGGAAATTTATCCAACATGAAAGTTGTCCCTCTTGTTCCAAGATTTCAAGAGATATAAAGTTTTCTCCATTTGGATTAGAATTGAGAAAGTTATGCGTAGTCAAAGTGAGACATTTTTTTAGGACACTTAGGAAAATTTGTAAGTCCAAAATCTTCAAAATTTGTCAAGACTTCTTGGCCAGTTTTCTTGCACTTCAAGGCATTATTTGAAAATACTTTCTTCACAACAATTATACCTTTCCATGTCCTCTTTCACATTATTTTGGAATCATCTCATTTGGATCCATGGTTTGAGAGATACATTCATTTAAAGTAGGCATCATGGCTTGATTTTCTAGGCAGATTTTGGGCCTGGCTGGCCCAATTAGATTTTCTAAGCATGCTGCACAACCAGACACGTTTTTTTTACCTCTTTTGGCCATGCATTGGACATCCATTCACTTAAGTTTGGCCCAAAATAACAACATTTTACACCTCACTTCACACTTTTATTCTTATGGATAAATCACTTATTAAAAAGCCCATGAGAACACCTAATTCACCCTATTTAAGAAGCTGAAAACCTAACCCTAAAGGAGCATTGGAATTTCGTGGAAAGGAGGAAAAGCTTCATCACATATCAGATTCCATTTCTCTTCTATTTTCCATTAGGTAATCATCTCTTCCATGTCCATGTTTTGATATATCTACGCTTGCTTACCATGTTCATCACCATTAATCCTTCCATGTTCATATTTCTTTTTCTTATTTAAAATATTTTCTTCGTCCATAAAATTACCCAAAAATATTTTTCACATTTCTTAACGTTTTATTTAATTTTATATAATTTTTATTTTCGTATTTTTTTAATATTAATATTTTATTTTAATTATTTATTCTAAATGGTCCATTTTAACACACTTTTTTTATTGATTTTATTTTTATGATTTAAAATTATTATTAGAATTTGATTTTTGGGATGAAGGTTAACCACTGTCTCATGGTCAACCTGACCTTTTCTTGGAATTTTATTTCACATTTTTCATTTTATTTGGGATTTATTTTTGACCTAGTTTGGTTGGTTGACTTTTAATTTGACTTCTGTTTTATTTTAATTAATTCACGTACCAATTCTCATTATTTTAAAAATATTTTTGGGGGATGATGATGTCCTGGACCCATCTTATTTAGTTTAATGTTTCATAATTTTCTTGATTAATTTACTATTTATTCTTGATTTATTTCTAACCTAGTCTTATTAATAGACTTTTAATTTGACTTCTATTTTATTTAATTGATTCACGTGCCAATTTTCATTATTTTTAAAATCTTTTTTGGGGATGATGATGTCCTGACCACACCTTATTTAGTTTAATTTTTCATGATTTTCTTGATTAATTTGCTATTTATTTATTATTTTTTAAGTTGACTTGAATTTTCAGTTGACTTCTTTATGGTCGATGTTTGACTTAGGGATTGCTTATGGCAATTGAAGAGATCTTTTGATCCTCCCTCGTTCATCTCATATGCCATGTATTAGAGGCCTTTTACATTGATTTTATTTGGTCCTTACCTCATTTCCTGATTAAATTATTCAGTGGACCCTTCGTGTGCATATTTTCATCTGTTTGATTCATCTGTTATCTTTTATACTTGTTTCTCTCATTCATGCTTTCTATTGTTGGATTATTTAACATGTTCATACTCCCATGAATTGTTTAAATGCTCCATTATTTGATTCTTTGGTTTGATTATATATTGTTTATTTATCCGATCTGATTGATAACTATTGCCTACTTGTATGATGTATGAGGCATATATTCTTATTGTTTGTTTGCCATGAACAATCCCCATTCATAACAAATGTACCCCTCTCCCATAAAGTGTATAATATTTATTTCTTTATTTCTTTAGTCATCTGTTAATACAAGAATTAAAACGAACATCCGATAACCATTTCAAAATAAGATCAAAAGCTCGATCCAACGTCGAGTAATCATTTTCAAAACTTAACAGAACCAGCACGCATTCATCCATCCTCTTGTAAGTCGATTTCCTTAGGCATCACCATATACCTGTAAGTCGATTGCCTCCGGCATCTCCATCTACCCTTATCCGTAACTCCTCTCGGCGCTCCATCCGTCGACTCTTGTTCCATTTAGGTAGCACCCATTAGGTAGAACCCTTTGTATGATAACATAGGTAGAATTCCCTTATTCTTTGCATGCTAACATTAGGTAGATGTGCCCCTTTGTAAATCCTAACACATAGGTCCATATTGCATGACAACTCTAGAGCAGAGCTTCCCCACTTTTAGACCTTCTGTGCATCTCCGATCTTGTGGCATGTCAGTCCGTTCTATTGCGAAGAGGTAACTGCCTAAGACTCGATTCAGCGAGCTGCGACACCTACTGCTAGGACGTTGAACACACTGCCCACCCTCCTTTGGCACAGCTGGTGTCCTCTTTTGTAAGTCCATGTTCAGATGGCAATCCTTAACCTCTAGTTTAGCCGAACTGCAAGAACTCTGATTCTCCGAGTTTAACTGACGACTAACAACTAATCCTTGCTTGCCTTCACCCTTGTTGCGATTCTTTTCTCTCGCCCTCGTTGCGATCGAGACCGTCCCTTTCCCTTGCCCTAGTTGCAATCGAGACCCTTGTTCCCGTAGTTAGCCGAACTACGTTTTGCTATGATTTTCATTCCATATGAGATACGTAGGCATAAGACGTGACGTCTTACCGAGCACACTTCTCTTTAACCCATAGGTAGCCGAGCTACGAAGACTCTGATTCTCATACTCATATGAGATACGTAGGCAGTGGATGTGACATCCTTGCGAGTCATTTTCTTTTAACCTTCCTTTTAGTAAATAGTACTTTAGATATACCTACACCCTTTAGACTAGAACAACACTTATGAAAAGGGCTCCCTAGGAGTACCTGGGATGTTTTGGGTGCTTAAAACCATCCCATTGCATAACCAACCCCCTTACCCAGATCTCTGACATTTTTACTAGTTTTTGATTCGATAAAACTTTTAGGTTTTTGTCCGCTTTCTAACCATTCCTTTGGATAAATAGAAGTGCGGTGGCGACTCGACTTGTGTGGTTTACCTTAGATTTAGTCAATATCTCTAATGGTAACGAATACCCCGCTACAGAAAAGTGGCGACTTCACTGGGGAATATCATTTGCCTAGTGGGTTTTGCCTACTTTTCATATTTGTTGTATTGTATGGTATATTGCTTTGTGACATATTTTTGTGCAATTTGGGATTACTGTATTGTATGTAATGATTAAATTATTTGAATATTAATTCCTTGTATGCTTGGTGATCTTTGTGAGATGAGTTCTATACCCGAACTCGAGTGCACTTAGGATAGGAGAATGGCATAGTCTTGTTGACTTGTGTGGAGTTATTCCTTAGCAAGTTGACTTGCAAGCCCATTCACTTGGTGGAGGTTATGTTGGGATCAATAATGTCACACGAGTAGTCTTGGTTAGGCATTACTCTTTCCAATATATGCCTTAGAAGCCAAGGACCTTAGTTTACCACGCCCATCTTGGCCTATTTTTAGGACGTAGTGCAAAGATCGTTCAAGTGTAAGGTTTGATACGATTGTTACGCGATACTACACTCATAAGAGTCTCTCTTGAGAATATTTTTGGAATCCGATAATATCCGAAAGATGGGATGATGACTATGGGAACCTCTTATAGAACATGATTGCCAGGTTTAACCATAGTACACTCCCTTTGGATGGTTCTTAACCAAGACTCCATGCTCGCGACTCGCAACAAACCCTTGATTCGTGGTTGATCTGTTCTTGTGTATCCTTAATATCAATGGAACTTGGGTCTTGATAAGGTGTAAACCATAATCCACCAAAATGGATGATTGATATTAAGGATGACTTGATCCATTCCATGACCTTTGTGGGGTGTGATTTGCTTGATCCTTGAGTGTGATTGTTGCATCCATGCATTCATGCATTCATACACATCCATATCATCAACAATGAGAAAACTTTCAAGGAACTTAAGAGGTCTATTTGCAAATTTTTCAGACATGGATAAGCAAAGAAGGAATACGAAGAAGTACAGTTTCAGACAACCCGACTTGAAAGAGTTAAGGAGTTTGACATCCTATGTATTAGATCCCTTGGAATTCAAGGCTCGTCATGGGAAGCTTCTGGCTATTCTGGCTACTCAAGTGGATGAAGGTCTAATGAGTGTGTTGGTGCAGTTCTATGATCCCTTGTACCGTTGCTTCACTTTTCCGGATTTCCAACTTTTGCCCACGCTTGAGGAGTATGCCTATCTTGTGGGCATACCTATCCTAGACCAGTTGTCGTTCAATTGCTTGGAGAGAGTTCCTTCTTCTCAAGAGATTGTTGATCTGTGTCGTATAGATGAATCTATTATTGGTGCTCATATGACTACCAAAGGTGGAATTCAAGGTCTCCCGTATGATTTCCTCATTGATCAAGCTACTATGTTTGGGAAGGCCATGAGTGAGGACGCCTTTGAGGCCATATTTGTACTTCTCATCTATGGGCTAGTGTTATTCCCCAACATCAACAAGTTTGTGGATGTGAACGCCATTAGGATTTTCTCTACTCTTAATCCCGTTCCTACTCTGTTGGGTGATACTTATTTCTCTTTGCATATGAGGAATGCAAAGGGCGGTGGTACCATTGTGTGCTGTTTGCCTCTGTTGTACAAGTGGTTTATTTCGCACTTGCCTCAGACACTCGCCTTCAAGGAGAACAAAGGATGTCTACGGTGGTCCACGAGACTTATGTCTCTCACTAATGATGATATCTTTTGGTACAACCGTGTATATGATAGTGTGTAGATTATCGACTCTTGTGGTGAATTCTCCAATGTACCTCTTCTTGGTACATGCGGTGGAATTAACTACAACCCTATTTTGGCACGTCGTCAGCTTGGGTTCCCCCTAAAGGATAAACCCAATAACATTCTGTTAGAGGGTGTGTTCTTTCAGGAGGGTAAAGATCCCCAAGGCTTAAGGGCAGGATGGTCCGCGCATGGCGCAAGATCCATAAGAAAGGAAGGAAGGAGCTAGGTCCGAAGAACTGTATCGCTTTGGAACCCTATACCTCTTGGGTTAGGAAGAGAGCTTCCGAGTACCTCATGCCTTATGAGTATCCAAGACCCACACCTTTGGTTGTGGTTGACTTCTCCACTTCCTCAGTCTTCCAAGTTTTGGAAGAGGAAGTATGATCGACTCGCCAAAGAGAAGGCAGATATGGAGGCAGCCTATGAGAGGGAGGTGAAGAGGCTTCGTGCAGCTTATCTTCCGGTCTCGAGGGCTTTGGACGATTGCTTCTAGGGATCCATAGGATGTTCATTTTCCTTCTCTCTTGTATTGTATTTGGTTACTAAGACTGTACTTCTTTGGCGTAAAAGCATTTCCAAATATTAATTGACGTGATATTTCCGTACGTGATAAAAGTTTAATATTGCCAAAATTTGCAAATAAGACTCTAAAGTTCCTCTGATAGAAAAATTAAATCATAAGCATTGCATGCATCATGTTTATCTATTCTTAGGGGTTTATATCTTCTTCTTGATTCTAGTCGGGGTTTTCTTACACTGTTTATCTAATGTGAGACTGGAATCAAGGGGTAGAATACCCTTTGAAATTGATAAACATGACATTGCATTTGCATATTCATTAGCATGTCTTGCATAATAAGTACCTCCGCAATGTTCTCATCTTGTTTGGTATTCCATTATTAGGATAACTGACTCAAGCATTCACCGATACGGTACCCGAATGGAAGGTTTACAAGCAGAGCTCGATGAGATGAGGATTCACATGAATCAGTTCATGGAAGTGGTCCAAGGAGTGGCTCAGGGACAACAGGAGATTACATTGTTGGTACAGGGGAATTCCCCTACTACTCAACCGGAGGTTGTGGCTGATCCTCCTGCTGGAGAGGCTAATGGACCCAATGGACCGGGGCCTATCCCAATCCCACATGGCAACCTTGGTCAACAACCCATCCATGATGATCAGGAGGATCAATTCCCCCTGCTTCAAGAGGACTTTGGCATGGGCCATGGTATGGACCCTATGTTTCGGAGACTAGAAGATAGGTTGAAAGTTGTGGAAGGGCAGAATGCTCTTGGTGTGGATGTTACTGACTTGGGGCTGGTCCCAGGCGTGAGAGTTCCGCCAAAATTCAAAGTCCCCGTGTTTGATAAGTACAATGGCAACTCTTGCCCGAAGACTCATGTACAAGCTTACTTCCGCAAGATGATCGCGTATTCTGATGATGAGTAGCTGCTCATGTACTTCTTCCAGGATAGCCTAGCTGGGGCATCCTTGCAGTGGTATATGAGGCTGGACAGAGCCCATATTCGCAGCTGGAGAGACTTGGCTGAGGCTTTTGTGAAGCAGTATCAGTACAATGCAGATATGGCACCTGATAGGACTCAGTTTCAGAATCTGTCTCTCAAGAGCAATGAGTGCTTCAAAGAGTATGCTCAACGCTGGAGAGAGATGGCTTCCCGTGTTCAGCCTCCGATGTTGGAAAAAGAGATGGCCAACATGTTTATGAACACACTGCCTGAATCTTATTTGGAGCGTCTGGTGGGTTGCAACGCCTCGAATTTTGCTTATGTGGTCTCAACCGGTGAGAGGGTGGAGAACTACTTGAAGACATGTAAGATCCAAAATGGGGTTGGATCATCTTCGGGGTCAAAGAAGCCATTCATAAGAGGACAGAAGAGGAGAGAAGGGGATGTAAATGCCATATCTTCTTATCAGAGCAGGGGTAACCGCAGGAATAAATTTCTGAATTACCATCAACAACCTTATGTTGCAGCAGTGACCATTCCGGTTGCAGCACCAGTGCAACAACAACAACCTCAACGTCAACAAAATCAATACCAACAACAACAGGGTAACAGACCTGCTTATCAACAGGGACAGAGGATGATGGATAGGCGTGTCGACACTCTTCCGATGTCGTATGCCCAATTGCTTCCCAACCTTCAACATTTGAAACTTGTGCAGTTACGCACTTTGGCTCCTCCCGTTGGCAGGCTTCCAGTGGGTTATGACGCCAATGCTAGGTGTAATTTCCACTCTGGGGCACCTGGCCACACTATTGAGAACTGCAAAGCTTTTAAGCACGTAGTTCAGGACCTTATTGATTCAAAGGCCATTAACTTTGCACCGGCTCCTAATGTTGTCAACAATCCTATGCCGCAGCATGGTGGAGAAAATGTTAACATGGTTGAAGGAGAAGCCAAACTAGTCAAGGAGGTGTTGAAGATGAAGACTCCGCTGTTAGAAATCAAAGAATACTTGCTAAAGGCATATGTTTTCCCCGGCTGTGGGAGCGGTTGTTTGGGTTGTGTTGCACAGAGTGGGGGTTGTGTGAAGCTGCAGCAGGGTATCCAGGCCTTGCTTGACGATGGTATCCTCCAAGCTAAAGACTTATCTTCCCAAAGGTCTGTTGAAGGGGTTGTTGAGAATGCAGATGTTGATCCTCTCTTTCCTGAAGATGCTGAAGAATTTACAAATGTTGTTCCTGCTGATTTTGTAATTCCCAATGATGTAATTAATTTTTCTGATGTTGTTGCTGATATTCCAAACATGGTGTTTGATTCTGATGTACTTGCTGAACTTGATTCCGATGTTTCAGATGTTTGTACTTCAATAAATAAGATTTCTGAGTATGACTGTGACGTTGCCACTATCACAATTTTCTACCCGACCACTCAGATCAGTGCGCCAGAAGCACAACCGGTACCACCAGTGTGACCGCATCAATCCACTATGACCATCACGAACCCTGGTCCTTTACCTTTCACCAGCGAAAGGTCCATTCCTTGGCATTACGGGGGGAGTGTGTACACGCATGATCATGGAGTGGAACAACCAATGAAAGTAGAAGAGGTGCAGGATCAGAAGTATGAACCTGGAATTGAGATAAAAGATCCCGCAGTGGACAATGTTGGTGGAATCGGACGATTCACCAAAAGTGGTAGACTGTTCTCACCACCGGTTACCCAACCTGATAGTGCTGACGCCGCGGCGAAGGCCAAAGGCAAGCAAGTTGTGAATGAGGGTACCTCTGCACCACAGGCTGGCTCTGAGCCTACTTTTGCGAAGGATGTAGACGAACTTTTGAGAATTATAAAGAAAAGCGATTACAAGGTAGTCGATCAGTTGATTCAGACGCCATCCAAGATATCTATTCTCTCACTCCTGTTGTGTTCGGAGGCACACAGGGAGGCACTCTTGAAGGTCCTTAATGTTGCATATGTGCCTCAGGAGATCTCAGTGAACCAACTAGAAGGGATCGTTGCAAATGTTCATACAAGCAACGAGTTGGGTTTTACTGATTTTGACTTGACGCCAGCTGGACGCGATCATAACAAGGCTTTTCACATCTCGATGGAGTGTAAAGACACTGTGCTATCCCATGTTCTGGTGGATACAGGTTCCTCTCTCAACGTGCTACCTAAAAGAGCCCTGTCAAGGTTAGATGTAGAAGGTTTGATCTTGAAGCCTTCCGATCTTGTGGTAAGAGCCTTCGATGGTTCTAAGAGGTCGGTGTTCGGAGAGGTAGAATTGCCAATTCAAATTGGATCACAAACCTTTAACACCGTATTCTATGTGATGGATATCAGTCCTTCGTATAATTGCTTGCTGGGTCGTCCTTGGATCCGCAATGCTGGGGCAGTCTCCTCGACCTTGCATCAGAAGATCAAGTTCCCGGTCAACGGAAGAATTATCACTGTCTGTGGTGAGGAGGATATTCTGGTCAGTAACCTGTCTACATTCAAGTATGTAGAGGTAGAAGGTGAGATTCATGAGACCCTGTGTCAGGCCTTTGAGGCAGTTCAAGTCAAGGATGCAGCTTCAGTGGAAGAGGTTGAAGCAGGTGCCTCTTTGTCGTCCTTCAAGCAGGCACAAGCCTTGGTAAATTCAGGTGTTGCTCCCGGTTGGGGACGTCTGGTGGATTTACCTGTAAAGGAAGACAAGTTTGGGATTGGGTATCAGCCGACATTGACTTCTACAACTTCAACGCCTCAGACTCGTCAGGGGCCGATTACTTTCTCCAATGTTGGCATCATTCAGTACGGCCAGGTCTCTACAATCAACAAAGAAGATGGGGATAGTGATTGCGACATTGACAACTGGGTGCGTCCAAGGGTCCCGGGTGAAGTTCTCCACAACTGGTCTTCTGAAGAGATTATCCAAGTCAGTCTTCTTAAAGAGTAATTTTCTTTGTTTATTCATGCATATCCAAGTCTTACGTTCCGCCCAGGGCGTGATGACTCATTGTAGGGCTCATCTTTGTGGATACCTTCATTTTTTATCATAAATAAAGGACGTCTTTTTGCATTCAAATGTTTTGCTCACTGTCTTTCTATTTTTACAGTTTTCAAAATCAAAAAAATATTGTTGGCAATGTTTTGTTTAGTTTTCACTTCTTGTTCACACTCATAAGCACATACCATCACTCATGCAGATGCACGTCACCGGATCCTATTGATAACAGTTCTGCTATGACTCGCTTCGACTTTGAAAATCTAATCTTTCAAGATGAAGAAGAGGGTGATGAAGACTGTGAACTCCCTGAAGAACTTGCCAGGTTGTTAAAACAGGAAGAAAGGGTCATTCAACCGCATCAAGAGTCTACTGAAGTGATTAATCTCGGCATCGAGGACGTCAAGAGAGAGATCAAGATAGGGGTTGCTTTGGAAGATAATATGAAGAAGGGGCTGATTGAACTGCTGCAAGAGAATGTTGACATCTTCGCTTGGTCTTATCAGGACATGCCAAGGCTTGACACAGACATTGTGGTACACCGTTTGCCTCTCAAAGAGGATTGTCCTCCGGTCAAGCAGAAGCTCAGAAGAACAAGACCAGAGATGGCTGTCAAGATAAAGGAAGAAGTGCAAAAACAGTTGGATGCAGGGTTTCTAGCGGTTACAAATTATCCGCCATGGGTTGCAAATATCGGTCCAGTACCTAAAAAGGATGGAAAGGTACGGATGTGTGTTGACTACTGGGATCTGAACAGAGCTAGTCCTAAAGATGATTTCCCATTACCTCACATCGATGTTTTGGTGGATAACACGACTCAGTTCTCGGTATTCTCCTTCATGGATGACTTTTCTGGCTATAATCAAATTAAGATGGCACCAGAAGACATGGAGAAGACAACTTTCATAACCCCATGGGGCACCTTCTGCTACAAGGTGATGCCGTTTGGTCTGAAAAATGCTGGGGCAACATATCAACGAGCTATGGTAACTCTTTTCCATGATATGATTCATCATGAAATCGAGGTTTATGTTGATGATATGATTGCCAAATCTCAGACGGAAGAAGAACATTTGGTGAATTTGCAGAAACTGTTTAAGCGTTTGAGGAAATTCAAGATGAGGCTTAATCCGAACAAGTGTACTTTCGGGGTGAGATCTGGAAAACTGCTGGGTTTTGTTGTTAGTGAAAAAGGGATTGAGGTGGATCTGGCTAAAGTGAAAGCGATACAAGAAATGCCTGAGCCAAGAACAGAAAAACAAGTCCGTGTTTTCTTAGGAAGGTTGAACTACATTGCGAGGTTCATCTCTCACCTAACAGCCACGTGTGAACCAATATTCAAATTGTTGAGAAAAGATCAGGCTATCAGGTGGAATGATGATTTCCAAAGGGCTTTCAAAAAGATAAAAGAGTATTTGCAGAATCCTCCTATCCTTATGCCTCCAGTCCCAGGGAGACCGCTGATTATGTATTTGACAGTACTCGATAATTCCATGGGTTGTGTTCTCGGTCAACACGATGAGACAGGTAGGAAAGAGCATGCCATCTACTACCTAAGTAAAAAATTCACAGATTGCGAGTCGAGATACTCAATGCTTGAAAAGACATGTTGTACACTTGCATGGGCTGCTAAGCGATTGAGATAATACATGCTGACTCACACAACCTTACTGATCTCCAAAATGGATCCAGTCAAGTATATATTTGAGAAGCCAGCTCTCACCGGAAGGGTTGCTCGTTGGCAAATGGTACTAACAGAGTACGACATCCAGTATACATCCCAGAAAGCCACCAAAGCGAGTATTCTGTCAGACTATCTTGCTCAGCAGCCGATTGATGATTATGAGCCGATGAAGTTTGATTTTCCGGATGAAGACATCATGTTCCTCAAGATGAAAGACTATGAAGAGCCAGTTGTTGAGGAGGGACCTGATCTAGATGAAAAGTGGACTTTAATGTTTGAGGGGGCCGTCAATGCCAAAGGAAGTGGAATTGGTGCTGTCATTACCACTCCGAAAGGTGCCCACATGCCTTTCACCGCTCGTATGACTTTTGAGTGCACCAATAATGAAGCTGAGTATGAAGCCTGTATCTTGGGTATCGAGCAAGCCATTGATTTGAGAATCAAGACTCTGGATATCTTCGGAGATTCAGCTCTAGTGATCAATCAAGTGAATGGTGATTGGAATACTCTCCAGCCTAATCTGGTCCCCTACAGAGACTACACGAGAAGACTGTTAAATTTCTTCACAACAGTAAGGCTATATCATATACCTCGTGATCAGAACCAGATGGCAGATGCTCTTGCTACTCTTTCCTCCGTGATCAAGGTGATTCGGTGGAACTATGTTCCCAGGATTTATGTTATGCGCCTCGATAGGGCCACGTATGTGTTTGCTGCTGAACTGGTAGTTGACGACAAGCCCTGGTATCACGACATCAAGTGCTTTCTGAAGAATCAAGAGTACCCTGCAGGGGCATCCAACAATGATAGAAACACTTTGAGAAGATTGGCAGGCAGTTTCTTTTAGAACAAAGACGACGTGTTATATAAGAGGAACTTCGACATGGTTTTGCTCAGATGCGTGGATAGACACGAAGTGGACATGTTAATACAGGAAATTCATGAAGGCTCCTTCGGTACTCATGCCGGCGGACATGCAATGGCTAAGAAATTGTTGAGAGCGGGTTATTACTGGATGACCATGGAATATGATTGTTTCAAATATGCTCAGAAGTGTCATAAATGCCAGGTTTATGCTGATAAGGTGCATGTGCCGCCAAATCCTCTGAATGTGATGTCTTCGCCGTGGCCGTTTGCTATGTGGGGGCATTGATATGATTGGAAAGATTGAGCCGACTTCCTCTAATGGGCATCGCTTCATCCTTGTTGCCATCGACTATTTCACCAAGTGGGTCGAAGCAGCTTCATTTGGGAAGGTCACCAGACATGTGGTTGCCAGATTCATTAAAAAAGAAATCATTTGTCATTACGGGATTCCCGAAAGAATCATTACTGATAATGGTTCTAATCTCAATAACAAAATGATGAAGGAGTTATGGAAGAACTTCAACATTCAACATCATAATTCTTCCCCTTATCGTCCTAAGATGAACGGTGTTGTCAAGGCAGCAAATAAGAACATAAAGAAGATTGTGCAGAAAATGGTCGTTACGTACAGAGATTGGCATGAGATGTTACCCTTCGCCTTGCATGGGTACCGTACTTCAGTACATACATCGACCGGGGCAACCCCTTATTCCCTTGTGTATGGTATGGAAGCAGTCCTACCTGTTGAAGTGGAGATTCCTTCTCTAAGAGTCATGTTGGATGTCAAGTTAGACGAAGCTGAATGGATTCAGACAAGGTTCAATGAGTTGAGTCTTATCGAAGAGAAGCGAATGGCAGCCATTTGTCATGGGCAGTTGTATCAGAGTCGGATGAAGAGAGCCTTTGATCAGAAAGTGCGTCCTCGATGCTTCCAAGTCGGAGATTTGGTGTTGAAAAGGATCCTTTCTCCTTAGACAGATCACAAAGGCAAGTGGACTCCAAACTATGATGGACCGTATATTGTCACCAAGGTTTTTGATGGTGGAGCCTTAATGCTTGTAACTATGGATGGTGAAAACTTCACTTCCCCTGTGAACTCGGACGCAGTTAAAAAATACTTCGCATAAAATAGACCCGCTGGACGATAAAAAGAATAGTCTAGGCAAAAAATGGGCATCCCAACGAACGAAGAAAATGAAAAAGGTTCGGGTAAAAGTTAGGGATTAAAAAATGAAAAGATTGTACACCCGGTAAGTTGAAAACCTGAAAGGGCAACTTAGGCAAAAATGGGTATCCCGGTGGATTGAAAACCCGAAAGGGCGATCCGAGCAAAAGTTAGGGATTAAGCGAATGACTGTGTTCTGAGTAGTTCTGAATATCATCTTGTGTTGATAACCGGAAACTTCCGAAGGATAGGAAACAGTCCAATCACCTTTTTCGGAAAGCTGATCATCTGGAGGATCTTGAAGACGAGCGAATCATAGCAGAATTGGGACCCGATAGAGATCCATTTCACATTGCCATTAGATTAATTTCTGTTTTTATCTGTTGTGCAATTACCTCTTTCCAGGGATTGCTTCCTGATGTAAATACTTATTCAGAGGCCACTCAATCGATAAAATGATGTTATTTAGTACATCTCTGTGTTCATTTTCATTTTACTGTTTTGTTTGCAAAAATGACGTCCGAATTTTTGATAAATATTACATCATGAAACATAAGAGCTTTACAGGTACGTGCTTAATAAACATTGAAAATTGCTATAAATTTTAAGTGCTTTGGATCGTCTATTCAGAACAGGTACACTCGGGGCATTTTCTTAAGGTCCCCATCAAATGATCGCGGATGTTTTTCCTCAATAGTTGGAATTTGGTATCTGATCCCTGCAGAGCTGGTCTGAGCGTTGGATTCTTCAATCCCCAGCAGGCTCTCACTATTGTACTTCCCCAAGCATTTGTTTCAGATTATACATTCACCAGTAGAGTCGATAGTGTTAGACTGTATATCCCCAGCTGAGTTGACAGTGTCAGACTGTATATCCCCAGCGGAGTCGACAGTGTCAGACTGAATATCCCCAGCGGAGTTGACATTGTCAAACTGTCTATCCCCAGCGGAGTTGACAGTGCCAGACTGTATCTTCCCAGCAGAAGCGGCTGCTCCTTAGAGTTCGATGCCAGATCGATGATCTCGACGCTAGACCCATGGTCTCTTTCCTTGAAGCAGAATCTTGGTACCGTATCGGTGTTTGCTTCCCCTACTGAGTTGTGTCTCTCGCAGATTATGGTTGCCAGAACCACTGTCGCTTTCCTCAGCAGCAAGTTTTCAGTGCCATTCTCTCCCAGTTAGAGCCTCGGTATTTTGTTATTTGCCAGAACACCGTGTGGCAGGTCATTTCCCCACAGAGTTCTTTGTGCTGTGCATCTCCAACAACCTTGCCAGGGTCCAGAAGATGGTGATCATTCCCCAGCAGAATTCCTTGCTTCAGCTTGGCGTTCTCTCTAATCAAGTATTCCGCATCCCTGCATTTAGAATCATATTGCATTCCATCCTCCCAAATTGCGTAGCATTTCCATTTTCATGGAGCATTACGTCATTGAAAAATTCAAACACACGCATGTAAAGCATAAGGCATTCTCAGTATCCCAAGTGATAAGCCAGAAGTTGTTTCCAGTACTCAGACTGAAGATTGTTCATGACTTATCTTTATTATTCCCAGCAGGGGTCGTTGGCCCACGCGCCGCCTCAATTATCATTTTCCCTATTTCTGCCGATGCTGACAGGCATGAAAGTTTCCGGTATTCAGACCGAAGTGGCATTCAGGCTAGTTTTCCGATGTTCAGATCGAAGAAGTTTCCGACGTTCAGGTCGATACAACTTGTGGCATTCAGGCCAAGTTTCCGGTATTCAAACCGAAGTGGCATTCAGGCCAATTTTCCGATGTTCAGATCGAAGAAGTTTCCGACATTCAGGTCGATGCAATTTGTGGCATTCGGGCCAGTTTTCCGATATTCAGACCGAAGTGGCATTCATGCCAGTTTTCTGATGTTCAGATCGAAGAAGTTTCCGACATTCAGGTCGATGCAACTTGTGGCATTCAGGCCAGTTTTCCGGTATTCAGACCGAAGTGGCATTCAGGCCAGTTTTTCTGGTATTTAGACCGAAGTGGCATTTAGGCCAGTTTTCCGATGTTCAGATCGAAGAAGTTTCCAACATTCAGGTCAATGCAACTTGTGGCATTCAGGCCAGTTTTCCGGTATTCAGACCGAAGTGGCATTCAGGCCAATTTTGCGATGTTCAGATCGAAGAAGTTTCCGACATTCAGGTCGATGCAACTTGTGGCATTCAGACCAGATTTTCGGTATTCAGACCGAAGTGGCATTCAGGCCAGTTTTCCGATGTTCAGATCGAAGAAGTTTCCGACATTCAGGTCGATGCAACTTGTGGCATTCAGGCCAGTTTTCCGGTATTCAGACCGAAGTGGCACTCAGGCCAGTTTCTCGGTGTTCAGACCGATGTTTGATAATCTAATATCTTCCGATGTTCAGATCAAAGAAGTTTCCGACATTCAGGTCGATGCAACTTGTGGCATTCAAGCCAGTTTTCTGGTATTCAGACTGAAGTGGCATTCAGGCCAGTTTCTCGGTGTTCAGACCGATGTTTGATAATCTAATATCTTTCGATGTTCAGAGCGAAGAAGTTTTCAACATTCAGGTCGATGCAACTTGTGGCATTCAGGCCGGTTTTCCGGTATTCAGACCGAATTGACATTCAGGCCTATTTCCCGGTGTTCAGACCGATGTTTGATAATCAAGTATCGTCTGATGCTCAGATCGAAGTCATTTCCAGTATTCAGATTGATGAGCGACAGTCAGGCCATGGTTATTTCTGTGTTACCATTTATTTTGGTATTCAGGCTAACTTTTCTTGTTTCGGTGTTCAAACCGACTCTTACCGTACCAGACGGATTCTTTTTCAAGACCACCTCTTGGCCGATTCTGGCAGGCATTGTTACTTCATTTTTTCACTTCATTGTAAATTTTCGGGCTTTTATCGTATTCAATCACTTGATACCTCGAAAGTGCGAAAGCCGTTGCTATCTTCCTTTCGGGTTTCCAATTGATTGAATAGGGGAAGCTGTAATACCCCAAAATTTACCCTTCATTTTTCCTGGAAGCATGGGATTATGTTTTACACTTCATTAGCATCATATTAGGTCATACTCATTGCATACTGCATTAGTGACATGGAGATCATGTTTTGATCGATCACTCCTTAACAGAAGGAGCCCACACAAAGCAATGTTGAGAATTGGACTTCATTTTCTAAGTATACAAGTCTCAAGGGTCTCATGGGGGTCCAAGTATCTTATTATGGTCCTCAGTTCATCAGTGAAGGATTCAAAGCTATCAGAGTGTTCATCTGGATTTAATCAGAAATTAGGGTTTCATGGCTACCTGCAACAGACAATGTTTGGTTGGAAGTAGAGGAGCTAATCCATGTCATGATTAGAGAGGCATCTTGGCCTGGGAAGATTCACAATTATCTCAGAAAGATCCATTGGCAATCACTGCAATCAATTCCTGGTCATTTTGCCCTAAAATTAGGGTTTGGTATAAAATCAGTTTATTTCTGATTATTTGGGTGAAACTCTTTTCCATGGCCCTCCATATGTCCACAAGGGTCTACGTACAAAAAATCAGCTCTTTATTTGAGCTAGAAGTGCTTCAATTGATCAATGGAATCGGGAATCAGACAGTTTGGGAAAAGTCAACTGTGGGGCCAGAAAAGTGAACTCCTGACATTTTGAGAGTGGAATCTCAAAATCCATGCCTAGGGGATCCTACAGGTGAAATTTGATCAAGGTTGGATCATGGATTCATCATTTAATCAGGAATTGGAAAAGTTACTTAATTTGGAAATGGTTGACTTTCCATTTAGGGCAAGTTTTCATGATCGTTGCACTCACTTTAAGCCCATTTTGCATCAAGATAAAAGCTCCATTTGAAACTTTCTCCAACATGAAAGTTGTTCTTCTTGTTCCAAGATTTCTAGAGATATAAAGTTTGATCCATTTGGATTAGAATTGAGAAAGTTATGCTTAGTTAAAGTGAGACATTTTTTTAGGACACTTAGAAAAATTTCTAAGTCCAAAATCTTCAAAATTTGTCAAGACTTCTTGGCCAGTTTTCTTGCACTTCAAGGAATTATTTGAAAATACTTTCTTCACAACAATTATACCTTGACATGTCCTATTTCACATCCTTTTGGAATCATCTCATTTGGATCCATGGTTTGAAAGATACATTCATTTAAAGTGGACACCATGACTTGATTTTCTAGGCAGATTTTGGGTCTGGCTGGCCCAATCAGATTTTCTAAGCATGCTCCACAAACCAGACACATTTTTTTTACCTCTTTTGGCCATGCATTGGACATCCATTCACTTAAGTTTGCCCCAAAATAACAACATTTTACACCTCACTTCACACTTTTATTCTTATGGAGAAATCACTTATTAAAAAACCCATGAGAACACCTAACTCACCCTATTTAATAAGCTGAAACCCTAACCCTAAAGGAGCATTGGAATTTTGTGGCAAGGAGGAAAAGCTTCATCACATATCATATTCCATTCCACTTCTATTTTCCATTAGGTAATCATCTCTTCCATGGCCATGTTTTGATATATCTACGTTTGCTTACCATGTTCATCACCATTAATCCTTCCATGTTCATATTTCTTTTTCTTATTTAAAATATTTTCTTCGTCCATAATATTACCCAAAAATATTTTTCACTTTTCTTAACGTTTTATTTAATTTTATATAATTTTTATTTTCGTATTTTTTTAATATTAATATTTTATTTTAATTATTTATTCTAAATGGTCCATTTTAACACACTTTTTTTATTGATTTTATTTTTCTGACTTAAAATTATTGTTAGCATTTGATTTTTGGGGTGAAGGTTGACCACTCGCTCATGGTCAACCTGACCTTTTCTTGGAATTTTATTTCTCATTTTTAATTTTATTTTGGATTTATTTTTGACCTAGTTTGGTTGGTTGACTTTTAATTTCACTTCTGTTTTATTTTAATTAATTCACGTACCAATTCTCATTATTTTTGAAATCTCTTTGGGGGATGATGATGTCCTGAACCCACCTTATTTAGTTTAATTTTTCATGATTTTCTTGATTAATTTACTATTTATTCTTGATTTATTTCTAACATAGTCTTATTAATTGACTTTTAATTTGACTTCTGTTTTATTTTAATTGATTCACGTGCCAATTTTCATTATTTTTAAAATATTTTTGGGGGATGATGATGTCCTGACCCTACCTTATTTATTTTAAGTTTTCATAATTTTCTTGATTAATTTGCTATTTATTTGTTATTTTTTAAGTTGACTTGAATTTTCAGTTGACTTCTTTATGATCGATGTTTGACTTAGGGATTGCTTATGGAAATTGAAGAGATCTTTTGATCCTCCCTCGTTCATCTCATATGCCATGTATTAGAGGCCTTTTACCTTGATTTTATTTGGTCCTTACCTCATTTCCTGATTTAATTATTCAGTGGACCCTTCGTGTGCATATTTTCATCTGTTTGATTCATCTGTTATCTTTTATACTTGTTTCTCTCATTCATGCTTTCTATTGTCGGATTATTTAACATGTTCATACTCCCATGCATTGTTTAAATTCTCCATTATTTGATTCTTTGGTTTGATTATATATTGTTTATTTATCCGATCTGATTGATAACTATTGCCTACTTGTATGATGTATGAGGCATATATTCATATTGTTTGTTTGCCATGAACAATCCCCATTCATAATAAATGTACCCCTCTCCCATAAAGTGTATAATATTTATTTCTTTATTTCTTTAGTCACCTGTTAATACAAGAATTAAAATGAACATCCGATAACCATTTCAAAATAAGATCAAAAGCTCGATCCAACGTCGAGTAATCATTTTCAAAACTTAACAGAACCAGCACTCATTCATCCATCCTCTTGTAAGTTGATTTCCTCAGGCATCGCCATATACCTGTAAGTCGATTGCCTTCGGCATCGCCATCTACCCTTATCCGTAACTCCTCTCCGCGCTCCATCCGTCGACTCTTGTTCCGTTTAGGTAGCACCCATTAGGTAGAACCCTTTGTATGATAACATAGGTAGAATTCCCTTATTCCTTGCATGCTAACATTAGGTAGATGTGCCCCTTTGTAAATCCTAACACATAGGTCCATATTGCATGACAACTCTAGAGCAGAGCTTCCCCACTTTTAGACCTTCCGTGCGTCTCCGATCTTGTGGCATGTCAGCCGGTTCTATTGCAAAGAGGTAACTGTCTAAGACTCGATTCAGCGAGCTGCGACACCTACTGCTAGGAAGTTGAACACACTGCCCACCCTCCTTTGACACAGCTGGTGTCCTCTTTTGTAAGTCCATGTTCAGATGGCAATCCTTAACCCCTAGTTTCGCTGAACTACGACAACTCTGATTCTCATGTTCAGATGAGATATGTAGGCACGAGACGTGATGTCTTGCCGAGTTTCACTGACGACTAACAACTAATCCTTGCTTGCTTTCGCCCTTGCTGTGATTCTTTTCTCTCACCCTCGTTGTGATCGAGACCGTCCCTTTCCCTTTCGCTAGTTTCAATCGAGACCCTTATTCCCTTAGTTAGCCGAACTACGTTTTTCTCTGATTCTCATTCCAGATGAGATACGTAGGCATAAGACGCGACGTCTTACCGAGCACACTTCTCTTTAACCCATAGGTAGCCGAGCTACAAAGACTCTGATTCTCATACTCAGATGAGATACGTAGGCAGTGGATGCGACATCCTTGCGAGTCATTTTCTTTTAACCTTCTTTTTAGTAAATAGTACTTTAGATACACCTACACCCTTTAGACTAGAACAACACTTATGAAAAGGGCTCCCTAGGAGTAACTAGGATGTTTTGGATGCTTAAAACCTTCCCATTGCATAACCAACCCCCTTACCCAGATCTCTGACATTTTTACTAGTTTTTGATTCGATAAAACTTTTAGGTTTTTGTTCGCTTTCTAACCATTCCTTTGGATAAATAGAAGTGCGGTGGCGACTCGACTTGTATGGTTTACCTTAGATTTAGCCAATATCTCTAATGGTAACGAATACCCCGCTACATACCCCAAATGTCAAATAGTTCTACTTCTTGAATGTTCTTCAAAGGCATTTCGTCACGTCTTGAGATGTTTCCAGCACGCTGGCACCGGTCACATCGGACAATATAAGCATGGACATCACGCCATAATGTCAGCCAATAAAGACCAGCTTGAAGGATCTTAGCGTATGTCTTGGATGTGCTTGAATGTCCACCATAAGGTGAAGAATGACAATGTTCTATGATGTTTCTGATTTCTTCTTCCGGGACAAACGTCGAAATATGTTATCAGTTCCTCTTTTGAAAATGAGTGGTTCGTCTTAATAAAAGCGTCTTATATCTTTAAAGAACTTCTTCTTCTGTTGATAGTTGAGGTCAGGTGGTATGATATCAGCGGCTAGATAGTTCACGAAATCAGCGTACCATGGTACTTTGCTAATTTCCAAAATCGTCCCAAGGTTGTCTTTGTTAGGTTCAAGGGGAGTGGTATCTATCTTAGCTACTAGTCTGTCATAAGTGAAGTCATCATTTATAGGTAAATGATTTGGCTTTAAATTCTCTAATCTGGAAAGATGGTCAGCAACTACGTTTTTTGTTCCTTTTTTGTCTCTAATGTCTAACTCGAATTCTTGTAGCAAAAGGATCCACCTGAGTAATCTAGGTTTTGCATCCTTTTTGCTCAGAAGGTAACTGATAGCTGCATGGTCTGTATAGACTATAATCTTAGATCCTACAAGATAAGACCTAAATTTATCGATTGCGAAGACTACAACTAGGAGTTCCTTCTCTGTTGTCGTATAATTTAATTGAGCGACATCTAGGGTTCTACTAGCGTAATATATTACTTGTAGTTTCTTATCTTTTCTTTGCCCTAAAAAAGCTCCTATAGCGAAATCGCTAGCATCACACATTATTTCGAAGGGTTTAGTCGAATCTGGGGTTTGTAGAATGGGTGTTGAGATTAACACTTGTTTTAACTGGTCAAAGGCTTTGATGCATTTCTCATCGAAAATAAATTCGATGTCTTTCATCAGAAGGCCGGTCGAGGGTTTTGTTATTTTAGAGAAGTCGTTTATGAAGCGTCGGTAGAAACTGGCGTGTCCAAGGAAACTACGGACTTCTCTAACTGTCTTAGGAGGGTTAAGGTTTCTATAACTTCTATTTTTGCTTTATCGACCTCAATGCCTCTTTCAGATATTATGTGTCCTAATACTATGCCTTCTTTGACCATAAAGTGGAACTTCTCCCAGTTTAATACTAGGTTAACTTCTACGCATCTCTCTAGGATTTTCTCAAGGTTAATAAGGTAGTCTTCAAAGTCTAATCCACACACCAAGAAGTCGTCCATAAATACTTCCATGATTCTGTCGAGATAATCTGCGAAGATTGCCATCATAGAACATTGGAAAGTAGTTGGCGCATTACAGAGTTCAAACGACATTCGTCTGTAAGCAAACGTTCCGTAGGGACATGTAAATGTTATTTTCTCTTGATCCTCAGGGTGTATAGGTATTTGGAAAAATCCAGAATATCTATCAAGATAACAAAAGTAAGACTGTCTGGCAAGACGCTCCAGCATTTGATCTATAAATGGAAGGGGGAAATGGTCTTTCCTAGTTGCCTTATTGAGCTTCCTATAATCTATGCACATACGCCATCCGCCTTCTATGCGTTTAGCGACATGCTCTCCTTTTTCGTTCTGCGCAGCTGTGATGCCTCCCTTCTTGGGTACCACATATACAGGACTTACCCACTTACTATCAGAGATCTGATAGATTATACAACCTTCCAGTAGTTTAAGGACTTCCTTCTTCACCACCTCGCTCATCACAGGGTTAATTCGCCTTTGATGTTCTCTGGAAGGTTTTGAATCCTCCTCTAGTAAGATCCGGTGCATACACACCTGTAGCGGGGTATTCGTTACCATTAGAGATATTGACTAAATCCAAGGTAAACCATACAAGTCGAGTCGCCACCGCACTTCTATTTATCCAAAGGAATGGTTAGAAAGCGAACAAAAACCTAAAAGTTTTATCAAATCAAAAACTTGTAAAAATGTCAGAGATCTGGGTAAGGGGGTTGGTTATGCAATGGGAAGGTTTTAAGAACCCAAAACATCCTAGGTACTCCTAGGGAGCCCTTTTCATATTTGTTGTAAGGTTGGTATTTTGTGAAAAACTTGTTTGTGCAAACATGATTGAAGAGATGAGAAGAGAATGTATAAGTTTATTTACATTTTGTGTTTGGATGGATCACCTAGAAGCTTTTTGACCTTGTGATTGCTCAAGCTACAAACAAGAAATGTTAGTGACATATTTTTATGCTTTTGGTTAGTAAATAAAATGCGAAAAGCAATGATATATAATTCAAGCATGCTTAGTGATCTCAAACCACTCACAAGAGGTCCCACCCAAAGGCAAAGGGAACCAAGATGCTTATGATCCTTGAGGCTTTGCAAATGCAATGTTATGATTCCATGAGGGATCTTAGGGCCAAAATTGGGGTCTTACAGATGCCCCTATTTAAGGTCATTCTAGCCGGAGAAGTGAAGGTTAAAATCTTCGTTTCGACGAGGTAGAATGGGCTTAAATAATAACAAAGAGACGAATTTTGGTCCCTAAGAGACCTCATGATGCACATGTATGTATGCAAATGGTAACGCTCTGTGGAGATATGTGTCCACAAAGAAAGAAAAGGAATAACTGAAAATCCATTAGAGTAACACACTCATAGATGGGATAGAGACTCTAGGGACTTTACTGGGGAGTAAAGGGATAAAAATGCGTGAGCAGGTCACGACTTGAAACTTGCTGAGAGACACGAAGGAAATCCATGAAATAAATCAATGGAAGAACTCGAGCTGGCTCACAGATGCATGTATTGGGGAATATGCCAATACAACAAAAACTTATCCGTAACGGATACTTCGGATGACAATCCGGACTCAGGCTGGGAGAATCCACTAAGGGACTTCGCTTAGGGAAACACCCAAACAAAATACCTCTGGGGAAGCAACGGGATGAGGTATTACCGGTTACTGGGTAATAAGCTCAAAGAGGCATGTGATTCGAACACCGGTATAAGGGTGAGAGAACAACATGCTCGGGAAGAATGAATATCTAAGACCGGTATAAAGATGAGAGATATCAATCATCCGAAATCACTTGAGGAAGACCTAAAAAGGTAAACTTCAGCTCAGGAAAATCTGACTCCGCAAGGGGACAAAAAGTCATAATAGGATGGACATTCGATTCCAATAAAAAGGGATACGAATCTTACTCGACTGGGGAAGAACAAAAGGCTTCGACCAAAGAGTGCATGAGGTATATTATCTATTACCGTCAGAACGTAGATAACATACTCGCATGGAAGATTATCCACAACCAGTTACTGGGTTAATAAAGGATAAACCGACCGAACAGAGAGGTCATCGGGATACCGAGAACTAGGTACACAATGATGACCAATCCAGGGGAGAAACAATCATTATCAACAAAGGGTAAATGAGAGATGACTCGCTGGGGGGTAAATTTCTTTATCAGAGCAATTATCCGAGAGATATATCACCGGTTATTGAGAGATATGCTCAAAAAGGAAAGGGGTGAAGGAATATCAATACCGAATATTGGATAAAGATAACTGTCAAGGAGGGGATTACATCTACCAGATACTGGGTAGACAACCACGAAAAAGTAACTGTCATCGATTAGGATGAGTAAAACAGTTAACTCTACAAGGGGATAAAAATAGGATTTACAACTACCGGTATAAGGGTAGAAGACCACAGAATCCACCGGGGAAAAGATGGATAATTACTAGCTACTGAGCAACTTATTCATCTATACCACATGGGAGTGCAGGAAAAGTCACAAGAAGCCAATCTAAGATCAAACTAGAGAGGCACGATGAATCAAGATTTGTCCCTATGAGGATATAACTCAATGGGGAATTCCATCCCAATATATGTGTTGGGAGGGGACAGAAACAACCATCTTCCACGAGGACATATCTCGGTGGGGAATATGGGAGAAAGGATAAACACTTTCTGCCTATGGGGCTGACTCTACATGGAGAGATCAAACATAAACATCTGCTTGGGGAAGCATATTACCCACTAGCAGGATGTAACAAGCAAAGATATATGGCAAAGAATGCAACATGAATACTAGAATGTTATCGCTATGCATATATGCATGGTTTATGTATGATGAATGCTGACAAACAGACATTTCTAACACAAACAAGTCCAACGATCAAGTACACAAACATCCGGAGCTACATCTCAAGGGAGAAAGCCATGACCACAAAGATCTCTGCAGGGGAATGAGCGTCACTCATTCCTACTGGGGGCAAAATCGTTGCACAGATGTACTCCGACGTGGTAACTCTACCGGGGAAGTTATCCAAGAGGAGGATGGATCTCTGAAAGGGGACGGCCATAAACCAGAGGCTGTCAAAGATCACCAGATACTGTCCTACCAATGAGATCACATCTGCCGAGGAGGGAGATGAATAATCTTACCCAACACTCTGCTTGAGAGAAAGAACCACAAGAGGCTCTGGAGGAAGAGGACGCAAACATGCCAGGAATATGAACAAATGTCTTACCCTATCGAGAATCTTACCATCCTTGGGAGAGCACTGCAGACATTCCCAGTATCCCTATGTCATTGTGAATGTTCACTTGGTTTAAAGATAAATTATGAAAAATTTGATTATTTAAAACAATGATATTTTTTCAATTAAAACATGCAAAACATTTGTTGAATAGAAACAAATAAGAGTGCAAATAATTGGATAAAGGCTCAAATTTATTTGATGGAATGGTAGTCTGCAAATGGCAAGACTCCACAGATCTTTACGAATTTGAAATTGGTGATATATATTGGAAAAGGTCTACATTCAACATAATGACCATTTCTCCACCAATTCCGAATCCGATGTATTTAAAGCTTTGGTTGATGATGAATGAGCGAGAATCTCTGACGGATGACAGTGGTAGAACAAAGTCTTGTCAGGATGCAGTTACTTGCCAAATCCCTATTTTTTGCCTAGATTGCCCCAGGGTGAGGTACTCAATCTAGCGGGATACATATATTCATTTTTTCATGTCTCTAATTTTTGCCTGGATCGCCCTTTTGGGTTTTCAATCCACCGAGACGCTCATTTTTGCCTAAGCCGCCCTTTCGAGTTTTCAACTTAGCGAGCTATTCTGTTTTTATTTTTTAGGCGAAGTATTTCTTGACTGCATCTGAATTCACAGGACGAGTGAAATCCTCCCCATCCATAGTTGTAAGTATCAATGCACCGCCCGAAAAGGCTCTCTTAACAACATACGGACCTTCATAGTTTGGAGTCCACTTGCCCCTGGAATCGGGCGCGAAAGACAAGACGTTCTTGAGCACAAGGTCACCTTCTCGGAACACACGAGGCTTGACCTTCTTATCAAAGGCTTTCTTCATCCTTTGCTGATATAACTGACCATGGCACATGGCAACCAATCTCTTTTCTTCAATCAAATTCAACTAATCATAACGACTCTGAACCCATTCATCATCAGTCAACTTGGCTTCCATCAAGACTCTCATTGATGGGATCTCAACCTCTACTGGGAGCACAACCTCCATGCCATAAACAAGAGAGAAAGGGGTTGCCCCTGTTGAAGTGCGGACAAATGTACGATATCCATGTAAAGCGAATGGCAGCATCTCATGCCAATCTTTATACGTGACAACCATCTTCTGTATAATCTTCTTGATATTCTTATTAGCAGCTTCAACAGCCCCATTCAACTTGCGTCTGTAAGGAGAGGAATTATGATGTGCAATATTGAACTCACTACACAACTCTTTCATCATCTTGTTGTTCAAGTTAGACCCATTATCAGTAATGATCTTATCCGGCACACTATATCAGCATATGAGTTGATTCTTGATAAACTTCACAACCACCTGCCTGGTCACATTTGCATATGATGCCGCTTCAACCCACTTAGTGAAGTAATCAATTGCTAGGAGAATAAATCCGTGACCATTGGACGCTTTCGACTCTATCATGCCAATCATGTCGATTCCCCACATAGAGAAAGGCCATGGTGATGAAATCACATTCAGAAGTGTCGGAGGAATATGAATCTTATCCGCATAAATTTGACACTTATGGCATTTCTTCACATATTTGCAACAGTCAGACTCCATTGTCAGCCAATAGTAGCCTGCTCTCAACATCTTTCTAGCCATGGCATGTCCATTGGAATGTGTACCAAATGAACCCTCATGGACCTCAGTCATTAACAAGTCTGCTTCGTGTTTATCCACGCATCTGAGTAGCACCATATCAAAATTTCTCTTGTAAAGCACATCACCATTGAGGTAGAAACTGCCCGACAACCTCCTCAAAGTCTTCCTTTCTTTCACAGATGCCCCAGGAGGGTAAATCTGGTTATGCAGGAAACACTTGATGTCATAATACCACAACTTATCATCTTTCACTTCTTCAACTGCAAATACATGAGCTGGTCTATCCAAGCGCATCACAGTGATATTGGGGACTTCATTCCAAAGTTTGACCACAATCATCGAAGCAAGTGTAGCAAGAGCATCTGCCATCCGATTCTCATCTCGAGGAATATGATGGAAATCAACCTCAGTAAAGAACGTTGAAATCCTCCTCGCATAATCTCTATATGGAATGAGGCCAGGCTGATTCGTTTCCCATTCACCCTTAATCTGATTAACAACGAGGGCCGAATCACCATAAACATCAAGATGCTTGATCCTAAGATCAATGCACTCCTCCAATCCCATAATACAAGCCTCATACTCAGCCATATTATTCGTGCATTTGAAAGTTAGCCTTGCTGTAAAAGGAAAATGTGCGCCCTGAGGAGTAATAATCACTACCCCAATACCGTTTCCATATTGATTTATAGCACCATCAAATGCCATACTCCATTTGGAACTAGGTTTTGGCCCTTCATCAAGTGTAGGTTCATCACAATCTTTCATTTTCAAATATAGAATCTCCTCATCTGGGAAGTCATACTGAACTGACTGATAATCTTCGATCGGCTGATGTGCCAAGTGGTCAGCCAAAATACTACCTTTAATAGCCTTCTGAGCTCGATACTCAATATCATACTCAGATAACAACATCTGCCAACGGGAAATCCTCCCAGTTAAAGCAGGCTTCTCAAAGATATACTTGATTGAATCCATCTTGGATATCAACCAAGTCGTATGATTCAACATATACTGGCGTAAGCGCTTAGCAGCCCAAGCCAAAGTACAACATGTCTTCTCAAGCATTGAGTATCGAGACTCACAATCAGTAAACTTCTTACTCAAGTAGTAGATGGCATACTCTTTCTTCCCTAATGCATCTTGTTGACCAAGGACACAACCCATTGAGTCTTCAAGAACTATCAGATACATAATCAATGGTCTTCCTTCCACAGGCGGAGACAGGATCGAAGGCTCAGACAAATACTCTTTAATATTGTCAAAAGCTTTCTGGCAATCCTCGGTCCAATCATGGGACTGATCTTTTCGGAGGAGCTTGAATATCGGCGCACACGTGGCAGTCATGCGGGATATGAATCTGGAAATGTAGTTCAAGCGGCCAAGAAAACCTCGAACTTGCTTTTCAGTTTTGGGCGCTGGCATCTCTTGTATTGCTTTGACCTTTGCAGGATCAACCTCAATACCTCTTTCGCTAACAACGAAACCCAATAACTTGCCGGAACGGACTCCAAATGTACACTTGTTGGGATTCAATCGAAGCTTGTACTTCCTTAGACGCTGAAAGAGCTTCAACAGGTGCTTTACATGTTCAACTTCCGTTCTCGACTTAGCAATCATATCATCAACATATACCTCGATCTCCTTATGCATCATATCATGAAACAAGGTAGTCATAGCTCGTTGATACGTGGCTCCGGTGTTCTTCAAACCGAAAGGCATCACTCAATAACAGAATGTTCCTCAAGGTGTAATGAATGTTGTCTTCTCCATATCCTCGGGTGCCATTTTAATCTGATTATATCCGGAAAAACCATCCATAAATGAGAAGACTTTGAATTTAGTTGTATTATCTACCAACATATCAATATGTGGTAGTGGAAAGTCATCTTTCGGACTAGCTTTATTCAAGTCTCTATAGTCCACACACGTCCGGACTTTTCCATCTTTCTTAGGCACGGGCACAATATTGGCCACCCATTGAGGATATGTAGAAGTCACCAGAAACCACACATCAATTTGCTTCTGAACTTCCTCCTTGATTTTTACTGCCATATCGGGATGAGTTCTTCTGAGCTTTTGCTTCACAGGCACACACTCAGGCTTCAAAGGTAGGAAATGTTGCACGATATCAGTATCTAGACCAGGCATGTCTTCATATGACCAGGCAAAGACGTCAACATATTCTTGTAGCAACTCAATCAACCCCTTCTTAACAGATTCTTCCAGGAGTGCCCCAATCTTCACTTCTCGCACGCAATCTTCAGACCCCAAGTTGACCGTTTCCAGATTCTCAAGATGCGGCTGAATGATCTTCTCTTCATGCTCAAGTAGACGGGTAATCTCGTCAGGAATCTCTTCAACATCATCTTCTTCCGCCTCAAATACAGGGAATTCAAAGTTGGGAGATGGTGTTGGATCATTATGTTCAATGGGTTTGATCAACCTGCATAATGTTTTTGGATATAAAAGAGATTTTAGAATTCAAACAAAGCAAATCATTATTCAGATGAAAAGATTGATTTTATTGTTATTTTTTAGGGTTTTATATGATCACCAATTTCATGCAAAAAGTGAAAATGGATAATAATTGGAAAAACAAACATTTAACATGAATTTATTGAATGAAAGTATCATTGTATTTATGCGCCAACAATGTCATCACTTCTCCTTTTGGCATGGGAGAAGGGTTTTCAAACACAATGAACATTACTTTGACTTATGGATAACTGTTGGAATATCCACAGCGACCCAATTATTGCAGATCCCTCCAGGGATAATGAAATTGCCAGAATCCTCTTCGTCTTCTTCCAAAATGGCAGCAGCCTCCTCGTCTTGACCGGTGTGGATGAATCCTCCACTCTTGAACAAACCTTGCTTGTTGAAGACCCCAGAAGAATAGCCTATGCTAGCCTGGGACTTGTTGTCTTCCAACTTGATCATTTGTCTTAAACCAACAGTTGCACCGTGCTCAATGGCCAACTTTGCATCTTTGTAGGAAGCAAATGAAGGAGTTCTCTGCTCAATGGCCAAGTTGTGGTCTCTTCCTTCCTCGGGGAGATCAGCGTCACAAAAACTCAAATTGTTACAAGCGGTGATGTTTGCAACAATGCTATCAAACTGTTCTATTGTGACATCATGATCCACGTACGCCACATCCAACACCTTCTACAGAGCTTCTCGGTGTGGTTCTGAACTCAATAGCAATGATAACACATATATTTTGGATGGCGTTTGTAGAAGCTGGTCTACAACGTTGTACTCGCTTCTCTTGATGAGCCTCAACATCTCATCACAATCTTCTTTCGTATTGCCACTCGGGCCAGCAGAAGCAGGAGTTCTCAACATTGAAGAGGGCTTAGCAACAAGTGTCGGATTCGGAGTGCTCACAGCATTCCCAATCAGGCGTTCAAAATCAGCATCAACACTTCCTCGAGCATCAGCTTGAGGCTTCAACGGAGCTGAAAATACACGACCGCTGCGGGTCAAACCGCTGACGTCAACAATATTAACGACGGATGAAGAGGGCAGGGACACCTCTTTCCCATTTTCCACTGCTACAACATTGTAGCGATAAGGAACCGCCTTCTCGGAGGAGTACGGTATAAGTCCGGCTGGCTTAATAGTCAGAGCGGGAGCAACCTTCTGCTTGCTACCATCATACTTGATGACAATAGGCTCGGGTATCCGGAATATCGGAGAAATTACGTTGACCTCAACAGCGTCTTTGTCAACATTTCTATTTTGAAGGATCTCAATGACTCCTTGCGCACCTGGCGACACCCTCTCTGATTAACAGAACAGACTCGGCATCTATCGTGGTCATGCTCATAATGGCTATAATCACACAGCAAGCGATGCATCTCAACCAGCGATTGCCGGATATGACTGACATATTTAACTTTGTACTTGCCAGGACAACCCTGGACCATATTAACAGACTTCCCATGCTCGGGCAATGGGTTCTTCTTCACATTCGGACCTACGTCCTCGAAAAACAAAATCCCGCTTCTTACAAGGTTTTGCACCTTGGTCTTCAGAGGATAACAATTCTCCACGTCATGTCCGGGAGCACCGGAATGATACACACAATGAAGCTCAGGCTTGTACCACCACTGGGGGTTAGCAGGTACAGCGGGAGGGTCTCGCGGAGTGATTAACTTTTTATCAATCAGAGATGGATAGAGTTCAGCATAAGTCATCGGAATTGGATCAAAGGTGACCCTCTTCTTCTCATAGCCAGTGTTGGCATTGTTGTTGTTATTTCGAGGCTGGTAGGCTTGTTGTTATGGACGCTATTGTTGTTGTTGATATTGCTGAGTTTGTGGTTGCTGATAATGTTGAGCTTCCCTGAAAATAGGTGCTATATGAGCCACCTGATGCTGGTTGTTGACTGGGCGAGTAATCTTCCTCTTCGCAGAGGGTCTTCTCTTGATATGGGAAGACACAACATGTGCCTCTCCCCCCTTCTTCTTCATAAAGCTTCCATATCTCTTTGCTAAAGAGCCTTCATCTCGAGTTAAGCGTCCTTCACGGACCCCCTCTTCCAATCTCATCCCCATATTCACCATCTCGATAAAGTCTGAGGGAGCACTGACTATCATTCTTTCGTAGTAAAACGAGCTCAAGGTCTTCAAGAAGATCTTGGTCATCTCTTTCTCCTTTAGGGGCGGCACTATCTGAGCTGCCAATTCGCGCCACCTCTGGGCGTATTCTTTGAAGGTTTCTTTCTCTTTCTGGGACATCGCCCTCAACTGGTCCCTATCATGAGCCATATCCATATTGTATTTATATTGCTTGACGAAGGCCTCACCAAGATCGTTGAAAGAGCGGATGTTCGAACTTTCCAGACCCATGTACCACCGGAGATCGGCACCGGACAAATTGTCCTGGAAATAGTGGATGAGCAGTTGATCATTATCAGTTTGTATCGACATCTTGCAAGCATACATCACAAGATGACTGAGAGGGCACGTGTTTCCCTTATACTTCTCAAAGTCAGGCACTTTGAACTTAATAGGGATCTTCACGTTGGGCACAAGGCACAACTCAGCAACATTCTTACCAAAGAGGTCCTTCCCCCTCAAAGTCTTCAGTTCCTTGCGAAGCTCAAGGAATTGGTCTTTCATGTCATCCATCTTCTCATAAACATCTGGACCCTCAGATGGCTCAGAATGATAGGTGGTATCTTCAACCCTTGGTAAAGTGTGCATGACAGGAGGTGGCACTGAAAGGACCGGGCTAGATGCCGGCAAAGAAGCAAGAGTTTGAGCAAAAACCTCTGGCACAAAGTTGGCGGGCATTCCCCAAGGGAACCCGGATGGCATGGATGGTGCAAAGTGGGCTGTTGCAGCAGGCATGGTGGAAGTTACGATCTCAGAAATGACCATCCTCTGGGGAGGAGTGGCAGGTGTTGGAGAAGACTGGCTCTGAGCGGCCAAGAATGACTCCATCGGGGCAGTCAATCTGGCTACCTCCTCCTTCAGCTCACGGTTTTCTTGTTCCAAATGATCCATCAGTCTTGAAGAGTTGGCTCTGGTGTAGTACCGGTGAGTCAGCTTGTCTTTGAAATAAATGAAGAACACAGAGTTAGACCATAGGACCAGAAGCCTGGAGCAAAACCTGCTTATGCACATGATGCATGCAATGCTTATGCATATGATTTGTTTTTTTTATTTCAGAGGAACTTTAGAGTTCTATATGCAAATTTTGGGAAATATTATACTTTTATCTCATATGGAATCAGCTTATCAATAATATCTGGAAAGTATCCTTTTTTACACCAAAGAAGTGCAGCATTGGTAACCAAATACAAGAGAAAAGGAAAATAATCATCCTATGTATCCCTAGAAACAATCATCTAAAGCTCGGGATACGGGAAGATAAGGAAGTAGAGAAATCCATGCATCATTAGGATCATCAATGACCTGATGCTCGAGAAACTCAATCAAAGCATCCTTTTCCTTGCTCTGCTGAAGCAACTCTTCTCGTTCACGGATCCAGGCACGTGAACAGTCTTCGTCTCTCAACTCCTCTACTCCTTGGTCAGGGAGGGTTGATGACCCAGCCACAACCAAAGGTGTAGGTCTCGGGTACTCGTAAGGCATGAGGTACTCAAAAGCTCTCCTTCTAACCCAAGCAGTATAAGGCTCCAAAGCAACATAATTCTTAGGACCCAACTCCTTCCTTCCTTTCCTATAAATCCTGCGCCAAACGCGAACCATCTTGTTCTTCAAGCCTTGGGGATCTTTACCCTCCTGAAAGAACACTCCCTCTAACAGAATGTTATTGGGTTTATCCTTTAGGGGGAACCCAAGCTGACGACGTGCCAAACCAGGGTTGTAGTTAATTCCACCACATGTACCAAGAAGAGGCAGATTGGAGAATTCACCACAAGAGTCGATAATCTGCACACCATCGTGTACACGGTTGTACCAAGAGATATCATCATTAGTGAGAGACATAAGTCTTGTGGACCACCGTAGACATCCCTTGTTCTCCTCGAAGGCGACCGTCTGCGGTAAGTGAGAAATAAACCACTTATACAACAGAGGAAAACATCACACAATGGCACCACCACCCTTTGCATTCCTCATATGCAAAGAAAAATAAGTGTCACCCAACAGAGTCGGAACGGGATTAAGAGTAGAGAAAATCCTAATAGCGTTCACATCCACAAACTTGTCGATGTTGGGGAACAACACTAACCCATAGATGAGAAGTACAAATATGGCCTCAAAGGCATCCTCACTCATGGCCTTCCCATACATAGTAGCTTGAGTAATGAGGAACTCGGAAGGGAGACCTTGAATTCCACCTTTGGTAGTCATATGAGCACCAACCAGAGATTCATCTATATGCAACATGCCAGCTATCTCTCGAGAAGTAGGAATACTCTCTAAGCCATTGAACGACAACTAGTCTAGAATAGGTATACCCACCAGGTAGGCATACTCTTCAAGTGTGGGTAAAAGCTGAAAATCCGGAAATGTGAAGCAACGGTACAAGGGATCATAAAACTGCACCAATACACTCATCAATCCTTCATCCACCTGAGTAGTCAGAAGAGGAAGAAGCTTCCCAAAACGAGCTTTAAAACCCAAAGGATCTAATACATCGGATGTCAAATTCCTTAGCTCTTTCAAGTCTAGTTGTCTGAAGCTATACTTCTTTGTATTCCTTCTTTGTCTTTCCATGTCTGAAAATTTGCAAATAGACCTCTTAAGTTCCTTGAAGATTTTCTTGTTATTTTGATGATATGGATGCAAATGGGTGCATGAATGCATGAATGCAACAATCACACTCAAGGATCAAGCAAAGCATACCAAACAAAGGTCATGGGATGGATCATATTATCCTTAATATCAATCATCCATTTTGGTGGATTATGGTTTACACCTTATCAACACCCAAGTTCCATTGATATTAAGGATACATGAACGGATCAACCACGAATCAAGGGTTTGTTGCAAGTCACGAGCATGGAGTCTCGGTTTAGAACCACCCAAAGGGAGTGTACTAGGGTTTAACCTGCCAAACATGTTCTACAAGAGGTTCCCATAGTCATCATCCCATCTTTCGGATATTATCGGAGAAATGACTACTCATATTCCAAAAATATTCTCATGAGAGACTCTTATGAGCGTAGTATCGCGTAACAATCGTATCAAATCTTACACTTGAACGACTTTTGCACTACATCCTAAGAATAGGCCAAGATGGGCTTGGTAAACTAAGGTCCTTGGCTTCTAAGGTCCATATTGGAAAGAGTAATGTCTAACCACAACTACTTGTGTGACATTATTGATCCCAACATGACCTCCACCAAGTGAATGGACTTGCAAGTCAACTTGCTAAGGAATAACTCCACACAAGTCAACAAGACTATGCCATTCTCCTATCCTAAGTGCACTCGAGTTCGGGTATAGAACTCATCTCACAAAGATCACCAAGCAAACAAGGAATTAATATTCAAGCAATTCAATCATTACATACAATACAATAATCCCAAATTTCACAAAAATATGTCACCAAACAATATACAATACAATACAACCAATATGAAAAGTAGGAAAAACCCACTAGGTAAAGCGTTCCCAGCAGAGTCGCCACTTTTCTGTAGCGGGGTATTCGTTACCATTAGAGATATTGACTAAATCCAAGGTAAACCATACAAGTCGAGTCGCCACTGCACTTCTATTTATCCAAAGGAATGGTTAGAAAGCGAACAAAAACCTAAAAGTTTTATCAAATCAAAAACTAGTAAAAATTTCAGAGATCTGGGTAAGGGGGTTGGTTATGCAATGGGAAGGTTTTAAGCACCCAAAACATCCTAGGTACTCCTAGGGATCCCTTTTCATATTTGTTGTAAGGTTGGAATTTTGTGAAAAACTTGTTTGTGCAAACATGATTGAAGAGATGAGAAGAGAATGTACAAGTTTATTTACATTTTGTGTTTGGATGGATAAACCCATTGCCTACATACCATCTTAAAAAAGATTAGGATCAAAACCTCGTAGTTCGGGGTAAAAATCTCAAAGATGAGTTGGTGAATTGATTGGTCCAAAAGCCTTAAGGTCTTTTGTTATTTAAGGGAGAAAACTCAACCAGAAAACCACAAATCCACCATGTGAGGGTAGCTTCAACATGCTAGTGAGGGGTTAACCCTATAATAAGCATGGAAGACTCATTGTCCATCACTAAGGATATAGGTGAGTATTACATCTACCTCAAGGATAACTCAAACCTAATAGCTAAAGGTTATGAAAAAGTTTTGATTAAGAGAGTGGCCATTGAAACCACAAAAAAAAGGTATTTGAATGGGTTATATTTACCAATGAAAAGTATGTACAAAATGGTCAGAGTTGACTTAGAAGTTCAATTCAAAATAAGTGTTATGAAAAGAAAAGTTTGAAAATCAAAAGCATATGGCTTAGGTTTCTAATGTTGAAAACAAGTGCTAAATGTTTGCACAAAGGTTTTGGCTTGGGTTAGAGTGGAGAGAAGAAGAAGAATGGCTAAAGTCCTAAACATACAAGAGGTAAGGGACAAGAAGCAAAACCACAAATGGAGTTCCTCTCTTGAGATCATATTGATGATCCAAGTAGCTCCCATCCTTTGGAATAAGCAATCACATAAGCATAAACTCAAGCAATCAATAATCAAATGAACTCTGGAAAAGCTCCTCAATGTATCTTGGGTTCCCCTCTCTTAGAAGCTCATGGTAATGGTTCCTCAATTTGGACCAAGTTGGAATCCTTAGCACAAGAACACACACATTAAAAGATTCTAGCAAAACAAACAAGGAATGGACAAGAAGAGTTTAGAAGTTGGTCCTTTCAAGGCATCTTCAACATTAAGCATTCTAAAGGACCAATGCCTAGTTGCTCTTTGACTTTCATAGCACTCTAAAGGCCCAATGCCTAGTTGCTCTTTGACTCCAAATTTTCATAGGGAAAGTCCTAAAGTCTAAGTCCATTTTGTCCAATTCTTTGCATTTGGTTCACGACAATCAAAACAAAACACAAGCACAATAGTATATACACAATTATATGCTCAAGTGAGCAAAAGGAAAATTGCATTAACATAAACATGTGCTCAAGTGAGTAAAGGGAAAAGCAAATGAATAGTATGTACAAGAATAGTAAATTGCATAAATGTAAAGTTCAAGAAGTAAATGTTAATGGTTAATAGTTAGTAGTTAGTGTGCCATAAGGAAAATTTAGCGCTATGTTAAGCAATCGTAATTGGACTTATGTAGAAGTCACAACTATCTGAGGTCGGTCAATAATAATGTAGGCAACAACACAAGTTAGAAGTCTTGATTAGTGAACCAAGTTCCAACAACTTGCCATGCCAAAAGGAAGAAGAGAATTGATCTTGTATTGGTTTAAGCCTTTTGCATGATTTAGAAAGCAACTTGTCCTTAATGCAAAGCCATTCACTTGATCAATTGATCAAGATGAATTAGATTTGAATCAAAGAAGATTAAGCCTCCCTAATCAATGCTAACTTATCAACCTTTAACTCATTGATCAAAAAGAAAGAAGAAGAAGAAGGAGATGAATAATGGATAATGAAAATGGAAAGAATAAAGTGCATTAAAATGAAATGGAATGTACCAATCAACAAGTGTTGGCCAATGACATTGAGGATCATGGTCAAACAAACAAAAACAGAAGTGAGATGTAGATTGGAAGTCAAGAAATGAACAAAATATTTTTTTGGCATTTTTAATATTGAAAATAAACTTGAATTAAAATATTAAAGAAAGGTCAAACTTCAAAATCACTTCAAATCAACTTTTGAAAGTCCAAGTGATTTATCCCAAGTTCAACAAGGTCAAACAAAGTTTGACAAAAAATTTCAGCATTTTTAAAAGTCAGAAACTATTTTTAATCAATTAAAAATGAATAAAAATAACCTAATTGAACTAAAATCTCAAATAAATCTCAAATCAATTAAAAAATTGATGAGAATATTTTTCATAGATCCATCATCATTCAAGTAGGTTGAGAAAATATTTTTGTATTTTTTGAATATCAAAAACTATTTAAAATGAATTAAAAATAGCCAGAAAAGAGAAAATTCACAAAAAATATCAAATGATGAAATAAAAAATATTAAAAATCATTTTTAAAAACTAAAATTAAAAAGATAAATAATGCAATTGGTCCCATATTTTTTGGATTAAAAATGAAAGAGTTATGATTTTTTGAAGTTAAATGAAATAAAAGAAATAAAATGGAAATTATAAAAAAAAAAAAGGAGAGGCGTCTGATCAAGCCTCATTAATTGACGTGGCTGATCAGAGGCCCCTCAAGCGCGCGCCTATCGAAGTCCTCAATCAAACGCATCACATGGACATTAAATAAAAGTCATAACAATGGAAGGATGTGATTAAATCTGGGGATGCCATCACACGGTCCACAATCCATCTGGAAAAGGGACGGTGGTGTACACCACCGTCTTCTCCGGCGAGCACATCAGCTCCGGCCAGAGTTGCAGGTTCTACAACCTCAACCAAAACTCACGATCCATACACCAAAATGAAGCTGGGGTGATGTACATCACCGCTGTAACCTTAGTTTTTGCTCAAGATCCTTATAGAAGAAGAAATCTGAGGTTGAAAAACTAGGTGTTCAATCTGAAATTCACCAATTCAAAAAATTAAAGCCACCACTGGCTTGCCTCTCATATGAGGACTTCAGAAATGCAAATGGACTCAAGAAACACACAATATTCAGTGAGATTCGAAGCAAAACAGTTGACGTATAAACCTTCGCAGAGCAGCTTTCAACAGCACAATTCAACTAATCCTTTGCTTGCAGCTTGATCTGGATGCTTGGTAAGAGAGCTAGGCTTAGGAATAAGTATTGAAGATCAACTAATTTTGTTGAAATTCAAACTTGAAAATCAGAAGTAAAAATGAATATTCCTTTAGTGATGGCTAGGTTTTGATTTCTTCAGCATTTCAGATTGATTCAGGGTGTCCAAATGAATGAAGCAGTGCATCTATTTATAGCACAAGGTGATGCAATGAGGTGGAAAACTCGTGTGTGCATGAGCTTGGGTCCTCCATGCATGGGCCTGTACAGGCACATGTGAGGCCCAAACTCAATTGGTTTTGCATGCTGAACACAAATGAATGAGTTTTGGACGTGCAAATGGCAAGGCAAAGGCTTGTGCATGAAGTTTGCACATGAATTCCATAATTATTCCTAAATGTTCACCTTTTCGAAAATTCCAATTAGAAAATCCAAACATAAGCATATGTGTAATGGTTGGAAAGGTCTTGACATAAGGAACAAATGTTATGTTGGACAAAAACTCATTTGAAGTGTGGAAATTTATGAAAACAGGCCATGAAGTTCATAGTGCAAAACATGCCTTTGAGAATTTTGTCAAATTGAAACAACTTCAAGCCCTTCTGTTTTGATGATGCAAGCCTCTAATGAAAAAACCTCAAACATCAAAGTTGTAGATATTTTCAACACATTAAAAATGGACTTACATTTTGCATCATTTGGATTTTTTATGAAGACGTTATGGGCACTTGAAGTTGGACTTTTTTGCCTTTCAATGCATTTGGTCCAAAGTGACCTATAATGCTTTGCATTATCACATGTGTTTCTTTTGAGATTTTGAAATTTTGTTCAACATAACATTTGAATTAGACATCTTAAGCTTTCCAATTCATTTGATCCCACCTTAAAATCATAAAACATGAATGAGTTATGTTCTTGGGAAGTTGACCCAAAATTAGGGTTTCAGTCAAAATGACCTATAATGTCTTGGAATGGGAGATGACCTTCCATGCTTCAAATAAAAATTTTATGAACATGAAATTTGTTCATATTGGCCTTAATAACATTTTTGCTTTTGGGATCATATCCATTTTACCAACACATAAAAAGTTAGGTCTCAGTGCATTTCACAATAATCAGATGAATTGACTGATCAACTTCTCAAATCCGCAACTCATATCTTGATGAATTGATGATTGAGGACACTCAAATAAGTTCAAATTTTCATGAAATGATGAATTAAAGAACTTCCCTTCATTGTATTTGACCATGGGCTGAGGTTGCTTCATGAGCAAGGCACAGTTGGTACATAAATGAATTAGGGTTTCCTTGGGAGACAAACCTCAAACCCTTTGACTTGCTTTGATCAAAATGATGAATTGAGATGCTAGGGAGGAATATTTTATGGATGAGAGCTTTGGGAACCATTTCCATGCTTGCTTTCATCTTCTCTTGGCCATATCTTTGTACAAAGGATCACCTAGAAGCTTTTTGACCTTGTGATTGCTCAAGCTACAAACAAGAAATGTTAGTGACATATTTTTGTGCTTTTGGTTAGTAAATAAAATGATAAAAGCAATGATATATAATTCAAGCATGCTTGGTGATCTCAAACCACTCACAAGAGGTCCCAACCAAAGGCAAAGGGAACCAAGATGCTTATGATCCTTGAGGCTTTGCAAATGCAATATTATGATGCCATGAGGGATCTTAGGGCCAAAATTGGGGTCTTACAACACGGATGGGCTAATACCTTTTAAATCAAAGATGTTGTACCCTAAGGCAGAGGGGTATTTTCTTAAAACGTTCAAGAGTCGATTCGTCTCGTCTTGGTTTAAGGTGGCACTAACTATTACTGGGCGGTTCATTTCTTCATCCAGGAACTCATATCTTAGGTTCTTGGGTAGTTCCTTAAGTTCTTGGGCTGGTTTTTAAGAATTGGGTGAAGGGTCTGGAGTAAGATCCAGACATTCATCAGTGAGAGGTTCCGTTCCATCTAACTCGTCATCCTTTTCATTCGGGTTTGAAAATGGTTCGATCTTAGGTTCTCCCTGATCAAATTCTCTTATGCACTCATCTATGATATCGATCACATAACATGTGTCTCCTAGAATTGGTGCCATCAGGAATTTCGAAAGAATGAACTCGATCTTTTCGTCCCCTACTTCAAAGGTTAATTTCCCTCTTTTGACATCTATTATAGCTCTGGTTGTTGATAAGAATGGTCTACCTAAAAGGATAGGGATATCTTCGGCTTCTTTGATATCCATGACCACAAAGTCTGTTGGAATATAAAGTTGACCGATCCTAATCGGGATGTCTTCTAAAATGCCTACAGGATACTTAACAGACCTATCGGCTAATTGAAGGGACATCTTAGTTTGTTGTAATTCTCCTAAGTTTAATCTCTTACATACAGCTAAGGGCATTAAACTTACACTAGCGCCTAAGTCTAGGAATGCTTTGTCGATCACATGATTTCCTAAAATGCAAGGTATAGAAAAACTACCAGGGTCTTTCTCCTTCTTAGCAAGTTTATCCTCAGAAATGAAGTTGCATTCCAAGCGTTTTGGATCGTCGAGCCTACGCTTGTTAGTTAAGATGTCTTTGAGAAATTTGGCGTAAGACGGAATTTGGGTGATAGCTTCTGTGAAAGGTATCTCTTCATGAAGCTTTTATATCACTTTTATAAATTTTTGATATTGGTTATTGACTTTGGTTTGTTTAAGTCTTTGCGGATATGGGATTGGTGGTTTGTACGGGGGAGGTGGTTTGTAAGTTTTATCCCTTGCTTCACCTTCTTGGTTGGTTTTGTTTCTCAGGTTCCTCTAGTTCCTCTTCTTAGTTGGTAGGCATATTCTCTTTAGAAGTTTTGGACTCACTCATTGTTGGGTTCTGAGGCCCTTCGTAAGCGGTCCTACTTCATAACGAGATAGCATTAGCTTTCCCTCGAGGGTTTGGTTCAGGTTGTCCAGGAAATTGGCCTCCAGGTGTAGTTTGTGGGGCTTGGTTTTGTGCTACCTGTGAGATATAGGTTTCAAGCATCTTGTTGTGAGTGATTATCTGATCAACCATGGTTCCTAATTGTATTATAAGTTCGTTTACGTGAATGTTTTGGTTTAGGAATTCTTTATTTTGCTGAGTCTGGCCCGATATAAAGCTTTTCATGATCTTCTCAAGGTTAGACTTTTGGGGCACAACTTGCATATGTTGGTTTGGTTTTCGGGATTGATAACCTTGCGGTCTCTGAGGTGCATTATTTTGGATAGGGTTCTGGTTTCTATAAGAGAAATTTGGATGATTCTTTCATCCAGGGTTGTAAGTGTTTGAAAACGGGTTACCTTGGGCATAATTCACTTGGTCGGTATTTAATTCGTTCAAAAGGTTACACTCCGCCGATTCGTGTCCTTTAGATCCACAGAGTTCGCACTCTGTATGGACTACTGCTACGGTTTTAGCTTACCTCATGTATTCCACCTTGGGTCTCCTTTTTCTCTATTGATGCTCGTTCAGTTCCCCATTGATAATGGTTTTGGGCCATATCCTCAATTAGGTCACAAGCTTTTGGATAAGGTTTGTTCATCAGCGCGCCACCTGCGGCGGTGTCGATGCTCATCTTGGTATTATAATGGAGTCCATTGTAGAAGGTATGAACGATCAGCCATTATTCTAGGTCATGGTATGGGCAGACTCTTAATAGCTCTTTATATCTCTCCCAAGCTTCGAAAAGCGATTCTCTTTGGTTTCGAGCAAATCTAGTTATTTGGTTTCGAAGAACAACAGTCTTACTAGGGGGGAAATATCTAGCAAGGAATACTCTCCTAAGGTCTTCCTAGGTAGTTATTGAATTAGCTGGAAGTGAATCTAGCCATGAACGTGCTCTATCCCTGAGGGAGAAAGGAAATAATCTTAAACGAATCGCATCGGGTGAAGCGCCGTTAGATTTAAAGGTGTCGGATAGTTGGATAAAAACTTTTAAATGTTGATTCGGGTTCTCAGTAGCGAGACCCGCGTATTAGTGTTGTTGTACTAATTGCAACAAAGACGGTTTTAGTTCGAAGTTGTTAGCAGGTATAAGGGGGTTTACTATACTTGAACTAGGTTCCTCATCAGAGGGTTGGGCAAATTCCTTAAGAGGTCGCCTATCGCGATTCTCGGCCATAACTTTCTTAATTCGGATGAGTAAGAGGTGTGTACGAGTATAACGTTCGGGTTCCGCTAAAGGATCCACTAAATTTCCGGTACTACGGGTTCTTCACATTTCCCGACTAAAAATGCCTTAGTCTATACGGTGTAACAACAAGGTACAAAATTTGACGAAGTTGGTCCCCGGCAACGGCGCCAAAAACTTGATCGTTGTGATTCGCAAGTGCACGAATAACGTCAAATTAATATAAAAGAATATCGATCCCACAGAGACCAATCGTCAATCTATCGAATACTATCGTTATAGTGTTTATCTAAGGCGGTGTAAAAGAGATATTTGGTTTGCAAAATAACGGTAAATGATAAATGCAGGCAAAGACAGGTTGAATGTAATTCACGTCAGTTAAGTGATGTTTCGATTGTCTAAATAGAACTACTTATGAGGAAATATTTTCTACTCTTGAAAAGAATCCATTTAACGGGAACTGTCGCTTTCGCGTATTCAGAACCGAGTTTACCCTTAAATTAAGGCTTTTTATTGTCACATATAAAAGGTGCGCAGAACGCTAAAGTAGTAAACCTATTTTTAAGAAATAAGACTCGTAGACTTAGTTGAAAAGTGATTTTGATTTGGAATCTAAGGAGTTTACTGATTTTAAACCTATCAAGGCGTCCGAAAACAGTTTCAAAAATAGCTTTTGCTTAAAGTGATAAAGATTCCTAGTTACTATGCCAGGGTGCTTTCGCACTCCTCGAATAATTAAAACTAACCAAGTTTGTTTTTAGAAAACTCGAGTTAAAAATCAAAACATCCTTTAAAGTATTTCTACAGATTTCAATAAGTGAAACATTACTTTAACCGCGATCCTTACATTCTAACCTTTAAAAGATTTAGCCAGACATGGTAACGCAAACAAACATAACGGTGTTAATCATAATGAAAAGTTTGTTTTAGAATGTGAGGCGTAGAGAGCGAGTAAAGTGCGTAAAATAAATAAAGTAAAGCGAGTGTGGAAAATAAATAAAGTAAAGCGAGTGCGGAAAATAAATAAAGTAAAGCGAGTGCGGGAAATAAATAAAGTAAAAGCGATGCGGGAAATAAATAAAGTAAAAGCGATGCGGGAAATAAATAAATTAAAAGCAATGCGGGAAATAAATAAATAAAGCGATAAATAAGAACCTGCTCCAAACAGAAGCTTCGATTCTGATACAAAAATAAACGTCCGACTCCTGAAGCTAAAGACAACAGCAACTCGAAGTGACCCAACTCAATCTCACAATGGTGCGATAACCCTCAGATGTGACGGATTATCGCTATTACAAATGATAACTATATGCTTAGTATTGTAAAACTAAGTTGGATGATAGAAAACAAAATGAAATGAGCTATTTATAGAGATTCTCAGCAGTTTGTAAAGACCATGGTGCCCTCCAACTTCTCCTTAGTGGGCTTTAGTGGGAACGTGATTTCCAAAGGTGGCGCCCGCCATCCCTTTATGGCGTCCGCCATGTGTATAAATGGGGTGAATCATGGGAATGTGGCGGTTACCTCCTGGTTGAGGGCTGGTGACTCATGGCTTCCCCTATAGCGGCCGCCATGTGCAACGCCATGTGTGTAATTTCGCTGAAAAACCCTAATTTTAGGTCTTTTTGCTTCGTTTCTTCCAAAAGAGTCCGAAAGTGCTAAATATCTGAAAACAAGAGAAAAGAGAGCATAATACAAATAAAATGATGATAAAGTCCTAATAAACATGTGAAATCTGAGTCAAAAATACGGTGTAATTCGGTGCGATCAACGACTCTTATTAATTGATCTTTAGCTTGTCAATGGCTTGATGTTCGTGAATTTCCTGCTACATTCACCATCCATAGTTATAAGAATCAAACCACCGCCTGAAAATTCTCTTTTCACAACATATGGACCTTCATAATTCGGAGTCCATTTTCCCCTAGCATCAGGTTTGAAAGATAAAATCTTCTTGAGCACAAAGTCACCTTCTCTAAACACACGAGGCCTGACCTTCTTATCAAAAGCTTTCTTCATTCTTTACTGATATAACTTCCCATGGCACATGGCAGTCAATCTCTTCTCTTCAATCAAATTCAACTGATCATATTTGGTTTGGAACCATTCAGCTTCTGTCAACTTGGATTCCATCAAAACACACAATGATGGGATCTCAACCTTCACGGGGGAGCATAACTTCCATACCATAAACAAGAGAGAAATGGGTTTCCCCTGTTGAAGTGCGGATGGATGTACGGTACCCATGCAAAGCAAATGGGAGCATCTCGTGCCAATCCGTATATGTCACAACCATCTTCTGGATGATCTTCTTAATGTTCTTATTTGCAGCTTCAACAGCTCCACTCATCTTGGGTCTGTAGGGAGAAGAATTATGATGTGCAATCTTGAAGTCTTTGGAAAGAGCTTCCACCATATTATTGTTCAAGTTAGATCCATTATCAATAATAATCTTTCCCGGCACACCATAACGACATATAATCTGATTCTTGATAAACCTTACAACAACTTGCTTGGTCACATTTGCATACGATGTCGCTTCAACCCACTTTGTGAAGTAATCAATAGCCACCAGAATGAAATGATGTCCATTCGAAGCTTTGGGCTCAATCATTCCAAACATATAAATTCCCCATACAGAGAAGGGACATGGAGAGGAAATGACGTTAAACAGTGTCGGAGCAAAACCATACCGAAGTTTCTCTTGCAAATCACATCACCATTCAGGTAGAAATTTCCGGCTAATCTTCTCAAAGTCTTCTTTTCTTTCAAAGATGCCTCAGATGGGTAGATTCGACTTTGGAGGAAACATTTGATATCAAAATACCAAGGATTTTCATCTTTAACTTCTTCGACAGTAAACACATGAGATGGCCTATCAAGACGCATCACATTCAAATTGGGAACTTCGTTCCAAAATTTCACCACAATCATTGATGCCAACGTTGTAAGAGCATCTGTCGTCCAGTTTTCATCTTAAGGGATATGATGAAATTCAACCTTTGTAAATAAAGTTGAAATCCTCCTCGTATAGTCTCTATATGGTATCAAACCGGGTTGATTCATTTTCCATTCACCTTTGATCTGATTCACAACCAAAGTTGAATCTCCATAGACGTCAAGTTACTTTATTCTGAGATCATTGGCCTCTTCAAGCCCCATAACGCAAGCTTCATACTTATCCATATTACCATACGAATTAACAGCTCCATCAAATACCATGCCCCAATGGGAACTAGGTTTTGGCCCTTCTTCAAGCAATGGTTCATCACAATCTTTCATCTTCAAGTAGAAAATCTCTGTATCAGGAAAATCATACTGCGCTGACTGGTAATCTTCAATAGGTTGGTGAGCCAAATGGTCAGCCAAGACACTACCCTTAATTACTTTCTGAGATCGGTATTCAATATCATAATCAGATAACAACATCTGCCAACGGGAAATCCTACCAGTTAAAGCAGGCTTCTCAAAGATGTACTTGATTGGATCCATTTTGGATATCAACCAAGTATTATAATTCAACATATACTGGCACGGACGCTTAGCAGCCCAAGCCAATGTGCAACATGTCTTCTCAAGCATATAATACCAAGTCTCGCAGTCAGTGAACTTATTACTGAGGTAGTAAATGGCATATCCTTTCTTTCTAGATTCATCTTGTTGACCAAGAACACAACCCATACTCTCATTAAGCATAGTCAAATACATGATCAACAGTCTTCCTTCAACAGGCGGGGACAAAATCGGAGGCTCAAGTAAATACTCTTTGATACTATCAAAAGCTTTCTGGCAATCTTCGTTCCAATCAAAAGACTGATATTTCTAAAGAAGCTTGAAAATAGGCGCACATGTGGCAGTCATATGCGATATAAATCTTGAGATATAGTTCAAGCGGATGAGAAAACCTCTAACTTGCTTTCCAGTTTTGGGCGCATGCATTTCTTGTATTGCTTTGACCTTGGCAGGATCAACTTCAATACCCTTCTCAATGATAATAAAGCCAGACAACTTACCAGAACTAACACAAAAAGTACACTTATTGGGATTCAAGAGGAGTTTATACTTTCTCAAACGCTGGAATAACTTCAACAAATGCTTAACATGTTCTTATTCATTACTTGACTTGGCAATCATATAATCAACCTAAACTTCAATCTCTTTATGCATCATATCATGAAAAAGAGTGGTCATAGCTCTCTGGTACGTTGCATCAACATTCTTTAAATCGAAAGGCATCACTATATAACAGAATGTTCCCTAAGGCGTAATGAATGTGGTCTTCTCCATATCTTCAGGTGCCATCTTGATTTGATTATAACCGGAAAATCTGTCCATAAACAAAAATACTTTGAATTTAGTTGTATTGTCTACCAACATATCAATGTGTGGCAGAGGGAAATCATCTTTCAGACTGACTTTATTCAAATCTCTATAATCAACACACATGCGGACTTTTCCATCTTTCTTAGAAATAGGAACAATATTGGCCACCCATTACGGATACTCGGAGGTTATAAGAAAACCAACATCAATCTTCTTATGCACTTCCTCTTTAATCTTTACTGTAATATCAGGATGAGTTCTTCTCAACTTCTACTTGACTGGCGGGCATTCTGGCTTCAACGGTAATTTATGTTCCACAATATCAGAATCCAAACCAGGCATGTCTTGATAGGACCAAGCAAACACATCAGAATACTCTCGAAAAAGATCAATCAACCCCTTCTTAGCCTCTGGACACAGTTGAGACCCAATCTTGACTTCCTTCACATCATCCTCGGAACCCAAGTTGACTAATTCAATATGCTCTTCAAACGGCTGAATGGTTTTTTCCTCGTGCTCAATCAAACGAGATAATTCATCAGATATTTCTTCATCATCATTCTCTTCCTTAGGTTTGAACACAGGGAAATCAAAGTTTGAAAAGGGAGTAGTTTCATTGTATTCAATGGGTTTGAGAACCAACCTGCATAATGATTTGATATTTTGATTTTAGAGATGTGGAGTGCGGACAAATATTATGCATATGGAAGATTATTATTATTTATGTTTTTTTGTGATTACCATTTTTAGAAAAAGAAAAAAGTAAAAATAAAACATCATAGATGTGGATGAATAAAATTGTATTTTATTAATGATAATAATAAAAATGCCCAACAATGTTCACTTCTCGCTTAGCCATAGGAGAAGGATTTTTTTTAAAACAATAAAAAATAAATTACTTAGAACGGTGAATGACAATGGGAACATCAACAGCAACCCAATTGTTGCAAGTATGGACATGCGTCATAAAGTTGGCATGAGCTTTGTCTTCATCACCATTGTCTTCAATAATGGCAGCTAAGTGTTGATCATTCTCACTAATGAACCCTCCACTGTGGAATACTGGTTGCATAACTTTGACTTTGGCGTTGAATGGCCCTGGTTGAAATCCTAACCCAACCCTGTTCTTGTTCTCGACGATCTCCACAACACGACCCCACTTGTCAATGTTGCCATCTTGAATAGTCTCTTACGCATCTTTTAAAGAAGACATGGGTGCACCCATTTTCTCTAACTCATCAGTAATAGATAAGGCTTGGAACGACGTTCCAACCTCCTCCTCAGCATCAACATATGTGAAAGATGACAAATGGCTTACTAACAATGCCTTCTCTCCACCAACAATGACAAGCTTGTCGTTCTTCACAAATTTCAGCTTCTGGTGAAGAGTAGACGTCACTGCTCCAGCTTCATGAATCCATGGCCTCCCCAACAAACATCTGTAGGCCAGGTGGATATCCATCACTTGAAAAGTAATCTGGAAATCACTCGGACCTATCTTCCCTAGAAGGTCCACTTCTCCAATGACAGTTTTACGAGAACCTCAAACGCTTTGACAACTACACCACTATAACTCATTGGGGTGCTCTGATAAGAAAGTCTTGATAGAGTTGATTTTGGTAACACATTCAATGATGACCCAGTGTCAACCAACACATTGGACAAAATGTCCTCCTTGAAATTCATAGAAGTATGTAATTCCAAATTGTGATTTCTGCCTTCCTCGGGAAGCTCTTCATCACAAAAGCTCAAATTGTTACAAGAAGTTATGTTGGCAACTATGTGGTCAAACTGATCCAGGATAACATCATGCTTAACATAAGCCTATTCTAACACTTTCTACAATGCTTCTCCGTGCGCTTCGGAATTAATTAGCAGTGACAACACGAAGATCTTTGACGGAGTCTGGAGCATCTTCTCTACAACATTGAATTCACTTCTCTTACTCAACCTTAACACCTCATCATCATCGTTAGTCTTCAATTTGCTGGACTCACCAGACTGACACGTTGGAGCACTAATTGGATTCACTACTGGAATCTTTGCCTTCTTACTTGCTGAGACATCTTCTACAATCTTCGGAGACACTAGACTGAATACACGACCACTACGCGTCACCTTTGTTATATCTATGATATTCACCACTGAGTCTGCAACTGGTAGAGGAACCTCTTGACCGTTTTTAATCATAGTGGCATTGTATTGGTATGGCATAGCTTTATCGAATGCATAAGGGACAGGGCCCGCTAACCATATTACTGTTGGAAAATATATTATTTCCGGTTTTATTATTGCTTTTAATACTACATTTATTTTTATTTATTCTCCATTAATGAGAAAATCAATTATAGTAATTGTATCCTCATTATATAAACCAGCCTAAGGCTGAAAAATAAAATATAACAACTTTTACCTATTTTGTCCAATATGGTATCAAGAGCACTGCCGTAAAGCTCTCCTCAACCTATTGTTATTGAGTTAAGAGCATTGGGCTAGGGATTACCATAAAGCTTTCCTCAACATATTTTTGTTGGGTTAGGGGTTACCATAAAGCTTTCCTCTACATATTTTTGTTCAACCCGCTTTCTTATCCGACCCAATTCACATACCAGTTTAGCCTCCTATGGAGAATAACAACAACATGTGGCCTTCCCCATCATAGTCCTACACTAGATCCAACCATGGCAAACAACCACAACCTAAGTCGGGCGTCGGCCGCGGAAATGGCGGTGGTCACGGAAACGGCATACGAACTAGGAACCTTGACAAGGGAAGAAGATCAGACAAAGTTCCTTGGTGTGATCACTACAAACGCAAATGGCATACACATGAAACTTGTTGGAAGCTCAAAGGCAAACCTCCTAATTGGAAGAAGAAAAGTTGTCATGCATTTTAGGTTAGTAATTCTGATTAAGGGCAGCAACCTTCTCCGTCTCAGTTTCCACTCACTACGGAGCAACTAGACAAACTATACAAACTCCTCAAGTCTCCATCCCCTTCTTGCTCTATAGAAACAAAAGGTAATATGCATTTCTTAGTGTCAGTCTCAGTCATACTTGGATAGTAGATTCAGGTGCCTCCGATCACATGACAGGTGAATCTACTTTTTTCTCTTCATATAGTCCATGTGCAGGTAATCAAAAAATAAAAATCACAGATGGCTCTTTTTCAGCCATTGCAGGTAAAGGGTCGGTTGTGCTGTCTCCAATGTTAACTCTTAAAAATGTCCTTCATGTTCCAAATTTATCTTGTAATTTAATGTCCGTCAGTAAATTAGCCCAAGATATAAATTGTCAAACTAATTTTTTCCGATCTCACTGTGTCTTTCAGGATTTGAACTCGGGGAAGATGATTGGCAGTGCTAAGGAGAGTGGAGGACTCTACTACCTTGACATTGGATATGTATCACAACTACCTTCAAAAACAATAAGTTCGTGCTTTGAGTCTTTTTCTGTTTTGAATAATGAAGATGACAACATTATGGTATGGCATTTAAGATTAGGTCATCCTAGTTTTCGTTAATTAAAACACTTGTTTCCTACGATATTTCACAATAAAAACTTTTCTTCGTTTAAATGTTAAGCATGTGAGTTTGCAAAGCATCATCGTTCCCAGTTTTCAATACAGCCTTATAAACCATCAAAACCTTTTTCTATTATTCACAGTGATGTTTGGGGCCCTAACCGTACAAGTACACTCTCTCTAAAAAAATGGTTTGTCACATTTATAGATGACCGTACAAGAGTATGTTGGGTGTACTTGTTAAAGGGGAAATCAGATGTTTGTCAGGTTGTAAAGAATTTTTTTTCAAAGGTGCATAACCAATTTCAAACAAATATCCAAGTCTTTAGAAGTGATAATGGCAAAGAATATTTTAACACTATCCTGAGTGATTTTTTCCTAAAAAATGGGATTGTACATCAAAGTTCATGTCCTAATACTCCTCAATAAAATGGAGTGGCCGAAAGGAAAAATAGACATTTACTATAGGTTTCTAGAGCTCTACTTTTTTCAAATAAAGTACCAAATTATTTGTGGGGAGAAGCGGTTTTAACAGATGCGTATTTAGTTAACAGAATGCCCTCCAAAATTCTCAATTTTCAAACTCCTATTAATGTCTTCAAAGAATGTTTTCCTAATACTCATGTTTTAACTGATTTGACTTTAAAAATCTTTGGTTGCACAACCTTTGTTCATGAACATAAAAATGTTGGAAAACTTGAGCCACGTGCTATAAAATGTGTCTTTGTTGGATACTCCTCAACCCAAAAAGGATATAAATGTTTTGATCCAAAAAATAAGAAAATGTTTGTCATTATGGATGTTACATTCTTTGAAAATAAACCTTTCTTTTATGACACTCATCTTCAAAGGGGGGGGGGGGAGATAAACGAAGACACGTTTCAAATTGAGGACATGAGTTTTTTAAATAACTTATCTTTGCCAGTATCACAAAATTCTGAGATTTTTACACCTACACCAACAGAAAATGACCATGATTCTTTATCTGATCCTACTCCTGTTATGAGTAAGGCACCTTGTGAATCCGAGCCTACATTTTCTCTTGTAGAAAATAATGAGAATCTTGAAAACGATGATAATGATGATCTAATTGAAATGCCACAAAATAATGAGTCACTTCAACAAAACAAATTTGAATTAGGAAACAGGACTTGGAAAGGAAAGGTTTTTATGAAAAAGCACCATAAAGAAAAGGACCAGTCCACATCTCAACACTGCCAGAAATCTAAACCGGGGAATGATAAATTTCCTAACATAAGAAAAGGTAAGTCTAACTCTGTTTCTGAGAGTCGTATTTTGCATCCTGATATAGATGATCCTGTTGCAATTAGAAAACTTGTAAGATCTTGCACTAAACATCCCATGTCCAATTTTATATCATATTCAAATTTGTCTTCATCTATGTTTGCCTTCACTTCAAAATTGTTTAGTGTAAAAATTCCAAAGAGTGTACAGGTTGCTCTAGAAATTCCAAAGTGGAGGGAAGTTATACTTGAGGAGATGAAAGCTCTTGAAAAGAACAAAACTTGGAGTGTTATGTCACTACCAGATGGCAAGAAGACAGTTGGATGCAAATGGGTGTTTACTGTGAAGTATAATTCATATGGGTCAATTGAAAGGTACAAGGCTCACTTGGTGGCTAAAGGCTTTACTCAGACCTATGGTATAGATTACTTAGAGACATTTGCTCCTATTGCAAAATTGAACACTATCAAAATTCTTTTGTCTCTTGCTGCTAACATGGATTGGCCTTTGCATCAGTTAGATGTTAAGAATGCATTTCTTAATGACGATCTAGAAGAAGAAGTATATATGGATATTCCTCTTGGCTTTCAAAACAAATTTGGATCAAATGTGTGCAAACTAAATAAGCCTTTATATGGATTAAAGTAGTCCCCTAGAGCTTGGTTTTGAAAATTCACTCAGTCCATGAAGAAACAAGGGTACATCCAAGGACAGGTTGATCACACCATGTTCACAAAATTCTCCCACGATGGGAAAGTTGTTGTCCTGATTGTTTATGTTGATGATATTGTCCTTACTGGAGACGATATAATGGAAATGGCAAGAGTAAAAGAGAAATTGGCAGTAGACTTTGAAATCAAGGACCGGGGATTCATGAGATATTTTCTAGGTATGGAGGTTACTCGGTCAAAAAATGGTATTGTGGTTTCACAATAGAAATTTATTATAGACTTGTTGAAAGAAACAGGAATGAGTGAATGTCGTCCTGCAGATACCCCTATGGATCCTAATGCTAAACTTTGGGGAGAAGGTAATGTTTCTATTGATACTGGGAGATATCAGAGATTGGTTGGAAAACTGATTTATTTGTCACACACCCGACCTGATATTGCTTTCTCAGTTAGTGTAGTTAGTCAGTTTATGCATTCTCCTTTTGAGGAACATCTTGAGGCAGTCTATATGATACTGAGATATTTGAAGGGAAATCCTGGAAAAGGATTATTTTTTAAGAAGACTAGTGAAAGAAATATATCTATCTTCAGTGATGCCAATTGGGCAGGTTCAGTCACAGATGGAAGATCAACCTTTGGATATTGTACCTATGTTTGGGGTAATCTTGTGACATGAAGGAGAAAGAAATAAGGAGTTGTAGCAAGGCCAAGTTTAGAGCTATGTGTCAAGGTATTTGTGAAGGATTATGGATCCTTAGAGTCATAAAAGAACTTAAGATGAAAATTGAGCTTCCATTGAAATTGTACTCTAACAATAAAACTGTTATTAGCATAGCTCATAATCCAGTTCAACATGACAGAACCAAGCATATCGAGATTGATCGACACTTCATAAAGGAGAAGTTAGATACGGGAATCATATGTCTATCCTTCGTGACTTCAAGTCAACAAACTATGGATATCCTGACCAAAAGTTTGACAAGACCTACTTTTGAGTATTTGATAGACAAGTTGGGCATGATAAATATCTATGCACCAACTTGAGGGGGGTGTTGGAAAATATATTATTTTTCGTTTTATTATTGCCTTTAATACTACCTTTATTTTTCTTTATTCTCCATTAAGGAAAAAATCAATTATAATAATTGTATCCTCACTATATAAACCAGCCTCAAACTGACGAATAAAATATAACAGCTTTTACTTATTTTTTCCAATAATTACCAACGCCGATACCGATCTAATCAGATTATTAATGCTACTACTATCAAACTGAATGACTACCCGCTCAGGGGCCCTGAATACTGGCACCATCAACTTCTGGATATCCCTCTTGACAACCATACACTGCAAACGACACATCCATCATGGTCATGTTCACAATCACTGATTGAACACAAAGCCTTATGTATCTCCACTAGAGATCTCCGGATACGTCTTACATCAAAAACCTAGAAATTCCCTAGACAACCATCCACCATGTGGACAGAAGGGTTACCATGAGTAGGCAACGGATTGGCTTTCACATTTGGTGCTCTGTCCTCAAAGGACACCATATGAATTTTGACAAGCTTATGAACTTCGTACTTCATTGGATAACAGTTCTCAATATCATGACCAGGAGCTCCCTGGTGAAAAGCGCAATAAAGATCAAGCTTGAACCACCATAGTAGTGGCTTAGGAATTTGCGGAGGATTTCTTGGCTGAATTAGATTCTTGAGAACCAATGTGGGGTATAACTCTGCATAAGTCATAGGAATAGGATTAAAGGAGACCTTCTTCCTCTCAAAATTTTGTTGGTGATTGTTTTTGTTGTTGTAGTTGGTTCTTTGTTGCGGTTGTTGATGTTGTTGTTGTTGCTGAATTGGAATTGGTTGATTGTTGGAATTGTTGGAAAAACCGTAATTACTGAAGAAACTTGGTGTTGATGTTGACGGGGTTGAGAACTCTTTCTGAAATGCGGCCTCCCCTTCCTCCCCACTTATAATTCATTAGTTTTTCCTTCCTTCCTTTTGGAGAAACTCCCACCGTACTTCTTGCTGGTTGATGCTTCTTCTTTAGACAGACGTCCTTCACAGACTCCTTCTTCTAGCCTCATCCCCATGTTTACCATTTCGGTAAAGTCATTAGGGGAACTCGCAATCATACGTTCATAATAAAACTAACTCAACATCTTTAAGAAGATCTTCGTCACTTCCTTCTCTTCGAGGGGTGGACTTATCTGGGCATCCAATTCTCTCCATCTCTGGGCATATTCTTTGAATGTCTCCTTATCCTTCTGAGACATTGACCTCAATTGGTCTCTATCAGGCGCCATATCCACATTATACGTATACTGCTTGACAAAGGCCTCACCTAATTCATTGAAAGTACGGATGCTTACATTGTCCAGACCCATGTACCACCTCAAGGCAACTCCAGTTAAACTGTCTTGGAAATAGTGAATAAGCAACTAATCATTATTAGTCTGAGTAGACATTTTCCTGACATACATCTCAAGATGGCTTAGTGGGCAAGTATTCCCTTTGTACTTTTCAAAGTTTGGGACCTTGAATTTCACCGGGATCTTAACATTGGGGACTAAGTAGAGTCCAACATCGCTCTTCCCAAACAAATCATTCCCTCTCAGAGTCTTCAACTCTTTCCACAATTCGAGGAATTGATCTTTCATTTCATCCATCTTCTCGTATACATCTGGACCCTCAGACGGCTCAGAGTGGTAGATGGTGTCTTCAACACGAGGAAAAGTGTGAACAACCGGAGGTGGCACTGACATGACCAGGCTAGATGTCGGCAGAGAAACAAATGTGGGTGCATACCCTTCCGGCATAAAATTTAATGGCATTCGTCAAAGGAATCCAACAAGCATAGAAGGAATGTATTGACTGGTAACAGGAACAGGAACAATTGAGGTAGCAACTGTAAGACCCCAATTTTAACCCTAAGATCCCTTATGTTTTCTCATCATATGCATTGGACTTGGGATCACAACTTGGCATCCTCTTTACCCCTCATTCATTGGTTTTGTATTGGGAGATATCACCAAGCACTATTTGATTGTAAAATACTTTGTATCTTTATCATTTACTAACCAAAATACCAAAAATATGTCTTTGTATTTGTCTAACTCTTTTGTAGGTAGTGCACATGCTCATCTTTGATTCATCAAGCTCATATCTAGGGTTTAAGACCCTCAATGCAAGGAGCTCAATCAAGAAGTGGTATATTATGGCTTTAGGAATCATATATCAATCCCCGGGATCTTCACATGTTAGTTTGATCAAAGTAATCATCAAGAGTTTGGAGATGGTTTGCCTTGGAAACCCTATTTCATCTAGGTATCTTGTGTAACTTCTTCAACAAGCTTCTTCAACAATTAATCAAATAATTCAAGGTATACTTCAAAATTCATCATCTTATGCATATATGATATCCCATGAGTCCCAAAAGTCAAGAGAATTCTATGTTAGCAAGTTGGTTGATGGTGGTTGACCAGAGAAATTCATTTGATCAAAAATGGGTTCCCTAGACCCTATCTCCTATAATTTTTGTCATATGAAAATGATTCCAAGAGAAACGTTACTCTAAGCTACATTCCAAACAACTTTCATGTTGAGATCTAGAGCTAGTTTTTCTAGGAAAGTCATATTTTATGGTGAAAGATTATAGGTCATTTTGTCTAAACCCTAATTTGGAGGTCAAGTTCCCAAGACCATAACTTGCTCAATTTATATGAGATGAAAGATTTCCAAGTTTCATAATCAAATTCAAGATGTCTACTTCAACTTTGATGTTTGGAGGCAGAGAAAATTCGACATTTATGTGCATGTGATATGAGGATACATTATAGGTCATTTTGGCCCAATGCCATTGAACAAGTGATTTTCCTCAACTTCAAAAATACCTAACTCCTTAACATTAAATTCAAATGAGGTCAAATATGTTACCATTTTAAATTACTTTGAGAGAGCTACAAATTTGATAAAGAACCTTTCTCGTTTGAAGTTCACATAAAAAGTTAGCCAATGTGGAATAAGTGAACATATGGCTTGACACTTAGAAATTTTTGTGACATGTTTGATTTTCCCAACTTCCACCTCAAAATTCATCATGAGCCAAGGTTCAAATGAAAAAGTGCTCAACATGAAAGTTATTCCTCTTGAGCTAACCTTTCCAAAAAGTCCAATTTCATCCATTTTGGAAAAGATTTGAATGGGTAGCACACGGCTTGAACATGAATGATCATTTGGCACAAATTGAACTTATGAGTATTTGATAGACAAGTTAGGCATGATAGATATCTATGCACCAACTTGAGGGGGTTGTTGGAAAATATATTATTTCCGGTTTTATTATTGCCTTTAATACTACCTTTATTTTTCTTTATTCTTCATTAAGGAGAAAATCAATTATAATAATTGTATCCTCGCTATATAAATCAGCTTCAAACTGATGAATAAAATATAACAACTTTTATCTATTTTTTCCAATAATTACCAAAGGCGATACCGATCTAATGAGATTATTGATGTTGCTACTATCAAACTGAATGACTACCCGCTCAGGGGCCTTGAATACTAGCACAATCAAATTTACATCATCTCTCATATTCCTCGACTGTTGAATCTGGATTACATTCTCATCCATCAACTTCTGGATATCCCTCTTGACAACCATACACCCACAGGGGTTCCCACTGCAAACGACACAGCCATCATAGTCATGTTCACAATCACTGATTGAACACAAAGTCTTATGTATCTCCACTAGAGATCTTCGGATACGTCTTACATCAAAAACCTAGAAATTCCCTAGACAACCATCCACCATGTTGACAGAAGTGTTACCATGAGTAGGCAACGGATTGGCTTTCACATTTGGCGCTTTATCCTCAAAGGACACCATACCACTTTTGAAAAGCTTATGAACTTCATACTTCAATGGATAATAGTTCTCAATATCATGACCAGGAGCTCCCTAGTGAAAAGCGCAATGAAGGTCGGGCTTGAACCACCATAGTAGCGGCTTAGGAATTTCCGGAGGATTTCTTGGCTGAATTAGATTCTTGAGAACCAATGATGGGTATAACTCTACATAAGTCATATGAATATGATCAAAGGAGACCTTCTTCCTCTCAAAATTTTTTGGTGATTGTTTTTGTTGTTGTAGTTGATTCTTTGTTGCGGTTGTTGGTGTTGTTGTTGTTGCTGAATTGGAATTGGTTGATTGTTGGAATTGTTGGAAAAAACCGTAATTACTGAAGAAACTTGGTGTTGATGTTGACGGGGTTGAGAACTATTTCTGGAATGAGGCCTCCCCTTCCTACCCATTAATACTTAATTAGTTTTTTTTCCTTCCTCTTGGAGAACCTCCCACCGTACTTCTTGCTGGTTGATGCTTCTTCTTTAGACAGATGTCCTTCACAGTCTCCTTCTTCTAGCCTCATCCCCATGTTTACCATTTCGCTAAAGTCATAAGGGGAACTCGCAATCATACGTTCATAATAAAACGAACTCAACATCTTTAAGAAGATCTTCGTCATTTCCTTCTCTTCGAGGGGTAGACTGATCTGGGCAGCCAGTTCTCTCCATCTCTGGGCATATTCTTTGAATGTCTCTCTATCCTTCTGAGACATTGACCTTAATTGGTCCCTATCAGGCACCATATCCACATTATACGTATACTGCTTGACAAAGGCCTCACCTAATTTATTGAAAGTAAGGATGCTTACATTGTCCAGACCCATGTACCACCTCAAGGCAACTCCAATTAAACTGTCTTGGAAATAATGAATAAGCAACTGATCATTATTAGTTTGAGTAGACATTTTCCTGACATACATCTCAAGATGGCTTAGTGGGAAAGTATTCCCTTTGTACTTTTCAAAGTTTGGGACCTTGAATTTCACCTGGATCTTAACATTGGGAACTAAGTAGAGTTCAACAACACTCTTCCCAAACAAATCTCTCCCTCTAAGAGTCTTCAACTCTTTCCACAACTCGAGGAATTGATCTTTCATTTCATCTATCTTCTCATATACATCTGGACCCTCAGACGGCTCAGAGTGGTAGATGGTGTCTTCAACACGAGGAAAAGTGTGAACAACCGGAGGTGGCACTGACATGACCAAGCTAGATGTCGACAGAGAAACAAATGTGGGTGCATACCCTTCCGGCATAAAATTTTACGGCATTCCTCAAGGGAATCCAACAGGCATAGAAGGAACGGATTGACTGGTAACAAGAATAGGAACAGTTGAGGTAGCAACTGTAAGACCCCAATTTTGACCCTAAGATCCCTCATGTTTTCTCATCATATGCATTGGCATTGGGATCACAACTTGGCATCCTCCTTACCCCTCATTCATTGGTTTTGTATTGGGAGATATCACCAAGCACTATTTGATTGTATCATACTTTGTATCTTTATCATTTACTAACCAAAATACCAAAAATATGTCTTTGTATTTGTCTAACTCTTTTGTAGGTAGTGCACATGCTCACCTTTGATTCATTAAGCTCATATCTAGGGTTTAAGACCCTCAATGCAAGGAGCTTTATCAAGAAGTGGTATGTTATGGCTCTAGGAATCATATATGAATCCCTGGGATCTTCACATGTTAGATTGATCAAAGTAATCATCAATAGTTTGGAGATGGTTTTCCTTGGAAACCCTATTTCATCTAGGTATCTTGTGTAACTTCTTCAACAAGCTTCTTCAACAATTAATCAAATAATTCAAGGTATACTTCAAAATTCATCATCTTATGCATATATGTTATCCCATGAGTCCCAAAAGTCAAGAGAATTCTATGTTAGCAAGTTGGTTGATGGTGGTTGACCAGAGAAATTCATTTGATCAAAAATGGATTCCCTAGACCCTATCTCCTATAGTTTTTGTCATATGAAAATGATTCCAAGAGAAACGTTACTCTAAGCTACATTCCAAACAACTTTCATGTTGAGATCTAGAGCTAGTTTTTCTAGGAAAGTCATATTTTATGGTGAAAGATTATAGGTCATTTTGTCTAAACCCTAATTTGGAGGTCAAGTTCCCAAGACCATAACTTGCTCAATTTGTATGAGATGAAAGATTTCCAAGTTTCATAATCAAATTCAAGATGCCTACTTCAACTTTGATGTTTGGAGGCAGAGAAAATTCAACATTTATGTGCATGTGATATGAGGATACATTATAGGTCATTTTGACCCAATGCCATTGAACAAGTGATTTTCCTCAACTTCAAAAATACCTAACTCCTTAACATTAAATTCAAATGAGGTCAAATATGTGACCATTTTAAATTACTTTGAGAGAGCTACAAATTTGATAAAGAACCTTTCTCGTTTGAAGTTCACATAAAAAGTTAGCCAATGTGGAATAAGTGAACATATGGCTTGACACTTAGAAATTTTTGTGACATGTTTGATTTTCCCAACTTCCACCTCAAAATTCATCATGACCCATGCTTCAAATGAAAAAGTGCTCAACATGAAAGTTATTCCTCTTGAGCTAACCTTTCCAAAAAGTCCAATTTCATCCATTTTGGAAAAGATTTGAATGGGTTGCACATGGCTTGAACATGAATGATCATTTGGCACAAATTGAACTTATGAGTATTTGATAGACAAGTTGGGCATGATAGATATCTATGCACCAACTTGAGGGGGTTGTTGGAAAATATATTATTTCCGGTTTTATTATTGCCTTTAATACTACCTTTATTTTTCTTTCTTCTTCATTAAGGTGAAAATCAATTATAATAATTGTATCCTGGCTATATAAATCAGCCTTAAACTGACGAATAAAATATAACAGCTTTTATTTATTTTTTCCAATAATTACCAAAGGCGATACCGATCTAATGAGATTATTGATGTTCCTACTATCAAACTGAATGACTACCCGCTCAGGGGCCTTGAATACTAGCACAATCAAATTTACATCATCTCTCATATTCCTCGACTGTTGAATCTGGATTACATTCTCATCCATCAACTTCTGGATATCCCTCTTGACAACCATACACCCACAGGGGTTCACACTGCAAACGACACAACCATCATAGTCATGTTCACAATCACTGATTGAACACAAAGTCTTATGTATCTCCACTAGAGATCTTCGGATACGTCTTACATCAAAAACCTAGAAATTCCCTAGACAACCATCCACCATGTTGACAGAAGTGTTACCATGAGTAGGCAACGGATTGGCTTTCTCATTTGGCGCTTTATCCTCAAAGGACACCATACCACTTTTGAAAAGCTTATGAACTTCGTACTTCAATGGATAACAGTTCTCAATATCATGACCAGGAGCTCCCTAGTGAAAAGCGCAATGAAGGTCGGGCTTGAACCACCATAGTAGCGGCTTAGGAATTTTCGGAGGATTTCTTGGCTGAATTAGATTCTTGAGAACCAACGATGGGTATAACTCTGCATAAGTCATAGGAATAGGATCAAAGGAGACCTTCTTCCTCTCAAAATTTTGTTGGTGATTGTTTTTGTTGTTGTAGTTGATTCTTTGTTGCGGTTGTTGGTGTTGTTGTTGTTGCTGAATTGGAATTGGTTGATTGTTGGAATTGTTGGAAAAAACCGTAATTACTGAAGAAACTTGGTGTTGATGTTGACGGGGTTGAGAACTATTTCTAGAATGAGGCCTCCCCTTCCTACCCATTAATACTTAATTAGTTTTTCCTTCCTTCCTCTTGGAGAAACTCCCACCGTACTTCTTACTGGCTGATGCTTCTTCTTTAGACAGACGTCCTTCACATACTCCTACTTCTATCCTCATCCCCATTTTTACCATTTCGGTAAATTCGTTAGGGGAACTCACAATAATGCGTTCCTAATAAAACGAACTCAACGTATTTAAGAAGATCTTCGTCATTTCCTTCTCTTCAAGGGGTGGACTTATCTGGGCAGCCAGTTCCCTCCATCTCTAGGCATATTCTTTGAATGTCTCCTTATCCTTCTGAGACATTGACCTCAATTGGTCTCTATCAGCCGCCATATCCACATTATACGTATACTGCTTGACAAAGGCCTCACCTAATTCATTGAAAGTATGAATGCTTACATTGTCCAGACCCATGTACCACCTCAAGGCAACTCCAATTAAACTGTCTTGGAAATAATGAATAAGCAATTGATCATTATTAGTTTGAGTAGACATTTTCCTGACATACATCTCAAGATGGCTTATGGGCAAGTATTCCCTTTGTACTTTTCAAAGTTTTGGACCTTGAATTTCACCAGGATCTTAACATTGGGGACTAAGTAGAGTTCAACAACACTGTTCCCAAACAAATCTTTCCCTCTAAGAGTCTTTAACTCTTTCCGCAACTCGTGGAATTGATATTTCATTTCATCCATCTTCTCGTATACATCTGGACCATTAGACGGCTCATAGTGGTAGATGGTGTCTTCAACACGAGGAAAAGTGTGAACAACCGGAGGTGGCACTGACATAACCAGGCTAGATGTCGATAGACAAACAAATGTGGGTGCATACCCTTCCGGCATAAAATTTAACGGCATTCCTCAAGGGAATCCAACATGCATAGAAGGAATGGATTGACTGGTGTAACACCTCAAAATTTGCCCTCCTCTTCTTGGGACTAGTTTAGCATATTGCATTTCATTTTTTACGACATTAGGCATTTGCATATTGCATATCATGTGAGAATAGCAAGTCATCCTCTAAGGTCTTGTCAGAGATGGAGAAGTAGTATGGTTCAAGCCTGAGGGTCTTATTGAATTGATCACTAGCCATCTGAGGGTTTTGTGCTTCAATTATGGTTTTCTTGGTCCTTCAAGGAGATTGAGAATTATCTTGTTTGCAAGGGTACATCATCATCATCATGGTTATGTCATCCTCAAGGGGTTCATTGTGCATGATTAATATCCTTTGGATTAGGGTTTTGACCTCTAGTCAACCCTAATCAATAGCATTCTCCCAACCAGGGATTCTCAAGGAGATGAGGTATTTCTTGAGAAGGAGATCTTCATATGATTTTATTGGGCTTGTACAAGCTAGGGTTTCATTTTGGAGCCATTTCATTAAGTGGTTGAGGCTTAAAGTCATCTGTGCATGTTCAAGTCATCTAGGGCTCATAAAAGTCAAATGCAAGTCAACTGAGGGCTATGAGGTTGGGAAATGAGTTTCAACATCTCATTCATGTTCAAAAGAGGATTATTTGTCATTAAAAATGCATATCTTGAAGAATTTGAGGTCAAATCAAAAGTTTCCAAAAATGGAAAGTGACCTGTAATTGGAAGTTTCCAAAAATGGAAAGGTTTTGGTTCAAATTCAACTTGATCTTACATCATCAAAGAAGCTTCAAATTAAATTTTGTTCAACACGAAAGTTGAAGATCTTTCTCTCCCATTTCTAAAAAGTCCAAGATCATGAATTTATGATGAATGGTTGAGGAGATATGATCAAATCATTGCCAAATGTGCTTGAAACTTCAAAAGGCCATAACTTTGGACTCATAACTCCAAATTGAGTGCTCTTTTTTGCCAAATTCTCCTCATGACATAAACTTTCCAAAGCATTCATCATATTGCATAAAAATTCATCTTATGATCATATGTATATTCATGCTTATTTTGGAGGGAAAATGCTAAATTTGAAATTGGTGCATCATGGGAACAAATCACCATTGACATTGTGTTAATTGGAAGCTTTTAAGTGAAATTGATCAGGCACATGGCACTGTTCACGTGGGATTAATCCATGCACCACCAATTTTCATATTTTTGCAAAACACCTTATTTTCACTTAATCTCAACTAAACATGCTTAATTTTGATTAAGTGTGGATTAACATATCATATAAATACATAATCCTAACAGAATTTGAGAGGATTCACCATTTCTAGATCCAAATTCTCTTTCCCTCCATTTTTTTCTCTCAATCATAATTCAAATTTTCTCCACATAACCCTGCTATATTCTTCCATATTCTTGTTCTCTGGTGTTGATTTAGTATAGATCAAGCCTTGGATCATCAAATTTGGACCAGAATCGTGCATGTGAAGCTCAAGAACATAGCCATGGCAGTTGAGATTTAAGCTAGATCTACACAGTTCCAAGCCTCAATTTCTTCATCAAACTTCATAACAAGTGATCAGGAGTGTATTGGAAGCTTTCCATGCCTTGATTCGTGCGTTTGCAGAAGTTGATCTTCAAGAGGTCATATTTTCGATCCTCTTAATTCTCAGTTTTATGTGGATAATCTTGTAGAACATTGAATGCTGAGTAATTTGATATAAATTTCATATGAAATGATGTACTATTGCATGAGATATGTTTGATTTAAGTTTGGTGCATCAAAATGTTCTTTCTCGATTCTGTAAATCCATGGCTTATTTGTCTGTAATTTTGATTGATCTGGAACCTGCGTGGAAAGAGCTTTTGATTGATGTTATTTTTATGGAATTCTGGAAAAAAATTGGTTGAAGTTCACTGTTCATCCACCGTCTTCATGAAGAAGACGGTGGTTTCCACCGTGCACCACCATGAGTGTTGCGCTAGGGTTCTTGGCTGAAGAACACGTTGCAGGCGCTGTTTGATCCGTGGTTCCCTCTTCGATTCCTGCCCAGAGTGTTTCTGTTTTATTTTTTCATTTTAATTTCACTTATCCAAAACGGCGTCGTTTTGGGACGCGTTTGGAAATTTAATAATTCATCTTCATTATTGCTTCATGTTTTGCAATTTTTATTTCATTTTTATACATGATCTTTGAAAAATCATAACTAATTGAATAATGATCCAAATAATGCCAGGTTTTTTTCCACATGATCCTTGAGATGTCTAGAATTTTATGGTTTTGATTTTGTGATTTTACCATGCCTGGAAATTAAATTGTGTTAGAGTGATTGAACATGTATGCTTTTGTGACCTTGCTTCATTCATCCTAGCATAAAATGCTCATATATGATCCAAATGCCATGAAATTTTGCATGAGGATTCTTAACATGTTGATGGATTTGTGTGATTTTATTTGGCATTTTTTGCTATTGTCTTCACTATTTGGGACACATATACTTTAGGTGTGACAATGTGTGTCACACAATTGGATGCTTTCCTTTGTGCATTTTATTTCTAGGTCATTTGTGTTCTGTTGATCCTGATTTTTGGCATGGTGATTGTGTTAGACATGTTGTATGTTCATGAAAATTTCCAGAATTGCTAGAGTCATTTCTGATTTAATGTGTATTTTCTCTCTTTGTATGTCCAATTGATGATCATGTTGTGTGTCTTGCCATATTTTGCTCATAAAATGATTTTGCTTAATGCTTTTGACTTGGTCCTTTTTAGGACATGTTCGTGATAGAGTAAATGTGATTCATGTTGAGTTTTAGCTTCTGTTTTGACTTTTTGCCCCACCTTTGACCCTAGCCTTTGAGCTAGTGGTTTGTTCTCATCCTTTGAGTTGTGCATTTCAGGTTTCAAAGCAATTAGCCACGTTGGTCGATATGATCTCATCACTTGAGATATAAGTTATTTTGGTTGACTAACCTTGCTGTTTTGTAGGTCTTGTGGGCGATGAATTAATTTAGTTTGCTTGCATCTCATGCCTTGCATTGATGTTGTCTGATGATTGGTTGTCTCACTGTTGGACTTTCTGATTGTTTTGTCTGAATACTATACTGATTGTTTGGTTGTTTACATAGGTACTTTAGCCGTTTTAACTCATTATTTGAGTTGCTTTGCTTTTCCTGTGGTTGGCATACCACTTAGGTAACTTCCTATTCTCCATGTAGTCTGGAAGACCTGTCATATTATGTTGGCAGGCACCTGTCTGAAGCCCTCCTTAAGAGGCAATGTTTTTGCTTGTTTATCTTTGTGCTATGTACATATAAATACCTCCTAAGTGAAGAGGCATTGGCAAATAGAAGGGATGTGCAATCCATCCCCTGCTATTCAGTTGAGTCCTTCATCTTGCTCACACCATGTGTTGATGCACTTTGAATAAAAGCCCAAAATCTTGTTGTGTCAGTCATGTGGAATAGAGTCCCACATTCTGGACTCCTACACATTCTTTGATTCAAGCTCACACCCAGACCCGGGTTAAGAGCTATGAGGCATAACCCTCATCTCCATTTCATCTGCTCACCCTAACTCTCAATGTTAGAGGTTAAGAGCCTGACCACCCTTTCCAGTTGGCTTGTTTGTCAAGGTCGATATGACCCCTTGACTAAAGCCCAACCTTGCTTGAGCCCCTTTGGTTGTGTATAGTGTGTGCTAATTGCTTTTGATGATTATTTGTTTTGCTTCTCATCTCCTTTCTGTAGGAGTCGTATGATCAACTTTCAAGGAAGTTGAATGTACGTGGAGATAGACTTGAGTTGACTCACTGCCTGTGTGAGTCAAACTCTTGTTAGAAACCTTAACCTAGGACTATTGTGGATTACATGATAACTATTAGGCTCGAGTCAGTCTCCCTTTTAGTTTGTCATCTCCCAGTCTCTAGTTAGGATACAAATTTCTCCCCTGTTAAGGGGAACTACGTCGCCCTGATCCTCATACCAGATGAGGTACGAAGGCAGGAGATCGTGCGACATCTCTCCGGGAAACCTTTTCTTTTTTGTGTGTGTTTGCTTGACAGCTATTAGGCTCGAGTTCCAGACTCCCTATTAGCTTGTCTGTTTGATAACCTTTTGGTGTGTGTTAGGAGATGGATGTAAGCCCAGCGATTGGCATTCCGTTTCCTATCTGTTGTGTGTTTGGAGTCTGATATAATCCCAGCGATTGGCATTCGGTTTCTTGTGTGTGTTTCTTTTGTTCGGAGTCGGACGTAAGGCCAGCCATTGGCAGTCTGTTTCCATTTGCGAGTTTCTTTTGACGTCTCAGCGTCTTTGTGTTGTGTTTTGTTTCAGCGTGCGTTAGCCGAACTACGGTAGCTCTGATTCTCATTCCAGATGAGATACGTAGGCATAGGATGTGATATCCTAGCGAGCCCTTTTCCCATTTCCCCGAACTACGTCGACTCTGATGTTTGTGTCTGACAAACTACGTAGGCCCAGGATGCGACATCCTGCCGAGTCCGCTTCCGTCTTCTTCCATCCTCTCACCTGTTTATTCCAGTGTGCGTGCATTCTTTGAGCAGTTATTTAGCAACCTTATTCTATTCTTTTGAGCGTGGATCCCGTCGAGTACGACGGACGTGAGGGGTGCTAATACCTTCCCGTTGCGTAATCGACTCCCGATCCTTGCAATCTCCGGTCGTAAGACCATTTCCTTTCCAGGTTTACTTTGAACTTTTCCTTTCCCTTCTTTGGGATAAATAACGCACGGTGGCAACTCTGTTTGTTTGTTTTTCCCGCTGGTTGTTTTTCGCGTTGCGACAACTGGTAACAGGAACAGGAACAGTTGAGGTAGCAACTGTAAGACCCCAATTTTGACCCTTAGATCCCTCATGTTTTCTCATCATATGCATTGGCATTGGGATCACAACTTTACATCCTCCTTACCCCTCATTCATTGGTTTTGTATTGGGAGATATCACCAAGCACTATTTGATTGTAACATACTTTGTATCTTTATCATTTACTAACCAAAATACCAAAAATATGTCTTTGTATTTGTCTAACTCTTTTGTAGGTAGTGCACATGCTCACCTTTGATTCATCAAGCTCATATCTAGGGTTTAAGATCCTCAATGTTAGGAGCTCAATCAAGAAGTGGTATGTTATGGCTCTAGGAATCATATATGAATCCCCGGGATCTTCACATGTTAGATTGATCAAAGTAATCATCAATAGTTTGGAGATGGTTTGCCTTGGAAACCCTATTTCATCTAGGTATCTTATGTAACTTCTTCAACAAGCTTCTTCAACAATTAATCAAATAATTCAAGGGATACTTAAAAATTCATCATCTTATGCATATATGATATCCCATGAGTCCCAAAAGTCAAGAGAATTTTATGTTAGCAAGTTGGTTGATGGTGGTTGACCAGAGAAATTCATTTGATCAAAAATGGGTTCCCTAGACCCTATCTCCTATAATTTTTGTCATATGAAAATGATTCCAAGAGAAACGTTACTCTAAGCTACATTCCAAATAACTTTCATGTTGAGATCTAGAGCTAGTTTTTCTAGGAAAGTCATACTTTATGGTGAAAGATTATAGGTCATTTTGTCTAAACCCCAATTTGGAGGTCAACTTCCCAAGACCATAACTTGCTCAATTTGTATGAGATGAAAGATTTCCAAGTTTCATAATCAAATACAAGATGTCTACTTCAACTTTGATGTCTAGAGGTAGAGCAAATTCAACATTTATGTGCATGTGATATGAGGATATATTATTGGTCATTTTGGACCAATGCCATTGAACAAGTGATTTTCCTCAACCTCAAAAATGCATAACTCCTTAACATTAAATTCAAATGAGGTCAAATATGTGACCAATTTAAAATACTTTGAGAGAGCTACAAATTTGATAAAGGAGCCTTTCTCATTTGAAGTTCACATAAAAAGTTAGCCAAGGTGGAATAAGTGAACATATGGCTTGACACTTAGAAATTTTTGTGACATGTTTGATTTTCCCAACTTCCACCTCGAAATTCATCATTTTCCAAGCTTCAAATGAAAATGTGTTCAACATTAAAGTTATTCCTCTCGATCTAAGCTTTTCAAAAAGTCCAATTTCATCCATTTTGGATAAGATTTGAATGGGTTGCACATGGCTTGAACATGAATGATCATTTGGCACAAATTGAACTTATGAGTATTTGATAGACAAGTTGGGCATAATAGATATCTATGCACCGACTTGGGGGGGGTGTTGGAAAATATATTATTTCCGGTTTTATTATTGCCTTTAGTACTACCTTTATTTTTCTTTATTCTCCATTAAGGAAAAATCAATTATAATAATTGTATCCTCGCTATATAAATCAGCCTCAAACTGACGAATAAAATATAACAACTTTTATTTATTTTTTCCAATAATTACCAAAGGCGATACCGATCTAATGAGATTATTGATGCTGCTACTATCAAACTGAATGACTACCCGCTCAGGGGCCTTGAATACTAGCACAATCAAATTTACATCATCTCTCACATTCCTCGACTGTTGAATCTGGATTACATTCTCATCCATTAACTTCTGGATATCCCTCTTGACAACCATACACCCACAGGGGTTCACACTGCAGACGACACAACCATCATAGTCATGTTCACAATCACTGATTGAACACAAAGTCTTATGTATCTCCACTAGAGATCTTCGAATACGTCTTACATCAAAAACCTAGAAATTCCCTAGACAACCATCCACCATGTTGACAGAAGTGTTACCATGAGTAGGAAACGAATTGGCTTTCACATTTGGCGCTTTGCCCTCAAAGGACACCATACCACTTTTGAAAAAAGCTTATGAACTTCGTACTTCATTGGATAACAGTTCTCAATATCATGACCAGGAGCTCCCTGGTGAAAAGCGCAATGAAGATCAGGCTTGAACCACCATAGTAGTGGCTTAGGAATTTGTGGAGGATTTCTTGGCTGAATTAGATTCTTGAGAACCAATGATGGGTATAACTCTGCATAAGTCATAGGAATAGGATCAAAGGAGACCTTCTTCCTCTCAAAATTTTGTTGGTGATTGTTTTTGTTGTTGTAGTTGGTTCTTTGTTGCGGTTGTTGGTGTTGTTGTTGTGGCTGAAATGGAATTGGTTGATTGTTGGAATTGTTGGAAAAACCGTAATTACTGAAGAAACTTGGTGTTGATGTTGACGGGGTTTGGAACTATTTCTGAAATGAGGCCTCCCCTACCTCCCCACTAATACTTAATTAGTTTTTCCTTCCTTCCTCTTGGAGAAACTCCCACCGTACTTCTTACTAACTGATGCTTCTTCTTTAGACGGACGTCCTTCACATACTCCTTCTTCTAGCCTTATCCCCATGTTTACCGTTTCGGTAAATTCGTTAGGGGAACTCACAATAATGCATTTCTAATAAAACAAACTCAACATCTTTAAGAAGATCTTCGTCATTTCCTTCTCTTCGAGGGGTGGACTTATCTGGGCAGCCAGTTCTCTCCATCTCTAGGCATATTCTTTGAATGTCTCCTTATCCTTCTGAGACATTGACCTCAATTGATCTCTATAAGGCACCATATCCACATTATACATATACTGCTTGACAAAGGCCTCACCTAATTCATTGAAAGTACGAATGCTTACATTGTCCAGACCCATGTACCACCTCAAGACAACTCCCGTTAAACTGTCTTGGAAATAGTGAATAAGCAACTGATCATTATTAGTCTGAGTAGACATTTTCCTGACATACATCTTAATATGGCTTAGTGGGAAAGTATTCCCTTTGTACTTTTCAAAGTTTGGGACCTTGAATTTCACCGGGATCTTAACATTGGGGACTAAGTAGAGTTCAACAACACTCTTCCTAAACAAATCTTTCCCTCTCAGAGTCTTTAACTCTTTCCGTAACTCGAGGAATTGATCTTTCATTTCATCCATCTTCTCGTATACATCTGGACCCTCAGACGGCTCAGAGTGGTAGATGGTGTATTCAACACGAGGAAAAGTGTGAACAACCGGAGGTGGCACTGACATGACCAGGCTAGATGTCGGCAGAGAAACAAATGTGGGTGCATACCCTTCTGACTTAAAATTTAACGACATTCCTGAGGGAATCCAGCAGGCATTGAAGGAATGGATTGACTGGCAATAGGAACAGGAACAGTTGAGGTGGCAACTGTAAGACCCTAATTTTGACCCTAAGATCCCTCATGTTTTCTCATCATATGCATTGGCATTGGGATCACAACTTGGCATCCTCCTTACCCCCCATTCATTGGGTTTGTATTGGGAGAGATCACCAAGCACTATTTGATTGTATCATACTTTGTATCTTTCTCATTTACTAACCAAAATACCAAAAATATGTCTTTGTATTTGTCTAACTCTTTTGTAGGTAGTGCACATGCTCACCTTTGATTCATCAAGCTCATATCTAAGGTTTATGACCCTCAATGCAAGGAGCTCAATCAAGAAGTGGTATATTATGGCTCTAGGAATCATATATGAATCCCCGGAATCTTCACATGTTAGTTTGATCAAAGTAATCATCAAGAGTTTGGAGATAGTTTGCCTTGGAAACCCTGTTTCATCTAGGTATCTTGTGTAACTTCTTCAACAAGCTTCTTCAACAATTAATCAAATAATTCAAGGGATACTTCAAAATTCATCATCTTATGCATATATGATATCCCATGAGTTTTAAAAGTCAAGAGAATTTTATGTTAGCAACTTGGTTGATGGTGGTTGACCAGAGAAATTCATTTGATCAAAACTGGGTTCCCTAGACCCTATCTCCTATAATTTTTGTCATATGAAAATGATTCCAAGAGAAACGTTACTCTAAGCTACATTCCAAACAACTTTCATGTTGAGATACAGAGCTAGTTTTTATAGGAAAGTCATATTTTATGGTGAAAATTTATAGCTCATTTTGTCTAAACCCTAATTTGGAGGTCAACTTCCCAAGACCATAACTTGCTCAATTTGTATGAGATGAAAGATTTCCAAGTTTCACAATCAAATTCAAGATGTCTACTTCAACTTTGATCTTTAGAGGAAGAGAAAATTCAACATTTATGTGCATGTGATATGAGGATACATTATAGGTCATTTTGGACCAATGCCATTGAACAAGTGATTTTCCTCAACTTCAAAAATGCATAACTCCTTCACATTAAATTCAAATGAGGTCAAATATGTTACCATTTTAAATTACTTTGAGAAGGCTTGTACTAAATTATGGATCAGAAGAAGTGATTATATGGGCATGTTACACGCCCATGCACCCATGCAATGTACATTTCTATTTTTGGATTCCATTTCAAGTGTGCAAATATCAATTGGTTTTGCTATAAATAGAGCCCTCTATGCTCAGAAACAAAGACCCTGCGCGCCAGTTAGAATCCATACCTTCAAACCCTCTCACTTCAAAGGATAACCTTGATAATTTCCATTAGAAATTAAGTTTGAATCTCACTATTTTTATATTCGAAACTCCAAGAGTCCTGAGCTTTTCATCCATTCAATTCTACTCCTTCAAGTGTCCTGAACAAGATCAAGAGCAAGCAAGAGAAAGATCAACCAAGCACAGACCTGCATTGAAGCTATTTTCCAGAATTTTTCATCTCTTCGATCCTCACTCAATTCTCCATAGTTCTCTTGGGTCTTTGGTTGTCTAAAGTCCTACCAATGTTGGGAACAAGATTGAGTTGCTTTGAGGTCAAATTGAAGCAACTCATATCGTGCACCTCAAATTTCAACTCCTTGTATCTCTTAATATACTTGGAGTTAGGATAAATTGAGGCCAGATTCGAGCTCAAAGGCATTTTTACTTTTAATTCATGTCCTTATTTTTAATTTTGGTGATGGTTGTGGATGAACCAATCCGGTGAAGCTCACCGGAGAAGGAGACCGGAGCTTTGGCTCAGGTGGTGAGTTGGCATTCATCTGAGCCACTTGATCCATTTGAAATGATCTAATCTCGCGCGTTGAAATTGATTACCACTTGTGTTTCACTTTGACTCGTGACTATGGTGGAATGCACGCTAGCAGCCACTTGATCTGCCACCTCAATTAATGAGGGAGTCAAGTGGTCCACGTTTTATTCTCATTTTCTGATTTTCATTTTATTTGGTTTATTTACATTAATTCATATTAATTTTAATATTGATCCAAAAAATATGAGAGTTTCACCAAAATAATTTAAATAAATTCCTTTTTCTTTTTCTGAATTAAAATTATTTTTTGGATCATTATTAATATTTTCATGATTTAATTGATTTTGTGAATATTTTTAATTGTTTAAAAATACTTTTAAGTTTCCAAAAATTATGAAAAAATTTCTCCAAGGTCCTTTGACCTTGTTTGACCTATGATAAATCTCATGGTCATTTATTTGGTGTTTTGATGGGATTTTAGGATTTTGACAAACCATAATTTAATTTAATGTATTATTTAATTGATTTTAATTGTTTAATTGCAAAATAAATTGTATTTAGCTTCTAATCTTGACTTTTTTTAGTTTGACTTGTGTTGTTCGGCCTTGGTCAAGGTTGATTTGACTTTGTTGAGTTAAAATCATTGGATTTAGGGGATTGATGAAATATACATTTCATCTCCCAAAATGAATGGATGATTTTAATTTGATAAAAGTCCTCCTTTGACCAATTTGTGTTGATTCCATTCCCCCTCCCTCTTCATCTCAATCCCATTCTCTATTCATTCATGTCATGGACCTATGATATCTCTATATCCTAAGGCTAGTTGATTGCAAAATTAACATAAGTATGGATGAGATTAGGTCCACCTCTTTTGCATATTCTTTTTGTGTGTGGTATGTTTTAGGAGCATAGTCCATTATACTATGTCTCTAACATGCATTAACACCAAAATTTATATTGCCCGGCCTGAAATAGTTGTGACTTCTACATAAGTCCAATTACGATTGCTTAACATAGCGCTAAATTTGTGACACAAAAGGCATAGCATTCTAGTAAGTGAGATTGTATGTCTCCCCCCTTTCATGGTATTGTGTGGAAACTTTGCCTTTTTTCCTTCCTTTGGAAGATGTCTTGGTTAAAGGATTCATGCTTGTGAATAGTGGGTTGAGTGTTCTCTAAAGAATGACTTAAACAAAACAAAAGCAAAAGCATTACTAACTTCTAATTAAATAACAACTAACATTTAAATTCAAGTAATTTTTTTTTATGCACTTTAATTTGAGCTCTTATTCATTTGCAATTATTCATGCCATTTAACTTGTTTACTTTAATGTCATTTTCACTTTGCTTATTTGAGCCATATCTTGTGATTATTCTGTGATTCTATATACTTGTTTGTGTTCTTTTGACCTTAATGTATATAATAACAACAAAAACCCTAAAAGACATTTTGTGTGGACTGTTGGTTTACTCTGAGACATTGGACTTAGAATTAGGCAACACTCCCTATGCAAAAGGACTTGGCCAATGCCAACTTTCATGAAACCAAGTTCTTGTGAAGTGAAATTTCATCTGATGCTAGTATTGTGATCCCATTTGAGTTCATCTGCAACATGATCTTTTGGAGTAGTTACTTTGAACTTGTGTCTAATGCTTATCTTTGGAGTCATCTGATACATGGAAGATTATGAAGAAGATCATGAAGTTGCTAAGCTTGGATGTGGATATCTTTATTTGATGCCTTGCTTTTCATCTTACTATTTGTGTATTGATATTGCTTGATTCTAAAGTCCAAGGGAAATTTGGGTTTCTATATGACATTCTTGTCTATTGGATTGCAGCCCATTGGTCAGATCTTTTCAACTCTTAACTTTTAAATTTGTTCTTAGGATTAGTCTCTTCATCTCCTCCCTATTTCTTTAATTTCAAATCTCTACCTCCTTTTAAAATCCTCTTTGATTGTGTTTGTTTTCTAAATTTAGACCATTTTGCAAGTTAGAAACTTTAGCCTTATGCCATTGCATTTTTTAAACTCTTTTCTTAATTAAACCTATAAATGGACTTAATCATACGTGACTTAAAATTTCAAAAAGACAAAAAAAACTAACACTCATTCAAACCATTTTTAGGCCTTTTGTGCCTTTGTTAAACTTAATTTTTTGTTAAAAGCAATGCACTCATTTTGAAGTTGTTACCACGAACTACGAGGTTTTGATCCCTCATTTTATATTCGTACGTAGGCACAAGTCCGAAGGTCTTGTCAAACACAAAAATATAATTAATGAATTCTTTTCTCATCTCTCCATTCTATTTATTGCAAACATCTTTTGTACAAAAATACATATGCACACAAAAAAGGGGCTCCCTAGGAGTACCTAGGACACTTTGGGTGCCTAACACCCTTACCTGTAATCTCTGGCATTTTATTTATTTTAACTTGAAAACTTCTTATCTTTTGGGTTTTGTTCGTACTTTTCCCTTTTCCCTTGGAAATAATAAAAGCACATTGGCGACTATGGTTTTATTGACGTCTAGCTTATCCATAGCTTGATGTCATGAATTTACCGCTACAGAAATTAGGTGCCAACTTCACTAGGGAGTAGTCTCCAGTGGGTTTAGCCTACTTTTTTGTGTGTGTATATATTTGTATATTTCATGTATGTATATATGTTTGTGTGGTGAGATAAGTTCTAACCCGAACTTGAGTGCAATTAAGATAGAAGGATGGTATAATCATTTTCAACTTGTGTGGCGTAGTCCTTAACAAGTTGGCTTGAGACCCATCTACTCAGTGGAGACCCTTTTGGAGTTATGAATGTCACACAAGTTATTTGTGGTTAGGCATTACTATCTCTGATTTGGGGTCTGAGAAGCTGAGGAGCGTAGAACATTTAACCCCTCTTGGCCTATTTAGGACGTAGTGCGGAGACTGTTCAAGTGTAGACTTAATAACATTTGTTACACGATACTACACTCAAACGAGTCTCTCTTGAGAATACTATGGGTTGATGAGTCAGTCATCCTAACCTGTAACATCTGATAGATGGAATTAAGACTCTGGGAACTTTTTAGAACATGATCTACAGGTTTTTATCATTAGTTCACTCCTTTGGGATGGTTCTTACCCAGACTCCATGCTCGTGACTCACAACAATCCCTTGATTCTTGGTTGATCCAATCACGTCTTGTCCATATCAATGGAACTTGGGTGTTGATAAGGTGAAACCCCTAATCCACCAAAATGGATGATTGATCTTGACAATGACTTGATTCATCCCTTGACCTTTGTTTGTTTACCTTGTGTGTGATCCCTTATTTGTGGTTGTTGCATTCATGCATTCATGCAAATCATAATATTCATCGTAGAAAAATAATTTCAAGGAACTGAGGTCTTGTTTGCAAATATTTCCAGACCATGGATTGTGGACGAAGGAACACTGAGAAGTACAGTTTCAGATGTCCAGACTTGAAAGAGTTGAGGAAGATGTCATCTTTTATATTAGATTCCTTTAACTTCAAACAACGTCATGGGAAGCTTATGTCTATTTTATTTGCTGATGTGGTTGAAGGACTCTTGAGTGTGTTGGTTCAGTTTTAAGACCCTCTCTACCATTGCTTCACTTTTCCTGATTATCAGCTTGTGCCTACGTTGGAGGAGTATGCCCATCTCTTGGGAATACCTGTTTCTAGGAAAGTTCCCTTTAGTGGATTGGAAGAGATTCCCAGATCTCATCTTATAACTGAAGCTTTTCATCTAAAGAAGTCTGAGATTGAGGCTTATTGGGTGAAGAAAGGAGGATTGTTTGGATTGAATTCTAAGTTCCGCATCAAGGAATCTACTGCCTTGGGTGAAGAAGAGAGCTTTGGAATTGAAGATGCCATATGCTTGTGAGAGACAAATGTCTATGGTTGTGGTTGAGCCATTAACTCTCCCTAACCAAGATGTAGAGGAGTTGGAAGACGCACTTACCAAGATGAAGCAAGAAAATGATATGTGGGAATACTGGTTCCATGCTTTGAGCCGAAAGCATGAAGATTTGCAGCTTGAGTCTAAGGACAAAGATGAACTTATTGAGCTTCTTGAACATCGAGTAATGAAGAGACAGAGAGAGCCAGAGGTTTCATATTCCTCTAGTATGCCTCAGCCTTCCATTGCTTGGAAGAAGATTGTTGATCAGCTTGTCCTTGAGAAGACTCAGATGAATACTTCTTTTGAGTCCTAGATTCGACGCAACCGAAGGAAGTATGCGCCTGCAGTTTGATCTTCTGACATTGTTGTTAAGGGATCCTTAGGATGATTAGTCTCCTTTTCGCTTGTATTTTGTATTTTGGTTTCTGAAATTGTACTCAGTGTAATCCTTCCAATTATATAAATAAAAGAGATTTTATGGTCAAGCAAATTGTGCAATTGTTATTATTATATATTTGCAAATGAAACAGTAAGTTCCTTGAAAATAAAAACAATCAAAGAATTGCATTTCATGCATCATTTGCATAAGCAGGTTTCTCTTTCGCCAGATGTCTTATTGGTTCTTCTTATGTGCTTCAGCCAAGCTGACTCATCGATACAATACCCGCGCCAATCACTCAAGGATCATGGAACATCTAGAGCAAGAGAACAGAGATTTGAAGGATGAGATCTCCCACCTAACTGCCATGATGGAGTCAGTATTAGCTGCTCAGAGTCAATCGTCTCCAACGCCTGCAACTCCTCCTCCTCAGAGGACTGTCATTTTAGAGGTTGTTGCATATACTATTCCTGCTACTGCTGCTCACTTTGCGCCTACCATGCCTGCCGGATTCCCGTGGGGAATGCCACCTAACTTTGTGCCCGAGGGTTTCGCGCCTGCTTTTGCTTCCATGCAGGCATCTAGCCGATCATGTCTGCTCCACCACCAGTTGTTCACACTTTACCCCGTGTTGAGGACACCATCCATCATTCTGAGCCGTCTGAAGGGCCCGATGTTTATGAAAAGATGGATGAAATGAAAGACCAATTCCTTGAGCTACGAAAGGAGTTGAAGAACCTAAGGGGAAAAGATTTGTTTGGTAAGAGTGCTGCGGAACTTTGCTTAGTTCCTAATGTGGAAATCCTGATGAAGTTCAAAGTCCCTGACTTTGAAAAGTATAAGGGGAATACTTGTCCACTCAGTCATCTCATCATGTATGCTAGAAAGATGTCAACGCAAACTGATAATGATTAGTTACTGATTCATTATTTTTAAGACAGTCTGTCAGTGTCGCTCTGAGGTGGTACATGAGTTTGTATAGTGAGAGTGTCCAAACATTCAACGATTTGGGCGAAGCATTTGTGAAGCAATAAAAATATAATATGGATATGGCTCCAGATAGGGACCAGTTGAGGTCAATGTCTCAGAAGGACAAAGAGACATTTAAAGAGTATGCTCAGTGATGGAGAGAGCTTGCCGCTCAGATTACCCCTCCTTTGGAAGAAAAGGAGATGACCAAGATTTTCCTCAAGACCTTAAGCTCATTTTACTATGAGCGCATGATTTCCAGTGCCCCCGGTGATTTTACCGAAATGGTAAATATGGGGATGAGGCTAGAAGAAGGTGTTCGAGAGGGACGATTGTCTAAAGAGGAGGTTTCGTCTAGCAAGAAGTATGGCAGTGGGTTTTCCAGAAAGAAAGAGAACGAGACCAATGCAGTATCTGTTGGGAGGCAGAGGAGGCCTCATGTTAGAAGGAAACCACAATCCCGTCAACACCATCATCAAGTATCATCTATCATTCCATTATTTTCTAATAATCAATCAACACCAATTCAACAACAACGTCAACAACAGTCACCACAATGAAAAAACACCTACAACAACAACAATACCAAGAATCATCAACAATAACAAAACTTTGAGAGGAAAAAGGTCTCTTTCAACCCGATTCCTATGTCTTATGCTGAACTGTATCCATCATTGGTTCTCAAGAACCTTTTGCAACCAAGAAATCCTCAATAGATTCCTGAACTACTTCCATGGTGGTACAAGCCAGAGCTTCACTGTGGCTTTCACCAAGGGGCTCCTGGCCATGATATTGAGAACTGCTACCCCCTGAAGTAAGAAGTCCAAAAGCTGGTAAAGAATGGAATGATGTCCTTTGAGGGTCGTGCGCCTAATGTTAAAGCTAATCCACTACCTGCTCATGGTAACCCTTCTGTCAACATGGTAAATGGTTGTTCTGGTGTGTCAAGGTATTTGATGTCCGCTTCATTAGAAGGTCCTTAGTAACAATGCACAAGGATATCTGTTTGGTGAGTGATTATGAGCATGACCATGATGGTTATGCAATCTGTAGTGTCAATCCCCGAGGTTTTGCGGTTGTGAAGAGAGACATCCAGAGTTTGATGGATGAGGGTATGATTCAGATTCTCCAGTCCCGTCACATGGATAATGATGTGAATGTAATAGTTCCAGTGTTCAATACTCCGGAGAGGGTAATAATCCAGTTTGATAGTAGCAACAGTAACAATGTCAACAATATATCGGTATCGTTGTTGGTTATATGGTTAGCGGGCCCCATCCCGTATGCATTCGATAAGGTTGTTCTGTATCAGTATAATGCTACCATGTTAGAGAATGATAGAGAGGTTCCTTTGCCTACGACTAGTTCTATTGTGAGCATTGCTGATGTTACGAAGGTGACCCGTAGCGGTCGAGTTTTTGGGCCAGTGTTCCAAAGAATGTGGAAGATGGTTCAGTCAACAAGAAGGTTGAAGTGCCTGCAGTAGATCCTGTTAGTGCTCCAAGATGTCAGTCTGGTGAATCTAGCGGTTTGAAGCCTAACGATGATGATGAGATGCTTTGTTTGATCAAAAAGAGTGAATTTAATATGGTGGAGCAGTTTCTCCAAACTCCCTCCAAGATTTCAGTGTTGTCTCTGCTTATGAACTCTAAAGCATACATAGAAGAATTGCAAAAAGTATTAGAACAAGATTACGTGGATCATGATGTTACGGTGGATCAGTTCGATCATATTATGGCTAACATCACTTCCTGTAACAATCTTAGCTTTTGTGATGAAGAACTCCCCAAGGAGGGAAGAAATCACAACTTGTCTCTACATATTTCAATGAACTGCAAGGAGGATGCTCTGTCAAATGTATTGGTTGACATCGGTTCTTCATTAAATGTACTCCCGAAGTCAACTCTGTCAAGATTATCGTATCAACGTGCTCTAATGAGAGATAGTTGTGTGATCGTCAAAGCTTTTGACGGTTCTCGCAAGACGGTGATGGATATCCATCTGGCCTATAGCTGCTTATTAGGAAGGCCATGGATACATGAGGCAGGAGCCGTTACTTCAACGCTACATCAAAAACTATAATTTGTCAAGAATGGTAAGTTGGTTATTGTCGGTGGGGAGAAGGCTTTGTAGGTAAGCCATTTGTCGTCTTTCTCTTATGTAGAAGCTGAGGATGAGATTAGAACTCCTTTCCAAGCTCTATCTATTGCTGAGGAAAAGAGATTTGGGGCACCTATGTCCTCATTCAAAGACGCTCAAAAGATTGTTGAAGAGGGTATTTCTGACCAGTGGGGACAGATGGTAGAGGTCACCAACAACAAGAGCAGAGTTGGTTTAGGTTTCCAACAAGGTTCATCTGTGGTTAGAGCTGAAGATGTGCAACCCAGTTTCCGTAGCAGAGGGTTCATTCATGGTAATGAACAACACTTCGTTGTTGTGATCGAGGGTGATGAAGACGAAGACTGAACCAATTTTGTGACGCATGGAAAAGCTTGCTACAATTGGACTGTTGTTGATGTTCTTATTATTATGCATCAATCAAAGTAATTTCTTTTATTTGTTTTTTTAAAATCCTTCTCCTATGCCTAAGGGAAAAGTGGACATTGTTTGGGCATTTTCAAATTTGTACATCAATAAAATTTAATTATATTCATTCACATCTATGATGTTTTATTTTTACTTTTTGCTTTTTCGAAAATGGTAATCACAAAAAACATAAATCAATAAATATAATTTGTCCATCTGCATAATATTTGGTCACCAATTCACTTCTCTAAAATCAAAATATCAAATCATTATGCAGGTTGGTTTCTAAACTCATTGAATACAATAATCTTACTCCTTCTCCAAACTTTGGATTCCCTGTGTTTGAGGTTGAGGAAGGAAGTGATGAAGAAGTATCTGATGAACTGCCTCGTCTACTTGAGCACGAGGAAAAATCCATTCATCCATTCGAAGAGCAAATTGAGTTAATCAACTTGGGTTCCAAAGATGATGTGAAGGAAGTCAAGGTTGGGTCTCGATTGTGCCCAGAGGTTAAGAAGGGGTTGATTGATCTTCTCCGAGAGTATTCAGATGTGTTTGCTTGGTCCTATCAAGACATGTCTGGTTTGGATTCTGAGATTGTGGAGCATAGATTTTCGTTGAATCCCGAATGCCCGCCAGTCAAGCAGAAGTTGAGGAGAACATATCCTGATATGGCATTGAAGATCAAAGAGGAAGTGCAAAAGCAGATTGATGTCGGTTTCCTTGTTACCGCTGAGTATCCGTAATGGGTGGCCAATATTGTACCTGTTCCAAAGAAGGATGGAAAAGTTCGTATGTGTGTCGACTATAGAGATTTAAATAAATACAATCCGAAAGATGATTTCCCTCTGTCACACATTGATATGTTGGTAGACAATACATCTATGTTCAAAGTATTTTCGTTTATGGACGGATTTTCTAGTTATAATCAGATCAAGATGGCACCCGAAGATATGGAGAAGACCACGTCCTTTACACCCTGGGGAACATTCTGTTATAGAGTGATGCCTTTCGGTTTAAAGAATGCAGATGCAACTTACCAGAAGGCAATGACTACTCTTTTTCATGATATGATTGCCAAATCCATTGATGAAGAGGAACATGTTGAGAATTTATTGAAGTTATTCTAGCGTTTGAGGAAGTATAAACTCCTCTTGAATCCCAATAAGTGTACGTTTGGTGTTCATTCTGGTAAGTTGTTGGGCTTTATTGTCAGCGAGAAGGGTATTGAAGTTGATCCTGCCAAGGTCAAAACAATACAAGATATGCCTTCACCCAAAATTGAGAAGCAAGTCAGAGGTTTTCTCGGTCGCTTGAATTATATCTCAAGATTCATTTCACACATGATTGCCACATGTGCTCCAATATTCAAGCTTCTTCGGAAAGATCAGTCTTGTGATTGGACCGAAGACTTCCAGAAAGCTTTTGATAGTATCAAAGAGTATCTGCTTGAGCCTCTGATTCTATCTCCGCCTGTGGAAGGAAGACCATTGATCATGTATTTGACTGTGCTTGACGAAAGCGTGGGTTGTGTTCTTGGTCAACAAGATGAGACTGGAAATAATGAATATGCAATTTACTACCTAAGTAAGAAATTCACCGATTGTGAGACTCGGTATTCTATGCTTGAAAAGACTTGTTGCGCATTGGCTTGGGCTGCTAAGCGTCTGCGCCAGTATATGTTGAATCATACCACTTGGTTGATAGCCGGAATGGATCCAATCGAGTGTATTTTTGAGAAGCCTGCTTTAACTGGGAGGATTGCCCATTGGCAGATGTTGTTATCAGAGTATGATATTGAATACCGATCTCAAAAAGCAATCAAGGGTAGTGTCTTGGCTGACCATTTGGCTTACCAACCGATTGAAGATTATCAGTCAATACAGTATGATTTTCCTGATGAAGATAGTTTGTACCTGAAAATGAAATATTGTGATGAACCATTGCTTGAAAAAGGGCCAGAACCTAGTTCCCATTGGGGCATGGTATTTGATAGAGTTGTTAATCAATATGGTAATGGCATTAAGGCAGTAATCATTACTCCTCAAGGCACGCATTTTCCATTTACAGCTAGATTGACTTTCAAATGTACAAATAATATGGATGAATATGAAGCTTGTATTATGGGGCTTGTAGATGCCATTGATCTCAGAATCAAGTATTTGGACGTCTATGGAGATTCAACTTTGGTTGTGAATCAGATCAAAGGTGAACGGGAGACGAATCAACCTGGTTTGATACCATATAGATACTATGCAAGGAGGATTTCAACTTTCTTTATAAAATTTGAGTTTTATCATATTCCTCGGGATAAAAACCGGATGGCAGATGCTCTTGCAACATTGGCTTCAATGATTATCGTAAAGTATTGGAATGAGGTTCCTAATTTGACTATGATGCGTCTTGATAGGCCATCTCATGTGTTTGTTGTTGAAGAGATCAAGGATGAGAAGCCATGGTATTTTGATATCAAATGTTTTCTCCAAAGTCAGACTTACCCATCTGGGGCATCCTTGAAAGATAAGAATACTTTGAGAAGATTAGCCGATAATTTCTACCTGAATGGTGATGTGATTTACAAAAGAAACTTCGATATGGTTTTGCTCAGATGCATGGATATACACGAAGCAGACCTATTGATGACTGAAGTCCATGAAGGTTTCTTTGGTACTCACTCCAATGGACATGCTATGGAAAAAAAGATGTTGCGAGTAGGTTACTATTGGCTGACAATGGAATCTGACTATTGCAAATTTGTGAAGAAATGCCAAAAGAGTCAAATATATGCAGATAAGATTCATGTTCCTCCGACACTGTTGAACGTCATTTTCTCTCCATGGCCTTTCTCCATGTGGGGAATTGATATGATTGGCATGATTGAGCCCAAAGCTTCGAACAAACATCGTTTCATTTTGGTGGCTATTGACTACTTCACAAAATGGATTGAAGTGACATCGTATGCGAATGTAACCAAGCAAGTTGTTGTGAGGTTTATAAAGAATCAGATTATATGTCGATATGGTGTGCCAAGTAAGATCATTACTGATAATGGATCAAACTTGAACAACAATATGGTGGAAGCTCTTTGCAAAGACTTCAAGATCGCACATCATAATTCTTCTCCCTATAGACCTAAGATGAATGGGGTTGTTGAAGCTGCAAACAAGAACATCAAGAAGATCATCCAGAAGATGGTTGTGACATACAAAGATTGGCATGAGATGCTCCCATTTGCTTTGCATAGATACCGTACATCCATCCGTACTTCAACAGGGGCAACCCCTTTCTCGCTTGTTTATGGTATGAAAGATATGCTCCCGGTAGAGGTTGATATCCCACCACTGTGTGTGCTGATGCAAGCCAAGTTGACTGAAGTTGAATGGTGTTAGACTAGATATGACCAGTTGAATTTAATTGAAGAGAAGAGATTAACTGCCATGTGTCATGGTCAGTTATATCAGCAGAGAATGAAGAAAGCTTTCAATAAGAAGGTCAGACCTCCTGTGTTCAGAGAAAGTGACCTTGTGCTCAAGAAGATTCTATCTTTCAAACCAGATTCTATGGGGAAATGGACTCCTAATTATGAAGGCCCATATGTTGTTAAGAGAGCCTTTTCAGGCGGTGCTTTGATTCTTACATCTATGGATGGTGAAGAGTTCACTCGTCCTGTGAATGCAGATGCAGTCAAGAGATACTTCGCCTAAAAAGAAAAGAACAACTCGCTAAGTTGAAAACTTGAAAAGGCGGCTTAGGCAAGAATGAGCGTCTGGATGGATTGAACCCGAAAGGGAGATCCAGATAAAAATTAGAGACATAAAAACAAAAAGAATCATCCCGATAAATTGAGTACCCCAACTTGGGGCAATTTATGCAAAAATAAGGATTATGGCAAGTAACTGCATCCTGTTGATCTTTAGTTTTGAAGACATTCTTGAGCAAGTCGGTCAATTCTGATTCATCATCTCCAGTCGACGCCAAGAGCACAGTGGACATCAAGAGTTGGTAGAAGGATTATTGGTCATTATATTCAATGTAATCCTTTTCCATGTAAATTACCAGTTTTAAACTTTTGTAAAGATCTATGGAGTCTTGTCATTTACAGACTACCATTCTATTAAATAAAGTTGAGCTTTTTATCCAATTGTTTCTACTCTTATTTATTATTCAGCCAAACGGATTCAAATTTTTATGATGATCATTTTTGAAATTGAATTTTAAATTAAAACCATACTCTCTTAAATATATAAAAGCAGTTATTTTAAGCAATCAATCTCATTTAAAGAAATATCAATAGCAGTTTGAAAAACGGTAAGCCTGATGACACTGAAATTCACCGTATTTTCGTCTCCGATTTCGCATGCATTTAGTTGTTTTATTGTTATTTTGTTATGTTATTACTATGTTTTTATTTATTTTCAGGTTTTTCAGTTTAATCGGAGCCCCGGTCGAGAAAAGAAGCGAAAATGAGCTAAAAAGCCAAAAAAAATCAGCATTTTACACTTGTGGCTCCCACTGTGGCAGGCGCCATGGGTCCAGCCATGACGTGTCCCAGTTTCAACCTCTCCTCAACTTCCACGCCTCCCACGATCTGCACTTGGGCGCTGCAATTTCCTCCTGTGACGGGCGCCATGATGTTGTGGCGGGCGCCACAAGAACCAAATGGTTCCCGCCCATTTTCAAACTTAGGGGCATCCTTGTAATTTCCAAGTTTTTTTTCTTGCCTATAATTAGGGCCTTGATTTTATTTGTTTAGGCATCCAAACTTAGTTACAACTAGGCATATATCAGTATTGTGTAAAAGTGGAAATCGCTTCACATCAGAGTGTTGCCACACTGTGTAATCGAGTCTGTAATCGAGTTTGGAGCACTTTGGAAGGAAGTTTAATCGTGCCGCCATTTTCATTTCGGTTATGCACTTTATTCGACCCTCCGATTGGAGCAGGTTTTATTGCTTTACCTTTGTCTACTTTATTTTCCCGCAATGCCTTTATTTTGTTTACTTTCCCGCACTGCCTTTATTTTGTTTACTTTCCCGCACTCGCACTTTACTTTGTTTATTTCTCGCACTGTACTACTTTCCTTTATTTCTTGCACCGCACTACTTTTATTTACTTTCCTGCACTCGCACTACTTTAACTTATTTTCCGCACTCGCACTACTTTTATTTACTTTTCTGCACTCGCACTTATTACCTTTTAAAAGTCTTTTATTTATCCATTTTTATGATAAAAATTAAAATGCATTTTTACTTTACCATGTCTGGCTAAACCTATAAAGGTTAGAATGTAAGGATCGTAATTGAACCAATAATCCGTACAATTGTTCGTAGAAACACTTAAGGGCTATTTTGACTTTCAACTTAAGTTTTCCCGCACTTAATTTCCGTTGGGCAAGATCGAAAGCCGTCCGACGTCTGTTTAAACTTAGTTGTTTTTAACTATTTCAAATACAGCGAAAGCGCTTTGTTTAGTTCATTAGGAGTTTTTAACTTAAAAAGAAAAGTGATTTTAAAACTATTTCCGGACGCGTTTATAAGTTTAGAGTCTGGTTCGTGAGAACCTCTTTTGGTTAAGAAATCCAGGTCAAAATAATTTTCAACTTAGTCAAGATACTATATTTCTTAAAAATAGGTTTACTACTCTAACGCAATGCGCGCCTTTTTATAAGTGATAATAAGAGGGTTTGATTACGGAGTACAACTCGGTTCTGAATACGCGAAAGCGATAGTTCCCGTTAAATTGGTTCTTTTCAAAGTAGGAAACACTGTCCATAAGTAATTCTATTAGCAAGTACTTGGATTATCAATTGATTATGTGAATTACATTCGAATCTGTGTTTATTAATTGAATTTAATTTAATACTTTATTTTTCACTGTGCACTCTTAAAAACCCTGTTTCGATTACCTTAGATAAACACCGTAACAATAGATAACGATAGATTGACATTTGGTCTCTATGGATTCGAAAATCTTTTACATTACTCTGACGCGTTCGTATACTTGCGAAAAACACGCATCAAGTTTTTGGCGCCGTTGCTGGGGACCAATTTCGTCAAATTTCGTACCCTGTTGTTATATCGTTTAGACTTAGGTTGTTACCTGTCGGTCAATGCGAAGGACTCGTAGCACCAGAAGCATAGTAGATCCTCTGGCGAAACCTGAACGTTACGCTCGCGCACGTTTATTTTTCCATAGAATTAGGAGAGTTATGGTCGAAGATCAAAATCAAAGACCTCTTAAGAATTTCGCCCAACCATCCAACGAAGAACCTAGTTCTAGTATAGTAAACACAACCATCCCAACTAATAATTTTGTACTTAAACCCTCCCTGTTGCAACTAGTGCAACAGAGACAATTTGCAAGTCTTGCTACTAAGAACCCGAACCAACATTTAAAAATCTTTCTCCAATTAGCAGACACTTTTAAAACCAATGGAGCTTCTCCTGAGGCAATCCGTTTAAGATTATTCCCTTTCTCCCTCAGAGATAAAGCCCTATCATGGTTAGATTCCCTTCCACCCAATTCCATAACAACTTGGGAAAACCTTAGAAAAGTATTCCTTGCTAGATACTTTCCCCCAAGTAAGATCTTCGTTCTTCGAAACCAAATAACCAGATTTACCTAGAATCAAGGAGAATCGATGTTCGAAGCTTGGGAGAGATATAAAGAGCTGTTAAGAGCATGCCTACATCACGGTTTAGAAAATTGGTTAATAATTCAGACCTTATATAATGGACTTCACTATAACACTAAGATGACCATCGACCCTGCCGCAGGTGGCGCACTGATGAATAAACCTTACCCTGAAGCTAGTGCCCTTATCGAAGATATGGCTCAAAACCATCAATCATGGGGAGTTGAACGAGTGACAATTGAGAAGAAGGAAGCCCAAGGAGGAGTACATAAGTTAAGCTCTATAGACATGATGCAAGTTAAATTGGACGCGTTAGCCCTCAAGGTTGAGCATATGTGTATAAACCTGAATACTGCAGCTGCAGTTTCGTCGGATTGTGAGATATATGGAACCAAAGGACACCAATCTGCAGTATGCAGTCTCTTAAACGAAACCAACTTTGAGCAAGTGAACTACGCCCAAGGTAACCCATATTCGAATACCTACAACCCTGGATGGAGGAGTCACCCGAACTTCTCCTATAAGAACAATAACCCTGTCCAAAATACTGCACCTCCGAGACAACCAGGTTACCAAGCCCCAAGACCGAATCAACCTATGAAACCTGTGCCACCAAAGCCGAGCCTTGAGAAAATTGTGGAAATATTTATCACTGCTCAAACCCAACAAAACAAAGAGTTCATGAACCAGAACATTCACGTTAATGAACTAATTACCCAGTTAGGAACCAAGGTTGACCAAATAGTTACTCACAATAAGATGCTTGAAACCCAGATCTCTCAGGTAGCCTTAAACCTAGCCCCCCAAACTACACCTGGAGGACAGTTCCCTGGACAACCTTAACAAAATCCGAGAGGACAAGCCAATGCCATTACCCTACGAAGTGGGACCACTTATGATGAGCCATTTAACCCAAGATTGAGTAAACCCAAAACTTCAAAGGAATATACCGAACCCAAGGACGAAGTGAAGGAACCAGAGGAATCTGAAAAACAGGAAGGTCAATAAAAAGGAGAAGAACCTAAAGACAAAACTTATGTACCACCCCCGCCATACAAACCACCGATACCATATCCGCAAAGACTCAAACAGACCCAGATCAATAACCAGTATTAGAAATTCATTAAGGTTATAGAAAAACTTCACGTAGAAATCCCTTTCACAGAAGCCATCACCCAAATACCTTCTTATGCAAAGTTTTTCAAAGACATCCTTACCAACAAACGTAGACTCGACAATCCGAATCCCTTGGAATGCACTTCTATTTCCGAGAATAAGTTAGCCAAAAAAGATAAAGATCCTGAAATTTTCTCCATTCCTTGTATTTTGGGAAGTCATGTCATCGAAAAAGCTTTTCTAGACTTAGGAGCTAGTGTGAGCTTAATGCCTTTAGCAGTTTGTGAGAGGTTAAACTTAGGAGAATTACAACCTACCAAGATGTCACTTCAATTAGCCGATAGATCTGTTAAGTATCCGATAGGCATATTAGAAGATGTCCCTGTTAGGATAGGTTAGTTATTTATCCCTACTGATTTTGTTGTCATGGACATTAAAGAGGATGATGATATACCAATCCTTCTAGGTAGACCATTCTTATCAACTGCAGAAGCCATAATAGATGTCAAGAGAGGAAAGTTGACCTTTGAGGTAAGTGAGGAGAAGATAGAATTTATACTTTCAAAATTTCTTATGGCACCTGTGATGGGAGACGCATGTTATTCCATAGATATCATTGGTGAATACGTCAGGGAAATAGAACAAGAAGAAATCATAAAAACAATTAAGTTGCCATCAACTCTCATACTGGAAGATGATAACTTTAGGAAGCCCTACATCGATGATAACCTTTACGAATGTTTATCCCTTACCCCGGATCCTATGCCATGCCCTAAGAAACCAACCTTGAACTTAAGGAACTGCCTAAGAACCTGAGATATGAGTTTCTTAATGAAGAGATGAACCGTCCAGTTATAGTCAGTGCTACCTTGAGCCAAGAGGAAACATACCAACTCTTAGATGTTTTACAAAGATATCCCTCAGCCTTAGGATATAATATCTCTTATCTGAAAGGTATAAGCCCATTCGTATGCATGCATCAGATTTTGCTCGAAGAAGATTCAAAGCCCTCCAGAGAACATCAGAGAAGAATAAACCCTATAATGAGTGATGTTGTTAAAAGAGAAGTTCTTAAGTTACTTGAGGCAGGTATAATCTATCAGATCTCGGATAGTAAGTGGGTGAGCCATGTGTATGTAGTACCTAAAAAGGGAGGCATCGCAGTAGTGCAAAATGATAAAGGCGAACATGTAGCAAAATGGATAGAAGGAGGATGGCGGATGTGCATAGACTACAGAAAGTTAAATAAAGCAACCAGGAAGGATCATATCCCTTTACCATTTAAAGACCAGATGTTGGAGCGTCTAGCCAGACACTCTTACTTTTGCTATCTAGATGGATACTCTGGATTCTTCCAAATACCTATCCACCCCGAAGACCAAGAGAAAACTACCTTTACATGCCCTTATGGAACTTTTTCCTACAAACGAATTCCATTCGGACTCTGTAATGCCCCAACTACTTTCCAACGCTGCATGATGTCAACCTTTGCAGATTACCTAGATAGTATCATGGAATTATTTATGGATGATTTCTCGGTTTGTGGATTTGATTTCCAAAATTGTCTTGCTAACCTTGAGAAAATCCTGGAGAGATGCGTGGAGGTGAACCTTGTGCTAAACTGGGAAAAGTGTCATTTCATGGTCACCGAATGGATTGTTTTAGGACATATAGTTTCCAAAAAAGGTATTGAGGTAGATAGAGCTAAGATAAAAGTCATAGATAATCTAAAACCACCCAAAACTATCAGAGAAGTCTGAAGTTTCCTTGGACATGCAGGATTCTACCGGCGTTTTATCAAAGACATCTCTAAAATAACTAAACCTTTAACTGGCCTTTTAATGAAAGATGCTGAATTCATTTTCGATGAAAAATGTAATGAAGCATTTAATATTTTAAAGCAAGCGTTGATTTCAGCACCCATTATGCAACCCCCTGATTGGTCAGACCTTTTGAGATAATGTGTGACGCTAGTGATTATGCCGTTGGAGCCGTTCTAGGACAAAGGAAAGATAAAAAATTACATGTGATTTATTATGCCAATAGAACCCTAGACGCCGCCCAACTTAACTACGCAACAACTGAAAAGGAACTACTAGCTGTAGTTTTTGCTATAGACAAATTCAGATCTTATCTAGTAGGAGCCAAAATTATAGTTTACACCCATCATGCTGCCATTCATTACCTATTAAGTAAAAAAGATGCCAAGCCCAGGTTACTCCGATGGATTCTGTTACTACAAGAGTTTGATTTGGATATTTGAGATAAAAAAGGCACTGAAAATGTAGTAGTCGATCACCTTTCTAGGCTAGAACACCTGAAACCAAACTTCGTACCCATAAATGATGATTTTGCCTATGATAGACTGATAGCTAAACTAGAAGCCATTGAAGACGATAGCCTAGGCCCTCATGAGCACTTCCAAAAATCCTTAGCTGTAAGTAACGTGCCATGGTATGCAGACTTTGTTAATTATCTAGCTGCTGATATCATACCCCCTGATCTTGACTACCACCGAATGAATAAGTTCTTTAATGATGTAAGAAACTTTTATTGGGACGAACCACTCCTTTTAAAAAGGGGTAAAGACGGCATTTTTCGCCGTTGCGTTCCAAAAGAGGAGGTAAAAAGTATAATTGAGCATTGTCACTCTGCACTCTATGGTGAACATGCAAGATTCTTCAAGTTGGCATGTTCTGGCCTACCATGTGGCGCGATGTCCATGCTTGCATTGTCAAATGTGATAGATGCCAACGCACGGGAAATATTTCAAGACGTGACGAAATGCCTCTAAGAAACATTCAAGAAGTAGAACTCTTCGACTTTTGGGGTATAGATTTCATGGGACCTTTCCCACCATCCTTAGGAAACAAGTATATCTTAGTTGATGTGGACTACGTGTCTAAGTGGATTGAAGCTGTAGCTGCACCCACAAACGACACTAGAGTGGAGATCAAGTTATTTAAAAACTATATATTCCCCAGATTTGGAACACCCCGTTTAGTCATAAGCGATGGAGGATCTCACTTCATATCGAGAATATTTGATAAACTTTTAAGCAAATATGGAGTTAGGCATTGAGTAGCAACACCATACCACCCACAGACTATTGGCTAAGTAGAAGTATCCAATAGGGAGATAAAACAAATTCTAGAAAAAATTGTTTCTATATCTAGAAAAGACTGGTCTCAGAAGCTCCAAAAAGCATTATGGGCCTACAAAACCGCTTTCAAAACCCCTATAGGAACAACTCCCTACCAACTAGTCTATGGAAAACCCTGCCATTTACCTTTTGAATTAGAGCATAAGGCCTATTGGCCCATTAAAACTTTGAATTTGGATTACCTGACCGCTGGGGAAAAACGTATCCATGACATCCACAAACTGGAAAAACTCAGGCAATCAGCCTACGAGAATGCCATAATATACAAAGAGAGAACCAAAGCTTGGCATGACAAAAGAATTGTGAAAAAATATTTCAATATAGGAGACCTTGTTCTCCTGTTCAACTCTAGGTTACGACTTTTCCCTGGGAAGCTGCGTTCAAGATGGACTGGCCCTTTCAAAGTATCTAAGATTCTGAGATCCGGAGTTGTAGAAATCAAGAACGAAACCTGTAGTCCATTCATTATAAATGGGCAAAGACTGATGCTCTATGAAGGAGGAGACATTCCAACAGACTACTCCAACCACACTCTGATAGATCCACCAATTCCTATGACAGATGTATAAGTACCGATCGTCAAGCTAACGACGTTAAACAAGCACTGCTTGGGAGGCAACCCACGGTTTTCTTATCTTATTTTACTTTTTCTGCATTTATTTACTTTATTTTATTTTTAATCATATTCTCGTCAGGACTAAATATCATGTGCAATGTTTGTGTTTTCAGGATCCTTTTCTCTAACCTTTGCAGGATGCAGAACTTTGATGACATGCACGTGGCTTTTAGAGATGACGCCCAGAGGGAGCGTTACATAGTTCTCTACCAGCGCCCAATGGAACCTACACGCTATCCGGACCAGGATTGCATGGACGCCCTAGGCATTGACCCGAGCATCAGATTCCTATGCCACCAACTCAAATTGGATGAATTCGCTGATGACATGAACAACACCTACAGGAACCTGACTTTGGAGTTCCTTAGCTCGTTTGCTTATGATCCTTACTCCAGACAAGATGGACATGTTGTTTTCAGGCTATTCGGGACTGAGTACTCTTTCAGCCAGAAGGAGTTCGGTGACTTATTAGGTTTTCAGACTACCCCCGACGTTATCCCTGAGACGCCGATGGGACACTTTCTGAGTAGGGAAGTGGAGAAACTCTGGAGCGATATCTCTGGTGGAGGGAGTCAGAATCCTTCCACTCAGTTGTCCCAGGTTATCCACAACCCTACTATGAGGTATTTCCAAATGATACTGGTGCACTTTTTCTTGGAAGACCAGATGCTGAGACTCTACTGAGTGAGGAGGAGATATTTTTGTTATTTTGTGCATCCCAGTCACGTCCTGTGGCATGTGGTAATTTTCTGCTGTGTAGCCTTAGCAATGTTGCCAGATTATCCGAGGGAATTATTCATGTAGGAGGGATTGTCACGCAGATTGCCATTGCCTTAGGCCTATCCCGCAAGTTGCTCCATCTCCGGACCTTCTGTGGTTATACTACTATGGATATTGATTTCTGCTTGAATAGAGGATTGATGAGGAGAGCCTCTTTCAATCCCAGACAGTTCAGATTATTGATTGATAGTGAGATGATACACTACTTTACACTTCCAGACCCGATGATGACCAGTGTTCATGACCCAACTAACTGGAGTTATGCTTTGGAAGGTCATGGAGAGACTGTTGAGGAGCATAGATCCCCTCCTGTTGCTGATTATACTCCTATGCCGCTTTCACCCAGGATTATTGTGCTCTCTAATAATTTATCTTTGCAGCCCCCAGATGTCCGCACGCAGATTGCCGAGTGTCGTAGAGACACTGCCAAGCTTAGGCAGGAGGTGGCTGGCCTTACTTTACAGATTGAGGTATCCGATCTTACACATGCTATTGAAGCTGATTATTTATACCGAGAGATAACAGAGCTTCGTCAGGAGATAGACGTACTTCATGGGTCCAGTCAGGCAGAGGAGCCCCCTGCTGTTTGAGTTTACTGTCTCTTTTACCTTTTCTTATTTATGCTTATATTATTTTTCGCATTTCCCAGACTTATTTTATATTATCGCATTTGATACATTTTCAAATTATATTAGCACTTTGATATTTCCATATATATATATATATATATATATATATATATATATATATATATTTATGTGTGTGTTTATTTCTTTTATATTCATATTATAGTCTAATAGTATTATTTATTTATTTGTTTAATGTTCAATTTTATTTTCATAAATTGTGCAAGCCTTATTCTATTAGGAAAAATAATGAAAATGCTATCCGGACCCCATACCAAATAAAAGCATGGAGGAGCCAATACCAAAATCTTCAAATTTCGGCCCAGCTTCAATTTTGCTCTTGTGGCGCCCGCCATAGACCCTATGGCACCCGCCACGGTGTCTGGTATATGCGGAGCAGATTCACATAATTCACCATTTTTGGCCCTTCAAACTTCCAAAACCCATTTTTTCCTCTTCCAAAAACTCCCTTGAACCCCATAAAAGCTCATACATTTATCATCTTCCCACCATACAATTTACCTTTCCAACTTCCATTTTAATTTTCATCCATCAATATCCATAAAAATTCCACCTTTACCACCCTATATATATAAATCCATTTTCATCTTCTTCAACACATTCAAAGAGCAAAACAATGGAGTTCAACGGATATATTCTTCATGAAGGAAAACTTGGGGATAGGCAGAGAAGGATTATTGAAAGGTTGCAAAATCGGGAAATTCTCCTGACGAGGTACGTGGACGACAACTGTTTGTATACTTTGGGTATCTACCACAGTGTTTTTCATTTGTTATATTTTTTAGGCTTGCACACTATTTTTTTAAACAGAGAGCCTACCTTTGAGCGATTGACAGTCGAGTTTTTAAGTTCTTTAATTTATATTGTCAGTCCTAACACTGCTAGTACAGTTGGTACTGTTAAATTTCGAACCTTTGCTGTTGAGTATGAGTATAGTACCAACGAACTAGCAGGTCTGTTAGGAATTCCTCAAGGGGAAGGTGCTATTTGCGAGGCCCCTTTGGATTCAGACTGGTCGGTCGAGGTGTTTTCCTTCTAGCAGAGATTGTCTAATACTTCAATAAATTCTTTTCAAGGAATTCTTTCCTCGACCATCCATAACCCGACCATCAGAGTTTTTAGATATTTGTTGGCATGTACTATTTTTGGCCGGGAGAATCCAAACAAGGTTAATGCTCGGGAGCTTCTATTTTTACAAGGAAGCCTCACAAATAGGAGGATTAATCCGGTCCCGTTTATTATTGCTCATATGGCTTTAACTCTTAATAAAGAAGGACCTATTGTTTTTGGAGGACTCATTACGTCTATTGCTCGGGCTCTTAACCTGAACAATGAGATAGCTATCTCAGTTCCCTTAGCTTCTCGCACAATCAACCTTAAATTTCTAAAAGATATGAAATTGTACCGAGTGAGAAGAGAGGGAGGTTGTGCTTATGATTCATGGTGTATCTTTCCCATCTGTTGCCTTACCGTGCACTAGACGTACCGATGTACATAATGAAAGGAACTGGACCTATGATTTAGATGCTCCACCTGTTTTAGGTCCACTTCCTCCTAATGTTCCTGATGAGGAGGGGCACGACACTGATGAAGAGCTTGATCAAAGAGAGCAATCTCCCGTACCTCATGTGTCCCCCCATCACTCTTCACCGCCACACACCGCACCATCTTCTTCTTTTGCAGGTTCTGCTCCTGGATTTTATATTACTGAGGAGATGTGGCGTGACCACATGGCTAGAGAACAAAGGCGTGATGGCCTACTCTCTACCATTCAGCAACAACTGGCGGACAACATGAGCTTCATGCAAGAATCGCAGCGGAGGACAGATCGATCATATACGACTGTTTCACAGACCCTACTTGCGATCACAAATGAGCAATCCCGTCAGCGGAACTACCACCGTGAGCACTTTGCGCTGATAGAGGCCACTCAGGGTTCCATTTTAGGCAACCTTCGAGAGGTGAGGACTACTAAGGCTGCCTTATCGGCCAGGATGGACCAAAGAGACCATCGTCGCAGCAGATCCTGTCGTCCACCTCAGGATGGCGAAGGGACCAGTGGTCAGCAGTAGTATGACAAGTTACTCTCCATTTATCTTATTTTGAAACATTGAGGATAATGTTTGATTTAAGTGTGGGAGGAGATTTTATCGCTTTCTATTTCCCTTTGCTGTTTTTAGTTAGATTGTTTATTTTTATTGCTCTTTAGTTGTTTACTTTGTTTTATTTTGTTTTTAGTTAGTGTGTTTTAGAAAATACATGTGTCTGACGAGTCACCAGTATAGTGTATCTTTAGTACATCCTCATCTCCCCATTCCTTTAGCCTTACCAAAAAAATTTTGCAAACGAAAACGGTGTTGATCTGAAAGTTTTAGGGCTTTAAGACAAGTTTGAGTTAGGATATGGTGACTTGGGAGAACTTTTTGAAACATCAGTATCGTTTTAGCACCATAGACTTCATGAATATAGAAATCACTCCTGAAACCCCATATACCATGGCCTTAATTATCATTTCAATATAGTCCTCAGTAGTTTATTCTAACAGTCAGCTCCGGCCTAAGCATGCTCTACGTAGGGGACCGATGAACATAAGTGAATGATCCAGTGCAATAAATAAAGAAAAAGGAAACTCCGGGATAGGTGACCCTCACAAGGTCATTTAAACCAAAAAGTTGAAAAAATTTGCTGCAAAAGAAAAATAAAAAAAAACTCACCCACTATTAGTTGGTTCAGAGGTATCTGGCGCTGAACTCGGTAGGGCGGATTACGATCCGATCCCCCACAACTGCATTTGGGTCAAATAAAAGGGTTCACACAGATTTATGTGCCAGAAACCCCATGTTTCGGATCAGAATCACTAACCGGTCACTCTACTATGAAGCATGTACGGATAACGGGCTTAATGTGATTGCGCCTGAATGAAAAGGACCCAAAAGAGATGAAGAGGTAGGCATAGGTATTGTGGGATAATATGGGTTGGTTAATATAGGAATGGAGTTTATGCCCGTGTCTGCGGATAAGTGTCATCACGATACCCTTGGTTCACTCAGTTAGTACCTATCACTTCATCCCGACTTGAACTTAGAAGCCCCTTTAGCCCGAATCACTCATCGACACCGATTTTTCTTCTTTGAGCTTTTAAGTGTTTTGCTTGAGGACAAGCAAGGGTTTAAGTGTGGGAGAATTTGATGACACTGAAATTCACCGTATTTTCGACTCCGATTTCGCATGCATTTTAGTTCTTTTATTGTTATTATGTTATGTTATTACTATGTTTTTCTTTGTTTTTAGGTTTTCAGTTTAATCGGAGCCCCGATCGAGAAAAGGATCGAAAATGAGCTAAAAAGCCAAAAAATCAGCATTTTACACTTGTGGCTCCCACTGTGGCGGGCGACATGGGTCCAGCCATGACGTGTCCGAGTTTCAACCTCTCCTAAACTGCCACGACTTCCACGATCTCCACTTGGGCGCTGCAATTTCCTCTTGTAGTGGGGCGCCATGATGTTGTGGCGGGCGCCACAAGAATAAAATGGTTCCCGCCCATTTTCAAACTTAGGGGCATTCTTGTAATTTCCAAGTTTTTTTTCTTGCCTATAAATAGGGTCTTGATTTCATTTGTTTAGGCATCCAAACTTAGTTACAACTAGGCATATATCAGTATTGTGTAAAAGTGGTAATCGCTTCACATCAGAGTGTTGCCACACTATGTAATCGAGTTTGGAGCACTTTGGAAGGAAGTTTAATCTTTCCGCCATTTTCATTTCTGTTACGCACTTTATTCGACCCTCCGATTGGAGCAGGTTTTATTGCTTTACCATTGTCTACTTTATTTTCCCACACTGCCTTTATTTGTTTACTTTCCCGCACTGCCTTTATTTTGTTTACTTTCCCGCACTCGCACTTTACTTTGTCTATTTCTCGCACTGCACTACTTTCCTTTATTTCTTGCACCGCACTACTTTTATTTACTTTCCTGCACTCGCACTACTTTTATTTACTTTCCTGCACTCGCACTTAATACCTTTTAAAAGTCTTTTATTTATCCATTTTTATGATAAAAATTAAAATGCATTTTTACTTTACCATGTCTGGCTAAACCTATAAAGGTTAGAATGTAAGGATCGTAATTGAACCGATAATCCGTACAATTGTTCGTAGAAACACTTAAGGGCTATTTTAACTTTCAACTTAAGTTTTCCCGCACTTAATTTCCGTTGGGTAAGATCGAAAGTTGTCTGGCATTTGTTTAAACTTAATTGTTTTTAACTATTTCAAATACAGCGAAAGCGCTTTGTTTAGTTCATTAGGAGTTTTTAACTTAAAAAGAAAAGTGATTTTAAAACTATTTTCAGACGCGTTTATAAGCTTAGAGTCTTGTTCGTGAGAACCTCTTTTGGTTAAGAAATCCAGGTCAAAATAATTTTCAACTTAGTCAAGATACTATATTTCTTAAAAATAGGTTTACTACTCTAACGCAATGCGCGCCTTTTTATAAGTGACAATAAGAGGGTTTGATTAGGGAGTACAACTCGGTTCTGAATACGCGAAAGCGACAGTTCCCGTTAAATTGGTTCTTTTTTCAAAGTAGGAAACATTGCCCATAAGTAATTCTATTAGCGAGTACTTGGATTATCAATTGATTATGTGAATTACATTCGAACCTGTCTTTAATAATTGAATTTAATTTAATACTTTATTTTTCATTGTGCACTCTTAAAAACCCTATTTCGATTACCTTAGATAAACATCGTAACAATAGATAACGATAGATTGACATTTGGTCTCTGTGGATTCGACAATCTTTTATATTACTCTGACGCGTTCGTATACTTGCGAAAAACACGCATCAAAGCCCTAAGTGAGGAGCATTATTGGTTCTTCCGAAGCAGTTGGCGTGACTCTTTTTTTCATCCTCAACAGCATTTCAGCAGCCTTTCGGCAACCGAGTTTTTGATGACATCCTTAACTGAGTTTGTTGGTTTCCCCAACCGAGTTTGTTGGCCTCCCTTGAGTTATAGGCGCGTTATTCCAGTAATTTATATGGTTTCGGCATAATTTTGTTTCTCCGCAAGTCGTCAGAATTGCTCCTTGATTCTAAGCAGCTATTGTGTTATCCTCTGTAGGGTTGTCTCCCATTTGGTATGGTGTTGACCTAAAATTCCCTGTAGACTTTGTAGCAGCTTCCTCAGCAGATCCTCTCCTTTCTTCCCCAGCCAGGGTCGAGCCTTCAAGGAGTTTGATCTTTTCTCCAGCAGTTGTTTCCCTCTTGCGTGGAATGGTTGAGAGTTGTATCGATGATCCAGATCAGTGACAAATGTATCCTTTGTGATCGTTTTGTCAACATGATCATCATATATACATATACATATACATATACGTATTCATAAATTTCATTATTGCATCATTTCACTTTATGATTCATTATGCCTTTGATCCTCTGCTATGGCGGTACCCTTTCCCAATGCAGATTTGGTGTATCTGTCCTCTTTCAATTGTAGAGTGTCAGCCCAATAAGCAGAAAAACTTTAACCTTTCTCTTTTCCCCACTGAGTTATTTCCTCGAGGATGATTATTATTTTAGTTTCCTCACCAATTGATTATCTGGATGGAACCACTCCCCTTGGGTTATATCCTCATTGGGTTGACTCCTTTGATTGACCTTTTCTTTCTAGATCTTACCTAGATAGAAGCTTTTGGTCCCCTGAGAGCCTATTACCCAGTAACTGGTAATATTCTTCTCATGTTTGTTACTTCTATCCAATACCCGACAAGAACAACCTTTGTTTCCCCAGCAGATTCGTGTCCATGTTTCCCCAGGAAGTATGTCCTTGATATTTTCATCCTAACCAATGACAGATATTTTCTTCCCATGCTTTGAGTTTATCCTTGATATGTTCAACTTAACCAGTGACGGATATTCTCTTTTTGGTTTTCTACCTAGTAAAAAGGTAGTTGTAATCCCCATTTTATTCCCTAGAGGGTTAATCCTTGATATGTTCATCCTAACCGATGACGGGTTTCCTTGTCTTTGCGGTCTTCTGCCCAGTAACCAGTAGTTATAAAATCCTGCTCTTCTCCTTGTTGCATAATCTATCCTTGATACGTTCATCCTAACCAATGACGGATATTCTCTTTTTGGTATTCTATCCAGTAGCTGATAGATACAATTCCTATTTCTCCCATCTGAGTCTATCCTTGATATGTTCATCCTAACCGATTACAGATATTCTCTTTTCGGTATTCTATCCAGCATTCGATATTTGTAATTCCTATTTTGTCAGGAAGTTTATCCTTGATATTTTCGTCTTAACCGGTGATGGATATTCTCCTTAGATCCCCCAGGCAAGTCTATCCCTGATATGTTCATCCTAACCAATGACGGATTTTCTTTCCTTTGAGTCTATACTTGATATGTTCACTTTAACCAGTGACATATATTCTCTCTCTTTGGTTTTCTGCCCAGTAACCGGTAATTGTAAACCCTATTTTGGCTTTTCCCCAGCAGTTTATTCTTACCCAGTAACCGGTAATGAATACACCTCCTGGTTTCCTTCAGCGAGTCATCCTTGATATGTTTACCCTAACCGGTGACGGATGTTCTCCCTATCCGATTTTTGTTATTCCTTTACCCAGCAACTGGTAATGGATAATAGGCTTCTGCTCCTCCTGTGTTAAAGATCTTTTCTTCCCCAGTTGAGTTTGAGTGTGCATTTCCTTGGTGAAATCGTTGTTTCCTGCTTGGTTCGAGTATTTCAGCTTTGTCCGGATCTACCCGTTTCCCCTGCAAATGTTCCTTTCGTTCCCCGACTGAGTCTTTCCATCGATTTATTTTCATGGAATCCCTCGAATCCCCTAGTTACTTTTAAGTCGTAGCCTGGCCTACACACAACCTTTTCATCCCCCCAGAGTCTCGGTCTCCCCAGTGAGTTTTCCTTACGAAATGCATTATTCTCCTGTGGACTTTCAGTCTCTCAGGATTCTTTTCCTTTGTGGCAATGTCTCCCCACAAAGATTATTTCAACATAACATTTCATATGCATCATGAGGTCTCTTAGGGACCAAAATTTGTTGCTATATGTTGCTATTTAAGCTCATTCTACTAAGTCGATGCGAAGATTTTAAACTTCATCTCCTCAGTTAGAACGTCCTTAAATAGGGGCAGCTGTAAGACCCCAATTTTGACCATAAGATCCCTCATGCTTTCTCATCATATGCATTGGCATTGGGATCACAACTTGGCATCCTCCTTACCCCCTCATTCATTGCGTTTGTATTAGGAGAGATCACCAAGAACTATTTGATTGTATCATACTTTGTATCTTTATCATTTACTAACCAAAATACCAAAAATATGTCTTTGTATTTGTCTAACTCTTTTGTAGGTAGTGCACATGCTCACCTTGATTCATCAAGCTCATATATAGGGTTTAAGACCCTCAATAGAAGGAGCTCAATCAAGAAGTGGTATACTATGGCTCTAGGCATCATATATGAATCCCCAGGAGCTTTACATGTTAGTTTGATCAAAGTAATCATCAAGAGTTTGGAGATGGTTTGCCTTGGAAACCCTATTTCATCTGGGTATCTTGTGTAACTTCCTCAACAAACCTCTTCAACAATTAATCAAATAATTCAAGGGATACTTCAAAATTCATCATCTTATGCATATATGATATCCCATGAGTCCCAAAAGTCAAGAGAATTGAAATTTAGCAAGTTGGTTGATGGTGGTTGACTAGAGAAATCCATCTGATCAAAACTGGGTTCCCTAGACCCTATCTCGTATAGTTTTTGTCTTATGAAAATGATTCCAAGAGCAAAGTTACTCTAAATGACATTCCAAACAACTTTAATGTTGATTTCTAAACCCTAATTTTGAGGTCAGCTTCCCAAGACCATAACTTGCTCAATTTTTATGAGATGAAAGATTTCAAAGTTTCACAATCAAATTCAAGGTGTCTACTTCAAATTTGATGTTTGGAGGAAGAGAAAATTCAACTTTTATTTGCATGTGATATGAGGATACATTATAGGTCAGTTTGGACCAATGCCATTGAACAAGTGATTTTCCTCAATTTCAAAAATGCACAACTCCTCCATATTAATTCGAAATGAACAAGATCAAGAGCAAGCAAGAGAAAGATCAACCAAGCACAAACCTGCATTGAAGGTATTTTCCAAAAAAAATCATCTATTTGATTCTCACTCAATTCTCCATAATTCTCTTGGATCTTTGGTTATCTAAAGTCCTACCAATGTAGGGCAACAAGATTGAGTTGCTTTGAGGTCAAATCGAAGCAACTCAGATCGTGCACCTCAAATTTCAACTCCTTGTATCTCTCAATATAATTGGAGTTAGGATAAATTGAGGCCAGATTCGAACTCAGAGGCATTTTTACTTTAAATTCATGTCCTTATTTTTAATTTTGGTGATGGTTGTGGATGAACTAGTCCGGTGAAGCTCACCGGAGCTTTGGCTCCGGTGGTGAGTTGGAATTCATCTGAGCCACTTGATCCATTTGAAATGATCTAATATCACGTGTTGTAATTGATTACCACTTGTGTTACGCTTTGACTCGTGACTATGGTGGAATGTGCGCTAGCGACCACTTAATCTGCCACCTCAATTAATGAGGGAGATCAAGTGGTCCACGTTTTTTTTTCTCATTTTCTGATTTTCATTTATTTTATTTATTTTCATTAATTCATATTAATTTTAATATTGATCCAAGAAATATGAGAGTTTCACCAAAAAAATTAAAGAAATTCCTCTTTCATTTTCTGAATTAAAATTATTTTTTTCGATCATTATTAATATTTTCATGATTTAATTGATTTTGTGAATATTTGTAATTATTTAAAAATACTTTTAAGTTTCCAAAAATTATGAAAATTTTTCTCCAAGGTCCTTTGACCTTGTTTGACCTATGATATTGACTAAATCCAAGGTAAACCATACAAGTCGAGTCGCCACCACACTTCTATTTATCTAAAGGAGTGGTTAGAAAGCGAACAAAAACCTAAAAGTTTTATCAAATCAAAAACTAATAAAAATGTCAGAGATCGGCGTAAGGGGGTTGATTATGCAATGGGAAGGTTTTAAGCACCCAAAACATCCTAGGTACTCCTAGGGAGCCCTTTTAACATTTGTTGTAAGGTTGGTATTTTGTGAAAATTTGTTTGTGCAAACATGATTGAAGAGATGAGAAGAGAATATACAAGTTATTTACATTTTTGTGTTTGAATGGACAAGAATTCTATGAAGTAAATCAAGAATGGACAAGAGTAAGTTTAGAGGTTTGGTTCTTCTAATCCATATTCAACATTAAGGTCCTTTTCTTTGCATTTGGTCCACAATAATCAAAACAAAACACAAGCACAATAATATATACACAATTATGTGCTCAAGTGAGCAAAAGGCAAATTGCATTAACATAAACATGTGCTCAAATGAGCAAAGGGGGAAAACCAAATGAATAATATGTACATGAATAGTAAATTGCATAAATGTAAAGTGCAAATAGTAAATGTTAATGGTTAATGGTTAGTGTTAATAATTAGTGTGCCATAAGGCAAATTTAGCGCTATGTTAAGCAATCGTAATTGGACTTATGTAGAAGTCACAACTATCTGAGGCCGGTCAATAATAATGTAGGCAACAACACAAGTTAATGGTCTTGATTAGTGAATCATACTCCAACAACTTGCCATGCCAAAAAGAAGATGAGAACATGATCTTATATTGATTTAGGTTCTTTGCATGATTTAGGAAGCAATCTATCCTTAATGCAAAGCCATTCACTTGATCTATGATCAAGATGAATTAGATTTGAATCAAGGAAGATTAAACCTCCATAATCAATGCTAACCACCAATCTATAACTCATTGATCAAAAAAATAAAAAGAAGAAGGAGAAGAAGGAGATGAAGAATTAAAGTGTATTAATGGAAATGGTATGTATTAATCAACAAGCAATGACCAAAGATAGAGAAGATCAAGGTCAAATAATAGAAAACAGATGCAAAATGAGAATTAGAAGTCAAGAAACAAATAAAATATTTTTGGCATCTTTAATATTTAAAATAAAACTTGAATTAAAATAATAAAGAAAGGTCAAACTTCAAACTCGCTTCAAATCAACTTTGAAAAGTCCAAGTGAATTATCCCAAGTTCAACAAGGTCAAACAAAGTTTGACAAAAAATTTCAGCATTTTTAAAAGTCAGAAACTATTTTAAATCAATTTAAAAAATGCATAAAAATAACATAATAGAACTAAAATCTCAAATAAATCTCAAATCAATTAGTAAATTGATGAGAATATTTTTCATAGATCTTTCATCATTCAAAGATGTTGGAAAAATATTTTTGTATTTTTTGAATATCGAAAACTATTTTAAATGAATTAAAAATAACCAGAAAATAGAAAATTACTAAAAAATATCAAATGATAAAATAAAAAATATTAAAAATCATTTTTAGAAAGTAGAAATTAAAAGGAGAAGAATGAAATTGGTCCCATAATTTTTGGACCAAATAATGAGAGAGATATGAATTTTAGAAATGAAATGGAAGTAAAATACTAAAAGGAAAATAAAATCAGAAAATGGAAAATATGAAAAAACGTGGAGCGTTAGATCCAGGCTCATTAATTGAGGTGGCACATCAGAGTGTCCACAGCGCGCGCCTACCAAACACGTGAGTCAAACGAGATACATGGAACATTAAAAAAAGTCATTACAAGGGACGCGTGAGATTCCATCTGGAAACATGAACGAACGGTCCTGATGAAATCTAGAGAACAGACGGTGACCAGCGTCACTGTCTTCTTCGGCTAGCTCCGACGAGGTTCAAAAATTACAAAGGAAAAAATGTTAACCAAAATGCACGATCCAGGTATCATTCGAAAGTTGGGGTGATGTACATCACCCCTGTACCACTCAATTCCATTCTAGATCTGTAGATTGAGAGAAATTAGAAGTAGAAATTTTTTGGTGTTCATATGAACTTCATGATTTTCAAAAATTGAAAGCATAACAATGTTGCCTCTATGCATAGGACTTCAGATCACACAATAACAAAGCAAATGGAACATTATACAAGCTGTTTCGAAGCAAACAACAGTTGAAGAAAACCTTTGAATTGCAAGGATTTGAGTCAAGATCTTTGGATGCTTTTGCAAACAGTAGGCACTATGGATCAAGAAGAGAAGGTTTAGGAACTTTGAGATCTGAAGATTGATCAATGAAATCAAAATTCAGATCTGAAAAATTTGAAAGAGAAATGAGATAGTTCCTTTCGTGATGGCTAGGATTTCAATTCAGCAACAATTGGGGCGCCTTCAGGTTGTCAAATTATGAAGCCAAGGCCTTGTATTTATAGCTGAAGCAATGCTGAATGCATGAATCAAAACTTGCATGAATGGAAAGGGCCTCCATGCATGGGCCTATACAGGCGCATGGAGGGCCCAATTCCACTTGGAAATGAAAGCTTATGCATGATGTAAGTAGAATGGACGTGCATATTGGATTGTATCAGCTCATGCATGACAATTGAAATGATTTTCCAAAAATGCACTATTACATTGAAGTCTTCGAAAATGCCATGTCCAAAATTAAAATGTAACCTTATGAGTAATGGTTGGAAAGCTTATTGCATAAAAAACAAATGTTATGTTGATCAAAACTCCATTTGGGCCTTGGAAATTAATGAAAATTGCACTTGAAGTGTAGGGTGCAAAACATGCATATGTGGAAATTTCAAAATTGGCCAAAGTTTAAGCCTTTCTGTCTCAATGATTCAAGCTCCAAATGACAAAATCTTCAACAAGAAAGTTGTAGATCCTTTCAAGGCAATCAATTTGGACTTAAATTTTGAATCATTTGGATTTTTGATGAAGACGTTATGGGCACTTGAAGTTGGACTTTTTCACATTTCAATACATTTGGTCCAAAGTGACCTATAATGTTTTGCATTATCACATGTATTTATTTTGAGATTTTGCAATTTTTCTAAACATAAAATTTGAATTAGACATCTTAAGCTTTCCAATGCATTTGGTCTCACTTCAAAATCATTAAAAATGGATGAGTTATGTCCTTGGGAAATTGATCTAAAATTAGGGTTTCAGTCAAAATGACCTATAATGTCTTGGAATGAATGGTGACTTTACAAGCTTCAAATAAATTTTTGATGAACATGAAAGTTGTTCACATGGTCCTTAAGAACACGTTTTCTCTTGGGATCATATCCATTTGACCAACATAAAGAAAGTTAGGTGTTAGGGTATTTCAAAATAGTCAGATGAATTGACTTATCAACTTCTCAAGTCCAAATCTCATATCTTGATGAATTGATGATTGAGGGCACTCAAATAAGTTCAAATATGCATGAAATGATTAATTAAAGAACTTCCCTTGATTGTATTTGACCATGGGTTGAGGTTGCTTCATGAACAACGCATAGTTGATGGACAGATGAATTAGGGTTTCCTTGGGAAACAAGCCTCAAGCCCCTTGATTTGCTTTGATCAAAATGATGAATTTAGATACTTGGGATTTATATTTGATGGATGAGAGCTTTGGGAACCATTTCCATGCTTGCTTTCATCTCCCCGTGGCCATATCAATGCACATAGGATCTCCTAGAAGCTTTGGATCTTGTGACTGCTCAAGCTACAAACAAAAGGTGTTAGTGACATATTTTTGTGATTTTAGTTAGTAAATCAAATGATAAAAGCCATAATATACAATTCAAGCATGCTTGGTGATCTCAAACCAAACTCACAAGTGATCCCACCCCAAAAGGAAGGAGCCAAGATGCTTATGATCCTTGAGGCAATGCAAATGCAATGTTATGATGCCATGAGGGATCTTAGGGTCAAAATTGGGGTCTTACAGATGCCCCTATTTAAGGTCATTCTAGCCGGGGTAGAATGGGCTTAAATAATAACAAAGAGACGAATTTTGGTCCCTAAGAGACCTCATGATGCAAATGCATGTATGCAAAAGGTAATACTCTGTGGAGATATGTGTCCACAAAGAGAAAAGAAATCAGGAGAAATTGACAATCCATACGAGCGATACGCTCAATGGGGTAGAGACTCTGGGGACTCTAAATGGGATAGGAAAGGAAATAAATTGCGTGAGCAGGTCACGACTTAGAACTTGCTGAGAGACACGAGAGGAATTCCATCAATATAAATTAATGAAAAGACATCGAGCTGACTCCAAGGTGCATGTATTGGGGAAATATACCAATACAGCAAAACTATCCACAAAGGATACTTCAGATGAAAATCCGGACTCAGATGGGGGAAAATCCACTAAGGGACTTCACTGGGGAATGTCCAAACAGGACTCATCTGAGGAAACAACAGGATGAGGTATTACCGATTACTGGGTAATAAGCTCAAGGAGACATGTGATCCAAAACACCGGTATAAGGGTGAGAGAACAACACGCTCAGGGAGAATGAATATCTAAGACCGATATGAGGGTGAGAGATATCAAACATCCAAAACATCTGAGGAAGACCTGAAAAGGTATATTTCAACTCAAGAAATCTGACTCCACAGGGGACAAAAAGTCATAATAGGGAGCAAAAAAGGAAGGAACACCAGGGATACCGGTTACTGGGCATATAATAGGTGACCCATCAAGGCGTGAATTGGGGAACATTTCCAAAACACTCATCATCCAAAAGGAGGGCTAAAGAGCAAACTCGATTTCAGGATGGGCATTCGACTTCGCAACAAGGGGATACGAATCTTACTCGACTGGGGAAGAATAAAAGACTTCGACCAAAGAGTGCATGAGATATATTATCTATTACCGTCAGAACGTAGATAACATACTCGCATGGAAGACTATCCACAACCGGTTACTGGGTTAATAAAGGATAAATCGACCGAAAGAAAAGGGCATCGGGATACCGAAATGATGACCAATCAAAGGGAGAAACGATCATTGCCGACAAAAGGCAAATGAAAGATGACTCACTGGGGATACACTGACAAAGGCAATGATCCGGGAGATATATTACCGGCTAACGGGAGATATACTCAAAAGGTGAAGGAATATCAATACCGAATGTTGGATAAAGATAACCGTCAAAGAGGGGATTACATCTACCACTATCAGGTAGAAAACCACAGAAGAGTAACCGTCATCGGTTAGGATGAACAAAAAAGGTTAACTCTTCAGGGGGATAAAAATAGGGTTTATAACTACCGGTATAAGGGTAGAAAACCACAGACTCCGCCGGGGAAAAGATGGACAATTGCTGGTTACTGAGCAATCATTCCTCTAAACTAAATGGGGAAGTGCAAGGATAATTACAAGAGGCCAAATCTAGGAACAAACTAGAGAGGCACGATGAAACAAGGTTCATCCCTATGAGGATATAACTCAGGGGGAACTCCATCCCGATATATGTGTTGGGAGGAAACAGAAACAACCACCATCCACGAGGACATAACTTAGTGGGGAATATGGAAGGAAGGATAAACACTTTCTGCTTATGGGACTGACTCTTCATGGGGAGACCAGACACAAACAGCTTCTTGGTGAAATATGTATCACCGAATAGCAGGAAACAACAAACAAAGGTATTTATGGAAAATAATGCGACATGAATGTTTGAATGTTAAAATCATATGCACATATGCGTGGTTTATGTATGATGAATGCTGACAAAACAGACATATCTAACACAAACGGGTCCAACGATCGATGAATAAACATCCGGTACTACATCTCGAGAGAGAAAGCCAAGCCAACTGGAGAACATCCTATCTGATGGGGACCAGAGATACCAGGAAAAAAAATATCTCTGCAGGGGAACGAGCATCAGTCCTTCCAGCTGGGGACAGGGGCCACACATGGATAAAATCCACCGTGGGAGCAAATCTACTGGGGAAATTATCAGAGGAGATAATGGAACTCTGTGGGGAACAACCAATCAGTCAGAATGTTCCAGTGTCATCATATTCCTTGTACTGCTAAAGAAAGCACATCTGCTGAGGAGGAAGGATGAATATCTTCACCAATCAATCTGCTCGGGAAGAAAATACAAACGGGCTCTGAAGGAAGAAGATACAATCATGCTGAAAAAAAGAACAAATGTCTTACCCTGTTGGGAATCATGCCATCCTTGGGAGAGAACTGAAGACCTCCTAAGTATCCTTTTGTCATTGTGAATGTTTACTTTGTTTAAAAACAAATTATGAAAAATTTATTTAAAACAACGATATTTCTCAATTAAAACATGCAAAACATTTGTTGAATAGAAATAAATAAGAGTGCAAATAATTGGATAAAGGCTCAAATTTATTTGATGGGATGGTAGTCTGCAAATGGCAGGACTCCACAGATCTTTACAAATTCGAAATCGGTGATATATATTGGAAAAGGGCTACATTGAATATAATGGCCATTTCTCCACCAACTCTGAATCCGATGTATTTGAAGCTTCAGTTGACAATGACTGAGCGAGAATCTCTGACAGATGACAGTTTGTAGAACAAAGTCTTGTCAAGATGCAGTTACTTGCCAAATCCCTATTTTTTACCTAGATTGCCCTAGGGTGAGGTACTCAATCTAGCGGGATACATATCCATTTTTTATGTCTCTAACTTTTTCCTGGATCGCCCTTTTCGGGTTTTCAATCCACCGAGACGCTCATTTTTGCCTAAGTCGCCCTTTCGGGTTTTCAACTTAGCGAGCTATTCTGTTTTTAATTTAGGCGAAGTATTTCTTGACTGCATCTGAATTCACAGGACGAGTGAAATCCTCCCCATCCATAGTTGTAAGTATCAAAGCTCCGCCTGAAAAGGCTCTCTTAATAACATATGGACCTTCATAGTTTGGAGTCAACTTGCCCCTGGAATCGGGCGCGAAAGACAAGACTTTCTTGAGCACAAGGTCAGCTTCTCGGAACACACGAGGCTTGACCTTTTTATCAAAGGTCTTCTTCATCCATTGCTGATATAACTGACCATGGCACATGACAGTCAATCTCTTCTCCTCTATCAAATTCAGCTGGTCATAACGACTTTGAACCCATTCAACATCAGTCAATTTGGCTTCCATCAGGACTCTCATTGATGGGATCTCCACCTCTACTGGGAGTACAACTTCCATGCCGTAAACAAGAGAGAACGGGGTTGCCCCTATCGAAGTGCGGACAGATGTACAATATCCATGCAAATCAAACGGCAGCATCTCATGCCAATCTTTGTACGTGACAACCATCTTCTGGACAATCTTCTTGATATTCTTATTAGCAGCTTCAACGGCCCCATTCATCTTGGGTCTGTAAGGAGAAGAATTATGATGTGCAATCTTAAACTCGCTACACAGCTCTTTCATCATTTTGTTGTTCAAGTTAGATCCATTGTTAGTAATGATCTTATCCGGCACACCATATCAGCATAAGAGTTGGTTCTTGATAAACTTCACAACCACCTGCCTAGTCACATTTGCATATGACGCCGCTTCAACCCACTTGGTGAAGTAATCAATTGCTACGAGAATAAATATGTGACCGTTGGAAGCTTTTGGCTCTATCATGCCAATCATGTCAATTCCCCACATGGAGAAAGGCCATGGTGATGAAATCACATTCAGAAGTGTAGGTGGAATATGAATCTTATCCGCATAAATCTGACACTTGTGGCATTTCTTCACGTATTTGCAGCAGTCAGACTCCATTGTCATCCAATAGTAGCCTGCTCTCAACATCTTTCTAGCCATGGCATGTCCATTGGAATGAGTACCAAATGAACCCTCATGGACCTCAGTCATTAACAGGTCTGCTTCGTGTCTATCCACGCATCTGAGCAAAACCATGTCAAAATTCCTCTTGTAAAGCACATCGCCATTGAGGTAGAAACTGCCTGATAATCTTCTCAAAGTCTTCCTATCTTTCACAGATGCCCTAGGCGGGTAAATCTGGCTCTGAAGAAAGCACTTGATATCATAGTACCATGGCTTGTCATCTTGCACCTCCTCTACTGCAAATACATGAGCTGGTCTGTCCAAGCGCATCACTGTGATATTGGGAACTTCATTCCAAATTCTTACCATAATCATTGAAGCGAGTGTAGCAAGAGCATCTACCATCCGATTCTCATCTCGAGGAATATGATGGAAGTCAACTTTAGTAAAGAATGTTGAAATCCTCCTCGCATAATCTCTGTATGGGATTAGGCCAGGCTAATTCGTCTCCTATTCACCCTTAATCTGATTAACAACAAGAGCTGAATCACCATAAACATCAAGATGTTTGATCCTAAGATCAATACATTCTTCCAATCCCATAATACAAGCCTCATACTCAGCCATATTATTCGTGCATTTGAAAGTTAGTCTTGCTGTAAAAGGAAAATATGTGCCGTGAGGAGTAATAATCACTGCCCTAATACCATTTCCATATTGATTCACAGCACCATCAAACACCATGCTCCATTGGGAACCAGGCTCAGGTCCTTCATCGAGCGTCGGCTCATCACAATCTTTCATTTTCAAATACAGAATCTCCTCATTTGGGAAGTCATACTGAACTGAGTGATAATCCTCAATCGGTTGGTGTGCCAAGTGGTCAGCCAAGATACTACCTTTTATAGCCTTCTGAGCTCGATACACAATATCATACTCAGATAACAACATCTGCCAACGGGAATACTCCCAATTAAAGCAGGCTTCTCAAAGATATACTTGATTGGATCCATTTTGGATATCAACCAAGTCGTATGATTCAGCATATATTGGCGTAAGCGCTTAGCATGCCAATCCAAAGCACATCATGTTTTCTCAAGCATTGAGTATCGAGACTCACACTCGGTGAACTTCTTACTCAGGTAGTAAATAGCATACTCTTTCTTCCCTGATTCGTCTTGCTGACCGAGGACACAACCCATAGAGTCTTCAAGAACTGTCAGATACATAATCAATGGTCTCCCTTCCACAGGTGGAGACAGAATCGGAGGCTCAGACAAATACTCTTTAATACTGTCAAAGGCCTTTTGGCAATCCTCGGTCCAATCATGAGACTGATCTTTCCGGAGAAGCTTGAATATCGGCGCACATGTGGCAGTCATGTGGGATATAAATATGGAAATATAATTCAAGCGGCCAAGAAAACCTCAGACTTGCTTCTCAGTTTTGGGCGCAGGCATCTCTTGTATTGCTTTGACCTCCGCAGGATCAACCTTAATACATCTTTCGCTGACAATAAAGCCCAATAACTTGCCGGAACGGACTCCAAATGTACACTTGTTAGGATTTAGACGAAGCTTATACTTCCTCAAACGCTGAAAAAGCTTCAACAAGTGCTCTACATGTTCAACCTCCATTCTTGACTTTGCAATCATATCATCAACATATACCTCGATCTCCTTGTGCATCATATCATGAAACAAGGTAGTCATAGCTCGTTAATATGTGGCTCCGGCGTTCTTCAAACCGAAGGGCATCACTCGATAACAAAATGTTCCCCAGGGTGTGATGAATGTTGTCTTCTCCATATCCTCGGGTGCCATCTTAATCTGATTATATCCGGAAAATCCGTCCATAAACGAGAAGACATTGAATTTAGCTGTATTATCTACCAACATATCAATATGTGGTAGAGGGAAATCATCTTTTGGACTAGCTTTATTCAAGTCTCTATAGTCCACACACATTTGGACTTTTCAATCTTTCTTAGGCACAGGCACAATATTGGCCACCCATTGAGGATATGTAGAAGTCACCAGAAACCCTGCATCAATTTGCTTCTGAACTTCCTCTTTGATCTTCACTGCCATATCATGATGAGTTCTTCTAAGCTTCTACTTCACAGGCATGCACTCAGGCTTCAAAGGCAGAAAATGTTGCACGATATCTGTATCCAGACCAGGCATGTCTTCATACGACCAGGCAAAGACGTCGACGTATTCTCGTAGCAACTCAATCAACCCCTTCTTAACAGAGTCTTCCAGGAGTGCCCCAATCTTCACTTCTCTAACACAATCTTTAGACCCCAAGTTGATTGTTTCCAGATTCTCAAGATGTGGCTGAATGATCTTCTCTTCGTGCTCGAGTAGACGGGTAATCTCGTCAGGAATTTCTTCAACATCATCTTCTTCTGCCTCAAATACGGGGAACTCAAAGATGGGAAATGGTGTTGGATCATTATGTTCAATGGGTTTGATCAACCTGCATAATGATTTTGGATATAAAGAGATTTTAGAATTCAAACAAGGCAAATCATTATGCAGATGAAAAGATTGATTTTATTCTTATTTTTAGGGTTTTATGTGATCACCAATTTCATGCAAAAAGAGAAAAGTGAAAATAATTGGAAAAACAAATTTAACATGAATTTATTGAATGAAAATATCATTATATTTATGAGCCAACAATGTCATCACTCCTCCTTTTGGCATGAGAGGAGGGTTTTTAAACACAATGAACATTACTTTGACTTATGGATAACTGTTGGAACATCAACAGCGACCCAATTATTGCAGACCCCTCCGGGGATGACAAAGTTGCCAAAATCCTCTACATCCTCTTCCACAATGGCAGCAGCTTCCTCATCTTGACCGGTGTGGATGAATCCACCACTCTTGAACAGCCCATGCTCATTGAAGACGCCAGAAGAATACCCTATGCCAGCCCGGGATTTGTTCTCTTCCAGCTTGATCATTTGCCCCAATCCAGCAGTTCCACCATGCTCAATGGCCAACTTAGCATCTCTACAGGACGCAAATGAAGAAGTTCCTTTCTTAATAGGCTCAGCAAAAGATAAAGCTTGGAATGGAGTTCCAACTTCATCCTCAGCGTCTATATAAGAGAAGGAAGACAAATGGCTAACCAAGAGAGCCTTTTCTCCCCCTACCACCACCAGCTTCTTGTTTTTTACAAGCTTCAATTTCTGGTGTAGGGTGGATGTCACGGCGCCTGCCTCGTGAATCCATGGTCTGCCCAACAGACAGCTATACGATGGGTGAATATCCATGACCTGGAAGGTGATCTGGAAATCACTTGGTCCGATCTTGACTGGGAGCTCAACCTCTCCAATCACAGTTTTACGGGACCCATCGAAAGCTTTCACTATCACTCCACTCTGCCTCATAGGAGGCCCCTGATACGACAATTTAGCAAGAGTGGACTTTGGCAACACATTCAACGATGACCCAGTGTCCACCAGCACATTGGACATGGCATCATCTTTACAGCTCATGGAGATGTGTAGTGCCAAGTTGTGGTCTCTTCCCTCCTCGGGGAGATCAGCATCACAAAAACTTAAATTTTTACAAGCGGTGATGTTTGCAACAATACTGTCAAATTGCTCTATTGTGACGTCATGGTCTACATACGCCACATCCAACACCTTCTGCAGAGCTCCTCGGTGTGGTTCTGAATTCATCAGCAAGGATAGTACAGAGATCTTGGATGGCGTCTATAGAAGTTGATCTACAAAGTTGTACTCACTTATTTTGATGAGCCTCAGCATCTCATCATAGTCTTCTTTCGTATTGCCACTTTGGCCAACAGAGACATAAGTTTTCATCGTAGAGGCAGGTTTGGCAACAAGTGCCGGATTCATAGCATTCACAGCAGTCCTAACCGGGCGTTCAGCATAATCAGCCACATCTGCCCTTCGAACATCAGCTTGAGATTTCGGCGGAGCCGAAAAGACAGGACCGCTACGGGTCAGGCCGCTGACGTCGGCAATGTTAACAACAGAAGTAGAGGGCAGGGGCACCTCTTTCCCATCCTCTAATTCTACAGCATTATAGCGATAGGGGACCGCCTTCTCAGAAGAGTATGGCACAGGTCCGGTCGGTTTAATGGTCAAAGAAGGAGAAGCCTTTCGCTTGCTACCATCGTATTTGATAATAACAGGCTCAGGGATCCAGAATATTGGAGAAATTACATTGACTTCATTAGCATTTTCATCAACATTTCTGTTCTGAAGTATCTCAATGACTCCTTCATCCAACATTTCTTGAACATCTTTGCGGACTTGGCGACATCCTCTTTGATTGACAGTGCAGACTCGACATCTATCATGGTCGTGCTCGTAATGAATGTACTTACACAACAATCTATGCATCTCGACCAGAGATTTTTGAATATGGCTGACATATTTGACTTTGTATTTACCAGGGCAACCCAGGACCATGTTGACAGATTTCCCATGCTCGGGCAATGGGTTCTTCTTCACATTAGGACCTACGTCCTCGAAACACAGAATACCACATCTCACAAGGTCTTGAACCTTGGTCTTCAGTGGGTAGCAGTTTTCCACGTCATGTCCGGGAGCACCGAAATGATAAACACAATGTAATTCGGGCTTATACCACCACTGAGGGTTGGTAGGTATAGCCGGTGGGTCTCGTGGAGTAATCAACTTCCTCTCTATCAAAGAGGGATATAATTTGGCATAGGTCATGGGAATAGGATCGAAGGTGACCCTCTTCCTCTCATAGCTTGTACTGGCTTGATTACTGTTTCGAGGCTGGTAGGCCTGCTGTTGAGGACGGTGTTGATGTTGTTGATATTGTGGATGTTGTTGTTGCTGATTATTATTGTGATGTTGATATTGCTGATTGTCTCTGAAAATAGGTGCTATCTGAGCCACCTGATGCTGGTTACCGGCAGGACGTACGGTCTTCTTCCTCACCGAGGGTCTTCTTGGTTTAACATGGGAGGTCACAGCACGTGTCTCGCCATCTTTCTTCTTTCCAAGCGTCCCATACCGTTTGGCAGAAGAGCCTTCTTCTCTGGTCAGGCGCCCTTCCCTGACTCCCTCTTCCAGACGCATCCCCATGTTCACCATCTCGGTGAAGTCAGAAGTAGCGTTGGCAATCATCCGCTTGTAATAAAAATAACTTAAGGTCTTCAGAAAGATCTTGGTCATTTCTTTCTCCTCCAGCGGGGGCACAATCTGTGCTGCTACCTCTCGCCACCTCTGGGCGTATTCTTTGAAAGTTTCCTTGTCCTTTTGGGACATGACTCTCAATTGATCCCTATCAGGAGCCATATCCATATTATACTTGTATTGCTTGACGAAGGCCTCGCCAAGGTCATTGAAGGATCAGATGTTCGCGCTATCCAAACCCATATACCATCTTAGGGCAGCACCGGACAAACTGTCCTGGAAATAATGAATAAGGAGCTGATCGTTGTCGGTCTGAGTCGACATCTTCCTTGCATACATAACCAGGTGGATGAGAGGGCAAGGATTTCCCTTGTATTTTTCAAAGTCAGGAACCTTGAACTTTACAGGGATTTTGACATTAGGGACCAAACAGAGTTCAGCAGTAGACTTGCCGAAAAGGTCTCTTCCTCGAAGAGTTTTCAATTCCTTGCAAATCTCAAGAAATTGGTCATTCATAGCATCCATCTTTTCATAGACATCTGGGCCCTCAGACGGCTCAGAATGATAGATGGTGTCATCTACTCTAGGCATAGTATGCACGACAGGAGGAGGAATAGCTAGGACCGGGCTAGATGCCGACAGAGAAGCGAAAGTGGGTGCAGGACCCTCAGGCATGAAGTTGGGAGGCATCCCCCACGGAAACCAGGCTGGCATGGGTGTTGGTGCAAAGTGTGCGCTGGCCGCAGGCACAGTTGAAGAGACAATCTCAGAGATGACTGTCCTCTGGGGAGGAGTTGAAGGTGTCAGAGACGACTGGCTCTGGGCAGCCATGAATGACTCCATCAGGGCAGTCAATCTGGCTACTTCCTCCTTAAGCTCACGATTCTCTTGTTCCAAATGATCCATTAGTCTTGATGCGTTGGCTCGGGTGTAGTACCGGTGAGTCAACTTGTCTTCAAAATAAATGAAGAACACAGAGTTAAACCATAGAACATGAAGCCTGGAGCAAAACCTGCTTATGCACATGATGCATGCAATGCATATGATTGAATTTTTATATTAGAGGAACTTGAGAGTCCTATTTGCAAATATTGGAAATATTAAACATTTAGACATTTATGGAAACCTTATATCAATAATATCTGGAAAATATATTTACACCAAAGAAGTACAATCTTAGTAACCAAATACAAGAGAGAAGGAAAATGAACATCCTATGGAACCCTAGAAGCAATCATCTAAAGCTCTGGAGACTGGAAGATAAGATGCACGAAGCCTCTTCACCTCCCCCTCGTAGGCTGCCTCCATGTCTGCTTTCTCTTTGGCGAGTCGATCATACTTCCTTTTCCAAAACATGGAAGACTGAGGAAGTAGAGAAGTCAATGCGTCATCAGGATCGTCAATAACCTGGTGCTCAAGGAACTCTAGCAAAGCATCCTTTTCTCTGATCTGCTGAAGCAACTCCTCTTGTTCCCAGATCCAAGCACGCGAACAGTCTTTGTCTCTCAACTCCTCTACTCCTTGGCTAGGGAGGGTTGAAGGCCCAACCACAACCAAAGGTGTAGGTCTTGGATACTCATAAGGCATGAGGTACTCGGAAGCTCTCCTTCTAACCCAAGAGGTATAGGGTTCCAAAGCGATACAGTTCTTCGGACCTAGCTCCTTCCTTCCTTTCCTATGGATCTTGCGCCAAGCGCGGACCATCCTGCCCTTCAAGCCTTGGAGATCTTTACCCTCCTGAAATAACACACCCTCTAACAGAATGTTATTGGGTTTATCCTTTAGGGGGAACCCAAGCCGACGATGTGCCAAAATAGGGTTGTAGTTAATCCCACCACATGTACCAAGAAGAGGCACGTTGGAGAATTCACCACAAGAGTCAATAATCTGCACACCATCATATACACGGTTGTACCAAAAGATATCATCATTAGTGAGAGACATAAATCTCGTGGACCACCGTAGACATCCTTTGTTCTCCTTGAAGGCGACCGTCTGTGGCAAGTGTGAAATAAACCACTTGTACAACAAAGGCAAACAACACACAATGGTACCACCACCCTTTGCATTCCTCATATGCAAAGAAAAGTAAGTGTCACCCAACAGAGTCGGAACGAGATTAAGAGTAGAGAAAATCCTAATAGCGTTCACATCCACAAACTTGTCGATGTTGGGGAATAACACTAGCCCATAGATGAGAAGTACAAATATGGCCTCAAAGGCATCCTCACTCATGGCCTCCCCATACATAGTAGCTTGAGCAATGAGGAACTCAAAAGGGAGACCTTGAATTCCACCTTTGGTAGTCATATGAGCACCAACCAGAGATTCATCTATATGCAACATGTCAGCTATCTCTTGAGAAGTGGGAACACTTTCTAAGCCACTGAATGACAACTGGTCTAGAATAGGTATACCCACAAGGTAGGCATACTCCTCAAGCGTAGGCAAAAGCTGAAAATCCGGAAATGTGAAGCAACGGTACAAGGGATCATAAAACTGCACCAATACACTCATCAATCCTTCGTCCACTTGAGTAGTCAGAACAGATATAAGCTTCCTAAAACGAGCCTTGAAACCCAAGGGATCTAATACATAGGATGTCAAATTCCTTAGCTCTTTCAAGTCAGGTTGCCTGAAACTGTACTTCTTTGTATTCCTTCTTTGTTTTTCCATGTCTGAAAATTTGCGAATAGACCTCTTAAGTTCCTCAAAAAATTTCTCATTGTTGATGATATGGATTTAAATGGGTGCATGAATGCATGAATGCAACAATCACACTCAAGGATCAAGCAAAGCACACCAAACAAAGGTCATGGGATGGATCATGCCATCCTTAATATCAATCATCCATTTTGGTGGATTATGGTTTACACCTTATCAACACCCAAGTTCCATTGATATTAAGGATACAAGAACGGATCAACCATGAAGCAAGGGTTTGTTGCAAGTCACGAGCATGGAGTCTCGGTTAAGAACCACCCAAAGGTAGTGTACTAAGGTTTAAACCTGCCAAACATGTTCTACAAGAGGTTCCCATAGTCATCATCCCATCTTTCGGATATTATCGGATAAACGAATACTCGTATTCCAAAAATATTCTCAAGAGAGACTCTTATGAGTGTAGTATCGTGTAACAATCGTATCAAATCTTACACTTGAACGACTTTCGCACTACATCCTAAAAAATAGGCCAAGATGGGCTTGGTAAACTAAGATCCTTGGCTTCTAAGGTCTATATTGGAAAGAGTAATGTCTAACCACAACTACTTGTCTGACATTATTGGTCCCAACATGACCTCCACCAAGTGAATGGGCTTACAAGTCAACTTGCTAAGGAATAACTCCACACAAGTCAACAAGACTATGCCATTCTCCCATCCTAAGTGCACTCGAGTTCGGGTATAAAACTCATCTCACAAAGATCACCAAGCATACAAGGAATTAATATTTAAGCAATTCAATCATTACCTACAATACAGTAATCCCAAATTGCACAAAAATATATCACAAAATAATATACACAACAATACAACAAAATATGAAAAGTAGGCAAAACCCACTAGGCAAATATTCCCCAGCAGAGTCGCCACTTTTCTGTAGCGGGGTATTCGTTACCATTAGAGATGTTGACTAAATCCAAGGTAAACCATACAAGTCGAGTCGCCACCGCACTTCTATTTATCCAAAGGAATGGTTAGAAAGCGAACAAAAACCTAAAAGTTTTATCAAATCAAAAACTAGTAAAAATGTCAGAGATCGGGGTAAGGGGGTTGATTATGCAATGGGAAGGTTTTAAGCACCCAAAACATCCTAGGTACTCCTAGGGAGCCCTTTTCACATTTGTTGTAAGGTTAGTGTTTTGTGAAAATTTGTTTGTGCAAACATGATTGAAGAGATGAGAAGAGAATATACAAGTTATTTACATTTTTGTGTTTGGATGGATAAACCCATTGCCTACGTACCATCTTAAAAATATTAGGATCAAAACCTCGTAGTTCGGGGTAAAAATCTTAAAACAAGTTGGTGAATTGATTGGTCCAAAAGCCTTAAGGTCTTTTGTTATCCAAGGGAGAAAACTCAACCTAAAACCACAAATCCACCATGTGAGGATAGCTTCAACATGCTAGTGAGGGGTTAACCCTATAATAAGCATGGAAGACTCATTGTCCATCACTAAGGATATAGGTGAGTATTACATCTACCTCAAGGATAACTCAAACCTAATTGCTAAAGGTTATGAAAAGTTTTGATTAAGAAAGTGGCCATTGAAACCACACAAACATTTGAATGGGTTATATTTACCAATGAAAAGTATTTATAAAATATGGTCAAAGTTGACTTAAAAGTTCAATTCAAAATAGGTGTTATGAAAAGAAAGTTTGAAAATCAAAAGCATAAGGCTTAGGTTTCTAATGTTTGAAAACAAATGTTAAATGTTTGCACAAAAGTTTTGACTTGGGTTAGAGTGGAGGGAAGAAGAAGAATGGCTAAAGTCTTAATCATACAAGAGATAAGGGATAAGAAACAAGACCACAAATGGAGTTCCTCCCTTGAGATCATATTGATGATCCAAGTAGCTCCCATCCTTTGGAATATGTAAGCAAAATAATGGTAAGCTCAAGCAATCAACATAATCGAACAAGCTCTTAGAAGATCCCCAATGTCTCTTGTATCTTTCACTTTGGATGAATATGGCAATGGTTCTTCAATTTTAGCTCACATACGATCCCCTAGCACAAAAGCACACACATCAAAGAATTCTATGAAGTAAATCAAGAATGGACAAGAGTGAGTCTAGAGGTTTGGTCCTTCTAATCCATCTTCAACATTAAGGTGCTTTTACTCCAATTTTTGCATAGGGAATGTCCTAGAAACTAAGTCCACTTGTCCATTTCTTTGCATTTGGTCCATAATAATCAAAACAAAAAACAAGCACAATAATATATACACAATTATGTGCTCAAGTGAGCAAAAGGCAAATTGCATTAACATAAACATGTGCTCAAATGAGCGAAAGGGGAAAAGCAAATGAATAATATGTACAAGAATAGTAAATTGCATAAATGTAAAGTGCAAGAAGTAAATGTTAATGGTTAATGGTTAGTGTTAATAGTTAGTGTGCCATAAGGCAAATTTAGCGCTATCTTAAGCAATCGTAATTGGACTTATGTAGAAGTCACAACTATCTGAAGTCGGTCAATAATAATGTAGGCAACAACACAAGTTATAGGTCTTGATCAGTGAATCATATTCCAACAACTTGCCATGCCAAAAAGAAGATGAGAACATGATCTTGTATTGATTTAGGTTTTTTGCATGATTTAGGAAGCAATCTATCCTTAATGCAAAGCCATTCACTTGATCTATGATCAAGATGAATTAGATTTGAATCAAGGAAGATTAAACCTCCATAATCAATGCTAACCACCAATCTTTAACTCATTGATCAAAAAAAGAAAAAGAAGAAGGAGAAGAAGGAGATGAAGAATTAAAGTGTATTAATGGAAATGGTATGTATTAATCAATAAGCAATGACCAAAGATAGAGAAGATCAAGGTCAAATAATAGAAAACAGAAGCAAAATGAGAATTAGAAGTCAAGAAACAAATAAAATATTTTTGGCATTTTTAATATTTAAAATAAAACTTGAATTAAAATAATAAAGAAAGGTCAAAGTTCAAACTCACTTCAAATCAACTTTGAAAAGTCCAAGTGAATTATCCCAAGTTCAACAAGGTCAAACAAAGTTTGACAAAAAATTTCAGCATTTTTAAAAATCAGAAACTATTTTAAATCAATTAAAAAAATGCATAAAAATAACCTAATTGAACTAAAATCTCAAATAAATCTCAAATCAATTAGTAAATTGATGAGAATATTTTTCATAGATCTATCATCATTCAAAGAGGTTGGAAAAATATATTTATATTTTTTGAATATCCAAAACTATTTTAAATGAATTAAAAATAACCGAAAAGAGAAAATTACTAAAAAATATCAAATGATAAAATAAAAAAAATATTAAAAAGAAGAAGAATGAAACTGGTCCCATAATTTTTGGACGAATAATGAGAGAGATATGAATTTTAGAAATGTAATGGAATTAAAATACTAAAAGGAAAATAAAATCAGAAAATGAAAAATATGAAAAAACGTGGAGCGTTAGATCCAGGCTCATTAATTGAGCTGGCACATCAAAGTGTCCACAGTGCACGCCTACCAAACACGTGAGTCAAACGAGATTGATGCGGTGTTTCGCAAGTATACGAACGCGTCAGAGTAATATAAAAGATTGTCGAATCCACAGAGACCAAGTGTCAATCTATCGTTATCTATTGTTATGGTGTTTATCAAAGGCAATCGAAATAGGTATTTTTTTGGAGTGTGCAATGAAAAGTAAAGTATTGAAATAAAATATAATTAATAAAGACAGGGTCGAATGTAATTCACGTAATCAATTAATAATCCACGTACTTGCTAATAGAGCTACTTATGGGCAGTGTTTCCTACTTTGAAAAGAACTAATTTAACAGGAACTGTCGCTTTCGTGTATTCAGAACCGAGTTGTACTCCCTAATAAAACCCTCTTATTGTCACTTATAAAAAGGCACGCATTGCGTTAGAGTAGTAAACCTATTTTTAAGAAATATAGTATCTTGACTAAGTTGAAAAGTATTATAACCTGGATTTCTTAACTAAAAGAGGTTCTTACGAACCAGACTCTAAACTTATAAACGCGTCCGAAAATAGTTTTAAAATCTCTTTTCTTCTTAATGTTAAAAACTTCTAATGAACTAGACAAAGCGCTTTCGCTGTTTTTGAAATAGTTAAAAACAATTAAGTTTAAAAAGACGTTGGACGACTTTCGATCTTACCCAACGGAATTGAAGTGCGGGAAAACTTAAGTTGAAAGTTAAAATAGCCCTTAAGTGTTTCTACGAACAATTGTACGGATTACTGGTTCAATTATGATCCTTACATTCTAACCTTATAAATTTAGCTAGACATGGTAAAGTAAAAGTGCATTAAAATAAATAAAAGTAGTGCGAGTGCGGAAAGTAAATAATTTAAAGCGAGTGCGAGGAAATAAATAATTTAAAGCGAGTGCGAGGAAATAAATAAAGTAAAGCGAGTGCGAGGAAATAAATAAAAGTAAAGCGAGTGCGAGGAAATAAATAAAGTAAAGCGAGTGCGAGGAAATAAATAAAGTAAAGCGAGTGCGAGGAAATAAATAAGATAAAGACAAGTGATAAAAACCTGCTCCAATCGGAGGGTTGAATAAATTGCAAAGCGGAAATGAAAATGGCGGCAGGATTAACTTCCTTCCAAAGAGCTCCAAACTCGATTACAGACTCTATCACAAACTCGATTACACAATTGTGGTAACACTCCAATGCGAAGCGATTACCACTTTATAAAACTGAATATATGCATAAGTGAAACAAAGTTGCTCTGAGTTTTCCTCTGCTCTAAGTTTGGATGATTGTAAAAGTGAATTCGAGTTTCTATTTATAAGCAAGTAAAAAGATGGAAATGACAAGGACGCCCTTCAACTTGAAAATGGGAGGGAAAAACTTTCCTCTTGTGACGCCCGCCACAAGGCCATGGCGCCCGCCACAAGCACAAAATGAGGCGCCTTAGTGGAAGTAGTGGGGAACGTGGAAGTTGAGGGAAGTTGAGCTTGGACACGTCATGGCAGGGTCTATGCCGCTAACCATGGGGTAGGCCACAAGAACAAAATGCTGAATTTTAGGGTTTTTGGCTCTTTTTCGCTCCTTTTCTCGATCGGGGCTCCGATTAAAGTAAAAACCTGAAAACAAAGAAAAACATAGCAATAACACAACAAAATGATAATAAAACAACTAGAATGCATGTGAAATCGGAGTCGAAAATACGGTAAATTTTAGTGTTATCAGAGATACATGGAACATTAAAAAAAGTCATAACAAGGGACGCGTGAGATTGCATCTGGAAACATGAAAAAACGGTCCTGATGAAATATGGAGAATAGATGGTGATCAGCGCCACCGTCTTCTCCGGCCAGCTCCGGCGAGGTTCAAAAATTGCAGAGGAAAAAATGTTAACCAAAATGCACGATCCAGGTATCATTTGAAAGCTGGGGTGATGTACATCACCCCTGTACCACTCAATTCCATTCTAGATCTCTAGATTGAGAGAAATCAGAAGTAGAAATTCTGTGGTGTTCATATGAACTTCATGATTTTCAAAAATTGAAAGCCTAACAATGTTGCCTCTATGCAGAGGACTTCAGATCACACAATAACAAAGCAAATGGAACATTATACAAGCTGGTTCGAAGTAAATAACAGTTGAAGAAAACCTTTGAATTGCAAGGATTTGAGTCAAGATCTTTGGATGCTTTTGCAAACAGTAGGCAATATGGATCAAGAAGAGAAGGTTTAGGAACTTTGAGATCTGAAGATTGATCAATGAAATCAAAATTCAGATCTAAAATATTTGAAAAAGAAATGAGATAGTTCCTATACAGGCGCATGGAGGGCCCAATTCCACTTGGAAATGAAAGCTTATGCATGATGTAAGTAGAATGGACGTGCAGATTGGATTGAATCAGCTCATGCATGGCAATTGAAATGATTTTCCAAAAATGCACTATTACATTGAAGTCTTCGAAAATGCCATGTCCAAAATTAAAATGCAACCTTATAAGTAATGGTTGGAAAGCTTATTGCATAAGGAACAAATATTATGTTGATCAAAACTCCATTTGGGCCTTGGAAAGTAATGAAAATTGCACTTGAAGTGTAGGGTGCAAAACATGCATATGTGGAAATTTCAAAATTGGCCAAAGTTTAAGCCCTTCTGTCTCAATGATGCACCTCCAAATGACAAAATATTCAACATGAAAGTTGTATATCCTTTCAAGGCAATCAATTTGGACTTAAACTTTGCATCATTTGGATTTTTGATGAAGAAGTTATGGGCACTTGAAGTTGGACTTTTTCACATTTCAATGTATTTGGTCCAAAGTGACCTATAATGGTTTGCATTATCACATGTATTTCTTTTGAGATTTTGCAATTTTTCTCAACATAAAATTTGAAGTATACATCTTAATATTTCCAATTAATTTGGTCTCACTTCAAAATCATGAGAAATGAATGAGTTATTTCCTTGGGAAGTTGACCCAAAATTAGGGTTTCAGTCAAAATGACCTATAATGTCTTGGAATGGATGATGACTTTCCAAGCTTCAAAACAATTTTTGATGAACATGAAAGTTGTTCACATGGTCCTTAAGAACATTTTTTCTCTTGGGATCATATCCATTTGACCAACATATGAAACGTTAGGTGTCAGGGTATTTCAAAATAGTCAGATGAATTGACTGATCAACTTCTCAAGTCCAAATCTCATATCTTGATGAATTGATGATTGATGGCACTCAAATAAGTTCAAATATGCATGAAGCGATGAATTAAAGAACTTACCTTGATTGTATTTGACAATGGGTTGAGGTTGCTTCATGAACAAGGCACAGTTGATGGACAGATGAATTAGGGTTTCCTTGGGAAACAAGCCTCAAGCCCCTTGATTTTCTTTGATCAAAATGATGAATTGAGATACTTGGGATGCATATTTGATGGATGAGAGCTTTGGGAACCATTTCCATGCTTGCTTTCATCTCCCCGTGGCCATATCAATGCATATAGGATCTCCTAGAAGCTTTGGATCTTGTGACTGCTCAAGCTACAAACAAAAGGTGTTAGTGACATATTTTTGTGCTTTTAGTTAGTAAATCAAATGAGAAAAGAAATAATATACAATTTAAGCATTCTTTGTGATCTCAAACCAAACTCACAAGTGATCCCACCCCAAAGGGAAGGAGCCAAGATGCTTATGATCCTTGAGGCAATACAAATGTAATGTTATGATGCCATGAGGGATCTTAGGGTCAAAATTGGGGTCTTACAAAGGCTATCTTTATTTGATGCCTTTCTCTTCATCTTACTATTTGTGTATTTATATTGCTTGATTCTAAAGTCCAAGGGAAATTTGGGTTTCTATATGACATTCTTGTCTATTGGATTGCAGCCCATTGGTCAGATCTGTTCAACTCTTAACTTTTAAATTTGTGCTTAGGATTAGTCTCTTCATCTCCTCCCCATTTCTTTAATTCGAAATCTCTCCCTCCTTTTAAAATCTTCTTTGATTGTGTTTGTTTTCTAAATTTAGACCATTTTGCAAATTAGAAACTTTGGCCTTATGCTATTGCATTTTCTAAACTCTTTTCTTAATTAAACTCTTTTCAAAAAACCAAAAAGAACTGACACTTATTCAAACCATTTTTAGGCCTTTTGTGCCTTTGTTAAACTTAATTTTTTGTTAAAAGCAATGCACTCATTTTTAAATTGTTACCACGAACTACGAGGTTTTGATCCCTCATTTTATGTTGGTATGTATGCACAAGTCCGAAGGTCTTGTCAAACACAAAAATATAATTAATGAATTATTTTCTCATCTCTCCACCCTATTTATTGCAAACATATTTTGTACCAAAAATACATATGCACACAAAAAAAGGGCTCCCTAAGAGTACCTAGGACACTTTGGGTGCCTAACACCTTCCCTCCGTGTAACCAACCCCCTTACTTGTAATTTTTGACATTTTATTATTTTTTATTTAAAAACTTCTTATCTTTTGGGTATTGTTCGTACATTTCCCTTTTCCCTTGGAAACAATAAAAGGGCGGTGGCGACTCTGGTTTTATTGATGTCTAGCTTATCCATAGCTTGATGGTCATGAATTTACCGCTACAGCAACCTCAGAAAGGATAGTCTTCTGAGGGGGAGGAGTTGCAGGAGTTGGTGATGACTGATTCTGGGAAGCAATCACAGATTCCATCGGTGTCGTATGTCTAGCGATCTCATCCTTAAGCTCTCGGTTCTCTTGCTCTAGATGCTTCATTCTATTCGGTTGATTAGCGCGAGTATTATAGTGGTGAGGTAGCTTGGCTGATGCACAAAAAAAGAACTCATAATACATCTGGCGACAGAGACCTGTTATGCAAATGATGCATAAAATGCAATGTTTTTTATTGCTTTTAATTTCAAGGAACATATGAAGTCCTATTTTGCAAATATAACAATAATAACAATTTGATTGACCATAAAATCTCTTTTTATTCATAAAATTTTGGAGGGATTACACTGAGTACAATTTTAGAAACTGAAATACAAATACAAGAGAAAAGGAAGCTATCATCCTAAGGATCCCTAGCAACTGCATCAGATGATCTGGATATGGGTGCATACTTTCTTCTGATGCATCGAATCTTGGACTCAAAGGATGTCTTCATCTAAGCCTTCTCGAGGACTAGTTGATCAACAATCTTCTTCCAAGCATCGGATGACTGAGGCATGCTAGAGAAAGATAGACCCTATGGCTCTCTTTGTCTCTTCACTGCAGGGTCTTCAAGAATCTCAATAAGTGCATCTTTGTCTTTCGACTCAAGCTGCAACTCTTCATGCTTTCGGCTCAAAACACGGAATCTCTCTTCCCACGTATCTTTCTCTTGTTTCATCTTGGTGAGTGCGTCTTCCAACTCCTCCATATCTTGGTTAGGGAGAGTTGATGGCTCAGCCATAACCAAAGACATATGTCTTTCACAGGCGTACGACATTTTCAGCTCTAGAGCTCTCTTCTTCACCCAAATAGTGTAAGCTTCTAAAGCTACACAGTTGCGTGAACCAAGCTCGGATATTCCTTTCTTATGCATATTATGCCAAGCACGTATCATCTTTTGTTTCAAGTGTTGGGGATCTATACCCTATTAATAAAATAGACCTTCTAACTGAGTGTTATTAGGTTTATCTCTCAAGGGGAACCCAAGTTGACGACGAGCCAAAGCAGGGTTGTAATTGATTCCTCCTTGTGTACCAATTAGAGGCACATTAGAGAATTCACCACAACTGTCAATAATGTTCACACTACTCAATGCAGAATCATACCAAACAATATCATCATTAGGGAGAGACATAAGTCTCTCAGACCACCGTAGACATTGTTTGTTCTCCAAAAAAGCAGGCATCTGAGGAAAGTGCAAAATCAACCACTTGTACAGAAGAGTAACATATCACACAATAGTCCCACCGCCTTTAGAATTACTTAAATGCAAAGAGAAATACATGTCACCCAACAGAGTAGGAACATGATTCCCAATCAAGAAGATTATAATGGAGTTAACATCAACAAAATTGTCAATGTTAGGGAACAAAGCTATACCATAGATGAGCAATACAAAGATGGCTTCAAAAGCATACATACTACCAGCTTGAGCAAAGACATTAGCTTTTCCAATGAGGAACTCAGAAGTCAACCCAAGAATACCTCCTTTCTTCACCAAATGAGCATCAACTTCAGATTTCTTCAGATGAAGAGCTTCAGCTATAACATGAGACCTGGGAATCTCCTCTAATCCACTTAAATGTACTTTGTCAGATACGGGTATTCCCAAAATATGGGCATACTCCTTTAACGTAGGTACAAGCTGATAATCAGGAAAACTGAAGCACTGGTAGAGAGGGTCATAAAATTGATGTTCTAAGAAGTTCCCAAAGTCTTTATCCCATCTATAGGATATTATAGGTAGGATGACTGACTCATTAACCCATAATATTCTCAAGAGAAACTCGTTTGAGTGTAGTATCGTGTAACAACTGTGATCAAGTCTACACCTGAACAGTCTCCGCACTACGTCCTAAATAGGCCAATTTGGATTAAATGTTCTACGGTCCTCAGCTTCTCAAACCTCAAATCGGAGAAAGTAATGCCTATCCACAAATAACTTGTGCGACATCAGTACCCTCTAAAGAGGTCTCCACTGAGTAGATGGGTCTCAAGCCAACTTGTTAAGGACTACTCCACACAAGTTGAACATGACTATACTGATAACGCAAAAACGTATCGTATATTTGATTTAATATGCATTGCTTTTTACTTGATTTTCCATAGTATTACGCTGTATTTTATGTTTTATTTCAGGTATTTATCGAATAAGAGATAAAAAATATAGCAAAATAGGAATGGTGGAGCCCACCACACCAAATGAATGATAGCGCCCACCACTTGGATGCGTGGCGCCCGCCACAAGGCCTTAGGAAGTGGTGGCTCCCACCATACTTCATGAAGGTGGCGTCCACCACACTTCATAAAGGTGGCGCTCACCTCACACAATGTGGCGTCCTCAACGTAGACCACATTAGGTTTGTGGCAGCCGCCATCAACCTGGTCCTTCTTATTCCTCTCCACTCATTTCGCCACGATCGTCTCTTACTTTTTTAACCAACCACCCCCCACTAGGAGAAATCCAATGCTACTTTTAAGGAGAGTGGGGAGTATATATGGAAATGTTAGTTTTTACTGACGGGGGGCATTTTTTCAGTCAGATTCTTGTTGTTTGATTTTCTTAGGCAGTTTCCTACCTTGTAAAAGCAGTAGATTCTCCACATCGGAGACTATTGCAATTATTGTTTAAGCATCTGAATTTGATTGTAACAGTGTACTCGATTGCCAAAGCGTGTCGGCATTGTTTAATTTGAAGAATCAGTATTCATTCCAAGTTCTCAATTTATATTACACATTTTATTTTAATTGTCATTTTAATTACTTATGCCTTATTATATGCTTGATTATCTGAATATCATGTCTGTTACCGGATCCATGTCCGGCTAAACCCATAAGTATCGGTATATAAAGACCGTCGAAACGATGGGATTCGTAAATAATTGGTGTTGGATTTTTTAAAATATTATATTCCGGTTTTAGTTTCTTGTTTCATTCAAAACTGTTTTTTGTACGAGAGTACAAAGAAAACAAAGGTTACGGTCAATAAGAACGAGAGTTTGAGATTTTAACCGGATAGCTGAAACTAGGCATTAATCCTAATCACAACGAGAGCGCTTTAGGATTAATTAGACTTTATTCATATTCAAAAATTACTTTTAAATTCACAAAGAGACCGCGAGAGCCAAGCATTCTGGTTTAAGAGTATGGTCAGAGTCAATAAAAACGAGAGTGTGAGACAAAGTCCTTTTTATAAATAATTTCTACTGAAGAATATTTTGATCTTTAAGATTACACCAACTATCTATCCAATCCCCGAAGTTTGATGTGTTACATACCAATATCCCTTTATTAAATATTTTTATTAATATTCTGCTTACCTTATAGTTATTTCTCTTCATCCCTCCAATCTTAGAAAGATCCTCAGCCTTAGATTTACATAGTAACATTAGATAACGGTACGTTTGATTATTAGTCCTTTGGGTTCGATAATCTTTAAAATTGCCCGATACGACTGTGCACTTGCAGTCATGATTCTGATAGACTTACTAGTGACGCGATCAAGTTTTTGGCGCCGTTGTCAAGGACTAATTAAGTCGATATCGTAACTCCAGTGTTGTCCAGTATAGACTAAGGCAAACAATTCTATTTCCCTTTCTAATCTGTCGAGTGTATGCTAAGTACCCGCTCTCAAGGCGAGAAATTAAAGCTACCGTTCGACGAACCAGAGTGTTATTCAAGATTAGAACGCCGAATACGAGACCTGATACGAGAACATCTTATCAAGCAAAATCTTCCTGATCCTAATATCCCTATTTCTAAACAAGTTATACAACCAGAGATGGCCGAAGGACCGCATAACCTTCCTCTTAAGTACTATGCCATCCCTTCGTCGGATGAACCACATAACATCATCGCTGCCCCTGCCATCGAGGCAAATAATTTCGAGCTAAAACCTTCATTGTTGTCATCCGTACAGCAAAAACAATTTTCAGGTAGTCCCACGGAGGACCCGAACCTACATTTGTTAGCGTTTTTGCAATACATAGACACAGTGAAAGAAAATGGTGTCATCCCCGAAGCTATAAGACTGCGTCTTTTTCCTTTCTCATTAAGAGATAGAGCTAGAGCTTGGCTTCAGTCTCTACTATCCAACTCTGTCACTACGTGGAATGAGTTGAAGAAAGTTTTCTTAGCACGATACTTCCCACCTAGTAAGACAGCTATGCTAAGAGCCCAAATAAACGGGTTTAAACAAAAAGACAACGAATCACTTTTTGAAGCATGGGAGAGATACAAAGACATGATGAGGCTTTGTCCATATCACGGTCTAGAAGAGTGGTTAATCATCCATACCTTTTACAACGGTCTCTTGTACAACACAAGATTGACAATAGACACCGCCGCAGGTGGCGCACTGATGGATAAACCCTACGATGAGGCCTATCAACTTATCGAAAGTATGGCCCAGAATCATTACCAGTGGGGAAGCGAAAGAACCTCCGTAGAGAAACCTCCAAGGAAAGGAGGTATGTACGAAGTAAGTAGTCTTGACCATGTTAATGCTAAGGTAGATGCTCTTACTCAAAAGATAGACAACCTGGCCATAACACCCACAACCACCGTGGTTGTCGTAGCACTAAACTGCGAGATATGCGGAGTTCTTGGGCATGTTGCCCCTGAATTTCAACTTTTGACAGGAGTCTCCAGAGACCAGGTGAATTGTGCTTAAGGAAACCCTTACTCAAACACCTATAGCCCAGGTTGGAAGAACCATCCTAACTTCTCGTACAAAAACAACAATGCATTGTATGCACCTAACCAAGCACCTGCTGTACCACCAGGATATCATAAAGCTTCCACAAATACTTCAAATGCTCCTAGAAAGTCAAACCTTGAAATAATGATGGAAAACTTCATAGCTACCCAAGCCCAAACAAATAAGGATTTCCTAATTCAAAACATACACACTAGTGAGCAAATCAAGCAGTTAGCAAACCAGGTAGACGCTTTAGCCACCCATAACAAAATGTTGGAAACACAAATTTCTCAAGTCGCTCAACAACGAGCACCTACTGCTGCCCCTGTAGGCAAATTTCCTGGACTGGCGCAACCAAACCCGAAAGGGCATGCAAATGCTATTATACTACGGAGTGGGACAGAACTAGACAGACCGACCGACCCTAGAATTCAAAACCCAACCATGCACCAAGACCCTGGTAAGGTAACTGAGAAGGAAGATGAACTAGAGGAAGATAAAAGCGAAGAGGCCGTAGAGAAAGAAGAACTTTATGTGCCTCCATCACCTTATAAACATCATATCCCTTTTCCTCAAAGACTTGTTAAATCTAAAAGTGTAGGGTAACTTAAAAAAATTGTAGAGCTTCTAAAACAATTAAATATCACAATACCCTTTATAGAAGTCATCACTCAAATGCCCTCATATGCTAAGTTTCTTAAAGAAATCTTATCTAACAAGAAGAAGATAGAGGATAACGAAAATGTTACACTTATTGCTAAGTGTAGCGCCATAATACAAAACCACATGCCTCCTAAGCTGAAAGACCCAGAAAGCTTCTCCATACCCTGAGTAATCGGAAAGCTTGTCATAGACAAAGCACTATACGACTCAGGAGCCAGTATTAGCTTAATGCCCTTATCCATATGCGAAATGCTTAAAATGGGAGAACTAAGACCTACTAGGATGTCCGTACAACTTGCGGATCATTTTGTTAAATTTCCCGTAGGTATGTTAGAAAACGTTCTGGTACGCATAGGTCAATTCTATATTCCTACTGATTTCATAATCATAGATATAAAAGAGGATTCCAACATCCCTATCATATTAGGAAGACCATTCCTAGCCACTGCCGGAGCTATTATAGATGTTAAGAAAGGCAAGATAACCTTTGAAGTTGGTGAGGAAAAAGTCGAATTTATTTTGACGCAATTCTTAAAGGCACCAGCTATAGACGATACATGTTGTCTACTAGATGTCATCGACGAATGTATAAGAGAAATGGAGAATGAACAAACATCATACTCCGAAATACTGAAAACTCCAAGGCCTCCTACTTTTGAAGATGAAAATTGGAGTAAGGAATACCAATATGACATCCTGAGTGAATGCATAGCACTAACGCCCGATCATATGCATTACCCAAAGAAACCAGCCCTAGAACTTAAAACGCTACCCAAAAATCTAAGGTACGAATTCCTAGACACTGAACTCGAGCGACCTGTAATAGTTAATGCAGACTTAGGGAAGATAGAGACCGAAAAGCTTCTACACATTTTAAGAAAATATCCAACTGCTTTAGGCTACAACATCTTAGATCTTAAAGGAATAAGCCCTGCCATATGCATGCATCGCATAATGCTAGAGGAAGATAGTAAGACCTATAGAGAACATCAAAGAAGGATAAACCCCATTCTGAGTGATGTAGTAAAGAAAGAAGTGCAAAAACTGTTAGAAGCATGTATTATCTACCCAATATCTGATAGTCAATGGGTCAGCCCAGTACATGTCATACCAAAGAAGGGAGGCGTCACAGTTGTTAATAATTAAAAAGGAGAATCTATAGCACAAAGAGTGGTTACTAGAAGTAGAATGTGCATTTATTATAGAAAATTAAATAAAGCCACTCTGAAGGATCATTTTCCTTTACCGTTTATCGATCAAATGCTTGAACGATTGGCTAAGCATTCTCACTTCTGCTATTTAGATGGTTATTCGGGATTTTTGCAAATTCCTATTCATCCTGACGACCAAGAGAAAAAGACCTTCACATGTCCCTATGGTACATTCTCCTATCGACGAATGCCATTCGGACTGTGTAACGCTCCCGCAACATTCCAAAGATACATGATGTTAATTTTTACTGATTTTGTAGATGACATCATGAAGGTCTTTATGGACGATTTCTCTGTGTGTTGGAAGAGCTTTGAAGGATGTTTATCGAATCTTGAAATGGTACTTAAAAGATGCATAAAAGTGAACCTCGTGTTAAACTGGAAAAATGCCATTTCATGGTTCAACAAGGGATCGTACTCGGACACATAGTGTCTGATAAGGGGATTGAAGTTGACAAGGCTAATATAGAAGTTATAGAAAACCTTCAACCTCTGAAAACCGTAAGATAAATACGAAGCTTCTTAGGACACGTCAGTTTTTACCAGCGATTCATTAAAGATTTCTCAAAAATCACCAAACCACTAACTGACTTATTGATGAAAGATGTTGAATTTATCTTTGACGACAAATGCCTAGCGGCGTTTGAACAACTGAAAACAGCTCTTATCACTGCACCTATCATGCAACTGCCCGATTGGAGATTACCTTTTGAAATCATGTGTGATGCCAATGACTATGCTGTAGGCGTAGTCTTAGGACAAAGAAGGGATAAGAAACTTCATGCAATATACTACGCAAGTAGAACCCTAGATCATACGCATATGAACGACGCCACCACAGAAAAGGAACTCTTAGTTGTAGTGTTCGCTCTGGATAAATTTCGTTCTTACCTAGTATGAGCAAAGATAATTATCTATACCGACCATGCTGCAATTAGGTACCTGTTAAATAAAAAGGACACCAAACCAAGACTCCTAAGGTGAATCTTACTACTACAAGAGTTTGACCTAGAAATCAAAGATAAGAGGGGCACTGAAAACATCGTGGCTGATCACTTGTCAAGAATGGAAGGTATTGAACCTGAACGAGTGCATGTGTCTTTGGTATAAATGATGTTTGATAAAAAATAGAGTGTGGGGATGAGAAAAGAATTCATTGATTATATTTTTGTGTTTGACAAGACCTTCGGTCTTGTGCCTACGTACCAATATAAAAATGAGGGATCAAAACCTCTTAGTTCGTGGTAAAAATTTCAAATGAGTTGGTGAATTGCTTTTAACAAAAGTTTAATAAGAAAAGGCACAAAGGGCCAAAAGTTTGAATGGAGTTGTTAGTTCTTTCTGTCTTTTGAAATTTTAAGTCAATATGATTAAGTTTATTTACAAATTTGATTTAAGAAAGAGTTTGAAAATTCAATGGCATAAGGCCAAAGTTTCTAATTATTAAAACAAAGTCTAAGTTTGAAATCACAAGCAAAGAAGTTTTTGAAAAGGGGGGGGGAGATTTTGAAATTAAAGAAGTGGGAGGAGATGAAGAGGCTATCCTAAGCAAAAATTTAAAAGTTAAGAGTTGAAAAGATCTGACCAATGGGATGCAATCCAACAGACAAGAATGTCATATAGAAACCCATTTTCCTTTGGACTTTAATCAAGCAATGATCAATAAGCAATAAGTAATATCCAGACATCATGAAGATCAAGGTATCAAATAAAGATAGCCACATTTAAGAAAGCAACTCCAATAGCTAGCATGCTTCATTGTCTTCCCATGTATCCGATGAAATATTCCTTTATCAACTTAGAACAAAACATCAGACACAAGATTAAATAATAATTAAGTATAGAGACATAGTGGCAGATGAACCCAATAAATTCTCAAGTATTGTATCAGATGAAGGCACGGTTCAAAGTAACTCAGTCTCAAAATGTTGGTATTGGCCAAGTCCTTTTAGCACAGGGAATGTTGCCTAATCCTAAGTCCAAAAGTTCAAGTCAAGTTCAACAGTCCACCAGATGTTTTTTAGGGTTTTTTTTCTTGTTATTAGGTATTTTAAGGTCCTAAGACCACAAACAAAATCAAAACACACAAACAATATATACAATCACAAGATATGGCTCAAATGAGCAAAGTGAAAATGACATAATCATAAACAAGTTATATGAGATGTAAATGGCAATGAATAATAAATGACTAAAATTTAAATTGCATAATAGTAAATGACTTGAAAGTAAGGCAATATTAACAAGAGTTAGTCAAATGTTAGTCAAAAGTTAGTCAAGTTTTAATAGTGATTTTAATTGATTAAGTCATTCTTTTGAGAACACTCAATCATTCATTCACAAGTATGAATCCTTAAACTAAGACATCTTCCATGAGAAGGGCTCCAACTTGGATAATTCAACAAGTATTCCACTAGCTCCCATGAAAGGATAAAAGGTCAAATCTCCACACAATTCCATGAATAATGGGAGACTTACAATCTCACTTACTAAACGCTATTCCTTGAGGGACAAATTTAGCTCTATCTTAAGCAATCATAATTGGACTTATGTAGAAGTCATAGCTATCTGAGGTCGGGCAATAAAAATTTAGGTGTTAGTGCATGTTAGAGATTTGGTATGAAGAACCAAACTCCTAAAACATACCACACACTAAAAGAAAAGTCAAAAGGGAGGGACTTATCTCAGTCATACTTGTACTGATTCATCTGACACAAGGTCATTGATGAATAAATTAACCTTTAGACATTAGAGATTTCATTGGTCAAATGATGGAATGGGGAAGAGTAGGGATGAAAATGAAGAGGGAGGGGGAAATAGAAACACAAATTGATCATGGGAGGAATTTCATCAAATCAAAACCATCCATTCATTTTGGGAGATGAAATATACATTTCATCAATCCCCTAAATCTAATGGTTTTGATCCAACAAAAGTCAAATCAACCTTGACCAATGCCCAAACAGAATGTCAAACATCGCAAGACTATAAAAATGGTTCAACAACATTTTTAAACATTTAATCAATTAAAAATCACATTAAAAGTGAATTAAAATACATTTTAATTTGGTCAAAACCTAAAATCCCTTCGAAACACCAAATAAATTTCACTATTTTTGAAAAGTCAGAAGTATTTTTAAACAATTAAAAATATGCACAAAAACATTTAATTCATCAAAAATACCAAAATTAATCCAAAAAATATTTTTAATTCAGAATATGGAAGAGAAAAATATTTAAAGATTTTTGGTGAAAGTCCCACATTTTTTGGATTAAAAATGAAATTTCTATGAATTAAATAAAATAAGTGGATTAAATGAAAATTCAGAAAATACAAAAAAACAAGGGTCATCATATCTCCCTCATTAATTGAGGTGACAAATCTGATGGCCAAGCTAGCGTTTCATACCATTCACCTCAGTCAACGCGTCATAGGGATTGTAATCATAAGGAGCGGTCAGGATTAAACATTTTAAATGAATCTGAAGGTTGGAAGAGTGCCAACGCACCACCAGAGCTAGGGCTCCAGTCATCTTCTCTGGTGGACCTCACTGGATTGGTCCACCCTCAACCCAATGAAAAATGAAAAATGAGTACATGTTTTTGAAGGAAAAATGCCCAGGAGAACGAATTTGGCCTCAATTTCTTCCAATTCCAAGTATATAGAAAGATACATGGATTTGGAATTTGAGGTTTATAATCTGAGTTGCTTCGATTTAACCTCAAACCAACTCAATCTTGTTGCCTACGTTGGTAGGATTTCATCCAACCAAAAATCAAAGAGAATAGTGTAGAATTGAGAGAGAATCGAAGGCTCAAAGTTTCTGAAAAATCACCTTTGGGTAGCTTCAAATTGGCTTGATCTCGATCTGAATTTGCTTGATTCTTCCTCCTCTTGCTTGCAGAGATAAATTGAGATGACAAAGGCTATGAATCCTTGGAGTTTGAACTTCAAACAAAAGGTGAATTCAAACTCGATTTTAAAGAAATCTTCAAGGAATTCTATGGTGTAAGGTTCTGAGTTCTCTTGGCAAAGCTTGGGCAAGGTGTGTGTGTCATTTATGAGGAAATGAGCTTGTTTAAATAGGCAATGGGATTCCTTTTTGCACCCTTTAAAAATTTGCCAAAATTTGCAAGTTGGTTCATGGATGCACGGGCAATGATTTAGGCCCAATTCATGATGCAATTACATTCTAATTCGTGCACAATGAATCCTGAAAGGATAACATATAAGCATGCAAAAGGAAATGGACAATTGCATTTAAATCTTACCAAAACAAACCTATGAAAGGAACCATGTGCAAGTCCCTCAATCCTGGTCCAAATAAGGTGATCTTGGACTTTTTAATAATGTGAGATCAAGGGGAACAACTTTCATGTTGAACACTTTTCCATTTGGAGCTTAGATCATGATGCATTTTAAGGTGGAAATTTGGAAAATCAAACATAATTGAAATTTTTCTAAGTACCAAGTAAAATGTTCACTTCTTCCACCTTGAATAACTTTTGCTATGAGCTTCAAATGGAAAAAGTTCCTTCCTAAAAGTTGTATATATTTCAATAATATTCAATTTGGTCACAAATTTGACCTCATTTGGATTTTGCATGAAGGAGTTTAGCATTTTAGAACTTGAGGAAAATTGTTTGTTCAATGGTAATTGCCCAAAATGACCTGTAATGTTTCCTCTTGGCACATGCCCTTGCAAGTTGACTTTCAAGATTATCAAAGAATAAAAGTTAGAGAGGATATCTTGAAATTTATAATGAAACTTGGATGGCCTTAATCTCATAAAAATTGAGCATGTTGTGGTCCTTGGAAGTTGACCTCCTAACTAGGGCACAGACAAAATGACCTATAATCTTTCACCATAAAAAATGACTTTCCATGAAAAACTAGATCTTGACCTCAACATGAAAGTTGTTTGGAATGTCATAAGGAGTAACGATTCTCTTGGAATCACTTTCATATGACAAAAATTGTAGGAGATAGGGTCTAGTGAACCCCAATTTTGACCAGTTGACTTTCTCTGGTCAACCACCATGAACCAACTTGAAAACTTGAAGTTCTCTTGATCTTTTGGACTCATGGAGAATTATATATGCATAGGATAATGCATAATGATGTATCCCTTGATATATTTGATCAAATGTTCAAGAAACTTGTTGAGGAAGTCATACAAGATACCCAGATGAATTAGGGCTTCCAAGACAAACAAGCTTCAAAATCTTGATGACTTCTTGATCAAAATGATAAATGAAGATCACGGGGATCCATATATGATGATTAGAACCAATGTGAACCATATTTGGATTGATCTCTTTGCACTGGGAGTCTTAAACCCTAGATGTGAGCTTGGTGAGGCATAGGTGGATGCACACACTACCTACAAAAGAAACAAAGCTATACATAAACATATTTTTGGTATTTTGGTTAGTAAATAATGAAAAAAAAAGTATGATACAATCAAATGTGCTTTGTGATCTCTCACAATGCAAGCCCAATGAATGATGTGTAAGGAGGACGCCAAGGTGTGATCCCAAAGCCAATGCAAACGATGAGATAGCATGAGGGATCTTAGGGTCAAAATTGGGGTCTTACAGTTGGTGGAAAAGTTTTTGATCTAGGTGGTGCAGAGGCCTCGAAGCCCGATAATCTTATATGAGGTGCATGTGTTTATTAATTGTATTCCTTTGATTACTAGCATTGATACGGGTGATACTCATTCTTTTATATTTGCTAGTTGTGTGAAAAGATTAAATCTCATGGTGTCTCTTATTGGTGGAAGTATGATAATTGATACTCCAGCTATTGGGTCAGTGATTACTTCTTCAGTTTGTTTGAATTTCCCTATGATGGTATATCGTAGGGACTTTGGTATCAACTTAGTCTGCATACTGTTGAGTCATCTTGATGTTATTTTGGGGATGAACTTGCTAGAGTTTAACCATATATATATCAACTATTATTCCAAAGAAGTGTTATTTCCCCAGTTCGTGGAAGAGAAAGATCCTTTATTCATATCCTCCAGTCAGATGAGAGAATTCTTGAAAGACGAACCCAAGTGTCTGCAATGTTTGTTTCTTTACAAAAGGGAAGCAAGACACCAATGGTTGATCTACCAGTGGTGAAAGAATTTCCAAAAGTATTCCCATAAGATATTATTGATCTACCGTCCAAAAGAGAAGTTGAGTTTTCCATTGATCTAGTGTCGGTTACCATACGTATATCAATGGCACCTTATAGATGTCTCCAGCGGAATTGGATGAATTAAAGAAACAATTAGAAGTTTTGCTTGAGAATAAATTTATCAAACCAAGTGTGTCTCCTTGGGAGCTTTGGTGTTATTAGTCAAGAAGAATGACGAATGTATGAAATTGTGCGTCGACTATCGCCACCTGAACAAAGTAACTATTAAGAATGTATATCCTCTTATCATAATTGGCGATCTTATGGACCAATTGGTTCGAGCATGTGTATTCAGCAAGATAGATTTGAGATCTGGCTATCACCAGATCCGAGTGAAAGATGAAGATATCTCGAAGACTACTTTTAGAACTCGGTACAGTCATTATGAATACTCGGTGATGTCATTCGGAGTTTCTAAGGCCCCTGGTGTATTTATGGAATATATGAACATATCTTACCATCCTTACTTGGATAAGTTTGTTGTGGTTTTCATCGACGACATCCTGATATATTCCAAGTTGGAAGAGGATCACGCAGAGCATCTCCGTAGTGTGCTTCAAGTTCTAAAAGAGAAGTAGTTGTATGCCAAGTTGTCTAAATTAGAATTTTGGTTACATGAAGTTAGTTTTATGGGTCATGTAATTTTTTGTGATGGTATAGCGGTGGATCCTTTGAAAGTAGATGTAGTATTATAGTGGTAAGCTCCAAAGACAGTTACTGAGATCGGAAGTTTCCATGGACTAGCTGGTTCTATAGGAGATTCATCGAGGGTTTTTCCAAGTTAGCTCTACCTTTCAATCAGTTAACTCGAAAGGGTCAAACATTTGTGTGAGATATCCCGTGTAAGGAAAATTTCAGAGAACTAAAGAAGAGGTTAACTACTATACCACTTTTAATCTTACCAGATGTGAAGGAAACATTTGTAGTATATTGTGATGCATCCAAGATGGGTTTAGGCAGAGTACTTATGCAGAGCAGCAAGGTAGTGGCTTATGCTTCCCGACAGCTGAAAGTTCATGAGTAGAAATATCCTACACATGAATTAGAATTGGTGGCAGTGGTTTTTGTATTGAAGATTTGGAGACATTACTTGTATGGCTCTAGGTTTGAAGTATTTAGTGATCATAAAAGCCTAAAATATCTTTTTGATCAAAACGAGCTTAATATGAGGCAGAGGATCTAGTTAGAGTTCTGGAAAGACTATGACTTTGGTCTAAGTTACCACCCTGGTAAAGCCAATGTTGTATCTGATGCTTTGAGTCGAAAATTGTTGCACATGTCAGTTATGATGGTGAGGGAACTGGACTTGATCGAACAATTCATAGATATGAGCTTAGTATGCAAGGTGACTCCTAGTAGTGTGAGATTGGGCATGTTGAAGCTTACTAGTGGTTTCCTCAATGATATCATAAAAGTTCAAAAGCTAGACATAAACTTGGTTGATCGACTATCTTTTGTTGGTCATGATGGAGATGAGGAGTTTAGAGTTGACGAGAATGGTTCATTGAAGTTCCGGAATACAGTATGTATGCTTGGAGTATTGGACCTAAAGCGTATGATTCTAGAGGAAAGTCATAGAAGTAACTTAAGTATTCATCCTATGGCTACTAAGATGTACCAAGATCTAAAGAAGATGTTTTGGTAGTCGAGTATGAAGCGAGATATTTCCTAGTTTGTTTATGTTTCTTTGACTTGTTAAAATTCGAAGATTGAGCACCAAAAGTCGTCTGGTCTAATGCAACTATTAGATATACCTGAATGGAAGTGGGACAATATCTTGATAGACTTTGTGATTGGGTTGTTCAATACTCCGAGAGGGAGTGATTCAATTTGGGTGATTGTTGATATCCTGACTAAATCAACTCATTTCATACTGATTAAGACCAGTTTTTTGTTAGAGAGGTTTGGGGAGATCTACTTTAGTATTATTGTGAATCTGCATGGCATTTCGTTGAGTATGGTTTTCAACAAAGATCTGAGATTCACTTCCAGGTGTTGGGAGAGCTTGCAAGAATCTTTGGGTACTAGACTGAGGTTTGGTTCTTCCTATCACTCATAAACAAATGGTCAGACTAAGATGACTATCTAGTATCTGGAGGACTTGTTAAGGGCATGTGTCTTAGATCAGAGAGGTGCTTTGGACATCTATTTACCATTAATATGCTTTACTTATAATAACAAATACCATTCTAGTATTGGAATGACACCATTTGAGGCATTGTATGATAGGAGATGTAGAACTCATTTGTGTTAGTATGAATTTGGAGAGAGAGTTGTACTTGGACCTGAGATTGTTTAGCAGACAACTGGAAAAGTCAAGATGATCTAAGAGAAGATGAAAGCTTCACATAATTGGAAAGAAAGTTATCATGATAAGTAGAGGAACGATCTTGAGTTCCGAGAGGGTGGTCATGTTTTTCTAAGAGTCACTGTTGTGACTAGTGTGGGATGTGTGTTAAAATCTAAAAAGCTTGCTCCTCACTTCATTGGACCGTATCAGATTACTCAGAGGGTTGGATTATTATCTACCGTGTGGCTTTACCCCCGTCTCTTTCGAACCTGCAGGATGTTTTCCATGTGTCACAACTTCATAAGTATATTCATGATCTGTCTCACTTAATCTAAATGGACGATGTGCAAGTTCTGGATAATCTAACTGTCGAGGAATCACCCACTCGGATTGAGGATCGAGAAGTGAAACAACTATTGGGTAAAGAGATTATTCTGGTGAAGGTTGTTTAGGGAGGACCTGCTTGGGAGTTGAAGAGTCGGATGAAGGAATCTTATCTAGAGCTTTTTCCTTCAGGTAATTTTCGAGGATGAAAATCCTCTAAGTGGGGGAGAGTTGCAACACCCTGACATTACATTACTATTTTATTTAAATTATTAGAATAATCATATTGGGTGTTGTGTGATTATTTGATGCTTTTTGGTGTTTTCGGGAGTGTATGAGCATTTCGGTACATTTCTAATACTTAATTATTTGAGTTTGGGAGTGGGAAAGTTAGAATTAAACTAATTTAAACTATTAGTAACAATTGACTAATTTTTTATTTTTACTAATTGGGATTTTATAATAATAATATAAGTTTAATTTATTTTATTTAGTAAAATAATTATTTAAGAATAATTACATATGATAGTGATTTAAGAATATTTGTGAATTTAAATAGTTATGTAATTGAGATTATTTTGTTCATAATAAAAAGGAAACGTACAATAATGTTAGAAAATTGTGACATTAGGATTGGCAGTGTGTGAGCAAGTAGGAGGAGAATTGGCCAATTGAGATGTTAGGTTAGTTATAAACGTGTTAATGTGTTAGAATTGGGAACGGAAAAGAAAAAAGAGAAGCGATACATTTTGGAAGGAATTAGGAAGTGTTTGAGAGTGACAGCAAGCAGTGGGGAATCAACCGTGATTTTGTCAAGAGTTTCATCATACGATGTAGGGGAAATACTTTTGGATGAATAATTTGGCAGCTAGAATAGGGAGGGGTCTTTACCCTCTCATCAACGCCTTTTCATGGGAAATCTATTTTTTTGAATATGAGTGGTTGCATGTCTGATATATGAACGGCGTGGCGTGTATGTTGATATATGTTTATTTGATATACTATTGTGGCAACCAAAGAGGATTTGGGATAATCCCCTAAGGGATCGTATAATATTATATGTTTTACTGTGTTGCTCAGTACTCTATTTTTTTGAATTGTTTTAATGATGCTCTTATCTAAGGGGATTTAGGTAATCCCCTAAAGTAGGTGTACCTGTTGTGTGTGGGGCTGGATTGAAATGAAGATAAGGGTTACTGTTAATAATAAAAAATACATTTTGATGAAATGAGCATTTTTTCCCAAATTAGGTAGAGAATCCCATTTTTATTAAAATCTTTTTTTTAATTAACAAAAAATTAATTTTTCAAAAATCAGAGAAAGTCGAATTTTTCAAAAGTTAGAAAATAGTATTTTTCAGGTAAATAGTGTTTTCGATGAATAATGTTTTTCAGGTGAATAATGTTTTTCAGGTAAATAATGTTTTAGGTGAATGATGTTTTTCGGATGAATGGTGTTTTTCGGTTGAATAATGTTTTTCGGGTGAATAGTAAATTATGAGTTGTTAAACTTTAGGGTAATTACATAATATTACTCAATTATATGAGAAGTCTTTTGTTGTGATGGTTAACCCTGAATGTTACAGTGATGACATGGATTGGCGAAAATGGGGTTGAGATGAGGAACCATTTTGATGATAACTTTTTATGATAATTTTGATGGTAGTTTTTCATGATTTCTTTTGATGTTTGAGATGAATAATGTGAATTGTTAAGTTATTTGCATATTACATTATTCATACATATAGTTGGAGATAAGTAGGACTTCGATCCAGTGACAACCTCATATTCATTGGTGGAATCGTTGGTTCACTAAGGAACCAGGGGCGGGTCTTGGAATCGTTGGTTCAGATGAGGGACCAAAGACAGTGGATTAATCAGTAACAAACCTCTGATATCCAAAAACTGGTACCACGTGCATTTTGGGTGATGGAGTTGGAGCATTAGCATTACATTATTATATTGTGGATGTTTATAATTAAATGTAATGAACATGAATTGAATTTTTATTTTGTTTTTATCATCCTACTGTTGAGTTTTCATCGTTAAAAATTATAAGGTGTATTCTCACCCCTCGTTGTCTTTCTGGCTTGTGCTCCTTTTTTGAAGTATAGATTAACATGTAACCGAGTAGCTGCTTAATGCGAGTGGAATGTTTGATGCTATTCTTCTACTAAATCTGTTTTGAGTTTAAATTGTGTTGATCTGATTCTATAACATCGGGCAACATGAATGATATTTATATTTCATCTATATTTTTGTTTGTGGATGTTATTTAGAGAATTGAATATCATTCTCTCAATGTTTGATGTTTTTGTTATTGTGAGGAGGCTTTACCTTAATTGCCTTTCAATTTTATTGAAGTAATTGATTTGATACAAATATGAGTTTATATTGCATGTTTAATTGATGACTTCCGATGCGATCATACCTTAAGTGAAGGTTAGCATGCGATGATAAGTCTTAAGTGTTTTACTTTTAAAATAAATTGTGTTACAGATGAGCAGGATTTTGTTTGAGTAAGTGTGACTCCCTATATGTTAAGTTCTTATTAATTAATTTAGTCGTTAAATTACGTGTGGAGAATGGGGGTGCTACACTCTTGGTTCCATCACCAACTGGCTTGCTTTATCGGGTCTTCCCATCTGCAACTGAAGTTTATACATAGAATCCTGCATAAAGATAAAAGCATGATGGTCATACTTATTTTGGTCCCGAGTATGAGAGAAAGCAACTCTCATCCTCGGGCCCCAATCACTAAAACCATGGTTAGCTGAATATTGAGGGTTTGTAGGTGCCTATTTGGTTTCTATGGTTCTCCTACGGGTACAATACCGAGAGATATATGCATCATAAATAGGTCTTATGATAGTCTCGTGAGCATGCAGTGGTAAAACCATGCATGTGCTCATGCATAATCCCATGATAAAAATATGGTATAGAAGAGGGCATGAAGGTTTTTCTCCTAGTTGACAGCCACTTTCCACCACCATTATGAGTTCATCATCTATAATGTGGGCCACGTCCACATGTCTTCCCTCGACAAGGTGGAACAAAAGGTTTGCAGTCTCCAAAGTGAAGATAGAAGTATGGCTTATATGTCTCATTTATGCAGGATCAGAAGGAGAAAAACTTAAGCTACTAGAGATAAGTCACGTCTCTGATATCTGATGGGAACTCCTAAAGTGTTTGGCTGGACACTTTGGTCTTCAAGCTTGTCTACATAAATTTCTTCAATGTTCAATTTCCTTTGGAGAGATTTACCATAAGGGCATAAACCGCCTTGTTTCACAATTAAAGGATTCCCTATAAACTTATTAATTACATATTTGTTGAAGGTGATAAATCCACCTCTCACCGTTGATGTAAACGGGAAGGCTTCACCCTCATACGATAAAGCATTATCATAAAATTCTTGAACTACATCATGATTCAAATTCTTGTGTGGTTGATCAAATCCCCCGCTTTCTTAATTCCAATTGTTGAGCCATTAACTCGTGGTCTCTTTCCGGGTTTATGGAAAACCTCTTTTCAGCATAAATTCTCCTATTTGCAAGTTCTCTAAACCTTATATCTTGTTCAACACATAGGAACCTTGAATCATCAAAGGGAATTTGGGTCATAAAAGTGATTGTTGTATTTGGTATTTGCTTCTTTGACAACACATTCTTTTTGGGAGTCACTCCTAAGTTGTAGCTTTTGAACGAAAACTGAAAATTTGAAAGGTTGAAAGTGATATGTGGTAATGGGCATGCAATAGGAACTCAAGTGTATGAAGGAGTTGTTTTGAAAAATTATTTGAATGAGGTAAAATGAAAAATATTTGAAAATTCACACTTATTTTGCAGTAAAACACATGCACATAAAAGGAAAAGTGGGGGGATGTTGGGTGCTAGCAGTATATGGAATTTAATTCATTTACTGAATCTGCAATACTCACCTTACAAGACAGAGCGAGCAATCAACGAGAACATATTGAACTATCTCGCTTGGCAAAGGAATTTCTCTCCTGGCGAGCTTGCTAGATTTCATTTTTTTTGCAATATTTCCCACATGAATTTTATGCCACTTCTACTCTTTTTTTTAAACATACTAAGCCAAAAAGCTTTTAAACACTTACAAAGTTAGGTTTCCTCCCAACAAGCACTTGTTTAACGTCGTTAGCTCGATGCATGTTTTGTGATTCATAGATCTGTTGGTGGGATGGTTATGGTGAATTGAGAAACCTCACCACCTAAACATTGTTTTGAATTTTGTTCTTTGAAATCCTAATCCTCCTTTGAACCCACTACTTTCAAATTCTTAACACCGCACACTATCATTTTGGTAAGAATGTTTACTGACTTGGTAAATTTGGAGAGCCCCTTGGTAACTTAATTTGAAGATTTTATTTGTTCATGTTTCAACCCTTCTAATGTCCTTCTAAGAATATCAGTTTTTGTTAATGCAACTTTCTTATTCAAGCATTCTTCAACACTTGTTATTTTCTCGGCTTATTTTGATGGATTTTTTTGCACATCCATGATCATTTCATGAGTTGCATCCAGGTTAAAACAAATTCCATTTTCTCTTGGACCATGCATTATTCTGATAAGGATTTTGCCTGTTCGATGGCCCTGTATCTTGTCTCCAACCTTGACCATAACTTGTGTTGTTTCTACGCTAATAACCCTGATTACCTTGATAGGGTGTTTGCATTTGTTGTTGATTCCCCATATAATTGACTTTTTCAAGAGCTGGAGGACAAAACCCAGTAGGATGATTACCCATGAAAAGTTCGCAAAAAGCAATTTGCTAGGGTTTATTCGGTGTCTCCTACATCTGCTTGAATTGTTATGGATGTTTTGAAATTTGCTTGGTGAGTTCTTCTACTATTTGAGTTAGTAACTTATTCTGAGCCAGTATCACATCATTCATTCCTAACTCAAGTATACTAGCTTTCCATTATGATGCACTTTTGTTATAGTGGAATTGATGGTCGTTGAGTGCCATTCGATCAATGATGGACATTATATCCTTTGTACTCTTAGACATTAAGGAACCACATGTTATTGCATCTAACAAAAGTTTGGGTTGTGCTTGATGTCTGTTGTGGAAAATGTGAAGTTGTGTAATATCATCAAAACCATGACAAGGACACTTCCTCAACATAAACTTGTACCATTCCCATGCTTCACAAAGTGTTTATGTGGAGCCTTGAGCAAACATAATAGTTGTGGTCTTTGCATCCAAGAACTTGTTGTGCGGAAAGAACCGATTAAGAAACTTTTCTTCAAGAATATACCAGTTGGTTATGTTTTGTGCTTTTTGGTCTAGATACAAATAATTAGCTTTACCAATCAAAGAATTAAGATATAGTCTCATAAAGATGGCTTCCTCCTCTGCTTCTGAGGCTCCAAGTGTACCGGCTAATTCATATAATTTGGTGAAGTGAATGTAAGGATCTTCATGATCAAGACATGCAAAAGGATTCTTATAAATAATCGTAAGTAATCATGTCTTTATCTCCACTTGCCTGGGATTTGTAGGATTTATGGCCATACGGTCCAATCGCCTCGGGTTGTTATGACATGGCATACTTCCAACTAAAGGTGGGTTGTTGTTGATGACATTTCCAGTGTTATCTCTAACCTCATCCATGAATTTCTTTTTTTATGGAGAAGAATAAATTGAGGTATAAGTTCCTTATTGTTGCTTTTGTTGCTTAGTTAGTTGTTTGCGTCTTTTGGTCTTGTTGTTGTTCCTTCAGATTGTCCTTTCGACCTCAGGATAAAAAAGAGGTTTGTCTTTCGGAGTTTTACCTCGCATACACAGAATAGACAACCTAACCACACAAGTGAGCGATAAGATAGGAAAAAAAACATGTACAATATGAAATTTGCAAAATTTCTTAAACAAATATGAACTCTCATAGTGCTTTTAATATCTAAACGTTAGTCCCCGAAAACGACTCCATTTTGATGGTTGCAGTATTCAACATCAAAAGTCAGTATTTGTTTATCATATCCATAGAGACTGATGTGATATTAATGTCATTCAACAGTTGATATAGTTTAAGTGAAAAGTTATCGAGTTGTTTGTTTGCATAAAGTATGTAATGTAAAAATTGTAAATGATAAATGAAGTTTCAAAGATGAGACAACTTGTTGGGATTAGGGTTCATCCACCAATTACGCACATATTCTTCTGATCAGTTATACAGAGATTAGTTGTTTGATCAATATTATCATGTATCACTCACCAATAATGTTTATGTCTAAACCCTTACGAGAGTTCAACCGTATTCTTTATAATCTCTCAACCTATTAAACAATCCAGTTTTATTAAGATTCAATACTATGGTGAATGTTAAATCTAAATATATATCTAGAGTTTAGCATATAATAGATGATTATCCTAAATAGAGATTCGAAGAGCGTTTCTCAATAATGGTTTGAATCTATGAGTTAAAAATGTAAATAAGGATAACATCAATATCAATAAATAACTAATTCATGTACAACACCATGATCATAATAAATACATATGGTACCGATGGATTACATTCAGTCCCAACAAGAAAGATATTTAACTACTCATGGTAGATTTTATTACAAATGAAAAGAAATAAAGATGGATGACCATTAATGGTGATTTCCCGATGATTGATGCGTATCCAACTCGTATTCTTCAAGTCTACTTATCTCTTTGTCTCTTTTTCTCTAATGCTCACTTTCTCTCTAATTCTCCAAGAGTATCTCAAATTAAATGTTTTTGAAACTATATATAATGGTTATTGTAAGACCCTAATTTTGACCCTAAGATCCCTCATGGCATCATATCATTTGCTCAATGCATTGCCTCAAGGATCATAGCATGTGTGGCTCCTTAACCCTAGAGGTGGGACTTGTGTGAGTGGTTTGAGACCACCAAGCATGCTTGTATTGTATATTATTGATTTTCTTATTTTTTTACTAACCAGAAGCACAAAAATATGTCACTAACTCTTTTGTTTTGAAGCTCAAGTGATCATGTGATCCTCTGCTCCTAGGAGGCTCCTATGCTCAATGAAGTGGCTAGATGAAGATGAGAACAAGCATGGCAATGGTCCACAAAGTTCCCAATCATCATATATGTCTCCCAAATATCTTATTTTTCCAATTTGATCAAGGTAACCAAAAGGGCTTGAGGATTGTTTCCCAAGGAAACCGTAATTCAACTATGCATTGACTGTGCCTTGCTCATGAAGCAAACTCAACCTATGATAAAATTTAATCAAAGGAAGTTCTTTCATTCAATAATTTATGCATATATGAGCTTATTTGAGGTTACTCAATCATTCATTCATCAAGATTTGAAGTTTGGCCTTGAGAAGTTGACCAGTCAAGTCATCTAACTAAATTGAGATCCATTGAGATACAACTTGTGATGTGTTTGTCAAATTAAGATGACCCCAAGAGAATAAATGTTATTAAAAACCATATGAACAACTTTCATGTTCATCAAAAATCCATTTGAAACTTGGAAGATCATCATTCATTTCAAAACATTATAGGTCATTTTGACTGAAACCCTAATTTTGGGTCAACTTCCCAATGACCTAACTTACTTAATTTTTATGATTTTGAGGTGAGACCAAATGCATCGGAAAGATTTAGATGTCTACTTAAAATGTTATGTTGGACAAAATTTAATAATCCTAAAAGAAACACATGTGATAATACAAAACATTATAGGTCACTTTGGACCAAAGTCATTGAATTTGAAAAAAGTCCAATTTCAAGTGCCCATAACTTTCTCATTAAAAATCTAAAAGATGCAAAATTGAAGTCCAAATTGATCACCTTGAAAAGATCTACAACGTTCATGTTGGAGTTGTTTCCATTTGAAGCTTGCATCAATGAAACATAAGGGCTTAAAGTTGCTTATTTTTGGTAAATTTGTCAAAGACATGTTTTGTACCTCAAACTTCACAGCCTGGTTTCATAAATTTCCAAACTCCAAATGGATTTTTTCCCAATATAACTTTTGTTCCTTATTCCAAGAGCTTTCCAACCATTACTCACATGCCCATTTTTGGATTTGCCATGTATGAGTTTCGAAGAGCTCAATGTTTAGGTTCAATTATGCAATTCACATCATAACTTCATGCACAAGCCAATGCAACTCCAATTACACGTCCAATTCATTTGCACATGAGTTTAGCTTGCATTTCCATCCACTTTTGGGCTTTGCACGCGCCTGTATAGGCCTATGCATGGAAGGTCCAATTTTCATGCACACGAGCATTGCATCACCTTGCCTCAAATCCAGCTATAAATAGATGTGTTTGCTCATTCAAAAACCAACCTGAAGGAGATCTGAAACTCTTCTGAATTGAAACCTCACCCTCACTCAAAGGAATTTCAGTTTTCATTTCTCAATTTCAAGCTTGAATTTCAACATCCTTAGCCTTGCATCATCATTACATCTCCAGATCAAATTTGGATCAAAAGCTTGGATAGATCGTGTTGTTCAAAGCTGCATTTCAGAGGTATATCACCAAACTATTTTGATCTGGATCTTGCTATACAATGTGGATTGCTTGAGTTTGAACTGTTTTCTAAAGTCCTCGAGCAAGAGGCAAGCTGGTGGTGGTCTTAATTTCATGAATCATGACATTTCAGATCAAACACCATGATCTTAAACCTCTTGTTTCTCTCTAAATAGAAACATTGAGGACGATCCAAGGTTACAGGGGTGATGTACATCACCGCAGCTTCATTTTGATACCTTGCTTGTCTATTTTTATTAAGTTTTAAAACCCTGCGCGTGGTGGCCGGAACCAGTTGGCTGGCCGGAGAATATGGTGGTTTCTACCACCATCCCCGCATGGGAGCTTCATAGCCGTCAGATCTTGGGGATATGTTATAATCGTGGCCTTGCGTTTGTTTGACCTTTTTTAATTCAATGTGTGATGCGCTTGACCAAAGACCATGGTATGACCGCGCCTCTAAGTCGTATGATAACGCCACGTCAATTAATGAAACAAATCTAATGGCAGCGCATTTTTACTATTTTTTATTTTCTGTTTTAATTTCATTTATTTCCTTTTATTTTCAAAAATTCCTAAATATTTTATTTGAAGTCACAAAAATATGAGACCAATGCCAAAAAATTTCTTGAAAAATCTAGTTTCATATTTTGATTTTTAATTATTTTTGTGACTTCATTTATTATTTTTTGTGAATTGTTTTGTTTTAATAGTTTTTAATTCATTTTAAATACTTTTTGATATCTGAAAATTCCAAAAATATTTTCTTAACACATATGGATCATGATGAGTCAATGAAAAATAATGTCATTAATTTCTTAATTGATTTGAGATTTATATGAGATTTTAATCCATATTGTGTTATTTTTATTGTTTTTAATTGCTTTTAAATAGTTTCTGATTTAAAAAATTATTTAAAAAAATTGTCAAACATTGTTTGACCATGTTAGACCTATGAGAATTTAATTGGACTTGTTGAAGTTGATTTGAATTGAATTTGAGGTTTGACCATAGTTTGTCCATTTTAATTTTGCATTTATTTTAATTCCAAAAATACCAAAAAATATGTTTGACTTGTTGACTTCTAATCTTCATTTCTCTTCTGTTTACCATTGGTTAATAATGATTTGATTCACTTTTGACCAACTGTGTTTGACATTTGAATTATCTTTCCATTTCATTTCATTTCATCTTCATCTCACTTCTTTTTTTTTATTTTGGCCAATGAGTTAATGTCTTATGGTTGGTCTTGACAAATGAGAGGCTTAACCTTCTTTGATCCAAATCAAACTCAACTTGATCCAAGATCAAGTGAGTTGCTATGTGTCCAAGATAGGTTGCTTCTTGGTCAAGCAAAAAACCTAAAGTCCATACAAGGCCTTTCTCTTTTCTTTTGGCATGGCAAGTTGTAGGAGCTTGGCTTACTAGTCATGATCTCTAACTTGTGTTTATTTGCCTATAGTTTTATTGACCGGCCTCAGATAGGTGTGACTACTATATTAGTCCACTTACGATTGCTTAACATAGTGCTAAATTATCTTATGACAAACTAACATAACCACTAACTACTAACCTTAATTTGAGCATTTAATTTCTTGCAATTTACTTTAATGCACTTTATTTCTTGCTCATTTATTCATATTGCTTTTTACTTTGCTCACTTAAGCTCATATTTTATGTTTATGTCATTTTCCTTTTGCTCATTTGAGCTCATTATTGTATATAAATATATTGTTGTTTTGTGTTTGTTTTGTCTTTGTTTGTGCGAACCCAATGCAAAAAGGAGAAAGGACTTAGAATTAGGACCTTACTTATGCTTAAAGGAGTTCAAGAGCAACTAGGACTCATGCCTTTAGAATGCCAAACTTGTTGAAGAGCAACTAGGCCTCATGCCTTTAGAATGCTAAATCTTAAAGTTGACTTCAAAGGACCCTTAATCTAAACTCATTCTTTGTCCATTCCTCTTATTGTGTAGTGAATTTTTTGATGTTTGCTCATGTGTGATAGGGATTCCATCTTGAGATAGTAAGAAGGACCATTGTCATGAGTAGCCAAGTGATGAGAGACAAGCCAAGTGGAGATCCTAGGAGTTTGAATATATATTTGTTTTGATTTCTTGTTGCTTGCTAAGTCCAAAGGAAATGAGCATATTGAATCATCTCTATGATTTCAAGAAAAGGAACTCCAAGGGTTTTATATCTTCTCTTATCTTTGTATGCTTTAGGACTAACCCTTCTCTTCTTCTCTCCACTCTAACCCAAGCACAACTCTTTTTGTGCAAACTTTGACATTGTTTTCAAATTAGAAACCTAGGCCTTATGCCTTTGATTTTTCAAAATCTTTTTTTCATTAAAACTCATTGTGAATAGACCTTAATCCAACTTTGACCTCATTTTGTAAATACCCTTAACTTGTAAATACAACTCACTTAAAGTTGTTTTTATGGTTCCAATGGCCACCTTTGTTAAAACTTTTTCATAAACATTAGTCATAGGTTTGAGTTATCATAGTGGTTGATGTAAACCTCACCTCATCCTTAGTGATTGGACTATAAGTCTTCCATACTTATTATAGGGTTAACCCCTCACTAGTATGTTGAAGCCCTCCTCACATGGTGGATTGTTGGTTTAGGATGAGTTTTCTCCCTTTGATAATAAAAGACCTTAAGGCTTTTGGTCAAATCAATTCACCAATCTTTTGTGATTTTTACCCCGAACTACGAGGTTTTGATCCTACCCTTTGTGATGGTACGTAGGCAATGGGTTTATCCATTCAAACAACAAAATTGTAAATATGATAAATTCTCTTCTCATCCCCCTAATCTTTTGCACATATTTTCACAAATACCAACCTACAACACACATTTGCAAAATGGGTTCCCTTAGAGTACTAAGGATGTTTTGGGTGCGTAAAACCTTCCCATTTCATAACCAACCCCCTTACCTAGATCTCTGACATTTTTATTAGTTTTTTATTTGATAAAACTTCTTACTTGGTTTTTGTTTGCTTTTTTAACCTTTCCTTTGGATAAATAAAAGTGCGGTGGCGACTCGAATTGTATGTTTACTTTTGATTTAGTCAATAAATCTAAAGGTAACGAATACCCCACTACAGAAAAGTGGCGACTTTGCTGGGGATGACATCCTAGTGGGTTTAGCCTACTTTTTTCTTGTATGTGTTGTATGTTTATATTTATTTGTGACATATTTTTGTTCAAAATTTGGGATGTCTGTATTGTTTGTAATGTATGAATTGCTTGATATACTAGCTTGTATGCTTGGTGGTTTCTTGTGAGATGAGTTCTTTACCCGAACTCGAGTGCACTTATGATAGGAGAATGGCATAGTCTTGTTGACTTGTGTGGAGTTATTCCTTAGCAAGTTGACTTGCAAGCCCATTCACTTGGTGGAGGTCTTGTTGTGATCAATAATGTCACACGAGTAGTCGTAGTTAGGAATTACTCTTTCCAATAAAAACCTTAGAAGCCAAGGACCTTAGATACCTAGCCCATCTTGGCCTATTTTAGGATGTAGTGCGAAGGTCTTTCAAGTGTAAGATTTGATACGATTGTTACGCGATACTACACTCATAAGAGTCTCTATTGAGAATATTTTTGGAATACGAGTAGTCGTTTTATCCGATAATATCCGAGAGATGAGATGATGACTATGGGGACCTTTTTAGAACATGATCGTTAGGTTTAACCATAGTACACTCCCTTTGGATGGTTCTTAACCGAGACTCCATGCTCGTGACTTACAACAAACCCTTGATTCGCGGTTGATCTGTTCTCGTATATCCTCAATATCAATGGAACTTGGGTGTTGATTAGGTGTAAACCATAATCCACCAAAATGGATGATTGATATTGAGGATGACTTGAGCCATCCCGTGACCTTTGTGTGGTGTGACTGGCTTGATCCTTGAGTGTGATTGTTGCATCCATGCATTCATGCATTCATTTGCATCCATATCATCAACACTGAAAATTTCCAAGGAACTTAAGAGGTATATTTGCAAATTTTCAGACATGGATAAGCAAAGAAGGAAGACGAAGAAGTACAGTTTCAGACAACCCGAGTTGAAAGAGTTAAGGAGTTTGACATCTTATGTATTAGATCTCTTAGAGTTCAAAGCTCGCCATGGGAAGCTTTTGTCTATTCTATCTACTCAGGTGGATGAAGGTCTGATGAGTGTGTTGGTGCAGTTCTATGATCCTTTGTATCGTTGCTTCACTTTCCCGGATTTCCAGCTTTTGCCTACATTTGAGGAGTATGCATATCATGTGGGTATACCAATCTTGGATCAGTTGTCGTTCAGTGGCTTGGAGAGGGTTCCTTCTTCCCAAGAGATTGTTGATCTACTTCACATAGATGTATCTGATGTTGTTGCTCATATGACTACCAAAGGTGGAATTCAAGGTCTCCCATCTGATTTTCTCATTGCCCAAGCTACTTTGTTTGGGAAGGCCATAAGTTAGGACGCCTTTGAAGCCATATTTGTGCTTCTCATCTATGGGCTAGTGTTATTTCCCAACATCGAAAATTTTGTGGATGTGAACGATATTAGGATTTTCTCTTCTCTTAATCTCGTTCCGACTTTGTTGGGTGACACTTATTTCTCTTTGCATATGAGGAATGCAAAGGGTGATGAAGCCATTATGTGCTGGTTGCCTCTGTTGTACAAGTGGTTTATTTCGAACTTGCCACAGATGCTCGCCTTCAAGGAAAACAAGGGATGTCTACGGTGGTCCACGAGACTTATGTCTCTCACTAATGATGATATCTTTTGGTATACTCGTGTGTATGATGGCGTTCAGATTATTGACTCTTGTGGTGAATTCTCCAATGTGCCTCTTCTTGGTACATGTGGTGGAATTAACTACAACCCTATTTTGGCTCGCCGTCAGCTTGGGTTCCCCTTAAAGGATAAACCTAACAACATTCTGTTGGAAGGTGTGTTCTTTCAAGAGGGTAAAGATCCCCAGAATTTGAAGGGCAGAATGGTCCGCGCCTGGCGCAAAGTTCATAGGAAGGGAAGGAAAGAGCTTGGTCCGAAGAATTGCATTGCTTTGGAACCTTACACCGCTTGGGTGAGAAGGAGAGCCATCGAGTACCGCATGCCTTATAATTATCTAAGACCTACCCCTATGATTATGGTTGGGCCTTCAACTCTCCCTAACCAAGGAGTAAAGGAGTTGAGAGATGAAGACCGGTCGCGTGCTTGGGGTTCGTGAGCGAGAGGAGCTTCTTCAGCAACTCAGAGATAAGGATGCAGTGATAGAATTTCTAGAGCATCGGGTTATTGATGAGCCTGATGATGTAGTTACTTCTCTTCTTCCTCAGTCATCCAGGTTTTGGAAGAGGAAGTATGATCGACTCGCCAAGGAGAAGGCCAATATGGAAGCAGCTTATGAGAGAGAGGTGAAGAGGCTTCGTGCAACTTATCTTCCGATCTCGAGAGCTTTGGATGATTGTTGCTAGGGCTCCATAGGATGTTTATTCTCCTTTCCTCTTGTATTGTATTTGGTTACCAAAATTGTACTACTTCTTTGGTGTAAAACATTTTCCAAATATAATTGCTATGAGTATTTCGTATATGTCTTAAAAGATTAATATTTTCAGATATTTACAAATAGATCTCTAGAAAGTTCCTCTAATAAAAATAAATCATATGCACAAACATTGCATGCATCATATGCATAAGCAGGTTTTGTTCAAATCTCAGTGGTCTAACTCTTTGCTCTTCATTTATTTTGAAGACAAGTTGACGCACCGGTTTAACACAAGAGCTAATCTGCCGAGGATAATGGAGCATCTAGAACAAGAGAACCGGGAATTGAAGGAAGAGATAGCTAGGCTGACTGCCATGATGGAGTCAGTCCTGGCTGCCCAAAGCCAATCGTCGCCAACTCCTGCAACTCCTTCCGCGAGGACTGTCATATCAGAGGTAGCTTCTTCAACTGTGCCTGTTACAACAACCCATTTTGCTCCTACTATGCTAGCCGGGTTCCCCTGGGGAATGCCCGCCAATTTTGTACCCGAGGGTTTTGCTCCTACTCTCGCTTCTCTGTCGGCATCTAGCCCGATCCTTTTTGTGCCACCTCCCGTTGTGCACACCTTACCCCGAGTGGAAGACACCATCTATCATTCTGAGTCGTATGAGGGCCCGGATGTTTATGAAAAGATGGATGAGATAAAAGACCAATTCCTTGAGTTGCGCAAGGAACTGAAGACTCTGAGGGGTAAGGACCTCTTTGGTAAGAGTCCTGCTGAGTTGTGCCTTGTGCCTAACGTAAAGATCCCTGTAAAATTCAAAGTACCTGACTTTGAGAAATACAAGGGAAACACTTGCCCGCTTAGCCATCTTATGATGTATGCTCTTAAGATGTCAACGCAAACAGATAACGACCAACTGTTAATCCACTACTTCCAGGACAGTTTATCTGGTGCTGCGCTCCGGTGGTACATGGGGCTTGATAGTGCAAACATCCGCTCCTTCAACGATCTTGGCGAGGCCTTCGTCAAGAAATATAAATATAATATGGATATGACTCCTAATAGGGACCAGTTGAGGGCGATGTCCCAGAAAGAGAAAGAAACCTTCAAAGAGTACGCCCATAGATGGCGCGAATTGGCAGCTCAGATAGTGTCACCCCTGGAAGAGAAGGAGATGACAAAGATCTTCTTAAAGACTTTGAGCTCTTTCTACTATGAGAGGATGATAGCCAGTGCTCCTTCAGACTTCACCGAGATGGTGAATATGGGAATGAGACTGGAAGAAGGGGTCCGTGAAGGACGCTTGTCTAGGGATGAAAGCTCTTCAGCAAAGAGGTATGGGAGCTTTGCTAAGAAGAAGGAGGGAGAGGCACATGCTATGTCCTCCCATATTAAAAGAAGGCCCTCTGTAAAGAGGAAGAATATTCGCCCTGCCGTCAGCCAACACCAGGTGGCTCATATAGCACCTTCTTTTCGAGAAGTTCATCATCAACAACAATAACAACAACAACAACATCAACAATATCAACAATAACATCATCAGCAACAGCAGGCCTACCAGCCTTGAAACAACAATAACACTAGCACCAGCAACTACGAGAGGAAGGGGGTAACTTTTGACCCAATTCCGATGTCATATGCTGAACTCTATCCTTCTCTGATCGATAGAAAGTTAATCACTCCACGAGACCCACCCACTGTACCGACCAACCCTCAGTGGTGGTACAAGCCTGAATTACATTGTGTATATCATTCCGGTGCTCCCAGACATGATGTGGAGAATTGTTATTTGTTGAAGACTAAGGTGCAAGACCTTGTTAGAAGCGATATATTGTTTTTCGAGGACGTAGGTCCTAATGTAAAGAAGAACCCATTGCCCGAGCATGGGAAAGCTGCTGTGAATATGGTCCAGGGATGCCCTGGCAAGTACAAAGTCCTGTATGTTAATGATATCAGGCAATCTTTGGTCGAGATGCATAAACTGTTGTATGGATACAGTCATTATGAGCATGACCATGATAGGTGTCAGGCATGCACTATTAACGAAAGAGGGTGCCGACAAGTTAGAAAGGATATCCAAGAGATGCTGGATCAGGGGATGATCGAGATACTTCAGAATCGTAATGAGGACGAAGTTGATGTTATAACCCCTGTGTTTAATATTCCTGAACCTGTTGTCGTCAAATATGATGGCAGCAAGAAGAAGGTATCTTCGGCTCTTGTGATCAAGCCAGCGGGCCCTATCTCGTATGTATCTGACAAAGTTGTTCCCTACAAATACAATGTTGTGATGCTAGAAGATGGGAAGGAAGTTTCGTTGCCCTCAACCTCTGTTGTAAGCATCTCAAACGTCAGTGGTGTGACCCGTAGTGGTCGTGTTTTCTTGGCTGCGCCGAAATCCCACGAAGATGTCGTGAAGAAGACTTCTTCTTCTAATCCTATTGTGAAGGGTGTTGGCCCTTTTGATGTTTAAAATAAAGACACTCTTATCCTAGTTGGCCAGCATGGCATTTTGAGAGAGGACGGTGATGAGATGCTAAGGCTCATCAAAAGGAGTGAATACAACGTTGTTGATCAGCTGCTACAAACTCCATCAAAGATATTTGTCTTATCTTTGCTGATGAATTCTGAGCCACACCATGAAGCTTTGCAGAGGGTGTTGGACGTGGCATACGTGGACCACGATATTACTATTGAACAGTTTGATAGCATTGTTGCAAACATAACCGCTTGCAACAATTTGAGCTTCTGTGATTTTGATCTTCCCGAGGAGGGAAAAGACCACAATTTGGCTCTACACATTTCAATGAATTGTAAAGATGATGCCTTATCTAATGTGTTGGTAGACACAGGATCATCACTTAATGTGTTGCCAAAATCCACTCTAGCTAAACTTTCTTACCAGGGGCCTCCCATGAGGCAGAGTGGAGTGGTGGGGAAGGCGTTTGATGGATCGCGCAAGACTGTGATCGGTAAAGTTGAACTCCCGATCAAGATTGGACCTAGTGATTTCCAAATCACTTTTCAGGTCATGGATATCCATCCATCTTACAGTTGTTTGCTTGGCAGACCATGGATTCACGAGGCAGGCGCCGTGACAGCCACCCTACACCAGAAGTTAAAGTTTGTAAAAAACAAGAAGTTGGTGGTGATAGGGGGAGAGAAGGCTATCTTGGTTAGCCATTTATCTTTCTTTTCCTACATTGATGCTGAGGATGAGGTTGGGACTCCGTTCCAAGCCTTGTCTATTGCTGAGCCTTCAAGGAAAGGACCTTCTTCATTCGCTTCCTACAATGATTCTAAGTTGGCCATTGAGCATGGTGCAACTACTGGTTTGGGGAAAATGATTAAGTTGGAAGATAATAAATCCCGAGCTGGCATAGGGTATTCTTCAGGTATTTCCAATGAGCGTGGGTTGTTCTAGAGTGGTGGTTTTATCCACACCGTAGAAGATCAGGAACTTGCTACCATTGTTGAAGATGATGAAGAGGAAGACCTTGGCAACTTCATCATACCTGGTGGAATCTGCAATAATTGGGTCGCTGTTGATGTTTCAACAGTTATCCACAAGTCCACGTAATGTGTTCATTTTGTTTGAAAACCCTTCTCCCATGCCAAAAGGAGAAGTGATGACATTGTTTGCAATTTGATTAATACAATGATATTCATTCAATAATCACATGTTAAATGTTTGTTTTTCCAAATTATTTTCCCTTTTTGCTTTTTTGCATGAAATTGGTGATCACCATAAAACCCTAAAAAGAGAATAAAACCAATATTTTCATCTACATAATGATTTGCCTTGTTTGAATTCTTAAATCTCTTTTATACTCAAAATCATTATGCAGGTTGATCAAATCCATTGAACACAATGATCCAACACCATCTCCCGACTTTGAGTTCCCTGTATTTGAGGCGGAAGAAGATGATGTTGGAGAGATTCCTGATGAGATCACCCGTCTACTTGACCACGAAGAGAAGATTAAAAAAGAAGTTCATAAGCAAATTAATGCGGGGTTTCTGGTGACTTCTACATATTCTCAATGGATGGCCAATATTGTGCCCGTGCCTAAGAAAGATGGAAAAGTTTGAATGTGTGTGGATTACCGTGACTTGAATAAAGCTAGTCTGGAAGATGATTTTCCTCTGCCACACATTGATATGTTGGTAGATAATACAGCTAAATTCAATGTCTTCTCATTCATGGACGGATTTTCTGGTTATAACCAGATTAAAATGGAACCCGAGGATATGGAGAAGACAACATTCATCACACCTTGGGGAACATTCTATTATCGAGTGATTCCCTTCGGTTTGAAGAACGTCGGAGCCACGTATCAACGAGCTATGACTACCTTGTTTCATGATATAATGCACAAGGAGATTGAGGTGTATGTTGATGATATGATTGCAAAGTCGAAAATGGAAGTTGAACATGTAGAGCACTTGTTGAAGCTTTTCTAGCGTTTGAGGAAGTACAAGCTCCGCTTGAATCCGAACAAGTGTACATTTGGAGTCCGTTCCGGAAAGTTATTGGGCTTTATTGTCAGCGAGAGAGGTATTGAAGTTGATCCTGCCAAGGTCAAAGCAATACAAGAAATTCCTGCGCCCAAAACTGAGAAGCAAGTCTGAGGTTTTCTTGGCCGTTTGAATTACATTTCCAGATTTATATCCCACATGACTGCCACATGTGCGCCTATATTCAAGCTCCTCCAGAAATATCAGCGTCATGATTGGATCGAGGATTGCCAAAAGGCCTTTGATAGTATCAAAGAATATCTGTCTGAGCCTCCGATTCTGTCTCCTCCTGTTGAAGGGAGACCTTTGATTATGCACTTGATTGTGCTTGATGACTCCATGGGTTGTGTATTGGGTCAGCAAGATGAATCAGGAAAGAAAGAGTATGCAATATACTATTTGAGTAAGAAGTTCACTGATTGTGAGTCTCGATACTCAATGCTTGAGAAAACATGTTGCGCTTTGGCTTGGGCTGCTAAGCACTTACGCCAGTATATGCTGAATCATACCACTTGGTTGATATCCAAAATGGATCCAATCAAGTATATCTTTGAGAAGCCTGCCTTAATTGGGAGAACTTCCCGTTGGCAGATGTTGTTATTTGAGTATGATATTAGGTATCGAGCTCAAAAAGCTATTAAAGGAAGTATCTTGGCTGACCACTTGGCACATCAAACAATTGAGGAGTATCAGTATGTGCAGTACGACTTCCCGGATGAGGAGATTCTGTATTTGAAGATGAAAGATGGTAATGAGCCTACGCTCGATGAAGGGCCAGAGTCGGGTTCTCGATGGGTTATGGTGTTCGATGGCGCTGTTAATCAGTATGGAAATGGTATTGGGGCAGTGATTATTACTCCTCATGGCACACATTTTCCTTTTACAGCGAGGCTAACTTTCAAATGCACGAATAATATGGCGGAGTATGAGGCATGTATTATGGGTTTGGAAGAGTGTATTGATCTTAGGATCAAACATCTGGATGTTTATGGTGATTCGGTTCTTGTTATTAATCAGATTAAGGGTGAATGGGAGACGAATCATCCTGGCCTCATCCCATACAAAGATTATGCGATAAGGATTTCAACTTTCTTTACTAAGGTTGACTTCCATCATATTCCTCAGGATGAGAATCGGATGGCAGATGCTCTTACTACGCTTGCTTCAATGATTGTGGTGAAATATTGGAATAAAGTCCCCAATATCACTGTGATGCGCTTGGATAGACCAGCTCATGTGTTTGCAGTTGAAGAAGTAAAAGATGATAAACCATGGTATTATGATATTAAATGTTTTCTTCAATGACAAATTTACCCGCCTGGGGCATCTGCTAAAGATAAGAAGACTTTTAGGAGATTATCTAGTAGTTTCTACCTTAACTGTGATATGCTTTACAAGAGAAATTTTGACATGGTTTTGCTCAGATGCGTGGATAGACACGAAGCAGACCTGTTGATGACTGAAGTCCATGAGGGTTCATTTGGTACTCATTCCAATGGACATGCCATGGCAAAGAAGATGTTGAGAGCAGGCTACTTTTGGCTGACAATGGAGTCTGACTACTGCAAAAATGTGAAGAAATGCCATAAGTGTCAGATTTATGCGGATAAGATCCATATTCCCCCTACACTTCTGAAAGTTATTTCCTCACCATGGCCTTTCTCCATGTGGGGAATTGACATGATTGGCATGATTGAACCAAAGGCGTCAAACGGTTACCGTTTCATTCTCGTAGCCATTGATTACTTCACCAAGTGGGTTGAAGCGGCATCATATGCAAATGTGACCAGGCAGGTGGTTGTGAAGTTTATCAAGAATCAACTCATACGTCGTTATGGTGTGCCAGACAAGATCATTACTGATAATGGATCTAACTTGAACAACGAGATGATGAAAGAGTTGTGTAGCGAGTTCAAGATTGCACATCATAATTCTTCTCCCTATAGACCCAAGATGAATGGGGTTGTTGAAGTTGCTAACAAGAACATCAAGAAGATTATTCAGAAGATGGTTGTTACGTATAAAGATTGGCACGAGATGTTTCCATTTGCTTTGCATGGTTATCGTACATCTGTCCGCACTTCAACAGGGGCAGCCCCTTTCTCTCTTGTGTATGGCATGGAGGTTGTGCTCCCCGTGGAGGTTGAGATCCCATCAATGAGAGTCTTGATGGAAGCCAAGTTGACTGAGGCTGAATGGGTTCAGAGTCGTTATGACCAGTTGAACTTGATTGAAGAGAAGAGATTAACATCCATGTGTCATGGTCTGTTGTATCAGCAAAGGATGAAGAAAGCCTTTGATAAAAGGTCAAGCCTCGTGTGTTTCGAGAAGGTGACCTCGTGCTCAAGAAAGTCTTGTCTTTCGCGCCCGATTCCAAGGGCAAGTGGACTCCAAACTATGAAGGTCCATATGTTGTTAAGAGAGCCTTTTCAAGCGGTGTTTTGTTGCTTACAACTATGGATGGGGAGGATTTCACTCGTCTTGTGAATTCAGATGCATTCAAGAAATACTTTGCCTAAAATAAAAAAACAGAATAGCTCGCTAAGTTTAAAACCCGAAAGGGCGACTTAGGCAAAAATGAGCGTCTCGGTGGATTGAAAACCCGAAAGGGCGGTCCAGGAAAAAGTTAGAGACATGAAAAAATGAACATATATATCCCGCTAGATTGAGTACCTCACTCTGGGGCAATCTAGGCAAAAATTAGGGATTTGGCAAGCAATTGCATCCTGACAAGACTTTGTTCTACAGCTTTCTTCTGTCAAAGATTCTCACTCAGTCATCGTCAACTGAAGCTTCAGATGCATTTGATTCAGAGTTGGTGGAGAAATGGTCATTATGTTCAATGTAGTCCTTCTTCCAATATATATCACCGATTTCAAATTTGTAAAGATCCATGGAGTCTTACCATTCGCGGACTACCATTCTATCAAATAAATTTGAGCCTTTATCCAATTCTTTGCACTCTTATCTGTTTCTATTTAACAAATGTTTGCATGTTTAATTGATAAATATCATTGTTTTAAACAAGTAAAGTTTTTATAAACTATTTTTAAACAAAGTGAACATTCACAATGACTAAAAGGATAAATGGAACGTCTTCAGTGCTCTCCCAAGGATAGTACGATTTCCAAGGTAAGACATTTGTTCATATTCTGGCATTCTTATATCCTCTTCGTCAGCTTTCAGATGTCTCCCCAGTAAGTGCAGAAAGAAGGATACATCATCAGCTTCCTAGAAAGTCTGATAAGTTATGGATGTACATCCAGTGCACTCATGGATAATTTGTTTGTGCATACATGTTTGTTTCCCTCGCGGAGTCTTAGCAATCCGTGATCGGCTGGATGATTGATTTATGGGTGATCCCTTCTGTTCCAGTTCTTGCCTTGATCTTTTAGAGACATATATCCTTCTATATCAGGCCCTAGCATTTGTGTTTATCAATTATATGGTTGTCATCCCTTGTGTGGACTGACCTAAAATCCCTTATAGATTGATAAAAGTTGATATGCTATCTATTCATGAGGAAGTTTGTTTTTCCCAGCATGAGTAGAAGTCTCCAGCGGAGTAGGCATGTGTTCCCTGCAAAGCTATCTTTCAGTTATCTCCTCAGCAGTAGTTGCCTAGAGCAGTTGGTGAAGAGTTTGTTCCCCTTTTTATCCCCAGCATGGCACATGTTGACGAAGGATTCGTTTCTAATCCCTTCAGCAGAGGTGTCTCCCTTTGAGTTTATCTATAACTCATTCCCAGTAGGGTTACTTATAGCAGACTATCCCCAGTATGGACGCCTGCAGTCCATCCCCAGTGGAGTTGCCTGATCCAAGCCTGATAATTTGTTTCCCCTCCTTACTGGAAGATTTCTTCCGACTATAGAGTTGGTGGTCAAGATGTTTATTTCCTTCCCCAGTGAAGCAAATTGTTCTCTCTCCCCTAGGCAGAGATGTCTCTCCAGCAAACAAGTGGGAATGTTTTGATTGTTGAAGCTTCTGTTTGGCGGTTGTTCCCCACAGAGTTCCATATCATTCCTTGATAATTTCCCCAGTAGAGTTTCTTCTACGACAAATCTTATCCGTGTTCAGTTCCCCAGTAGAGTTTCTTCTACGACGGATCTTATGTTTGTTCAACAGCAAATCCCCGACGGTTGCTCTGCATGTTCCCCAGCTGAGACTTTGCCTATCCCCAGCAGTGGTTTATATCTCCTGTATTAGATCATCCCGGCCAGAGTTGATTTCTCCTGTGGGCCTGTCCTTTCTCTTTTGTGATGTTATACCTGAGGCTCGTTCGTGTTTCTTCAGCCTGTTTGTGTTAGATATGTCTGTTTGTCAGCATTAATCATACACAAGTCACGCATATACATGCATAATCATAGCATTGAGTCATTCATGATGCATTCTTTGCCATATATCTTTGCTTGTTATCTCCTGCTATTGGTGAAGTATTCTTCCCTAAGCAGATGTTGGTGTCTGATCTCTCCATATAGAGTCAGCCCCATAAGCAGAAAGTGTTTATCTTTCCTTCTTTATTCCCCACTGAGTTATGTCCTCGTGGATGATTATTATTTTAGTTTCTTTCCCAGTTATGTATCTGGATGGAATTACTCCCCCTGAGTTATATCCTCATTGGGTTGAGTCTTGTTTGATTGTGTCTTTCTAGTTTGTTCCTAGATCGACTCCTTTCTTGTTATTCCCCTGCTGTTCCTTGTGGTTTAGTTGTTCAATCGCTAAATAACCAGTAATTGTTCACCTTTCCCTAGTGGATTTGTGGCCTTCTACCCAGTAACCGGTAATTGTAAATCCTATTTCTGTGGTTTTCTACCCAGTAACCGGTAGATGTAATCCCCTCTTTGTTGGTTATCCTTACCCAGTAACCGGTATCGATATCCCTTCATTTTATAGTATATCACCCAGTAACCGGTGATATATCTCGTGGATAATTGCTTCTGTTAAGCAATTCATCCCCCGCGAGTCATCTTTCATTTACCCTTTTGATTGGTAATGATTGTTTCTCCTTTTGATTGGTCATCATTATATACCCAGTACCCGGTAGCCCGGTGTCCTTTCTTTTTCGGTCGATTTATCCTTCATTAACCCAGTAACCGGTTGTGGATAATCTTCCCCGCGAGTACGTTATCTACGTTATGACGGTAATAGATAATATATCTCATGTGCTCTTCAATCGAAGTCTTTTTCTTCCCCAGTTGAGTAAGATTCATATTTCCTTATGGAATCGAATGCCCATCCTGTAAGTCGAGTTTGCTTTTTCAGCCCTTCTTTCGGATGATGAGTGTCTTGGATATGTTCCCAATTCACGACTGGTTGGTCACATATTATATTCCCAGTAACCGGTATCCCTGGTGTTCCTTCCTTCTGCTCCCTATTATGACTTTTTGTCCCTTGTGGAGTCAGATTTTCCTGAGTTGAGATGTGCCTTTTAGGTCCTTCTCAGATGTTTCGGATGATTGACATCTCTCACCTTTATAACGGTCTTAGATATTCTTTCTCCCTGAGCGTGTTGTTCTCTCACCCAGTAACTGGTGTTTTTGATAACATGTCTCGCTTTGAGTTTATTACCCAGTAACCGGTAATATCTCGCTTTTTCTTCCTCATCTGAGTCCTTTGTGGGCGTCCCCGTCTGAGTCCGGATTTTCATCCGAGGTATCCTTTGTGGATAGTTTTGTTGTATTGGCATTTTCCCCAATACATGCATCTTTGTGTCAGTTCGAGTCTTTCCATTGATTTATTTTCGTGGAATCCCTTCGTGTCTCCCAGCAAGTTTTCAAGTCGTGACCTACACACGTATTTTACCTTATTTCTCCCCAAAGTCTCTGTCTCCCTAGTGAGCGTGTTACTCATATCGATTTTTTAGTTTCTCTCAATTTCTTTTTCTTTGTGGCAATTATTCACCACGGAGATTTTATTTTGCATGCATACATTTGCATCATGAGGACTGTCAGGGACCAAAATTTGTCTCTTTGTTATTATTTAAGCCCATTCTACCTCGTCGAGACGAAGATTTTAACCTTCATATCTCCGGCTAGAATGACCTTAAATAGGGGCATCTGTAAGACCCTAATTTTGACCCTAAGATCCCTCATGGCATCATATTATTCGCTCAATGCATTGCCTCAAGGATCATAGCATGTGTGGCTCCTTAACCATGGGGTGGGACTTGTGTGAGTGGTTTGAGACCACCAAGCATGCTTGTATTGTATATTATTGCTTTTCTTATTTTTTTACTAACCAAAAGCACAAAAATATGTCACTGACTCTTTTGTTTTGAAGCTCAAGTGATCATGTGATCCTCTGCTCCTAGGAGGCTCATATGCTCAATGAAGTGGCTAGATGAAGATGAGAACAAGCATGACAATGGTCCACAAAGTTCCCAATCATCATATATGTCTCCCAAATATCTTAATTGCCAATTTGATCAAGATAACCCAAAGGGCTTGAGGATTGTTTCCCAAGGAAACCCTAATTCAACTATGCATTGACTATGCCTTGCTCATGAAGCAACCTCAACCTATGATCAAATTTAATCAAAGTAAGTTCTTTCATTAATTATTGTATGCATATATGAGCTTATGTGAGGTTAATCAATCATTCATTCATTAAGATTTGAAGTTTGGCTTTGAGAAGTTGACCAGTCAAGTCATCTGACTAAATTGAGATCCACTGAGATATAACTTGTGATGTGTTTGTCAAATTAAGATGACCCCAAGAGAAACAATGTTCTTAAGAACCATATGAACAACTTTCATGTTCATCAAAAATCCATTTGAAACTTGGAAGGTCATCATTCATTTCAAAACATTATAGGTCATTTTGACTGAAACCCTAATTTTTGGTCAACTTCTCAAGGACCTAACTTCCTTAATTTTTATGATTTTGAGGTGAGACCAAATGCATCGGAAACCTTGTGATGTCTAATTCAAATGTTATGTTGGAAAAAAATTTATAATCCTAAAATAAATACATGTGATAATACAAAACATTATAGGTCACTTTGGACCAAAGTCATTGAATTTGAAAAAAGTCCAATTTCAAGTGCCCATAACTTTCTCATTAAAAATCCAAAAGATGCAACATATAAGTCCAAATTGATCATCTTGAAAATATCTACAACTTTGATGTTGGAGGTTTTTCCATTTTAAGCTTGCATCATTGAACTAGAAGGGCTTAAAGTTGCTTATTTTTGGCAAATTTTTGAAAGACATGTTTTGTACCTCAAACTTCACAGCCTGTTTTCATAAATTTCCAAACTCCAAATGGATTTTTGCCCAACATAAATTTTGTTCTTTATTCCAAGGGCTATCCAACCATTACTCACATGACTATTTTTGGATTTGCCATGTGTGAGTTTCGAAGAGCTCAATGTTTAGGTTCAATTATGGAATTCACATCATAACTTCATGCACAAGCCAATGCAGCTCCAATTACACGTCCAATTCATTTGCACATGAGTTCAGCTTGCATTTCCATCCACTTTTGGGCTTTGCACGCGCCTGTACAGGCTCATACATGGAAGGTCCAATTTTCATGCACACGAGCATTGCATCACCTTGCCTCCATTCCAGCTATAAATAGATGTGTTTGCTCATTCAAAAACTAACCTAAAGGAGATCTGAAACTCAGCTGAATTGAAACCTCACCCTCACTCAAAGGAATTTCAGTTTTCATTTCTCAATTTCAAGCTTGAATTTCAACATCCTTAGTTGATCTTCAAGTCTTAATTCCTTAGCCTTGCATCATCATTACATCTCCAGATCAAATTTGGATAAAAGCTTGGATAGACCGTGTTGTTCAAAGCTGCATTTCAGAGGTATATCACCAAACTATTTTGATCTGGATCTTGCTATACAATGTGAATTGCTTGAGTTTGAACTGTTTTCTGAAGTCCTTGAGCAAGAGGCAGGCCAGTGGTGGTCTTAATTTCATGAATCATGACATTTCAGATCAAACACCATGATTTTAAACCTCTTGTTTCTCTCTAAATAGAAACATTGAGGAAAATCCAAGGTTACAGGGGTGATGTACATCACCCCAGCTTCATTTTGATACCTTGCTTGTTTATTTTTATTAAGTTTTAAAACCCTGCGCGTGGTGGCCGGAACCAGTTGGCTGGCCGGAGAAGATGGTGGTTTCCACCACCATCCCTATGTGGGAGCTTCATAGCCATCAGATCTTGCGGATATGTTATAATTGTGGCCTTGCATTTGTTTGACCTTTTTTAATTCAATGTGTGATGCGCTTGACCAAAAACCATGGTATGACCGCGCCTCTGAGCCGTGTGATAATGCCACGTCAATTAATGAAACAAATCCAATGGCAGCACATTTTTCCTATTTTCTATTTTCTATTTTAATTTCATTTATTTCCTTTTATTTTCAAAAATTCATAAATATTTTTATTGAAGTCACAAAAATATGAGACCAATGCCAAAAAAATTCTTGAAAAATCTAGTTTCATATTTTGATTTTTAATTATTTTTGTGACTTCATTTAATATTTTTTGTGAATTGTTTTGTTTTTAATAGTTTTTAATTCATTTTAAATACTTTTTGATATCTGAAAATTCCAAAAATATTTTCTTAACACATATGGATCATGATGAGTCAATGAAAAATAGTCTCATCAATTTCTTAATTGATTTGAGATTTATTTGAGATTTTAATCCATATTGTGTTATTTTTATTATTTTTAATTGCTTTTAAATAGTTTCTGATTTCAAAAATTATTGAAAATTTTTGTCAAACCTTGTTTGAACATGTTAGACCTATGAGAATTTAATTGGACTTGTTGAAGTTGATTTGAATTGAATTTGAGGCTTGACCATAGTTTGTCCATTTTAATTTTGCATTTATTTTAATTCTAAAAATACCAAAAAATATGTTTGAGTTGTTGAATTCTAATCTTCATTTCTCTTCTGTTTACCATTGGTTGATGATGATTTGATTCACTTTTGACCAATTGTGTTTGACATTTGAATTATCTTTCCATTTTATTTCATCTTCATCTCACTTCTTTTTTTTATTTTGTCCAATGAGTTAATGTCTTATGGTTGGTCTTGACAAATGAGAGGCTTAACCTTTTTTGATCCAAATCAAACTCAACTTGATCCAAGATCAAGTGAGTTGCTTGGTGTCCAAGATAGGTTGCTTCTTGGTCAAGCAAAAAACCTAAAGTCCATACAAGGCCTTTCTCTTTTCTTTTGGCATGGCAAGTTGTAGGAGCTTGGCTTACTAGTCATGATCTCTAACTTGTGTTTATTTGCCTATAGTTTTATTGATCGGCCTCAGATAGGTGTGACTACTATATCAGTCCACTTACGATTGCTTAACATAGCGCTAAATTGTCTTATGACAAACTAACATAACCACTAACTACTAACTTTAATTTGAGCATTTAATTTCTTGCAATTTACTTTAATGCACTTTATTTCTTGCTCATTTATTCATATTGCTTTTTACTTTGCTCACTTGAGCTCATATTTTCTGTTTATGTCATTTTCCTTTTGCTCATTTGAGCTCATTATTGTATATAAATATATTGTTGCTTTGTGTTTGTTTTGTCTTTGTTTGTGCGAACCCAAAGAAAAAAGGAGAAAGGACTTAGAATTAGGACCTTACCTATGCTTAAAAGAGTTCAAGAGCAACTAGGCCTCATGCCTTTAGAATGCTAAATCTTAAAGTTGACTTCAAAGGACCCCTAATTTAAACTCATTCTTTGTCCATTCCTCTTATTGTGTTGTGAATTTTTTGATGTTTGCTCATGTGTGATAGGGATTCCATATTGAGATAGTAAGAAGGACCATTGTCATTAGTAGCCAAGTGATGAGAGACAAGGCAAGTGGAGATCCTAGGAGCTCGAATGTATATTTGTTTTGATTGCCTGTTGCTTGCTAAGTCCAAAGGAAAGGAGCATCTTGAATCATCTCTATGATTTCAAGAAAAGGAACTCCAAGGGTTTTATCTCTTCTCTTATCTTTGTATGCTTTAAGACTAGCCCTTCTCTTCTTCTCTCCACTCTAACCCAAGCCAAACTCTTTTTGTGCAAACTTTGACATTGTTTTCAAATTAAAACCTAGGCCTTATGCCTTTGATTTTTCAAAATCTTTTATTTCATTAAAACTCATTGTGAATAGACCTTAATCCAACTTTGACCTCATTTTGTAAATACCCTTAACTTGTAAATACAACTCACTTCAAGTTGTTTTTATGGTTCCAATGGCCACCTTTGTTAAAAAAAATTCATAAACATTAGTCATAGGTTTGAGTTATCATAGTGGTTGATGTAAACCTCGCCTCATCCTTAGTGATTGGACTATAAGTCTTCCATACTTATTATAGGGTTAACCCCTCACTAGTATGTTGAAGCCCTCCTCACATGATGGATTGTTGGTTTAGGATGAGTTTTCTCCCTTTGATAATAAAAGACCTTAAGGCTTTTGGTCAAATCAATTCACCAATCTTTTGTGATTTCTACTCCGAACTACGAGGTTTTGATCCTACCCTTTGTGATGGTACGTAGGCAATGGGTTTATCCATTCAAACAACAAAATTGTAAATGTGATAAATTCTCTTCTCATCCCCCAAGTCTTTTGCACATATTTTCACAAATACCAACCTACAACACACATTTGCAAAAAGGGTTCCCTTAGAGTACTAAGGATATTTTGGGTGCGCAAAACCTTCCCATTTCATAACCACCCCTTTACCTAGATCTCTGACATTTTTATTAGTTTTTGATTTGATAAAACTTCTTACTTGGTTTTTGTTGGCTTTCTTAACCTTTCCTTTGGATAAATAAAAGTGCGGTGGCAACTCGAATTGTATATTTACTTTTGATTTAGTCAATAAATCCAAAGGTAACAAATACCCCGCTACAGTTATGTCCTGCTTCTCTCGCTTGGCGATCAAGCTTTCTTCACTCTGAAGTATCTACCAACTCAGCATCTCAAACTGCCTTATCTTGTTAGGTGAGTAAAAGGCTCGCCTGTCGAGCTTCCTCGATGCAGCCTCGCCTGGAAAGAATGGAACATTTTGATTCTGGAAAAGTCTTTAACATGTCTCGCCTAGTTCTCATTGTAGCATCATTTAGAGTGATGGCTTGCTTGAGGCTCTCCTCGCGAGAAGGATGATTTTTGGTTCTGTTTCTCCATGCCTGAGTCTCATTGTTGGCTTGTTGGGCGAGCTTTCACCTTGGTATCGCTAGATGCTTGCCTAGCGATCATACAAGATCTATTCTTTCTCTCTTTATGTTTTAATATTGGTTTATTGTGTAAATTACTGCACAGTAGCAAAGAAACCACAAAGTCCCACACTTATATGTTTCAAACTTAATCCTATGCTATATTTGGGGATATAAATGGTAGAAAATGTTAATTTGAGCCAATAAGTGTCAAGTTTTAATATGGTCAAATATCATCCTTTGACACTTATCAGTTTGCAAAGTGTCCAAAGGTGTTGTGGCATAATATTAGAAGATTGAAAAGCTATCTATGATCGTTGTAGTCACAACGAGGAAGCTCTGACCCTATTTTCATGGTCATAAAGTGCTCGTAAAAACCAACTACCATATTCGGCAGATCCTTAAGATGCTCGACCTGGTGGGAAGGATGGTATCTTGGGCGATAGAACTTTTAAAGTATGACATCCAATATGTACCAAGAGGAATCATTAAATCCTAAGTCCTAGCATATTGTTTGGCAGAATTTAGTTCACGGTAAACGAAGAGGCGCCCTCATAATGGACGATCTTAGTCAACACAACCTCAAATATTAAAGGAAGAGGTGCCATGATAGTGTTAGAAGGACCGAACGACATACTAATTGAACAAGAGTTGAAATTTGAACTTAGAGTTAGCAACAACTATGTCGAGTAAGATGCTCTCATTTTCTGCATGGTCTTTGCCTTGAAAATTGGTGCCTTCGGGTTAAAAGCAAAAAGTGATTCCCAGTTGGTCTCCAATTATGTTGCCAGGGAGTATCAGGAAAAAGAACCAAAACTCATAACATATCTCTACAAGGTACGAAGTATATCAACATTATTTAAATCATTTGAAGTAAAGTATCAAAACTTCAAAGTGGACATTCTGCCTAAACTCGCCAGTATGAAGACAACAAGGTTCAATCAAACACTAATACAAGAGACTCTCTCCTCCTGACTCAATTTAGATGTCGCACATATTGCGCTATCTGCACACATAAAAATTGCCTCAAGAAGGAGGGGAGGCGAATTAGGTTCGGAAGTAGGCCATTGAGTATACTCTTCTGGAAGGAAAACTCTATAAGATGGGAATAGCCTCCCCATTGCTATGATGTCTAGGGGAGCATGAAACTGACATATTCCTCGCTGAAGTTCATCAAGGAACATGTGGTAGCCACATTGGCAGTAGAGCTCTCGCCCACAAACTACTTAAAGCAAGCTATCATTGGACCACCATGTTAAAATACAATGTATCATTCGTCAAGAAATGTAACCAATGTTGGAGATACACCGACCTACATTTTTCCCCAGTTGAGCTCATCCACTCTATGACATCTCATTGGCATTTTTACCAATGAGGAGTAGATATTCTAGGCCCATTCCTTTGGATCCTAGGCAACTAAAATTTCTGATCTTAGGGGTTGACTACTTTACAAAGTTGATAGAGACGGAGGTAGTTGCCAAGGTTACAACATAAGGAGATCGCTGTTTCTATTGGGAAAAAATCATGTGCAGGTTTGGGCTTCCAGGCATCATTGTCTCTGACAACATAACACAATCCGCCAATAACACAATTATTAACTTTTTCTGCGAATTAGGTGTAAAAATAAAGTTTGTCTTTGTCGTCCATCCCCGATCCAATGGGTAAGTAGAGTTGGTGAACAATGTGATCTTAAAAGGGATCAAAAAGAAGTTGGACGATGCCAAAGGATCGTGGGATGAATTACTCTATGAAATATTATGGTCATACCATACCATTCCCCACTCAACTACTAAGGAGACTCTCTTTACCATGGTATATGGGGCAAATGTTATGCTACCCGTAAAGATTGACACACGCTCATGGTGGCATTCTCAATTCAACTAGGAAGTGAACTATATTGAGCTAAAGTGCACCAGTGATTTGATCAATAGTAAGAGGCACTACTCACATTATGGAGTTAGCCACCAAACAAAGAGCGGCTAGAAGATATAACTCTAAGGTAAGGCAAGGGAAATGCAAGAGGGAGACTTGGTGTTAAGACAAGTAGTTCTACCTGCACAGCAGGGAAAATTACAGCCCAACTGAGAAGGACCATATCACATATTCTAGAAGCCATTACATGAAACATATAAGCTATGAGAATTGGATGGGATACTCGTCCCCAGGACTTGGAACTCCATTTATTTAAAATACTATTACAGTTAAGTTATTTATGAATTTTCAGAGGGGGCACGTCGCTCACCCATGTACAAAATTTAGAAATATTTATGAGCTAGAGATTGTTTCAGTTTTATTATTATGTATGTTGGACTTCTATAAAAATATCCCTCGCACATATTAAGTCAATACAAATACATTGAAAATTCACATAAGGTGTTGGTTCTATGTGTTGGCTTCAATTTTGGTAAAACCTAGAGTGTTCACAAGTTGTCACAAGTGTTGTCTTGACATAAGATAACAGGATTCTGCAGGGTGTTTAAAATGTGGATGTGCAGGATTTTGCTGAGATGTCAGACCCGATGTCAAGACATTTGTATACAGAACATTCAGTTTGAATGTTATGTATTGTGTGATTGCGCTTTTTATGCTAATCTTTGTGTGATTGATGAGATGATTGAATACGCCATTCAATCAGTATTTAAAACCAGATTGACTTATTTTCCAACAAGATATAATCAGCTGTCATAAGAAGATACGAATGGAAAATAGTTTTAAGGTTTTATGATGTTCAAGCCTAGCCAAGCACTTCTATATAAAGGGCATGGAAAACCTGGTTTTAACACACAAGAAATAACAAACAAAATATTGAGAGAGAATAAGGGTTTTAATCTTCTGTGGTCATGTGTATTGTGAGCCATTCATTCATCCATAGATGATTGAATTGGACTGACTTTTAAGTTGTAATTTCTCCACTCTAAGCTTTGAAGCATGAGTGTGTGTTTACTTGGTTGAAGCTTTTAAGCAAGATCAAGTATGTGTTCTGGAAGAGTGTCTTCTTTCATTGTAATATTTGTTTTTACATCACTGCTGTGATTGAGGGGAGTGAGTAGGATCTCTTATCTAAGAGTTCTTAGATAGAAGTCACACGGGTAGAGATTAGGTGAAAAGACTGTAACTTGAAGTTGTTTACTGAGAGTCTTTGAACTAATTTTGTTTAGTGGATTTCCTTTCTGGCTTGGTAGCCCCTAGACGTAGGTGAGTTTGCACCAAACTGGGTTAACAATTGCTTGTGTCACTTGTATTACTATTCTTTATCATTTATCCTATTTATATTATTCAGATATTAATGTCGTGACATTACCTTCGACATCTCATATCTGATACCAGAATTTCATTTGGTATCAGAGCAGGCATCTTGCTCTTATTCTGGGTGAGATCTAGGGATGTTACTTTCTGGTACTATGGATAGAGACTGAGGATCTGTTCACAGACCACCAATTCTGGATGGATCTAACTATGACTACTGGAAACCTCGAATGGTAGCCTTCCTGAAATCTTTGGATAATAAGGCTTGGAAGGCTGTTCTAACAGGCTGGGAACATCCAGTTATTACTAAGGAAGGAGAAGTTACAACTGATAAGAAGGATGAGGAACAATGGACCAAGGAGGAGGATGAACTAGCCCTTGGAAACTCTAAAGCATTGAATGCTATATTCAATGGGGTTGATAAGAACATCTTCAGGCTGGTGAACAACTGTGAGGTGGCTAAAGATGCTTGGAATATTCTCAAAACCACTCATGAAGGCACCTCTAGAGTGAAGATGTCTAGATTGCAGCTGCTCACTACCAAGTTTGAAAATTTGAGGATGAAAGAAGATGAAAATATTCATGACTTTCATATGAATATCCTTGAAATTGCTAATGCCTCAGGAGCCCTGGGTGAGAAGATGTCAGATGAAAAACTAGTGAGGAAAATACTCAGGTCACTTCCCAAGAGATTTGCCATGAAAGTGACAACCATAGAAGAATCTCAAGACATTTGCAACATGAGAGTGGATGAGCTAATTGGATCCCTCCAAACATTTGATTTGCGAATGTGTGATGGATCTGAAAAGAAAGTCAAAAGCATAGCCTTCATGTCAAACACTAAAGAGAAAGAGGAAGAAATTTGTCAAGATACTGATGAAAATCTGGCAAATGATGTAGCATTATTGGGGAGACAGTTCAACAAACTTCTGAAAAAGATGGATGTAAGGTCTAAGTCTAATGTCAAGGACATCTCATCTGACATCAGTAGGTCCAATGATGCTAGAAGAAGAACAAGATCTGATGAAAAGTCCAAACAAGGAAAAGGAGTTCAGTGCCATGAATGTGATGGGTATGGACATATTAGAGCTGAATGTGGAACCTACCTCAAGAAACAGAAGAAGAGTCTTACTGCTACTTGGTCTGATGAAAGTGAAACAGAAGGAGATTCTGCAAATCTTGTGACTTCCTTGACTGGAAGATGGGATTTTGATGAAGACTCAAGTGATGATGAAGTAACCTTTGATGAGTTAGCCACTACCTACAAAAAGTTGTGTCACAGAAGTGAAGAAGTGTGTCAACTAGTAGAAATTCAAAAGAAATTGATAACACAACTAGAGAATGAGAAGACAAAACACTTGGAAACCATCTCTAAGTTGAAGACTAAAGCAGTGTTCTTGAACTCCAAACTGGATGAGATGACAAAGTATGTCAGAATGCTAAACAATGGATCTGACACTTTAGACAAAATTCTCCAGACTGGAAAAACGGCAGGAGACAAGTTTGGCCTTGGGTTCAATGAATCCAAACCTGAGTGTAGTCACACTGGTAGCAAACCAAAGATGTCACATAATGTGTCACAACATCATAAGGAAAGACAACATAAAGGAAAACACCAAAGATGGAGATGTCATTACTGTGGAAAATTTGGCAACATAAAACAATTCTGCTTTAAGTTGTATGGCTATCATAGTCCTTATTATCATCAACCTAGACCCAAACACCACATCCCTGTCAACAGAAAACAATGGGTTCCTAGGACTGGTGCTACTAACCTGATAGCTCACACTTCCTTCAGAGTTTCAGCCAAAGAAGACTGGTATTTTGATAGTGGATGCTCCAGACACATGACTAGAAGCAAAAACCTGCTAATTGACCTTCATCCTCATGCCACCAGCTATGTAACCTTTGGTGATGGAGCAAAGGGTGAAATCAAGGGGATTGGAAAGCTAAACTTCCATGGAGTCCCTAACCTTGACAATGTGCTACTTGTTAAAGGACTGACTGCAAACCTAATCAGCATCAGTCAACTATGTGACCAAGGTCTAAATGTAAACTTCATAAAAACTGAATGTCTGATTACTAATAAAGAAAATGAAATGATCATGAAAGGAGTCAGGTCTAAGGACAACTGCTATATGTGGAGTTCTCAAGAAACTGGTTATTCATCGATGTGTACTCTAGCCAAAGAAGAAGAAGTGAAGTTATGGCATCAAAAATTGGGCCATCTGCATCTTAAAGGAATGAAGAGGATTATATCTGTTGAAGCTGTCAGAGGAATCCCAAACTTAAAGATTGATGAAGGAAGAGTTTGTGGGGAGTGTCAGATTGGAAAACAGACAAAGATGTCACATCGGAAGCTCAGACATGACACCACTTCCAGAGTGTTGGAACTTCTCCACATGGGCTTGATGGGACCTATGCAGGTGGAAATTCTTGGTGGGAAAAAGTATGCTTATGTGGTGGTGGATGACTTCTCCAGAAACACCTGGGTCAATTTTATAAGGGAAAAATATGATGTATTTGAGGTATTCAAAGATCTTTGCCTAAGACTTCAAAGAGAAAAAGAAAGTCAGGTTATCAGAATCAGAAGTGATCATGGGAAAGAATTTGAGAACAACAAATTTGCTGGATTCTGTGCATCTGAAGGAATTAGTCATGAGTTCTCATCTCCCATTACCGCTCAACAAAATGGTATGGTAGAAAGGAAAAATAGAACTCTCCAAGAATCTGCCAGAGCTATGATTCATGCTAAGAAATTGCCCTACCACTTCTGGGCTGAAGCTATGAATACAGCCTACTATGTTCGCAACAGAGTAACCTTGAAGAAAGGGGCTCCTACTACTTTATATGAATTCTGGAAAGGAAGAAGACCTATTGTCAAATACTTCCATGTGTTTGGTAGTAAATGTTATATCTTGACTGATCGTGAACAAAGAAGGAAGATGGATCCCAAGAGTGATGAAGGAATATTTTTGGGCTACTCAACAAACAGCAGAGCATTTAGAGTCTTTAATTCCAGAACAAAAGTAATGATGGAATCTATCAATGTTATGGTTGATGATCAACAAACTGATCTCACAGACGATGTTGAGACATCTCTAAATGATGCCACAACTGATTTCCCAAACAAAAGTAATGAGAGTGAACTCACTCAAGCTGAACCTGAAGCTGAAAAAATTAATAAGGGACCCTCTATCAGAATTCAGAAGGATCATCCTAAAGATCTCATTATAGGAGACCCAAATAAAGGGGTCACAACTAGATCAAGGGAAGTGATCTCACATGGTTGTTTTGTGTCCAAGATTGAGCCTAGGAATGTCAAGGAATCCTTGACTGATGAATTCTGGATCAATGCCATGCAGGAAGAGTTAGGCCAATTCAAGAGAAATGAAGTATGGGAACTGGTTCCAAGACCTGAAGGAATAAATGTTGTTGGAACAAAGTGGGTTTACAAGAATAAATCTGATGAATAAGGGGTGGTTACTAAAAATAAATCAAGATTAGTAGCACAAGGATACACTCAAGTTGAAGGAGTTAACTTTGATGAAACATTTGCCCATGTAGCTCGCCTTGACTCCATTAGACTATTGCTTGGAGTGGCATGTATTCTGAAGTTTAAACTATTCCAAATGGATGTAAAAAGTGCCTTCTGGAATGGTTACTTAAATGAGGAAGTGTATGTTGAACAACCTAAAGGGTTTACAGATCTAAATCTTCCAAAGCATGTGTATAAGTTGAGGAAAGCCCTCTATGGTTTGAAACAAGCTCCTAGGGCTTGGTATGATAGACTCACAGTGTTTCTCATTGATAATGGATACAGGAAGGGTGGCATTGATAAGACCTTATTTGTTAAGAATGAAGGAGGAAAACTCATGGTGGCTCAAATATATGTGGATGATATTGTGTTTGGTGGGATGTCAAATAAGATAATCGAACATTTTGTTAAACAAATGCAGTCTGAATTTGAAATGAGCCTTGTTGGAGAGATTGCCTATTTTATTGGGCTACAAGTCAAGCAGATGGAAGATTCTATCTTTCTATCTCAAAGCAAATATGCCAAAAACATTGTTAAGAAGTTTGGCATGGAGAATGCAAGTCATAAAAGGACACCTGCTCCTACTCATCTGAAAGTATCTAAAGATGAAAATGGTGTTAGTGTAGATCAAAGTCTCTACAGAAGCATGATAGGGAGTCTGCTATATCTCACAGCAAGCAGACCTGACATTGCTTTTTCTGTAGGTGTTTGTGCTAGATATCAAGCTGAACCAAAAATCAGTCACATAAACCAAGTGAAAAGGATACTGAAATATGTTAATGGCACCAGTGACTATGGGATGATGTACACTCATGGATGTGGATCTGTGCTGACTGGATACTGTGATGCTGACTGGGCTCAAAGTGCTGATGATAGAAAAAGCACATCAGGAGGATGCTTCTTCTTGGGGAACAACTTAATATCATGGTTTAGTAAGAAACAAAATTGTGTGTCTCTGTCCACTGCTGAAGTTGAATACATAGTAGCTGGAAGTAGTTGTTCTCAACTGGTTTGGATGAAACAGATGGTGACTAAATACAATGTCACGCAAGATGTCATGACATTGTACTGTGACAACCTGAGTGCTATAAATATTTCTAAGAATCCTATTCAGCACAGCAGGACAAAACATATTGATATTCGTCATCATTTTATTAGAGAACTAGTGGAAGATAAAATCATAGCCCTAGAGCATGTTGCTACTGAAATGCAATTAGCTGATGTATTTACAAAGGCTTTGGATGCTAATCAATTTGAATGTCTAAGAGGGAAATTAGGTATTTGTATCTATGAGAATTTGTAGCAATTAATTTGGAGTGGAAAAGGTAATAAAAATATTGTCTGCCCACTTAAAATAAAGTGCCCCATTTATGGTAAATCATCACCTAGTATTGGAACTTCCATCTATTTCCTTTTCACACGCAACCTTTACTCAAACATTTCCACCTTCCTTTGACTTCATCAAACTTCTCTGCTAGGGCAACGAATACCTTTCCACAAGAACAACAAGATGTCACAACATCCAACACCATCTGGTTCTAAAACTATCAAACCCACTCACAAGGATAGAACGCCCTCTATGGACTTTCTTGATGAAGATATTTTGGACGTGATTCCCCTGTCTGTCATCCCAGGCGAAGCTCCTGGCTCATCTGCCTCTGCATGCCCTACTCAAGGTAACAGTTCTAATATCCCCTCCAGCTCTACTCATACTCCTAGTTCTAAAGACGACATGCATCACATTGATCGTGTCCTAAGAAACCTTGTCACGAGAATCCTCAATGAAGGACACTCTATTAAGGGAGTTTTTACTCCTCTATCAAGAAGGGACCCCTCTCCTAAGGTTGGACCTCACAACGAGAAGGATGATGATTCATCTAGGTTTGAAAAAGATATAGCTGCTGAAGGATTATGCTCTTTAGGGAAAACTTTGTCTAGTAAGAAATCCGTGGCATCACCTACTGCCAATGCTTCACAGTCTAAGAAGCATGATTCTACAAAGAAAGTGATTGACCTAGAAGTTGATAGTTCGGATGATCAAGATGATAGCTTGCTTCATCATTTGAAGCCTAGTGTGGCTAAAAGGATGAAGACTAGAAAGGGTAGATCTGTGGCTGAAATGATGTCAGCCAAAACTGCGAAGAAGGCTACTGGTGTAGGCCCCTTAAAGTCTTGGAGCAAGGTTGAGGTGAAGAAGAGGAAAGTGAGAGAAAGTTTTGAGTCAGATGAAGATGTTGAAGAAGATGTCCCTAACATCTCCCCTGTCAAGAGGACAACTGTTAGGAAATCCCCTATAAAAGTTGTTATTGTACACCTGGACAATATTTCTTTCCATCTTGAAGATGGAGCATCAATATGGAAGTTTGTAATCCAAAGAAGGGTGGTTGTGGAGAGAGAACTGGGCAAGGATGCTATGGAGGTCAAAAAGGTCATGGACCTGATTAAAACTGTTGGATTAATGAAAATTGTTGTTGGGTTACCTCTGTGTTATGAAGGACTGGTGAAAGAATTTATGGTCAACATCCCTGAAGACATTGCTGATAAAAACAGCAAGGAGTTTTGTAAAGTGTTTGTAAGAGTGAAGTGTATCACTTTTTCTCCAACTGTGATTAACAAGTTTCTAGGAAGAGGAACAGAAGGTGCATGTGAGCTGGAAGCCACAGACAATGAGGTCTATAGGGAAATTACTGCAAGACAGGTCAAGGAGTGGCCTAGTGTAGCACCTCAAATTTGCACCTATCATTGTACATACATTCTCATATTAGGTCATAGCATATCATGGTCCACTGCATAGCATTGCATTGTCCCATTTGCCTCAAGTGCAAGCCAATCAAGGAATTAGGTCAAACTGATCAGGAGATCAGCCAACCAGGCAAGCAAGTGCATTTCTCAAGGAGCCAAGGCCCTAGGGTTGGTCCAACATGTTCACATGACTCGGGGATCCATTTGAAGTGTTTAGGTCAAGGATTGGATGTTCAGAAGTCATCAGTCAATGCACAATCAGTCAGAAACCCTAAAAGTCAACTGTTGGTCAACTGTCCATTTAATCAGTGATTTGATGATGGGAATTGGTTTGAGAGGTCTCATTCATGTCCCAATAGGCCTCATATATCATGTCAAACACCATCATGGAAGAATTTGAAGCCAGATCAGAAATTTCCAAAAATGGAAACTGGACCTGTAATTGAAACCTGCCCAAAATGGAAAGTCTTGATCCTCAAACTTACATCATGATACAAGCTTCAAATGAATTTTTGCCCAACATGAAAGTTGAATATCTTGTTCTCCCATTTCCAAAAAGTCCAAGAACACTCAATTCCCATGTATGGTTGGCAAGTTATGATCAAATCATTTTCAGAAATTCTTGAACTTCAAAAGGCCATATCTCCCAAACCATTTGGCCAAATTTGGTGGGGTTTTTTCCTACAAGTCACATTTGACCTCATCTTTCCAAATATGTCATCCTCATACACCAAAACATCACCATGCAAAATGGCCTTTTTGAACTTGCCTTAATTAATTTCAAGTGAGTTGAATTTTGACTTTTCAAAATAATCATTTCTAACCAATTCTACCAATCAAACATGTTCAGAAATGTGGTTTATGACTTGTTGCAAGCCCATTTTTATGCAGTACACATAGCCATCACCTAGTTGCTTGAAAATTGGAAAGAAAGTACACTTTTCACCCACTCTACTCCATATTTTCATGAAGCTTGCTTTGTACCATTAAACAACATATATAATCATCATTTTCTTGCTGAAGAAAACCCTAGCAGCAGCCACATTCTAACACAGAAAAACTCTCTCTCAAAAAATCTCATTTTCTTCATTTTTGAAAATCTGCCAAAACTTTCAAAAGGCCACGACCATACCATTGTTGCTGCATCATCCAAGCATCATTTCAGGCTCATTACAACCATCTTTCTCCATCTGTAAGCAGCCTTGGTCCAACTGGTTTTTCAAAGCCACTTTCATGACAGAATTCGGGTATCTCCATGCCAAGCTTCAGTGAGCCAAATCATCTTCACCAATCATCATTTGGAGGACCTTAGACCATCTGTTTTACCAGCAAGCATCAAAATAACAACTGTTTTACAACTTTCTTCAAAAACAAGTAAGAAATCAATCTCTCTATTTCTCAAATCCATGTCATGCTTTGTGTAGAACTCTTGCTCCTGAGTGTTTTGAACTTTGAATCGCATGAAATGGTGGATTATTGCTCGAGTTATGTTGTTTTCAAGATTGATGATGTTTTTGATTCTTGCTCGATTCATGAGTTTTATTATGCTTTAATGAAAATCAATGCTGGATTCTTGTTATTGGTTGCTTGATGAGTCGTTTAGTGTATTCAATCGAGTTTTCTGGAAAAATTGTTGAAACACGATTTGAAGATGATGAACATGCTTATTCTGCCCAGAAAACCCTAACTCCATGAAGCCATGCCCAGATTTTGTGTTTTTGAACGTATGGCATGGCCCTGTTTAGCATGAACCAATAGAAACATTTTATCCCGTGTCCCAAAACGACGTCGTCTCGTTTAATGAAGTCCATATTTACAGCATTGCCATTCTCGGTTTAATATTTCCAAATTAATTCATTTAATTTCAATAATTATTTCACTTTGGTTACTCAACTTTGAAAATTCATAACTTGTTCATTTCAATTCCAAATTTCATGGGAATTTTTGCATTGTGTTCATCTGGATCTCTAGTTTTTTATCATGATTTTTGCTGATTTTTTGGATGAGTAGATTTTAAATGGCATTAGGGTTTGTGACATGTATGCATATTTTGTACACTTTGCCAAAACATTTGTGAAATGGTGATACTTTATCCAATGGCTCCCAAAATTTTTGTGCTTAAACTAGACACACTCATGGTGATTTTGGTGTAGAGTTTGTGAATTTATCATTGCTGGTTTGTGAGTTATGATTTTTTGAATTAGGGTGTGACAATTTGTGTCACACCATTTATGTCCAACTTCATGATTTTCATTACCATGCTTCCTGACCTCCAAATGAATTGATTTTTTGCATGAACCTACTCTTGTATGTCTAGTTTACATGTGAATTTTCCTGGAATTATTTGTGGCATTTCCTAATTGTTTGAGATTTTCTCCCCTGCTTAGTCAAATGTTGACTTTTTGTGACACATGTTCCCATTTCATTTGTGAAATTCTCATACTTTATTAGATGGACATGAAATTTTATATGAGATAACTAGACATCCTCATCTTTGCCATGGTTTTAGTCCCATTCATTTATCATACACCATCTCTGATTTATGAGTTTTCTAAATTGATGCATGTTTGGTTGACTTCTTTGAGCATGTTCAAAATTGCTTTGACTTTCTGATTTTCATTGACTGCCTTCCACTTGTCCAAGTGAGATGAAATTTGACATGCTTACCATGCTGTGGGTAGTGATTGATCATGATTTATTTGGTGATTTTTGGAAATGTTTGAGATTGGTTTTGATGCAAGTCTTTCTGTTGACTTCTATGAGCTTCTGTTTGCAACACTTTGACCTAAATTGTTCATGAAATGATGATGATGATTGATATGAATGTGAACCCAATTGGTTATGTTTCTTAATTGTTTGAACATGATTTTGGATGCTTGCCCTTTGCTGTTTTGACTTTTTCATTCCTTTTTGACCCTAGGCTTGCCCTAGTGGTCCTGTTACTCACCTTTGAGCTCATGTTTTCAGGTTGACCAACAAATGACCAATGAGACCAATTCTTTTTGATTGAGCTTGCTTGAATATCATTGATTAACTTGTTTGTTTTGTAGGTGGCTTGGCTCACATGCCCTGAACCTTGTGCCTTGCACATTTATCTGTTTGTGCTGACTGTTAACCTTTGTTTCCTTCTGATTTAACTTTGACTTGTATACTAACTGTGCTTGACTGATTTCAGGTACTTTAGTTGCTTTTAGTTCCTTGTGAACTTTGCTTTGCTTTGCTTGATAAGCAATTTGCATTGAGGTATACCTTTCTATCTTCATGTAGTCTGGAAGACCTGGCCTATTACTTGGCCAGGCAACTGTCTGAAGTCCTCCTTAAGAGGCAATGTTTGTGGATGTTTAAATTTTGTCCTTGCATAGAGTCAAAGACCTCCTAAGTGAAGAGGCAATTGGCAGAACCCAAGGGATATGCAATCTATCCCCTGCTATTTTGTGTGTCATCTGCTCTGCTCACACCACTGTGTTGATGCATTGCAGATACAAACCCAAGATCTTGTACAATTGTACAGTTGAGTCAGTATCAAATGTGTAGAAGGGTTCCCACTTTCTGAACCCACACATTCTTGTCTTAAGCTCTCCCAGGCCAGGGATAAGAGCTGTGAAGTCTCATCTTCACTCACCTTTCATCTGCTTCACCTTAGCCCCTCAATGGCAAGGTTAAGAGCACATTCACCCAGTTCCAGAGGTTTGTTTGTTGAGGTTGATATGACCCCTCGACTAAAACCTAACCCTTGCTTGAGCCACTTGCTTGTGTATAGTGCGTGCTATCTGTGCTTGTATGTTTGTTTGACTTGCTTCCTGTGCAAGTTAGGGTTAGTTTAGACTTGCTTCCTGTGCAAGTTAGGTTTTGCTTGGCTTGCTTCCTGTGCAAGTTAAGTGTGTGTGTGGCTTGCTTCCTGTGCAAGTCATGACTAGGATAGGCTGGCTCCCTGTGCCAGTTAGCTAGAAACCTTAACTTAGGGGTGATTTTGCATGATAACATCTAGGCTCGAGTCGTAGTCTCCCTAGTGTTGTGTCTCCCTCTATTATCTGGTTAGGCTAGTCCTTTTTCCCTCTGTAGGGGAACTACGTCACCCTGATCCTCATACCAGATGAGGTACGTAGGCAGGAGATGAGCAGATCTCTCTGGGCGCCTGTGTCTTTGTTTTGTCTTGTTGTGTGCTTGGAAGCTGATGTAAGTCCATCGAGTGGCATTTGGGTTCCAGTGTGGGTTTGTTGGTTCGGATGCTGATGTAAGTCCAGTGATTGGCATTCAGGCTCCACGTTTGCCTTTGCCTGTGTTTGTTTGTGTGCGTGTCAGCCGAGCTACGAATGCTCTGATTCTCCTTCGTCCAAAGGAGATACGTATGCATAGGATGCGATATCCTAGCGAGCATGTGCCGTTTCCCCAGTCCGAACTACTTCGACTCTGATGTCTATGCCTGATAGACTAAGTAGGCCTAGGATGCGATATCCTGCCGAGTCAGTTTCAGTCTTGTTTTCTTGTGTTTCTTTCAGCCAGTGTGTGTTTGTTTGTGAGCAGTGTTTTAGCAACCATTTTCCTTCCTATTGTGCGTGGATCCCGTCGAGTACGACGGATGCGTAGGGGTGCTAATACCTTCCCTTCGCATAACCGACTCCCGATCCCATTCTCTCTGGTCGCTAGACCATGTCTTTTCCCAGGTTTACTCTGAGCGTTTCCTTTCCCTCTTTTGGGATAAATAACGCACGGTGGCGGCTCTGTTGTTCTTGTTTTCCCGCCGGTTTTTCGCGTGATGCGACACCTAGCAAGAAGCATCTCCCTGCTAGAAAGCTAACTATGAAAATGCTATTTTGCACAAGATAGGGTCAGCAAATTGGGTACCAACCAATCACATCTCTACAATCTCAACTGCCCTTGGAAGGTTCATCTTTGTTGTTGGAACCAAGCTAAAATTTTATTATGGTAGATTTATGTTTGAACATATTGTCAAACATGCTTCTACAAATGCAGTTAAGTTGCCCATAGCTTTTCCCTCAATGATTTGTGGGATTATCCTGAGCCAGCAACCTAGAATTCTAAGCATAAATGATCTTCCTAGTAGAAGAAAACCTCCTCTATCAGTTCATTACAAATTATTTGAAGGCAGTCATGTCGAAGACATTATAGTGACATCTGTTGTGAAGAAGCCAGCCTCAAAAGGTGGTCTTATTGCTGAACTGAAAGAAACTTGTAAAGAATTGGATACAGGGATAAGGGCAGCAAAAGCCAAAAAGGAAGCTTTGGAGGCTCTGATTGAAAGCTTGGAGCAAGCTGATAGAGATAATGTTGGACAGGCCAAGGAAACAGAAGCCCAAACCTCTAGTGAGAGGTCTGAATCTAAAGATGAATCAAGTGGCAATTTTGGTTCTGAGGCTGATGAAGATGCAAGCTCCTCTGACTAGTTTTGTTGAAGTTGTCCCCCACTTTTCTGATGATGTGCTGTGATGGATGTTCTGGTGGTTCCTTTGGCAGTCATGTTTTGATGCCTTGATGTATTTTTTTTCTGGGTTCTTTTTTGTTTTTCTGGATTTTTTTATCTCAGCTTGTAAAGTTGTGTATGTTTATGGATTTGTAACAGCTAACAATCTGCTTTTACATTTTGTGTGACATTCTGTTTGAATAATAGACATTTATTTTGTCTCATTGGTCTCTTTGGTCTCTTTTGGCTAAAAAAGGGGGAGAAGTAGCTAAAGTAGTTGTAGCTAAAGTAGCTATGTTATACTATAAACATATGACAAATGATGTTGAAGAGGATGTATATTGGAGATAATCTGTTTAGTACAGGTGATGTTGAAGGTGATGTCAGATGGGGAGGTGTATGTTACAGGTGTTGTTGAAGGTGATGTCTGTGTTGAGCAGACTGAGGGGGAGGTGGAGCACAAGCGCATGTGTGTTTAATATGTGTTTACTAGTGGGTATTTTAGTTAGTAATGTGTGTTTTATTACTTCTGCTGCTAAACTGATGATATGATTATTCTCTTGTGAAACAAATGGTCTGATGTATGTTTTAGCCAAAATTTTCCAAAGGGGGAGTTTGTTGGTTCTATGTGTTGGCATAAATTCTGGTAAAACCTAGAGTGTTCACAAGTTGTCACAAGTGTTGCCTTGACATAAGATAACAGGATTCTGCAGGGTGTTTAAAATGTGGATGTGCATGATTTTGCTGAGATGTCAGACCCGATGTCAAGACATCTGTATACAGAACATTCAGTCTGAATGTTACGTATTGTGTGATTGCGCTTTTTATGCTAATCTTTTTGTGATTGATGAGATGATTGAACGCGTCATTCAATCAGTATTTAAAACCAGATTGACTTATTTTCCAACAAGATATAATCAGCTGTCATAAGAAGATATGAATGGAAAATAGTTTTAGGGTTTTATGATGTCCAAGCCCAGCCAAGCACTTCTATATAAAGGGCATGGAAAACCTGGTTTTAACACACAAGTAATAACGAACGAAATATTGAGAGAGAATAAGGGTTTTAGTCTTGTGTGGTCGTGTGTATTGTGAGCCATTCATTCATCCACAGATGATTGAATTGGAATGACTTTTGAGTTGTAATTTGTCCACTCTAAGCTTTGAAGCATGAGTGTGTGTTTACTTGGTTGAAGCTTTTAAGCAAGATCAAGTATGTGTTCTTGAAGAGTGTCTTCTTTCATTGTAATATTTGTTTTTACATCACTGTTGTGATTGAGGGGGAGTGAGTAGGATCTATTATCTAAGAGTTCTTAGATAGAAGTCACACGGGTAGAGATTAGGTTAAAAGACAGTGACTTGAAGTTGTTTACTGAGAGTCTTTGAACTAACTTTGTTTAGTGGATTTCCTTCCTGGCTTGGTAGCCCCCAGACATAGGTGAGTTTGCACCGAACTGGGTTAACAATTGCTTGTGTCACTTGTATTACTATTCTTTATCTTTTATCCTATTTATATTGTTCAGATATTAGTGTCGTGACATTACCTTCGACATCTCATATCTGATACTAGAATTTCTTAAGGAAAGGAAGGAAAGAAAGAAGAGAAAGAGAAGAAGGAGAAAGAATAAGAGGAACTTCAAGAAGACATGAAATCATCATCATCACCACCATCATTTCATATAATTTTCTTCATCATATTCATCTACCAATGTGAGTTCCTGGCTAGATTAGCCTTGGGTGGGAGAAATCCATGTGGGGAAACCTAGAGTTTTGTGTGTTGATAGCATGATCATGAGATAATATGGTAATACTTGTTCTACTTGTTACATCATGTTGTATTGGAACCATGATTTGTGTTGTTGTTGTTTCATCATGATATGATTTTATTGGAGTCATGGCTCATGATATTATGTGATGTTGTTGTTGTTGGTTCTTGATGTTGAAATCATGTTATGGTGTTGATTGTTTGGTGGATGTTCATGTTGCAAACTCACATGGTGAACTATGTTGTTATTGTTTCTTGATGTTTGAACATGTTCTTTTCATGGAGTTGAGTTGTGTGGTGTTTATTCTTGTATGGTGGTTATTGTTATGGTAATAATGTTAAGAATGATGGAATTTATGGTATAAAATGCTTGAGCATGTTAGTGTATGGTTGGGTATTGTTTAAGGTGTAAAGGATGGAAGAATATGTGTTCAGAAGGTAAAAAAAATTGAAAGTCAAGGGTATCGGTCGACACATTCGAGTTATGGGTAGACACATACTAAAATTTTCTTCAAAAATCGAAGTTATGCCTCCTATGGGTCGACCCCCTCATGCCATGGGTTGACACATACTGTTTTGGAAAAAATAAATGCAGAATTGAAATCGTCGTAACTTGAATTTCATAACTCGAAATGAGATGCGGTCGAATGTGTTGGAAAGATACTTCAATGTTATATTAGATGGTGAAGTAAAAAATAACTTTATGCCAATGATTGATAGGATAGTGATAATAAACTATCATGTATGATACGTCGATGTTGAAGTTGATTAAATACCTCGTTTCCCTGTTTTCACCAAAAATGGGAATGATCGCTCCAATTGATGCGAGAACGGATGAGTTAGGAAGCTAACCTAGAGTTCTATAATATAGAGAAGTCTCTATGAGTTATTCCACTGTACTTTTCCCTTTGAGTCCAGTTAACCCCACCAAAGGATACTCATACAAACATTTATTTTGTGACGTGAAAGTGGAATAGTTTAGATTGAAGCATGATTTTATGAAAGCTTCACCTAAGGCTTATGTAACAAGTTAAGTGAAGAACTTGTGAGAAAAACTTTATGAATTCCAAATGTTATTGGTTGGATATTGTGGCGGTAAATTCCTGATCATCAAGCTATGGATAAACTAGATGTCAATAAAACAAGAGGCGCCGTCGCGCTTTTATCATTTCCAAGGGAAAAGGGAAAATGAAATTCTGGTGTAGTCAGTATTCAGATGTTCTACTTAAAGTCATGACATCTGATCTAGCATTGTACCTAATACAGCAAGACAGTTATTACACTCTGTACTAATGTGTACCCTTTCACAGTGTCACATCCTCTCCTTCTAAGTCATCCTAGAATGGAGGAACACTTAGTTATGTGCACCATAACATTCACTACTGTTGTTTTCCTACACAGTTATCAGCACGATGTCTCAATCCTGTTTTGGACATCATCTGTTACATTGTTCCAGTTTGTTGGTCATGTACTTGTATTTCCTAGATTAAAGGTTGTAACAAGTTAAACTAATCTCCACTTATTAAGGAGCTAACAAATAGATTATTTGTTAGGTTCATTAATTGTAGCTTAGTTGTTAGTTTCCTAGATTTTAGATCAGCTGGTGGATTCCTGAAGAATAGCCTGAGAAAAATCCTGAAACAGAAAAACTAACCATCCAACAATATAGCATATGCTGTCAGGAATGAATGTCACAACATTCCGTCTGACATCCAAGCCCAGAACCATATGCTCAGTCTGTTTAGTTCCTGAACACAGACTGCTAAATTTGTTGTACTGTAAAAGACCAACCAGTCTCTACTTCAGTATCAGCTTACTGGAAGAACTGTCAAGACATCCAGTTTGACAATTTCACACTGCTCTTTTGGCCAGGTCTGATATGCTTTTTAAAACCAGACTTCACTACATACTGAACTGAATTCATCATCTTATTAAACAGTATGTGCTGTTGTTGATGAATGTCAAAACATTCTGATTGACATTCCAACAGAAGGCTATGTATCAGGTTTGTTATTAACTTGATTGGCAGACTGTAACACAACCTGAATTATGGCAGACATGATTATAACATGCAGTAGGTAAACAAACACAGGAAATTATTAACCCAGTTCAGTCCAACAAGACCTACATCTGGGGGCTACCAAGCCAGGAAGAAGATCCACTATTAGTAGTATCAATTCAGAGTTAAACTCCCCCGTTTACAACTCATCACTTAATCCCTACCCAATGCAATCTATACCTAGGAACTCCTAGATAGAAACCTCCAGTTTCCATTCCTATCACTACAAATACAATGTAATGTGCAAACACCTTGAACTTGCTTCACAGCTTCATTCAAGAACATAATTACTCTTGCCTACAGGCTTTGAGTAACAAACACTCTCAGGTTTACCACTGAGAGACACATGGTAACCTTCCCACAGATTGGGAGGTTTACCTTACACACACCCTTAAAAATTCATTCTAAGAGGCTTACAAAAACTAGATTACAATCAGCTATTTATAACCTAATCACCCAACTGGATTTGGGCCTTCAGAAAGTTGCAGCAGACTTGTTCTTTGCTGTTGCAACTTCAGCAGAAAAATTCTGCTACAAACAAGGTCTTCAAGTTCCTAAACTCTCTCCATATATATCTCCATATTTTGAGCCTATATATCTTCTGATTTAGTCTTCAAGACCTCCACCTGGGAGTTAGGATATTCACCAGATATCCTTGCTGATCCCAGAACATATACTGAATTAATTAATTCAGTTTCCTACACATGTGCGATGTCACAGACCTGATGTCGTGACATCGTACATGACATGTTGGTCCAGATGTTGAATTTCTTCAACCCAACATATTAATACAACAGAGATGATTACATTATTTGTTTTCTAAAATTACTGTCAATCCTAAGGAATCAACAATCTCCCCCTTTGGCAAATTTTAGCTAAAACAAATAAACAATACACTGGACTAAGCATCCCAATTTGGGAATGCTCTTCATCTCCGTCATTGGCTCCACCACCACAAACACCAATGTTGGTGTACATGAGGAGGTAGAGAAACAAGGCTCAGTTGTTCCAGAACCCTTCCCTTCAACAGGAGAGCTTCCTGAAGAGTATGTAATGCTGAGTACATAGACAATGTAACTCAGATCACAGGGCACAACTGTTCTCTTAACTCAGATCACAAGACACAAGTGGTAATTCAGTTGGTGAATTTTGTGTCTAACCTCAACCCCAACTTTCTTTTTGTTACCACAGTGATCTGTTTGCTTCTCGACCCCAGGACAGGACGTTTCTTTCTCTCCCCCTTTTTAGCTAAACATTTATAAAGGCACCCTTCACAAAACCAGATCCAGGTGCAGCTTGCCCAGACCTTAACATACCCCATGATTCTGAGATTGGAGTGTATCTGATGTGGGGAGAAGGGGGGGGCTCTTGCATCCTTTAAATAGTCCAGCCTGTGCTTAGGAATATCCGGTAGAAATAAATGCTTGGTCAAGATGCATTTATTTTTGCTGAGAAACAGTCAGAGAATCACCAACAAAATCTCAGACTATCTTTGAATGCCTTTTATAGCTCTTGACTGTTTCTTTTCCAAAACAGCCGTTCCAGTGCATGGAGACCATTCCATATATGCAGTCAGACACGTTGCACTCGATGTCTTAACATTCCTGCATTCAGCCAGTCTTCAACATTTCCCAAGACCTCTGTCATTCCTCCAGTAGAGGCTTGACACCTAGCACTGCTACAGCCAACTTTTCACACTTCAGTTGATGGTTACTCCCCCTGTACCACACAGCTGTAGCCATCAGGCTTATTCTGGTTTATCAGACTAGGCCACATCACCCTCATAATTCCTAATGACTTTAAGATTCAGAAGGAATTAACAGCACTGTCCAGGGCAATGTCATGACATCCGGTCAGACATTCTTCTGCTCACTTAGCCTTGCTGCATATCACAACATCCTGATAACTGCCAGGTTGCCATACCCTGTTATCTGAGAGCACATAGACCACAAGCTTGGTGATTACTTGCAGCACACAGACGCACTCCCCCTGTCATGGACAACCTACTCTCTTGGAGGTCACACATGATCATATCCAACACCCCAAGGTTGGACCTTCACATACTTCCTGATTCAAAGAGATTCCAGACCACTTGATGAAAGGAAAACATAAGACGCATCTTCATGTCTTCAAGGGCGCACCCTCTGTCCAACCCTCTTGGTTGAACACATCCACACTCTGTGTCACTCTCTCTTCTAACCAGACCAGAAGATCACTTCACCAGATGTTTTAACATCAGCTGGGACATCCTTCACAGCATCACAAGGGGCACTATCTGATAGACTTCAGACATTACTGAGTCCCCAGCTTGGGCCAGAGGAACCCATTCATATATTGGGATATACACTCTCATCCCACTCCCAGAGACAGTCTTCCATAGATAGCTCAGAACTCCTACCACAAGCTCCAAGAGATGAATAGAGAATTCCTCCTTTTGTCTTCAACTCAATACTTTTCTGTTCAAAAGTAATTTGTCTCAGACTTTCCTCAAGAATAATCAGCTGCCTTATGTTGATTACCTTGATTCTTCGAACTCACTTCTGAGATAGACCAAATGCCACTGGTTGATTACCTCCTTCATGAATCCTCATATGAAAAGGTCAAATGCTGCTTTTTGACCTCCCCAAATTTATCAGACTTCTCCCAAAGATATTCTGACCTTTCAAGTGAGACTAGAACTTCAAGCTTTTGAAGTATCCAATCTACAACCCTGTAGACCTTTCTATCTCAAGTTGATGTGCCACTTCACCAACTAAGAATCTGATGTTGAACCAAATGTCACAACATTGTGTTTTGACATCCAGCTGTTGAATTCAGCTCCTTCTTCTGCCACTTGAAAGAACTTCCTCCCTTCACAGAACAAGAGTTCAATGTTCTCATAGACTTGATTGTGGAACCAAGTTTGAGTAAACAACCTCCATCCTGCAGGTTTGCAGTTAAGTCATCCAAGCTCACACCTTGATGAATCCCTGCTTCTTCTCCAAAGACATCCGACACTCTGATGTATGAGTCTTCAGAAGGACCAGTTAGACACTAACCCTTCAGCTTTACCAAGGATTCCACATCCTAAGGCAAGGCTGTTTCCATGATGTCAAGACTGCTGCCACTTGTTCTTGACTTCACAGTGTGCATAAGCTAATGCACTTCCTTACCTAGATCAGAAATAAACTGATCCAAGTAACCACCATCAAGACTATGATGTCTTCTTCTTCTTGTACATACCAAGGCTGAACATGTTTCTTGCCAGGAAACCTTTTCAGAGATCATATGCTTTTGCTGCCACCAAAGAGATAGATCATAAGCCAATGTACTGTCCTTCCTGTGATTCTGCACAGGGTCTTGAAGAAGTGATGTTCCAACATCTTTAAGAACATCAGTTATCTTGAGCTCCAAGGATAATCAATTAAACACTTGCACTTGGCACAAGTAGACATTGATCTTAAATCCTTTCCCAATCATCCCTTCAGATACTTCCACCATAAGAATACTTTGAAAATACTCTTCTTGTGTCAACATCTTCTGCTTGCAAGCACCTAGACAATTTTGAAGGTCTTCCCAGATTAAATTCACCCTTAGGAATGAGAGAGATGAATTCTTCCTTGCACATGTGTCACACAACCACCAGAACCCATGTGACACAGGTCAACAGCCAACCAGACCCTAGGCTGACCAGACTTGAGGAGGTTAACCAAGACTCCCCCTCAACTTAACAATCATGGATACTCCACACCAATATCCATGCATTGTACACATATGTCTCAACATGACAGACACTATCCCTACCAGTGGCAACTAACTCCTCCAATCAGACCAATCAGACTTCAGCTGACCATAAAACATCTGCTCTTCAACCTGATCAACCTGCAGGGGTATGCCAAACAGCAGGAGATTGCACAATGTCACATCTCAACCAGCTCAACTTCTAGGGATGACCTTCTTGAGCACATACCCAGTTGACCCTGCGTTTGTCAACTTAGCACACACAGATGTCTCCTCTTCCAGGTCAGGAGTAGGTTCCAAACAGAATTATCCCTTTGTTTGAACCCTAAAACATCTGCTCTTCAACCAGTAGCTGCATACTTGTTGAACAACATGTTCTAACATCACATAGAACATTGGTTCCACCTCCTTGGAACACCTTCCTTGCAGGTCTTCAAGGTCTTCATATACACTACTCAAGAGAGTAAGAGAATCAGTGATTAAGTGACTCTTACCATCCTGAAGTGAGAACGTCATGACGAGTGGACTTGAGGAGACTCACGTATCTTTGACATCTTCAGTAGATTATGATGTGATCTTGAACACAACAGCCTTTCATCCACATGAGGGGAAACTACATCAGAGTTTGAGTTTTGCCAGGTATTATGCAGCGGAAATCATAATACAACTCAACCTATGACCACACACTTCACCAGATTGGCCTCCAAGACCATACCAGGTTTGGATGTGATTTAGTACTGCCACAGCTGTCCCACACACAGGCCAATTGCCAACCTCCAGAGACAGGTACACACCATTCCTGTCATGAACAGTCCATCCACCTACTTCAAGGGACCATTCAGGGAATTACAGAACCTTACACAGGTTCCAGCATCAGTACTAACATAACTCCTTGCCAGCTACCAGAAAGTATCACCCATGGATCTCATCCAGAGACAGAACAGGATGCCTGCTCTGATACCAATTGAAATTCTGGTGTAGTCAGTATTCAGATGTTCTACTTAAAGTCATGACATCTGATCTAACATTGTACCTAATACAGCAAGACAGTTATTACACTCTGTACTAATGTGCACCCTTTCACAGTGTCACATCCTCTCCTTCTAAGTCATCCTAGAATGGAGGAACACTTAGTTATGTGCACCATAACATTCACTACTGTTGTTTTCCTACACAGTTATCAGCACGATGTCTCAATCCTGTTTTGGACATCATCTGTTACATTGTTCCAGTTTGTTGGTCATGTACTTGTATTTCCTAGATTAAAGGTTGTAACAAGTTAAACTAATCTCCACTTATTAAGGAGCTAACAAATAGATTATTTGTTAGGTTCATTAATTGTAGCTTAGTTGTTAGTTTCCTAGATTTTAGATCAGCTGGTGGGTTCCTGAAGAATAGCCTGAGAAAAATCCTGAAACAGAAAAACTAACCATCCAACAATATAGCATATGCTGTCAGGAATGAATGTCACAACATTCCGTCTGACATCCAAGCCCAGAACCATATGCTCAGTCTGTTTAGTTCCTGAACACAGACTGCTAAATTTGTTGTACTGTAAAAGACCAACCAGTCTCTACTTCAGTATCAGCTTACTGGAAGAACTGTCAAGACATCCAGTTTGACAATTTCACACTGCTCTTTTGGCCAGGTCTGATATGCTTTTTAAAACCAGACTTCACTACATACTGAACTGAATTCATCAGCTTATTAAACAGTATGTGCTGTTGTTGATGAATGTCAAAACATTCTGATTGACATTCCAACAGAAGGCTATGTATCAGTTTGTTATTAACTTGATTGGCAGACTGTAACACAACCTGAATTATGGCAGACATGATTATAACATGCAGTAGGTAAACAAACACAGGAAATTGTTAACCCAGTTCAGTCCAACATGACCTACATCTGGGGGCTACCAAGCCAGGAAGAAGATCCACTATTAGTAGTATCAATTCAGAGTTAAACTCCCCCGTTTACAACTCATCACTTAATCCCTACCCAATGCAATCTATACCTAGGAACTCCTAGATAGAAACCTCCAGTTTCCATTCCTATCACTACAAATACAATGTAATGTGCAAACACCTTGAACTTGCTTCACAGCTTCATTCAAGAACATAATTACTCTTGCCTACAGGCTTTGAGTAACAAACACTCTCAGGTTTACCACTGAGAGACACATGGTAACCTTCCCACAGATTGGGAGGTTTACCTTACACACACCCTTAAAAATTCATTCTAAGAGGCTTACAAAAACTAGATTACAATCAGCTATTTATAACCTAATCACCCAACTGGATTTGGGCCTTCAGAAAGTTGCAGCAGACTTGTTCTTTGCTGTTGCAACTTCAGCAGAAAAATTCTGCTACAAACAAGGTCTTCAAGTTCCTAAACTCTCTCCATATATATCTCCATATTTTGAGCCTATATATCTTCTGATTTAGTCTTCAAGACCTCCACCTGGGAGTTAGGATATTCACCAGATATCCTTGCTGATCCCAGAACATATACTGAATTAATTAATTCAGTTTCCTACACATGTGCGATGTCACAGACCTGATGTCGTGACATCGTACATGACATGTTGGTCCAGATGTTGAATTTCTTCAACCCAACATATTAAAACAACAGAGATGATTACATTATTTGTTTTCTAAAATTACTGTCAATCCTAAGGAATCAACAGAAAAGCACGAACAAAACCCAAAGGATAAGAAGTTTTCAAATCAAAACTAATAAAATGTCAGAAATCATAGGTAAGGGGGTTGGTTACACAGAGGGAAGGTGTTAGCACCCAAAGTGTCTTACGTACTTCTAGGGAGCCCTTTCTTGTGTGCATATGTGTTTTTGTATAAAATGATGTTTGCAAACAAATAGAATGGGGGGATGAGAAAAGAATTCATTAAATATATTTTTGTGTTTGACAAGACCTTCGGACTTGTGCCTACGTACCAACATAAAAATGAGGGATCAAAACCTCGTAGTTCGTGGTAACAATTTCAAAGTGGATGCATTACTTTTAACAAAAATTTAAGTTTGAAAGGCACAAGGGCCTAAAAATGGTTTGAATGAGTGTTAGTTCTTTTTGGCTTTTGAAAATTTAAGCTAAGTATGGTTAAGTTCATTTACAAAGTTTGATTTAAGAAAATGAGTTTAAAAATGCAATGGTATAAGGCCAAAGTTTCTAGCTTGCAAAATGGTCAAAGTTTAGAAAAAACAAGCACAAGCAAAGAAGATTTTTAAAAGGGGGGGGGAGATTTTGAAATTAAAGAAATGGGGAGGAGATGAAGAGAATAATCCTAAGCATAAATTTAAAAGTTGAGAGTTTAAAAGATCTGACCAATGGGCTGCAATCCAATAGACAAGAATGTCATATAGTGACCCAAATTCCCCTTGGACTTTTAGAATCACACAACAATTAATACACGAGCAGCAAGTTGAAGAGCAAGGCATCAAATAAAGATAGCCACATCCAAGATTAACAACTCCATGATCTTCTTCAAGTTTTGCCCATGTAGCAGATGACTTCAAAGGATGGCATAAGTCACAGGTTCAAAATAACAGCTTCATAATGATCATGTTGCAGATGAACTCAAATGAACCTTCAATGATGTATCAGATGAAGTTTCAATTCACAAGCATTTGGTTTCATGAAAGTTGGAATTGGCCAAGTCCTTTGCAAAAGGAGTGTTACCTAAATTCTAAGTCAAATTGTCTCAGATCAAACCAACAGTCCACACAAGATATTTTTTAGGGTTTTCGTTCTTATTATGTACGTTAAGGTCAAAAGACCACACAAGCAACCAAATATATACAAACACAAAATATCACACAATATGGTCCAAAGGGACAAAGTGAAAATGACATTAAAGTAAACAACTTAAATGGTATGAATAATGGCAAATGAATAAGACTTAAGAATTAAAGTGCATTAAAATTAAATGACTTGAAATTAAATGTTAGTTATTAGTGAGTTAGAAGTTAGTATTGCTTTTGCTTTTTGTTTTGTTTAAGTCATTCTTTGGAGAACACTCAACCCACTTATCACAAGCATGGATCCTTGAACCTAGACATCTTCTAAAGGAAGGAAAAAAGGCCAAGTTTCCACACAATACCATGAAAGATGGGACACTTACAATCTAACTAACAAGAATGCTATGCCTTTTTGTGTCATAATTTAGCGTTATGTTAAGCAATCGTAATTAGACTTATGTAGAAGTCATAACTATTTAAGGCCGGGAAATAGAATTTTGGTGTTAATGCATGTTAGAGACATAGAATGATGAAATATGCTCATGAAACATACCATACACAAAAAGAATATGCAAAATGGGGGACCTAATCTCATCCATACTTATGTTGATTTTGCAATCAACTAGCCTTAGGATATAGAGACATTATAGGTCCATGACATGAATGCATAAAGAATGGGAATGAGATGAAGAGGGAGGGGGGAATGGATCAAAAACAAATTGGATAAAGGAGGACTTTTACCAAGTTAAGATCATTCATTCATTTTGGGAGATGGAATGTACATTCCATCAATCCCCTAAATCCAATGATCTTAACCTAACAAAGTCAAATCAACCTTGACCAAGGCCCAACAACATAAGCCAAACTCACAATGTCAATTAAAATGGCTCTACACAATTTATTTGGCATTTAATCAATTAAAAATAATAAAAATAATGCATTAAATTAAATATGGCTAGTCAATTTCCTAAAACCTCATCAAAACACCAAAGAAATGACCATGAGATTTATCATAAGTCAAACAAGGTCAAGGTACATTGGAGAAAAAATTTCATAATTTTTGGAAACTTAAAAGCATTTTTAAACAATTAAAAATATTCACAAAATCAATTAAATTATGAAAAATATTAATAATGATCCAAAAAATAATTTTAATTCAGAAAATGAAAGAGGATTTTATTTTTAAAAAATTGGTGAAACTCTCGTATTTTTTGGATCAATATTAAATTTAATATGAATTAATGAACATAAGAGGAATAAAATGAAAATTCAGATAATCAAAAAAACGTGGACCACTTGATCTCCCTCATTAATTGAGGTGGCAGATCAAGTCGTGAGAAACGCGAGTTCCATGGTACACGCTAGTCAGCACTCCACACGTTGGGTAATCACAAGCAACGTCCCTGGTTAAAACATTTTGAATCAATCCAATGGCTCAGAACACATCCAGCGCATCGCCAGAGCCAAGTGCATGTCATCTTCTCCGATGACCCTGGCCAGACTGGTTCTTTCATCGCCATAACATAAATGAAAAAGGAGGACATGATCTTAAAGAAAAAATAGCGTAAATCACGAATATCACATCAATTTAACCTAACTCCAAGTATATTAAGGGATACATGAAGTAGAATTTTGAGGTGTATGAACTGAGTTGCTTCAATTTAACCTCAAAGCAACTCAATCTTCTTGCCTACATTGGTAGGACTTCAGACAACCAAAGATCCAAGAGAATTGATGAGAATTGAGAGAGAATCGAAGAGAAGTGAAATCTGGAAAAATACCTTCAATGTTATGCAGAACTGAATCTCTCTTGCTTCAAATCGTGCTTGATCTTGCTTATGAAACTTGCAAAAGTAGATTGGTAATGGTGCAAAGCATTGGATCCTGGAGTTTTTGAATCTCCAAAAGGTGAGATTCAAACTCAAATTTCAAGTGAAATTTATCAGGTTTTCCTTTGAATTGTGAGGGTTTCAATGGTTGGAGGCAAAGTTGGCGCGCCAGGTTCTTGAAATTGAAGCAATGGACCTCTATTTATAGCAAAATGTAAGTGTTATTTGCACACTTAAAATTGCTTCCAAATTTGGAATGTGAATGGAACGCTTGCATGGGCATGTACAAGCCCATGAAGCATCTCAATTAGATCCAAAATAAAATGAAATGAAGTCTGAATGAGGATTGCAATGCAAGGAAAAGATGTTTGGATGTTTGAAACATGATTCTTGCCAACTGATACAACCATGTTCAAGCTATGCGTAGACCCCTCAAACTTTGTCCAAAATGAATGAATTTGGACTCTTTGGAAAGGTTAGATCAAGATGAGAAACTCTTATGTTGAACACTTTCCATTTGGAACTTTTATCATGATGAATTTTAAGGTGGAATTTTGGAAATTTCAACATGTCAAAATATTTTCTAAGTGTCAAGCCATATGTTCAATTATTCCACCTTGGCTAACTTTTCATGTGAGCTCCAAATGAGAAAAGTGTCTTTATAAAAGTTGTAGCCCTTTCAAAAACCTTCAAAGTGGTAACTAATTTGACATCATTTGGATTTGGTATGAATGAGTTATGCATTTTTGAATTTGAGGAAAATCACTTGTTCAATGGTATTGGTCCAAAATGACCTATAATGTATCCTCATATCACATGCTCATAAAAGTTGATTTAGATCTTACTCTAAAAATAAAATTTGAAGTAGACACTTTGAATTTGATTGGGAAACTTGGAAATATTTCATCTCATAAAAAATGAGAAAGTTATGGCCTTGGGAAGTTGACTTTCAAACTAGGGTTTAGAACAAAATGACCTATAATGTTTCAACATAAAAAATGAATTTCTAAGCAAAACTAGCTCTATACCTAAACATAAAAGTTGTTTGGAATGTCATTTAGAGTAACTTTTATCTTGGAATCATTTTCATATGATGAAAAGTGTAGGAGATAAGGTCTAGGGAGACCCAGTTTTGATCAGATGAATTCATCTGGCCAGCTACCATCAACCAACTTGGTAGCTTGCAATTCTCTTGACTTTTTAGCCTCATGAGAGATCATATATGCATAATATGATGAAATTTGAAGTTTCCCTTGAAGTATTTGATCAATTGGTGAAGAAGCTTGTTGAAGAAGTTACTCAAGATACCCAGATAAACTAGGGTTTCCAATGCAAACCAATTCCAAACTCTTGAAGAAATCTTGATCAAAATAACATGTAAAGATCATGGGGACTCATATATGATGCTTAGAGCCATTGTGGATCATTACTTGGTTGAGCTCTTCTTAGAAATTAGGGTCTTAAACCCTAGATGTGAACTTGATAGATCAATGGTGATCATGCCCTACCTACAAAAGAGTTACACAAATTCAAAGACATATTTTTGGTATTTTAGTTAGTATATGATAAAATAACAAGTATGATACAATCACATAGTGCTTGGTGATCTCTGTAACACCCTTCTCAAATACCCCAATAATTAATTAAACACAAAATATAAATCAGAGTAGATATGCAATTTCAGGGTGTCACACTTGACACTTCACACCATTCACCAAAATATCTTGTCATGCTCATTTATTAATCAAAATAAAACATTGCACAATACGCAGCGGATAGAATTCTAACAACATACAAACCATGTAACACATTACATGTAAAGTTGTTCAACAACCAAATGAAAACAAGTAAAACATCCCGTCCCGATGTTACATATACCAGAGCATGACTCACTAAGGAACTACACTAGACTCCAAGCACTAGCTTCTACTCAATCACTGCTCGTTACCTGAAACATAGTTGTAAGGGTGAGTTCCTCAATCGATATAACAAGCATTATAAAATATCATGTAATGTTAAGTAAATTAACACATTCATCACCCTAATCATATCACACATTCAGCAACGGCAACATCAACTCATACTCATACTCACACAAACACAAAACACACGTATAATATTGGAATACATCCATTCATATTATACGCCATACATACATTATGTAATGAGACTCCATGCATGCGGTACCGACTATTCGTGAACACATAGTTCAACCTCACCGATCAAACCCAGATACGGCTACCAAGCTCACTAGTCCCACTCATTTGAGACCTAGTGACTCACTCACTAATTCCTCACCATGGGAATTAGCTACCACCATAAAGGCTATGCTATGCACGCTAAATCACCTAGCATGCAAACATCAACAACAATCCATAATAATTCACTCACTAGTTCCTCACCATGGGAATTAGCTACCACCATAAAGGCTATGCTATGCACGCTAAATCACCTAGCATGCAAACATCAACAACATTTCCATAATTGCATACATAATAGATATATTCACAGCATTATGCATACCATCATACATCATCATCATATTTATAACAGAAGCATATCATGTCATGCCAAATAATAAATCACAGTATTAGCACACTCTACTAATACCTATACTGCTCAAAACAACGGGAATTGATCCCTACTATATCATACACCAATATAGGCCAATCATCAAATATGTCCACAATATTTAAATATCAATTTTTCACTTTTCAAACAGTGTTAACCGGTTAACGCCCTGGGTTAACCGGTTAACGCAACACAGAACGCGCTTCCTGGCAAATTTTAACAGTGTTAACCGGTTAACACCCTGGGTTAACCGGTTAACGCAAGATAGACTTTAATTATTTTAATATCATAACAGTGTTAACCGGTTAACACCCTGGGTTAACCGGTTAACGCAAGACAGAAAGTTGTTCCCGCGCTAACACGAACAGAATGCAGAATTACCCGCATTTTCCGCCGTTGGAGGACTTCCGGACCTCCGATTTCGATTCCGTAAAAGGCTACACGTCCAGAAAATTATGACTCATCCAAATATAGATTCATTCACGGTTTTTAACGTAATTCATTCATCACAATTCAACGTATTTCTCAAGACCTAATTAGAGTCAATCAATGGCTTATTACTACCCATCACATGTTAATCCATAATACCCATTAATCGATGATAAACCCCCCTTACCTGAGTTAATCCGGTAATCCTTCTTTGACCTTCAACAATCGTGAATTCTCCTCTGAGCCCTAGCCTCTTCTTCTCCCTTTCTCAGTTTCTTCTCTTTTCTCCCTTTCTCCACTTTTCAGTCGCTTCTTCCTTTTCACGTGAAAAACCCTTTTTATATATGGGACTCTTTTCTGATTCCAACTTTATTATTCCAATAATAATAATCCAAATAATATTCCAATTATTTAATTAAATTAATAAATATACTATTAACTTAAATTAAATAATTATCATATTTTATCGGGGTGTTACAACTCTCCCCCACTAAAAGAGTTTTCGTCCTCGAAAACAGACCTCAAGCGAATAACTCTGGATAAGACTCTTTCATCTGACTCTCAAGTTTCCAAGTCACATTGCCACCTGCTGGTCCTCCCCAAGCTACCTTTACCAAAGCAATCTCTTTACCCCGCAACTGCTTCAACTCTTGATCCTCGATCCTCATAGGTGATGTTTCAACAGTCAGGTTATCTCTCACCTGTACCTCATCTACTTGGACCACATGCGACGGATCAGGAATGTACCTCCTCAACTGAGAAACATGAAAAACCTCATGCAAATTCGCAAGTGACGGCGGTAAAGCGACATGATAGGCTACCTCCCATATCCTCTCCAAAATCTGATAAGGACCAATAAATCGAGGTGTCAACTTCTTCGACTTCAAAGCTCGACCAACCCCAGTTATCGGAGTAACACAAAGAAACACATGATCTCCTTCTTGAAACTCAAGTGACTTCCTCCTCTTGTCGTGATAACTCTTCTGACGACTCTGAGCAATCCTCATCTTCTCCTGAATCATCTTAATCTTTTCCGTAGTTTGTTGAACAATCTCCGGTCCAACCACAGCACTCTCACCGGACTCATACCAACATAAAGGTGTCCGACATCTCCTACCATACAAAGCTTCAAACGGTGCCATACCAATGCTCGAATGAAAACTATTGTTGTAGGTAAACTCAATCAAAGGTAAATAACAATCCCAAGCACCTCCCTTTTCCAAAACACAAGCCCTCAAAAGATCCTCAAGTGACTAAATCGTCCTCTCAGTCTGACCATCAGTCTGCGGATGATATGCAGAACTCAATCTCAACTTAGTTCCCAAAGCCCTCTGCAAACCTTCCCAGAACTTCGATGTAAATCTAGGATCTCTGTCCGAAACAATACTCGATGGAATACCATGCAAACTTACAATTTTCTCAATATACAACTCAGCTAATCTCTCTAACGGATAATCCATTCTGATCGGAATGAAATGAGCCGATTTTGTCAATCTGTCAACAATCACCCAAATAGCTTCAAAATTCTTAATTGTCCTCGGTAAACCAGAAACAAAATCCATACTGATACTATCCCACTTCCACTCTGGAATAGCCAACGGTTGCATTAGCCCAGACGGCTTCTGATGCTCAATCTTTGACTTCTGACAAGTCAAACAAGAATAAACAAAACTCGCAATTTCTCTTTTCATTCCCGGCCACCAAAATAACTTTTTCAAATCATGATACATCTTCGTAGCCCCAGGATGAATGCTCAGGCCACTACGATGTCCTTCCTCGAGAATACTCTTCTTAAGTTCGGTAACATCCGGAATACACACCCGATTACCAAATTTCAAAACACCATTCTCATCAACTCTGAATTCACCACCTTGACCTTGATTCACTAGAGTCAACTTATCAACCAAAAGCACATCGGATTTCTGACCCTCTCTAATCTCATCCAGAATACCACTCGTTAACTTCAACATTCCCAATTTAACACTATTGTGAGTATTCTCACACACTAAACTCAAGTCTCTAAACTGCTCAATTAAATCCAATTCCTTAACCATTAACATAGACATATGCAATGATTTCCGACTCAATGCATCAGCCACTACGTTTGCTTTACCCGGATGGTAATTCAAACCAAAGTCATAATCCTTCAGAAACTCTAACCATCTCCTCTGTCTCATATTCAACTCTTTCTGATCAAACAAATACTTTAAACTTTTATGGTCACTGAAAACCTCAAATCTTGACCCGTACAAGTAATGCCTCCATAACTTCAGAACAAATACCACAGCTGCCAACTCTAAATCGTGTGTCGGATAGTTCCTCTCATGAACCTTCAGTTGTCTCGAAGCATAAGCTACAACCTGCTTATTCTGCATCAAAACACCACCTAAACCCAACAATGAAGCATCACAGTAAACCTCAAATGGTTCCGACGGACTTGGTAATATCAGAATAGGAGCAATAGTTAACCTTCTCTTTAACTCTTGGAAACCCTCTTCACATTTTGAGTCCCAAACAAACGCTTGCCCCTTTCTAGTCAACATCGTCAACGGTAACGCCAACTTAGAAAATCCCTCAATGAATTTCCTATAATAACCAGCAAGTCCAAGAAAACTCCTTATCTCCGAAACTGACTTCGGAGCTTCCCACTTAGATACCGCTTCTATCTTAGAAGGATCAACAGCAACACCACCTCTTGAAACCACATGACCAAGAAAACTAACCTCTTCTAACCAAAATTCACACTTGGACAGTTTAGCAAATAACTTCTTTTCTCGTAGAACTCCTAAAACCACTCTCAAATGTTCAGCATGCTCTTCTTCAGATTTCGAATACACCAAAATATCGTCGATAAACACCACAACAAACTTGTCTAGGTACGGATGGAAAATCCTATTCATATACTCCATAAATACCCCAGGCGCATTAGTCACACCAAAAGGTATTACAGAATACTCATAATGTCCATACCTTGTTCTGAACGCAATCTTCTGAATATCCTCAGTTTTCACACGTATCTGATGATACCCCGATCTCAAATCTATTTTGCTGAACACACTAGCACCAACCAACTGATCCATCAAATCATCAATCCTCGGCAAAGGATACCGATTCTTGATCGTCACTTTATTCAGTTGCCTGTAGTCCACACACAACCTCATAGTACCTTCTTTCTTCTTAACCAATAACACTGGTGCGCCCCACGGTGACACACTCGGACGAATAAATTTCTTATCCAACAGATCTTCCAGCTGACTCTTCAATTCAGTCAACTCAACAGCAGACATACGGTACGGAGCCATCGATATCGGCCTAGTACCAGGTACCAAATCAATCGAGAACTCAACTTCACGCTCTGGCGGTAATTCATTCACTTCTTCAGGAAACACATCAGGAAAATCACACACCACGGCTAGATCGCAAATCACCAGTTTATCTTTAGCCTCTAAAGTCGCTAACAGCATAAACAACTCTGCCCCATCTGCTACTGCCTCATTCACCTGCCTTGTTGATAGAAACAAACTCCTTCCTTCCTCAATCTCAGGAAAGATCACAGTCTTATCAAAACAGTTGATATAAACTCAGTTAAACAGCAACCAGTTCATACCCAAGATAACATCAATCTGCACTAGTGGAAGACACACGAGGTCCATCCCAAAGTCTCTACCAAAAATACTCAAAGGGCAATTTAAACAAACTGAAGTAGTAGTCACTGAACCCTTCGCAGGAGTATCAATCACCATACTCCCATGCATCTCAGATATCTCTAATTTAAGTTTCACAGCACAATCCAAAGATATAAAGGAATGAGTCGCACCTGTGTCAATAATAGCTACAAGAGAAAAGCCATTAATATAACACGTACCTCGGATCAAACGATCATCTGCAGAAGTCTCAGAACCCGATAAAGCAAAGACCTTGCCTCCCGACTGGTTCTCTTTCTTCGGCTTAGGACACTGTGGACTGATATGACCCACCTCTCCACAGTTGAAACAAGTCATAGTCTTCAACCGGCACTCTACAGCCAAGTGACCACCTTTGCCACACTTGAAACACTTCTTCTCAGTACTGGTACACTCATGGATACGATGTCCAGCCTGACCACATCTGTAACACTTAGCAGGGGCACTGGAGTCTCCCCCACTAGGTCTCTTCATCCCACTCTGTCTCTGGAAACCTTTGCCAGCTGCATACGGCTTCCCACGATCATTCTGATTCTTGCCTATCCTATCAACCCTCTGCTGATAGCTCTCCGCTCTGGCCTTGGTATCTTGTTCAAAAATCCTGCAACAGTCGACCAAGTCAGAAAACACTATAATCCGCTGATACCCAATAGCCTGCTTGATCTCGGGACGTAACCCGTTCTCAAACTTCACACATTTTGAAAATTCCCCAGTAGCCTCATCATAGGGAGTGTAATACTTCGACAGCTCTGTGAACTTAGCAGCATACTCAGTAACAGACCGGTTGCCCTGCTTCAATTCTAAGAACTCTATCTCTTTCTTTCCTCTGACATCCTCTGGAAAGTACTTCCTCAGGAATCTCTCTCTGAACACCGCCCAAGTGATCTCAGCACTCCCAGCAGCTTCCAACTCAGTGCGGGCAGCAACCCACCAATCATCTGCTTCCTCGGACAGCATATGCGTACCGAACCTGACCTTCTGGTTATCGGCACACTCCGTTACTCGGAAGATCCTCTCGATCTCCTTCAACCACTTCTGAGCACCATCTGGATCGTATGCTCCCTTGAACATTGGAGGATTGTTCTTCTGGAACTCACTCAGTTGACGAGCAGCTCCCAATCCCACAACATTCGGATTTCCTCCAAGTACTCCAGCTAGCATACCCAGAGCCTCAGCAATCGCAGCATCATCTTTACCTCTTCCAGCCATCTCTATTCTGAGAACCCAACAAGCTAAAACAATAAGTACTGATAGGGTTACACAACACCCATCACATACAGGGAAACAGAATAATTATGACTCGACTCGACCGACTATGCTCTGATACCACTAATGTAACACCCTTCTAAAATACCCCAATAATTATATAAACACAAAATATAAATCAGAGTAGATATGCAATTTCAGGGTGTCACACTTGACACTTCACACCATTCACCAAAATATCTTGTCATGCTCATTTATTAATCAAAATAAAACATTGCACAATACGCAGCGGATAGAATTCTAACAACATACAAACCATGTAACACATTACATGTAAAGTTGTTCAACAACCAAATGAAAACAAGTAAAACATCCCGTCCCGATGTTACATATACCAGAGCATGACTCACTAAGGAACTACACTAGACTCCAAGCACTAGCTTCTACTCAATCACTGCTCGTTACCTGAAACATAGTTGTAAGGGTGAGTTCCTCAATCGATATAACAAGCATTATAAAATATCATGTAATGTTAAGTAAATTAACACATTCATCACCCTAATCATATCACACATTCAGCAACGGCAACATCAACTCATACTCATACTCACACAAACACAAAACACACGTATAATATTGGAATACATCCATTCATATTATACGCCATACATACATTATGTAATGAGACTCCATGCATGCGGTACCGACTATTCGTGAACACATAGTTCAACCTCACCGATCAAACCCAGATACGGCTACCAAGCTCACTAGTCCCACTCATTTGAGACCTAGTGACTCACTCACTAATTCCTCACCATGGGAATTAGCTACCACCATAAAGGCTATGCTATGCACGCTAAATCACCTAGCATGCAAACATCAACAACAATCCACAATAATTCACTCACTAGTTCCTCACCATGGGAATTAGCTACCACCATAAAGGCTATGCTATGCACGCTAAATCACCTAGCATGCAAACATCAACAACATTTCCACAATTGCATACATAATAGATATATCCACAGCATTATGCATACCATCATACATCATCATCATATTTATAACAGAAGCATATCATGTCATGCCAAATAATAAATCACAGTATTAGCACACTCTACTAATACCTATACTGCTCAAAACAACGGGAATTGATCCCTACTATATCATACACCAATATAGGCCAATCATCAAATATGTCCACAATATTTAAATATCAATTTTTCACTTTTCAAACAGTGTTAACCGGTTAACGCCCTGGGTTAACCGGTTAACGCAACACAGAACGCGCTTCCTGGCAAATTTTAACAGTGTTAACCGGTTAACACCCTGGGTTAACCGGTTAACGCAAGATAGACTTTAATTATTTTAATATCATAACAGTGTTAACCGGTTAACACCCTGGGTTAACCGGTTAACGCAAGACAGAAAGTTGTTCCCGCGCTAACACGAACAGAATGCAGAATTACCCGCATTTTCCGCCGTTGGAGGACTTCCGGACCTCCGATTTCGATTCTGTAAAAGGCTACACGTCCAGAAAATTACGACTCATCCAAATATAGATTCATTCACGGTTTTTAACGTAATTCATTCATCACAATTCAACGTATTTCTCAAGACCTAATTAGAGTCAATCAATGGCTTATTACTACCCATCACATGTTAATCCATAATACCCATTAAACGACGATAAACCCCCCTTACCTGAGTTAATCCGACAATCCTTCTTTGACCTTCAACAATCGTGAATTCTCCTCTGAGCCCTAGCCTCTTCTTCTCCCTTTCTCAGTTTCTTCTCTTTTCTCCCTTTCTTCACTTTTCAGTCGCTTCTTCCTTTTCACGTGAAAAACCCTTTTTATATATGGGACTCTTTTCTGATTCCAACTTTATTATTCCAATAATAATAATCCAAATAATATTCCAATTATTTAATTAAATTAATAAATATACTATTAACTTAAATTAAATAATTATCATATTTTATCGGGGTGTTACAATCTCTCCCAAAACAAACCCAATGAAAGCGGAGTAAGGAGGATGCCAAGGTATGATCCCAATGCTAATGCATATGATGAGGTAGCATGAGGGATCTTAGGGTCAAAATTGGGGTCTTATAGCTGCCTCTATTTATGGACATTCTAACTGAGGAGGTGGAGGTTAAAATCTCTGCATCGACTCAGTAGAATGGGCTTAAATAACAACATATAGAAACAAATTTTGGTCCCTAAGAGACCTCATGATGCATATGATATGAATGTTAAAATAAATATTTATGGGGAAATGTTGCCACAAAGGAAAAGAATCCGGAGAGACTGAAAGTTCACAGGAGTGTAATGCATTTCCCTAAGGAAAACTCACTGGGGAGACAGAGACCCTAGGGGAAAAGGGTTGTGCGCAGGCCAGGCTACGACTTAAAATAATTGGGGGACTAGAGGAATTCCATGAAAATGGAAACACTCGTCCGGGAAACAAAGGGAAAGTCTGCAAGGTAAACGGGTAGATCAGAGTAAAACTGAAATACTCGAACCATGCAGGAAAAACAATTTCGCCAAGGAAATACGCACTTAACTCAACTGGGGGAAGAAATAAACTTCAACACATGAGGAGAAAAAATTTATCATCCACTACCGGTTACTGGGTAAGAAGATAATAAAAATATGACAGGGAAGACATTTGTTACCGATTAGAGTAAACATATCGAGGATGACTCACCGAGGGTCGCCAGGAGGTGTATTCATTACCGGTCACTGGGTAAGAATAGCCTTGTTGGGAAAAAACTGAAAATAGGATTTACAACTACCGGCTACTGGGCAGAAGACCACAAGGAGAGAATACCCGTCACTAATTAGAGTGAACATATCAAGGATAAACTCAAAGGAAAGAAAATCCGTCATCGATTAGGATGAACATATCGAGGATAGTCTTGTGTGGGGATGTTTAGGAGGATATCCGTCACCGGTTAGGATGAACATATCAAGCATAAACCCCCTAAACAACAAAAATAGGAATTACATCTATTGAATGCTGGATAGAATGCCAACAAAGAGAATATCCATCACCGGTTAGGATGAACATATCAAGGATAGACTCCGAGGGTAGAAATAGGGACTATATCTATCAGTTACTGGATAGAATACCATTAGAGAGAATATTTTTCACCGGTTAGAGTGAACATATCAATGATAAACTCTACAAAGAGAGAAAAAGCAGGATTTACAACTATCGATTACTGGGCAGAAGACCATTGATCAGTGCATTTTGATGCATATTCTTCTATATTTATAGTGATGCATTTCCATGTTTTAGTTTGGTTATTTTTCTCTTTTAATGTGTTTTTATAATTTATCTTATTTTTACACTTATTTGTTTTTCGCAGTTTATTTTCAGCATTAGCAGTCTGCACGAATAAATTCATAACTGGAGCTAGGAGTATCGGATCGAGGCGTGCTACCAGTCGTTGGAAAGCTAAGAGAAAGAGCTACGACTTTCATGAAGAATTCATAAGCTGATTCGGAGTTAAGACGTCTCAAATAATTCGTTGAAGTTGCGTACTTTAGGAAATATTTTCTTTTGGGCCATTTGTTGGGCCGAATTTAGGTTTTCCGGCCCAGTTTGAATTATTAGTGAAACCCTTATTCTGTTTAAAAGGGAAGCCGTGGTACTGTAGAAAACACACATTATTCACGATAAATTTTTGCTTTTTGCGATCATGAAGAGGAACTAATCTCCTAGAGTCAATCTGCTGTAGCCGAATTTCCAAGGCTTTGAGGTTTTTATTCTATCAATTTAATTTCGTTCTCTTTCAATTCTATTCTATGAAATTTCATATGCTTAATCTGTAATTTGTGGAATGGTTTTAATTAAATTCGTATGATTGCATTTCTAACTATTAATCGTCGTTTTCATCGCTTTGTCGTTAAATTGTGTTTGTAAATCGTGTTTGCTTAATTCACGATTGTATTTATCCGTTTGCTTAATTCGGAATATAGGAATATAAATCTGTCATATATCTATTGCACTTGTCAATCGAATTTGAATCGAATAGAGATCAAAGTCGTTTAGGGAATTGGTAGGTAAAAACCAATGATTAGCCGGAAACCGAAAATAATAGATTGACTTATTTTATAATCGCTTATTTTAATCACTTTTTCGAATCTAAGCCAACCACCCCCCCCCCCTTTTTTGTTCTATCGGTAGATTAATTAAACAAGAATCCTTGAGAACGATATTTGAGTCAATTTGTCGTTAAACTACATTTTTGAAAAACTACTCGTTTTGATCCGCGTGCGACAGCGGATCAAATTGGCGCCGTTGCCAGGGATTCTTGATTATATTAATTGTTTTTAGAGTCATAGGTGTTGTTTTTGTTTTTTATTTTTTTTAGCATTTTTTTACCCTAATTTTCTTGTGTTTTGGTGTTTTTGCGGTTTAGGAAAAAAATCTATTTTTAAGATTATTCTGATTATTTTATCGATTTATTAGGAAAAAATCAAGGATCAAAAACCTCTATTTAGTGACTAAATAGTGGACGACACCCTAAAAAATCGAAATTCCTTATTTTTCTATTTTTTATGATTTTTTTCTGTTTTGATAGTTTTAGAAAATTCCGAAAAAATTCTCAATAATTTTAATTGACGTCATTAGATTAATTTCGGTGTTAGTTTATTTTTCTAAATTTATTTTAATCGTTTTCCTTCATTGTGTTTGTTTTTAACATGGCTGACCAAAGAACTCTGAGAGAACTTGTTGTCCCTGATGTTGATTATAATGTTTTGTGTATTGAATATCTTATTGTTGTCAATTCCTTGATTGGGAACATGTCACTTAACTCCCGCCAGTTCATAACAAGGGATAAGTTTATGGTCCAAGCAAAAGGTGTGAATGAGATTCAGGTTTCTTCTTCCAACAAGGCTCTAGAAACCAGAATTGATGAACTTACCTCTTTAGTGAAACAATTGATGCTACCCATTCCACCATCACAACCATATAACCCTCCACAAGTAACCACCTTTTCACCTTCTGAACCTTCACTAGAGGAACTTGTCAAACAAATGGCCGCCAACAATCTCCAATTCCAACAAAGGACCGATTCTAGCATTCAGACCTTGAACACGCAAATGGGACAACTTGCTACTCAAATAAATAACATGCAAGCCCAAGGGTCGAACCAGCTTCCAGCCCAAACAGTTGTCAATCCAAAGGATTCTAATGCTAATGTGAGTGCGAGTTTGTTAAGATCTGGAAGGGTCACAGAAACAGCCCCAGAAAAAAATAAAAACATTGTTAGTGTAACACTTGAAAATAAACCTGAACCTTCTATTGTTGTTGAGGTTGAAAAAAAGTATGTATCATCAATCTCTTTCCCACAAGGAGTACTGAAAAATAAGAAGATTAACGAGGACAAGCATTCTATTTTTCAAATAGAGTTGATTTCTGAAGTTGTTGATGAAGTTTATTCTAATTTGTTTTCAGCTGATTTTCCAACTTTATCTGGTTTTGATGATATTTACTCATGTGATGATTGTACTAACACTAACCTTTGTGTTGTTTGTGCTGAGATTGATGTTGCCTAGCAGGGTAACACTGTAAATGAAGTTGTTTATGTAACTGAAGCTCTTGACATTCCGGCTGCCCCAAACATACCATCCATTGAACAACCACATTCTTTAGAGCCTAAACCACTTCTTGAGGATTTATATTATTCATCAAAGCTTCAACTTAAGCAGAAATATAAGAAGGGAATTAGATGGACCTTGGCTGACACTCGTGATATTAGGCCATCCATATGTATGTATAAGATCTCACTTAAAGATGAAACAAAAGTAGTGAGGCAACCCCGTAATCCTTTAATTCTTGATGTTATGAAAAAGGAGAACACTTTCACGCGCTCATTCAACACTTTTACTTATCAAAGATTCTTCTTTGATCCTGGAATACAAGGCAAATACACTAATCAAAATTTCAAGGTCAATGGACACTACCCAAAGCTACTACATGAGAACCCGACTTTGGAGGAAGAGACTGCAGAAGAACTCTCTTTGGGAAAGGCTGCTTATGCAATCACTTATCCGCCTTGACTCCTCGGGTGTGTTCTTTCCTTTCTCCCACTCTTATTTTATATTTATGGTATTTCATTGAGGACAATGTATGTTTTAAGTGTGGGGGAGGGAACCATTTATTTGTTTTGTTTTGTTTATTTTGTTTTTCAGTTTTTCTCTGTTTTTGGTTTTTAGTTGCTAAATTAAAAAAAATGCATCTTCTTGAAAGTTTTAGGCTATAGACTGACTAATTTGAGATTAGTTTGTGGAGACTTGGGAAAAATTCACAAGATCGGTATTGTTTTAACACCGTAAGTCTCCTACATATTGAAATTGATTCGAATTCTTATTATGTTTTAGCCTTAAATTCTCATTCTTTGACAGCTCTTGAGTAGTTTATTTCAGCAGTCAGCACCATCTCCCACACACTCTACGCAGGGAAGCCGATGAATATAAGTGAGTGTTCCGGAAGAAAAAAAAGAGAAAAAAATAAAGGAATGCACCTTCTAAGTTTGGTGACCCTCACCCGGTCACTTAACCCAACGGTTGTGGAACCTTCAAAAAAAGTTGGAAATAAGACTCTTTTGTAGTTGGTTCAGCGGTTTCTGGTGCTGAACTTGGTAGGGCGGATTACGGTACGATCCCCCGCAACTACAATTGAGTAAGAAAAGGGTTATGCCACATTAGTACTAGAATCCCATGCAAAAAGGATCAGAGTCACTAACCGGTCGCCTTGCTATGGGTGTGTGGAGATAACGGGCTTAATGTGATTGCGCCTGAATGAAAAAGAGCAAAAAGAAGGATGAGTAAGTTAGGCTTTAACATAATAACATGATTCGAGTTGATTTGTCTATTCAGGAGGTTTATGACTGCACAATTGTGGATTAGTGTTCCTACGATATCCTTAGTGTGCAAGATTAGTACTTATCGATGCAAACTTAACCGAAGAAGACTTGTAGCCTAGGATGAGTAACTAATGATGTGTTTGTGTTTTCTTTGTTTTATTTTAAATTTTGCTCAGAGTGCAAAAGTTCAAGTGTGAGGGAATTTGATCAGTGAATTTTGATGCACATTCTTCTATATTTATAGTGATGCATTTCCATGTTTTATTTTGGTTATTTTTCCCTTTTATTGTGTTTTTAATCTTATTTTTACACTTATTTGTTTTTCGCAGTTTATTTTCAGCATTAGCAGTCTGCACGAATAAATTCATAACTGGAGCTAGGAGTATTGGATCGAGGCGTACTACCAGTCGTTGGAAAGCTAAGAGAAAGAGATACGACTTTCTTGAAGAAGTAAGAAGCTGATTCGGAGTGCAGACGTCTCAAATAAATCGTTGAAGTTTCGTACTTTAGGAAATATTTTCTTTTGGGCCATTTGTTGGGCCGAATTTAGGTTTTCCGGCCCAGTTTGAATTATTAGTGAAACCCTTATTCTGTTTAAAAGGGCAGCCACGGTACTGTAGCAAACACACATTATTCACGATAACTTTTTGCTTCTGTGCGATCATGAAGAGGAACTAATCTCCTAGAGTCAATCTGCTATAACCGAATTTCCAAGGCTTTGAGGTTTTTATTCTATCAATTTAATTTTGTTCTCTTTCAATTCTATTCTATGAAATTTCATTTGCTTAATCTGTAATTTGTGGAATGGTTTTGATTAAATTCGTATGATTGCATTTCTAACTATTAATCGCAGTTTTCGTCGCTTTGTCGTTAAATTGCATTTGTAAATCGTGTTTGCTTAATTCACGATTGTATTTATCTGTTTGCTTAATTTGGAATATAGGAATATAAATCTGTCATATATCTATTGCGCTTGTCAATCGAATTTGAATTGAATAGAGAACGAAGCCGTTTAGGGAATTGGTAGGTAAAAACTAATGATTAGCCGGAAACCGAAAACAGTAGATTGACTTATTTTATAATCGCTTATTTTAATCACTTTTTTGAATCTAAACCAACCAACCCCCCCCCCCCCTCCCCCTTTTGTTCTATCGGTAGATTAATTAAACAAGAATCCTTGAGAACGATATTTGAGTCAATTTGTCGTTAAACTACATTTTTGAAAAACTACTCGTTTTGATCCCCATGCGACAGCGGATAAACCATAAAGAGGAGGAAACCCGTCATTGTTTAGGATGAACATATCAAGGATTAACTCTCTAGGGAATAAAAATAGGGATTACAACTACCATTTTACTGGGTAGAATACCAAAGATGAGAATATCCGTCACCGGTTAGGATGAACATATCAAGGATAAACTTAAAGCAAGGGAAGAAAATATTTGTCATCAGTTAGGATGAACATATCAAGGATATACTTCCTGGGGAAACGTGAAAACGAAACCATTGGGGAGAAACAAGGTTACTTTTGCCGAGGTACTGGGCAAGAAGTAACGAACTGCCCACTAAAGAGAATACTACCAGTTACTGGGTAATAAACTCTCAGTGGACCAAAAATATCTATATAGGTAAGATCTAGAAAGAAACGGTCAATCAAGACTCTACCCAATGAGGATATAACTCAAGGGGAGTGGTTTCGTCCAGATAATCAACTAGGGAGGAAGTTGAAACGATCATTATCCACGACGAAATAACTCAGTGGGGAAAGGAGAAAGGTTAAAGTCTTTCTGCTTAAGGGGCTGACACTCTACAATTGAAGGAGGATAGACACCAAACTTATATGGGGATAGAGTACCACCATAACAGAGAATAAGAATTATAGGGTTGAGTTTCAAAGCACAATGATACAACAATGAAATTATATGAGTGCATGTGTATATGTATATATGATGATTATGCTGACAAAATAATCACAAAGGATACAAATTGTCGCAGATTTAAATCATTGATATAATTCTCGACTAATCCACAAAAGAGGGAAACAACTGCTGGAGAAAAAAGAGATAAACATCCCGAAGGCTCAACCCTAGTTGGGGAAGGAGGAGATCTGCTGAGGAAAAGTGTTATCAACTCCGCGGGGAATTTTAGGTCAACACCATATCAAATGAGAGACAACCACGCATGGGATAACCATAAATAACTGCTCATAACCCCGGGGGGAACTCTGACTGGAAACGAATCTGACGGAGACTGGTGAGGAAACCAAAGTCTGCCAGAACCACGAAATGTTCTAACTCTGTTGGAGACCAAATATAAATTTGGCTGGGGATGACGGAGAAATAACCGTCTGGAGAAATCAAAAAACATCGGGTGCTAACCAATGTTGTCGGGGATGAAAGAGAAATTGCGCCTACTGCTTGGGGAGAACCAATAACGCTCCACACTTTAAGGCTTACTGCTTTCGAACCGTTGTTGATACTCTTTTTAAATGAAATTGATTGCTTAAAATTAAATGCTTTTATATGTTTAAGAAAACATTATTTTGATTAAAAAAATTATTTTTTTTTCAAAAATGATCATCATAAAATTTAAAACTATTTGGCTGAATTAAATAAGAGTAGAAACAATTGGATAAAATCTTAACTTTATTTAATGGAATGGTAGTCTGTAAATGATAAGACTCCATAGATCTTTACAAAGTTGAAAATGTTAATTTACATGGAGAAAGGATTACATTGAATACAATGATCACTAATCCTTCTGCCAACTCTTGATATCCATTATGCTCTTGACTACTACTGGGGACGATGAATAAAAAATCGACCGTTGTGCTCAAAAACGTCTTCAAGTCTGAAGATCAACTGGATGCAGTTACTTGCCATAATCCCTAATTTTTGCATAAATTGCCCCAAGGTGGGGTACTCAATTTATCGGGATGATTCTTTCTGTTTTATGTCTCTAATTTTTGCCTGGATTACCCTTTCGAGTTTTCAATCCACTGAGACGCTCATGTTTGCCTAAGCTGCCCTTTCGGGTTTTCAACTTAGCGAGTTGTTCTTTTCTTTTTTAGGCGAAGTATTTCTTGACTGCATCGGCATTCACAGGACGTGTGAACTCTTCACCATCCATAGTTGTAAGAATTAAAGCACCGCCTGAAAAGGCTCTCTTAACAACATATGGGCCTTCATAATTAGGAGTCCATTTGCCCCTAGAATCTGGTTTGAAGGATAAAATTTTCTTGAGCACAAGGTCACTTTCTTTGAAAACACGAGGTCTGACCTTCTTATCAAAAGCTTTCTTCATTCTCTGTTGATATAACTGACCATGACACATGGAAGTCAACCTCTTCTCTTCAATTAAATTCAACTGATCAAACCTAGTCTGACACCATTCAGCCTCAGTCAACTTAGCTTCCATGAGCACACGCAATGAAGGGATCTCAACCTCTACTAGGAGCACAGCTTCCATGCCATATACAAGAGAAAAAGGGGTTGCCCCTATTGAAGTGCGGATGGATGTACGATACCCGTGCAAAGCAAACGGGAGAATCTCATGCCAATCCTTGTACGTTACAACCATCTTCTAAATAATCTTCTTGATGTTCTTGTTTGCAACTTCAACAGCCCCATTCATCTTGGGTCTGTAGGGAGAAGAATTATGGTGTGCAATCTTGAAGTCTTCCAAAAGAGCTTCCACCATGTTATTATTCAAGTTTGATCCATTATCAATAATAATCTTACTCGGCACACCATAACGGCATATAATCTGATTCTTGATAAACCTTACAACAACTTGCTTGGTTACCTTCACATACGATGTCGCTTCAACCCACTTTGTGAAGTAGTCAATAGCCACCAAAATGAAACGATGTCCGTTTGAAGCTTTGGCTCAATCATGCTAATCATATTAATTCCCCACATGGAGAAGGGCCATGGAGAGGAAATGACGTTCAAAAGTGTTGGAGGAACATGAATCTTATCAGCATATTTGACACTTGTGGCACTTCTTCACAAATTTGCAACAGTCAGATTCCATTGTCAACCTATAGTAACCTGATCGCAACATCTTTTTCGCCATTGCATGTCCATTGGAATGAGTACCAAAGGAACCTTCATGGACTTCAGTCATCAATAGGTCTACTTCGTGTCTATCCACGCATCTGAGCAAAACCATATCGAAGTTTCTCTTGTACAAAACATCACCATTCAAGTAGAAATTGTCGGATAGTCTTCTCAAAGTCTTATTATCTTTCAAAGATGCCCCAGACGGGTAAATCTAACTTTGGAGGAAACTCTTGATGTCATAATACCACGGCTTCTCATCCTTGACTTCTTCAATAGCAAACATATGAGCTGGCCTATCAAGACGCATCACAGTCAAATTGGGAACCTCGTTCCAGTATTTCACTACAATCATCGACGCCAATGTTGCAAGAGCATCTGCCATCCAGTTTTCATCTCGAGGGATATGATGAAATTCAACCTTTGTAAAGAAATTTGAAATCCTCCTCACATATGCTCTATATGGTATCAAACCGGGTTGATTCATCTCTCATTCACCTTTGATTTGATTCACCACCAAAGCTGAATCTCCATAGACGTCCAAATACTTGATTCTGAGATCAATGGCCTCTTCAAGCCCCATAATGCAAGCTTCATACTCAGCCATATTGTTTGTACACTTGAAAGTCAATCTAGCTGTAAATGGAAAATTCGTGCCTTGAGGAGTAATGATTACTGCCCCAATGCCACTACCATACTGATTAACAGCTCCATCAAATACTATGCCCCAATGGGAACCAGATTTTGGCCCTTCTTCAAGTAATGGTTCGTCACAATCTTTCATTTTCAAGTACAAGATCTCTTCATCAGGAAAATAATATTGCACTGACTGGTAATCTTCAATCGGTTGGTGAGCCAAATGGTCAGCCAAGACGCTACATTTGATAGCTTTCTGAGATCGGTATTCAATATCATACTCTTATAACAACATCTGCCAACGGGAAATTCTCCCAGTTAAAGCAGGCTTCTGAAATATGTACATGATTGGATCCATTTTGGATATTAACCAAGTAGTATGATTCAGCAGATATTGACGCAGACGCTTAGCAGCCCAAGCCAATGCGCAACAAGTCTTCTCAAGCATAGAATACCGAGTCTCACAATCATTGAATTTCTTACTGAGGTAGTATACTACAAATTCTTTCTTTCCAGTCTCATCTTGCTGACCTAGAACGTAACCCATACTCTCTTAAAGCACAGTCAAATACATAATCAATGGTCTTCCTTCAACAGGTGGAGACAGAATCGAAGGCTCAAGCAGATACTATTTAATACTATCAAAAGCTTTCTGGCAATCTTCAGTCCAATCACAAGACTGATCTTTCCGAAGAAGCTTGAATATAGGCGCACATGTGGCAGTCATGTGTGAAATGAATCTTGAGATATAATTCAAGCGGCCAAGAAAACCAATGACTTGCTTCTCAGTTTTGGGCGCAGGCATCTTTGTATTGCTTTGACCTAGGCAGGATCAACTTCAATACCCTTCTCGCTGATGATAAAGCCCAACAACTTACCAGAACGAACACCAAAAGTACACTTATTGGGATTCAAGCGAAGTTTATAGTTCCTCAAACGTTGGAATAGCTTCAACAAATGCTCAACATGTTCCTCTTCATCAATTGATTTAGCAATCATGTCATCGACATAAAATTCAATCTCTTTATGCATCATATCATGAAAAAGAGTAGTCATTTCTCTCTAGTAGGTTGCACCAGCATTCTTCAGTCCGAAAGGCATCACTTTATAACAGAATGTTCCCCAAGGTGTAATGAATGTGGTTTTCTCCATATCTTCGAGTGCCATCTTGATCTGATTAAATCCGGAAAATCCATTCATAAATGAAAAGACATTGAATTTAGTTGTATTGTCTACCAACATATCAATGTGTGGCAGAGGGAAATCATCTTTCGGACTGGCTTTATTCAAATCACTGTAATCAACGCACATACAGACTTTTCCATCTTTCTTCGGAACAGGCACAATATTGGCCACCCATTGCGGATACTCAGCAGTAACAAGGAAACAAGTATCAATCTTCTTTTGTGCTTCTTCTTTGATTTTCACTACCATATCAGGATGAGTCCTCCTCAATTTCTGCTTGACTGGCGGGCATTCTGGCTTCAACGGAAATTTATACTCCACAATATTAGAATCCAACCTAAGCATTTATTGATAGGACCAAGCAAACACATCTGGATACTCTCGGAGAAGATCAACCAACCCCTTCTTAACATCTGGACATAGTTGAGATCCAATCTTGACTTCCTTCACATCATCGTCGGAACCCAAGTTGACTAGCTCAATCCTCTCTTCGAACGGCTGAATGGCTTTTCCTTCATGCTTAAGAAGACGAGACAATTCATCATTTAATCCTTCATTACTTTCCTCCTCAACCTCAAACACGGGGAATTCAAATTTTGGAGAAGGAGAAGGATCATTGTATTCAATGGGGTTAGAAACCAACCTGCATAATGATTTGATATTTTGATTTTAGAGAAGTGAATTTATGACCAAATATTATGCAGATGGACAATTATATTATTTATTTATGTTTTTTGTGATTACCATTTTCAGTATAAAGCAAAAAGTAAAAACAAAATATCATAGATGTGGATGAATAGAATTATATTTTATTGATGATCGAATTGAAAATGCCCAATAATGTTTGCTTCTCCCTTAGGCATAGGAGAAGGATTTTCAAAAACAAATAAAAGCAATTACTTAGATCGGTACATAATAACAGGAATATCAACAGCGGTCCAATTGTTTCAAGCATTTCCATGCGTCACAAAATTGGTACGGTGTTCCTCTTCATCATCATCTAGCACGGCAACTAAGTGTTGTTCATTACCATGAATGAACCCTCCGCTACAGAAGCTGGGTCGTACATCTTCAGATTTGACTGTTGACGAACCTTGTTGGAAATCTAAACCGGCTCTACTCTTGTTGTCGGAGACCTCTACCATCTGGCCCCACTGATCAGACTGACCATCTTCAATAATCTTCAATGCATCCTTAAATGAGGATATGGGTGCCTTAACTCTCTTTTAAACAGCAATAGATAAGGCTTGGAACAGAGTTCCAACCTCATCCTCAGCTTCAACATAAGAGAAAGATGACAGGTGGCTGACTAACAACACCTTCTCCCCGCCAACAATAACTAGCTTCTCTTTCTTGACAAACTTGAGTTTCTGATGCAATGTGGATGTAACAGCTCCCACCTCGTGGATCCATGGCCTTCCTGTAAGACCCTAATTTTGACCCTAAGATCCCTCACGGCATCATGTTATTGCACAAGTGCATTGCCTCAAGGATCATAGCATGTTTGGCTCCTTAACCCTAGGGTTGGGACTTGTTTGAGTGTTTTGAGACCACCAAGCATGCTTGTATTGTATATTATTTCTTTTATTATTTGATTACTAACCAAAAACACAAAAATATGTCACTAACTCTTTTTGTTTTGAAGCTCAAGTGATCATGTGCTCCACAATGCTCCTAGGAGGCTCCTAAGCCCAATGCAATGGCTAGATTGAAGAAGAGAAAAAGCAGGAAAATGGTCCAAAAATCTCCTAATCATCATATATGTCTCCCAAGTATCTCAATTTTCCAATTTGATCAAGATAACCCAAAGGGCTTGAAGATTATTTCCCAAGGAAACCCTAAGTTCACTATGTTTTGACCGTGCCTTGCCCATGAAGCAATCTCAACCTCTGATCAAATTTAATCAAGGGAAGTTCTTTCATTCATCATTTCATGCATATATGAGCCTATTTGAGGCCCCTCAATCATTTATTCATCAAGATTGGAAGTTTGGCCTTGAAGAGTTGACCAGTCAAAGTCATCTGACTAAACTGAGGATCAATGAGATATAATTTTTGATGTGTTTGTCAAATGAATATGACCCTAAGATAAAACCTGTTCCTAAGAACCATATGAACAACTCTCATGTTCATCAAAAATCCATTTTAAACTTGGAAGGTCATCATTCATTTCAAAACATTATAGGTCATTTTGATTGAAACCCTAATTTTGGGTTAGTTTACCAAGGGCATAACTTCCTTAATTTTTATGATTTTGAGGTGAGACCAAAGGCATTGGAAAGCTTGATATGTATACTTAAAATTTATGTTGGAAAAAATTTCATAATCCTAAAATAAATAAATGTGATAATGCAAAACATTATAGGTCATCTTTGACCTAATTCATTGAATTTGAAAAAGTACCCAACTTCAAATGCCCATAACTTTGTCATAAAAAATCCAAATGATGCAAACATTGAGTCTAGATTGACCATATTGAAAAGATATATAACTTTGATGTTGGAGATGTTTTCATTTGAAGCTTGTATCATGAGGACAGAGGGGTTTGATCAAGCTTACTTTTGATGAACTTTTTCAAAGTGATTTGAATATGTTTTGTACTTGAATTTTCCAAGCCAGTTTTGATCAATTTGCACATGCCAAATGATTTTTTGCCCAACATGACTTGTGTTCCTTATTTCAAGAGATTGCCAACCATTACTCACAATAGTCCTTGGGGTCTACCATTTGTGAGTTTCAAATTTATTTTCATTTAGGTGCATTTTGGATATTTTATGTTATAACTTGGTATGCAAGCATGCTTCACTTCATGTGCACGTCCAAATTCATTTCACTTGATCTCAGCAAGTTGCTTCATCCATCCATGGGCCTTCTACACGCCCACAAAGGCCCATGCAATCAAATTTCAAATCCCATGTACATGAGAGAAGTGTGAACTCGGCCACATTCAACTATAAATAAACACTTCATGAGCTTCATTTCTCAACCTTTTGGAGATCACAAGTGCTGCAGAACTGAAACCATAGCCCTCACCAAAGGAATCTCTAACTTTTTTTCAGATTTTCGAGCTTGAAATTCAGCATCATTAGCTGAGTTTTAAAGCCAAATTCTTTAGCCAATCACTTCCATTACATCCAGGGATCAAAGAGGAGCAAAGATCTTGGAGAATTTGTGGCCAGAAGTTCATCAATTCAAAGGTATAATCTCAAACTTTTTGGATCTGAATCTCTTAATTCAATGTAGCATTCTTGTGTTTCTATGGTTCTCTGAAGTCCTCATACTTGAGGCAAACTTGTCATGCATTCAATTTATCATTTCATGAACAATCCATGTGGACACCATGATTTTCTACTTCACCTTTATCTCAATATATGAAGAGTGAGAGAAATCCATTGGTACAGTGACGAACTACATCACAAGAGCTTTATTTCCATGGCCTTGTTTTTCATTTTTGTTAAGATTCGTTTCTCTGCAACTTTGGCCGGAATTTGTGTGTCTGGCCAGAGAAGATGGTGGTTTCCACCACCACCACCACGTGTTTTGACCAGGGCCTTTGGATCTCCTTCTCAGGATCTAATCATGTGCGATCATTTTAATTACTTCATTTAATTCTCCATGTGGCGCGTTTGACTTGAGTGCACCGGGTGTCATCCGATCTAAACCATTGCCTTGTGCCACGTCAATCAATGAACTGGATCATGTGGCTCTACTTTTTTCGCTTATTTTTATTTTACTTTATTTTAATTTAATTCATTTAATTTTTAAAAATTCATTAAAAATTCATTTGAAGTCAAAAAAATATGAGACCAATTCCAAAAAATTTCTTGAAAAATCTAGTTTCATATTATGATTTTTAATTATTTTTGTGACTTCATTTGATATTTTTTATGAATTACTTGGTTTTTATTGATTTTAATTCATTTTAAAATACTTTCTGACTTTTAAAAAATACAAAAATATTTTCATAGCATCTATGGATCATAATAAATCAATGAGAAATGGTCTCAACAATTTCTTGTTTGTTTTGAGATTATTTGAGATATTAATTCATATGATGCTATTTTTGGTTGTTTTTAATTGATTTTAATTATTTCCTTATTTCAAAAATTTGTGAGAAAATTAGTCAAAGTTTGTTTGACTATGTTGGACCTATGAGAATTTAATTGGACTCATTGAAGTTATTTTGAAACGAATTTGAGGTTCAACCTTATTTGTTTATTTTTTTATTTTCATTTTATTTTAATTCAAAAAATACCAAAAAAATATCATTGACTTCTTGACTTGTTATCTTCATTTCTCTTATGTTTGGTGTTGATTGAGGTTAAATTGATTCAATTTTGATCGAATTCATTGAATCTTGTGGTTTGAAAATCCTTAAGGATCATCACCTAGAAAGATGAATGAATTTGATCAAGGATGAGTTATCCCTTGCTCAATTGGGATTGGTTGTTGACTTATTACCCCTCCCTTTCATCTTCATCCCTTTCTTTCCCTTTATGGCCAATGAGTTAAAGTCTTGGGGTTGGTCTTGACAAATAGAAGTTTAATCTTCTTTGATCCAAACCAAATTCAACTTGATCCATGATCAAGTGAGTTATTTTGTGTCAAAGATAGGTTACTTTTTGGTCAAGTAAATAACCAAAAGCCAATACAAGGCCCTTCCCCTTTTGTTTGGCATGGCAAGTTTATGGAGCTTGGCTTACTAGTCATGATCTCTAACTTATGTTCTTTGCCTATATTCTTATTGACCGGCCTTAGATAAGTGTGACTACTACATTAGTCCACTTACGATTGCTTAACATAGCGCTACATTATCTTATGACAAGCTAACATAACCTTACTAACTACTAACTTTAATCTGAGCTTTTAAATTCTTGCCATTTACTTTTAATGTCATTTATTCCTTGCTCATTATTCATCTTGATTTTCATCTTTGCTCACTTGAGCACATATTTTATGTTTATGTCATTTTTCTTTTGCTCATTTGAGCCCATTATTGTATATAAATATATTACTATTTTGTTGTGTTTGTGTTTATTTTGATGTGAGCCAAAATGAAAATGCAGAAAGGACTTAGAATTAGGATTTACCTATGCTTAAAGGAGTTCAAGAGCAACTAGGCCCCATGCCTTTAGAATGCAAAATCTGTTGAAGAGCAACTAGGCCTCATGCCTTTAGAATACAAAATCTGTTGAAACCTTTTCAAAAACATTAGTCATCGGTTTGAGTTATCATAGTGGTTGATGTAAATCTCAGCTCATCCTTAGTGTTGGATTATAAGCCTTCCATGCTTATTATAGGGTTAACCCCTCACTAGCATGTTGAAGCCTTCCTCACATGGTAGATTGTTGGTTTAGGTTGAGTTTTCTCCCTTTGATAAAAAAGACCTTAAGGCTTTTGATTAACATCAATTCACCAATCTTTGAAAAAATTTACCCCGAACTACGAGGTTTTGATCCTCCTTTGTGATGGTACGTAGGCAATGGGTTCATCCATTCAAACAACAAACTTGTAAATATAATCTATTTTCTTCTCATCCCTCCAATCTTTTGCACAAATCTTTTCACAAATACCAACCTACAACACATATTTTCAAAAAGGGTTCCCTTAGAGTACTAAGAATGTTTTGGGTGCGTAAAACCTTCCAATTTCATAACTAACCCCATTACCTAGATCTCTGACATTTTTATTAGTTTTTGATTTGAAAAACTTCTTACTTGGCTTTTGTTCGCTTTTTAGCCTTTCCTTTGGACAAATAAAAGTGCGGCGGCGACTCAATTTGTATGTTGACTTTTGGTTTAGTCAATAAACCTAAAAGTAACGAAAACCCCGCTACATAAAAGTGGCGACTCTGCTGGGGAAAGATAGTAATCCCCGTGGGTTTAGCCTAGTTTTTGCTTGTATGTGTTGTATGTTTATATTTATTTGTGGCATATTTTTTGTGCAAATTTGGGATGATTGTATTGTTTGTAATGTATGAATTGCTTGATATATTAATTGCTTGTATGCTTGGTGGTTTCTTGTGAGATGAGTTCTATACCCGAACTCGAGTGCACTTATGATAGGAGAATGACATAGTCTTGTTGACTTGTGTGGAGTTATTCCTTAACAAGCTAACTTGCAAGTCCATTCACTTGGTGGAGGTTCTATTGGGATCACTAATGCCACACGAGTAGTCGTGGTTAGGCATTACTCTTTCCAATATAAACCCTAAAAACCAAGGACCTTAGATACCTAGCCCAGCTTGGCCTATTTTAGGACGTGGTGCGAAGGTCGTTCAAGTGTAAGACTTGATACTACACTCATAAGAGTCTCTCATGAGAATATTTTTGGATGATGAGTAGTCGTTTTATCCGATAATATCCGAAAGATGGGATGATGACTATGGGAACCTTTTAGAACATGATTGTCAGGTTTAACCATAGTACACTCTTGTTGGGTGGTTCTTAACCGAGACTCCATGCTCGTGACTTGCAATAAACCCGTGATTCGCGGTCGACCATTCTCGTATATCCTCAAAATCAATGGAACTTGGGTGTTGATAAGGTGTAAACCATAATCCACCAAAATGGATGATTGATATTGACGATGACTTGAGCCATCCCGTGACCTTTGTATGGTGTGACCTGCTTGATCCTTGAGTGTGTTTGTTTCATCCATGCATCCATGCATTCATTCGCATTCATGTCATCGATAATAAGATTTTACAAGGAACTTAAAGGGTCTATTTGCAAATTTTCAGACATGGATAAGCAAAGAAGGAATACGAAGAAGTACAGTTTCAGACAACCCGACTTGAAAGAGTTAAGGCGTCTGACATCTTATGTATTAGAGCCCTTAGAGTTCAAAGCTCTCCATGGGAAGCTTCTAGCTATTCTTTCTACCAAAGTGGATGAGGGTCTGATGAGTGTGTTGGTGTAGTTCTACGATCCTCTGTATCGGTGCTTCACTTTTCCAGGTTTCCAGATTTTGCCTACACTAGAGGAGTATTCTTATCATGTGGGTATACCTATTCTTGACCGATTGTCGTTCAGTGGTTTAGAGAAGATTTCATCTTCTCAAGAGATTGCTGACATGCTTCATGTGGAGGTATCTGACATTGTTGCCAATATAACTATCAAAGGTGGAATTCAAGGTCTCCCGTCTGATTTTCTGATTGCCAAAGCTACTTTGTTTGGGAAGGCCATGAGTAAGGAAGCTTTTGAAGTCATATTTGTACTCCTCATATATGGGCTAGTGTTATTTCCCAACATCGGCAACTTCGAGGATGTGAACGCTATTAGGATTTTCTCTTCTCTTAATCCCGTTCCGACTCTGTTGGGTGACACTTATTTATCTTTGCATATGAGGAATGCAAAGGGTGGTGGTTCCATTGTATGATGTTTGCCTCTGTTGTACAAGTGATTTATTTTGCACTTGCCTCAAACGCTTGCCTTCAAGGAGAACAAGGGATGTCTACGGTGGTCTACGAGACTTATGTCTCTCACTAATGATGATATCTCTTGGCATAATCGTGTTTATGATGGCGTTAAGATTATTGATTCTTGTGGTGAGTTCTCCAATGTACCTCTTCTTGGTACATGTGGTGGAATTAACTACAACCCTGCTTTGGCTCGCCGTCATCTTAGGTTCCCCTTAAAGGATAAACCTAACAACATTTCGTTGGAAGGCTTGTTCTTTCAAGAGGGTAAAGATCCCCAAAACTTGAAGGATAGGATGGTCCGCGCCTGGTGCAAGGTTCATAGGAAAGGGAGGAATAAGCTTGGTCCGAAGAATTGTGTTGCTTTGGAACCTTACACCTCTTGGGTAAGGAAGAGAGCCCTTGAGTACCGCATGCCGTACGAATATTCGAGACCTACCCCTATGGTTATGGTTGGGACTTCAACCCTCCCTAATCAAGGAGTAGAGGAGTTAAGAGACGAAGACCGTTCGCGTGCTTGGGTTCGTGAGCGTGAGGAGCTTCTTCAGCAGCTCAAGGATAAGGATGCAATGATCGAGTTTCTAGAGCATCAGGTTATTGATGAGCCCGATGATGTGGTTACTTCTCTCCTACCTCACTTGTCTAGGTGTTTGAAGAAGAGACATGATCAGCTCGCCAAGGAGAAGGCTGACATGGAAGCAGCTTATGAGAGAGAGGTGAAAAGGCTTCGTGCGACATATCTTCCGATCTCGAAGGCTTTGGACGACTGTTTCTAGGGATCCATAGGATGTTTATTCTCCTTTTCTCTTGTATTGTATTTGGTTACCGAGACTGTACTACTTCTTTGGTGTAAAAAGTTTCCAAATATTATATTGCTATGAGTATTCCATATATGTCTCAAAAAGTTCAATATTTTCAAAACATTTGCAAATAGATCCTTATAAAGTTCCTCTGATAAAAAATAAATCATATACACAAGCATTGCATGCATCATATGCATAAGCAGGTTTTGGTTCCGAGCTCTTGATACAGTGGTCTAACCCTTTGCTCTTCATTTATTTCAAAGACAAGCTGACGCACCGGTACAACACTCGAGCCAATCATGCGAAGATCATGGAACACCTTGAGCAAGAGAACCGGGATTTGAAAGAGGAGGTTTCTCGACTGACTGCCATGATGGAATCAGTTCTTGCTGCTCAGAGTCAAGCTTCTCCAACTTCTGCAACTCCTCCCGCGAGGACTGTCATTTCCGAAGTGGTTACCTCTACAGTGCCTGCTGCCACCGCCCACTTCGCTCTGAATTTACCTGTTGGATTCCCTTGGGGAATGCCACCCAATTTTGTACCAGAGGGTTTCGCTCCAACTTTTGCTCCTTTGCCGGCATCTAGCCCAGTCATGTCTGTGCCACCTCCCGTTGTGCACACTTTGTCGCGTGTTGAAGACACCATCTATCATTCCGAGCCATCTGAGGGCCTGGACGTTTATGAAAAGATGGATGAGATGAAGGACCAATTCCTTGAGTTGCGCAAGGAACTGAAAACACTGAGAGGCAAAGATCTGTTTGGGAAGAGTGTTGTTGAACTGTGCTTAGTGCCCAACGTGAAAAGCCCAGTCAAATTCAAAGTGCCTGACTTTGAGAAGTATAAGGGAAACACATGTCCACTCAATCATCTTGTGATGTATGCTCGCAAGATATCGACCCAGACAAATAATGATCAACTGCTGATTCACTATTTCCAGGATAGCCTGACAGGTGTTGCGCTCCGTTGGTATGTGGGGCTAGAGAGTGCAAGCATCCACACTTTCAATGATCTAGGAGAGGCTTTTGTGAAACAATATAAATACAACGTGGATATGGCTCCAGACAGAGATCAATTGAGGGTGATGTCCCCAAAAGACAAAGAAACCTTCAAGGAATACGCCCAGAGGTGGAGAGAATTGGCAGCTCATATAGTGCCACCCTTGGAAGAGAAGGAGATGACAAAGATCTTTCTGAAGACTTTGAGCTCTTTCTACTATGAGCGCATGATTGCTAGTGCTCCCTCGGACTTTACCGAAATGGTAAACATGGGGATGAGGCTAGGAGAGGGAGTCTACGAGGGACGTCTGTCCCGTGATGATAATTCGGCAAATAAATATGGAGGGTTTTCTAGGAAGAAGGAAGGGGAGACTCATGCTATTTCTTCCCATATTAAAAGAAGACCCTCTGTGAGGAGGAAAGAAGTGCGACCCATCGTCAACCAACACCAGGTTGCTCATATAGCACCTGCTTTCAGAGAAGCTCAACAACCACAACAACAACCTCGTCAACAACAACAGGCCTACCAGTCTCGCAACAATAACAACAACAGCACCAGCAACTATGAGAGGAAGAGGGTGACTTTTGACCCGATTCCTATGACCTATGCTGAATTGTATCCTTCCTTAATTTATAGGAAGTTGATAACTCCACGTGATCCTCCTGCTGTGCCAGCCAATCCTCAATGGTGGTACAAGCCCGAACTTCATTGTGTGTATCATTCTGGCGCGCCCAGACATGACGTGGAGAATTGTTTTCTGTTGAAGACCAAGGTGCAAGACCTTGTGAGGAGTGGGATACTATTCTTTGAGGATGTAGGCCCTAATGTCAAGAAGAACCCATTGCCCGAGCATGGGAAGGCAGCTGTCAATATGGTTCAGGGGTGCCCTGGCAAATATAAAGTCCTTTATGTGAATGATATAAGGCAGTCCTTGGTAGAGATGCATAAGCTGTTATGTGAGCACAGTCACTATGAGCACGATCATGATAGGTGCCATGTGTGCACTTTCAGTGAAAGAGGATGCCGCAAAATAAGGAGGGACATCCAAGAGATGCTAGACCAAGGGATGATTGAGATACTTCAAAATCATAATGAGGATGAAGTTGATGTTGTCACTCCAGTGTTCAATATTCCTGATCTTGTTGTCATTAAGTATGATGGCAGCAAGAAGAAGGTGGTGCCAACTCTTATGATTAAGCCAGTGGGCCCTGTCCCGTATGTGTCAGATAAGGCGGTCCCGTACCGTTATAATATTGTTATGTTGGAAGATGGGAAGAAGGTGTCGTTGCCCTCAACCTCTGTTGTAAGCATTTCTGACATTAGTGGAGTGACCCGTAGTGGTCGTGTTTTCTCGGCTCAGACAAAATCCCATGAAGACGTCGTGAAGAGGGATGTTGTCAGTTCTACTGGTCCCGTGGGACATCTTCTTCAAATCATTTTATTCCTGTTGTGAAGGGTGTTGACCCTATTGTTGTCAAAACCGTTAAAGCTCCTATCCTGGTTGGCCAGTCTGGCATGTTGAGAGAGGATGGTGATGAGATGCTAAGGCTCATCAAGAGGAGCGAGTACAACATTGTGGAGCAGTTGCTTCAAACTCCATCAAAGATATTTGTCCTGTCTTTGTTGATGAATTCAGAGCCACACCGTGAAGCATTGCAAAGGGTGTTGGACATGGCATATGTGGATCACGATGTCACAATTGAACAGTTTGATAGCATTATTGCAAATATAACTGCCTGCAACAATCTGAGCTTTTGTGATGATGATCTTCCCGAGGAAGGAAAAGACCACAATTTGGCCTTACATATCTCTATGAACTGCAAAGACGATGCCCTGTCCAATGTGTTGGTGGACACAGGGTCATCACTTAATGTATTTCCAAAGTCCACTCTCGCCAAACTTTCATATCAGGGGCCTCCCATGAGGCACAGTGGAGTGGTAGTAAAAGCTTTTGATGGATCATGCAAGACCGTGATCGGTGAATTAGACCTCCCGATCAAAATTGGACCCAGTGATTTCCATATCACTTTCCAAGTTATGGACATACATCCGTCATACAGCTGTTTACTTGGTAGACCGTGGATTCACGAGGCAGGTGCCGTGACAGCCACCCTGCACCAAAAGTTGAAGTTCGTTAAGAACAAGAAGTTGGTGGTGATAGGGGGAGAGAAGGTTCTCTTGGTTAGCCATTTATCTTCCTTTTCCTACATTGATGCTGAGGATGAGGTTGGAACGCCATTCCAAGCCTTATCTATTATTGAGCCTTCTAGGAAATGACTTTCTTCATTTGTCTCCTACAATGATGCGAAGTTGGCCATTGAGCATGGTGCAACTAATGGTTTGGGGAAAATGATAAAGATGGAAGATAATAAATCCCGGGCTGGTATAGGGTATTCTTCTGGTGTTTCTAATGATCTTGGGTAAGATGAAGAGGAAGACCTCGGCAACTTTGTCATACCTGGCGGGATCTGCTATAATTGGATCGTTGTTGATGTTCCAATAGTTATCCATAAGTCAACGTAATATGTTCATTTTGTTTAAAAACCCTTCTCCCATGCCAAAAGGAGAAGTGAAGACATTGTTGGCATAATTGGTTAATACAATGAGATTCATTCCATAATCGCATGTTAAATGTTTGTTTTTCAAAAAAAAAACATTTTTGCTTTTCGCATGAAATTGGTGATCACCATAAAACCCTAAAAAAAAGAATAAAATCAAATTTTCATCTGCATAATGATTTGCCTGTTTAAATTATGAAGTCTCTTTTATAATCAAAATCATTATGTAGGTTGATCAAACCCATTGAACATAATAATCCAACACCATCTCCCAACTTTGAATTCCCTGTATTTGAGGCAGAAGAAGATGATGTTGAAGAGATTCCTGATGAGATTACCCGTCTGTTTGAGTACGAAGAGAAGATCATTCAGCCACATCTTGAGAATCTGGAAACAGTCAACTTGGGGTCTGAAGACTACATTCGTGAAGTGAAGATTGGGGCACTCCTTGAAGATTATGTTAAGAAGGGGTTGATTGAGTTGCTACGAGAATATGTCGACGTCTTTTCCTGGTCGTATGAAGACATGCCTGGTCTAGATACTGATATCGTGCAACATTTCTTGCCGTTGAAGCCTGAGTGTGTGCCTGTGAAGCAGAAGCTCAGAAGAACTCATCCTAATATGGCAGTGAAGATTAAAGAGGAAGTTCATAAGCAAATTGATGCAGGGTTTCTGGTGACTTCTACATATCCTCAATGGGTGGCCAATATTGTGCCTGTACCTAAGAAAGACGAAAAAGTCTGAATGTGTGTGGATTACCGTGACTTGAATAAAGCTAGTCCAAAAGATGATTTTCCTCTACCACACATTGATATGTTGGTAGACAATACGGCTAAATTCAATGTCTTTTCATTTACTGAGGGATTTTCCGGTTATAATCAGATTAAAATGGCACCCGAGGATATGGAGAAAACAACATTCATCACACCTTGGGGAACATTTTGTTATCGAGTGATGCCCTTCGGTTTGAAGAACGCCATAGCCACGTATTAACGTGCTATGACTACCTGATAACACGAAATTATATCATATTTTAGGACTTAATTCCATTAAATTCTATGACTATTTATTTCGGTTTACTGCATTTTATGAGATATTACGTGGTATTTTCTTCCTATTTGTCTCAGGTAGTCTATTTTGAAGAACAAGTGAAAATGGAAGAAAAGGAGGTGCAAAAAGGAGAGAAAAGGAACCAAATGCCAAAGCCCAGCCCAAAGCGCACAAGTCACCAATGCTGTGCCTGTGACGGACGTCACAGGGAGCGTGACGAGCGTCACGCAAAGCAGCCTTGTGACGGACGTCACACATGGTGTGACGAGCGTCACACCGTTCCACTACTTTTTTGGCGCAAGTAACGCCCTCAGAAGACTTGAAGAAGAGACGTTGAGGAGTTTGTGTCCTATATCCACGCCGTGCATTTAGCCACGTTAAAGAACTTGAGAAACGGAAAGCAGTTACCAGCACCAATATAAATAGCTATCTCTAAAACCTAAAGAGGGCCTCGGTTTTTCCACGCTCATATTGCCAAAGCTTTGCCAATTTTCTTTTCACGCTTTTGCTAATTATTTTTTCCTTTCCAGCAACTTAACATCGTTTATTTTATTTATTTCTTTTGCAAGTTCTACATCCTTTTTCCCTTGCAATTTACCTTTCCCTTTTTAGCATTTAGATATTTTTCGCATAATAGTTTCTACACCGGAAACTATTGTGCAACTTTTTATCGGATCTAACCTTACGTTAGATTCCAGTTTTATTTCCTTGGTTTAATTTATTGTTTAATTGAAGAATCGAAGAACAAATCCTACCGGCTTGTGGTGGAGTGTTCAAAGACTATTATATTACGCATTCAGGTTCTTTAATCATTATTTAATGTTTTGTTTTATTATTTATTTATATTATCTGCCTGGAATGAGTCTGTTTATGCATGATATATATGCTTGTTTATTTAGCATGTCTGGCTAATTCGCCTAGGTATCGGTATGTAAAGTAAGCAGAATAAGGGATCAAGACTGAGTCGGTCTATTTAAACTTAAAATTAAAATCAATCTTTTTACGGTCTCAACTTACAGGTTTAATAACAAGATTCTTTACAAAAAGTAAAGGACATAAAGAAGTTAAAATCAATAGAGCGAGAGTTTGAGGTTTTAACTGGACAGTGTAAGTTAGGCATTAATTCTAGATCAGGGCGAGAGCAAGTTTTAGAGTTAATTAAATTCTGACCTTTTCCAAAAAGTATTTTTAAAGATTGAATGTGAGGACGAGAGTTAAGCATTTGGATTTAATTGTATAACCTAAGTCAACAGAGCGAGAGTTTGAGATAAGGGTGTTTAAAACGGTCAGTGTTTTCTTAAAAAGAGTTTCTGCAACTTTATTGCTTTCAAAATATGGTTTTTGACTTAATTATAAGTGACAGCTACATTAATATAAAATCATGGTTTATTCAACAGAGCGAGAGTTTGAGATAAAACCTTTAACCAATAAAGTTAACTGAAACGATTTATTTTAAAAAACCAAGAAACCGACAAAGACTTGATTCCCTAGTTTTGACGAACTACATACCGATATCCGTTTTATTAATATTTAAGCTAGATCTTAGTTTAGCCTTTAGTTTTTCCCCAAACAATCAAACATTTTCACCTTAGATTTACGTAGTAACCTTAGATAACGGTATAACGATTCATAAGTCCCTGTGGGATCGATATCTTTTAAAACTACGCGATAGAACTGTGCACTTGCAGTTTGTATCCCATTCTCGACTCACACAGTCGAGCGATCAAGTTTTTGGCGCCGTTGCCGGGGATTTTTATTTAATCGATATCGTAACTCTTCCGTTACGCTGTAGAGACTAAGGTTTCTTTTTCTTCTATTCTTTCTTTCGTTGATTTGTATGCCACGCACTCGTTCACAAGGCGAACCGCTCTATCTACGAATCAACGATATCGAACTATATCTCCGAGTCTTACAACGAATTCGGGAATATCGTGCTGAAAACAATCTCCCTCCTATAGACTTTCCTGATCTCAAAGATCTTTCTTCTTTAACCGAGATGGCAGAACCAGCTCGTGCTCTTAGAGATTACGCCGCTCCATCGCAAGATGAACCACATTCAAGTATTGCTCCGCCCGCAATCGAAGCAAACAACTTCGAACTCAAACCTTCGCTGTTGCAGGCTGTGCAACAAAACCAATTCTCTGGAAATCTTACCGAAGATCCAAACCTTCATTTATCCGTATTTGTTCAATACGCTGATACTGTTAAAGCTAATGGTGTCACTTCAGAGGCAATTCGACTTCGTCTTTTTCCTTTCTCCTTAAGAGATAGCGCTAGAAGATGGCTTCAATCTCTTCCTTCCAACTCAGTCACCACATGGAACGAGTTGAAGAAAGTTTTTCTTGCCCGATATTTTCCGCCAAGCAAAACAGCTATGTTAAGAGCCCAGATAAACGGATTTAAACAGAAAGACAACGAGTCTCTTTTCGAAGCATGGGAAAGATACAAAGACATGATGAGACTTTGCCCACACCATGGTTTGGAAGACTGGTTAGTAATTCACACATTTTATAATGGTCTCTTATACAACACAAGGTTAACAATAGACGCCGCTGCAGGTGGTGCACTAATGAACAAACCTTATGCTGATGCTTACCAGCTTATCGAGAGCATGGTCCAAAACCACTATCAGTGGGGAACCGAACGAACAACGGTGGAAAAACCTCAACCGAAAACTGGCATGTACGAGATAAGTAACCTTGATCACGTCAATGCAAAAGTGGATGCTTTGGTCCAGAAAATTGAAAGTTTAAACGTATCACCTCCAGCCGCCGTGGTTGCTATAACTCAGAATTGCGAGGTCTGTGGAATCCAAGGCCACACTCCTGCGGAATGTCAACTCTTGACTGGAATCCAAGCAGAGCAAGTGAACTATGCTCAAGGAAGCCCCTATTCGAATACCTATAACTCAAATTGGAAGAACCATCCAAACTTTTCATATAAGAGTAATAATGCTTTATACGCACCTGGACAGTCTCCAAATCAAGCCCCATCTATACCACCAGGATATCAGAAACCGAATCCATCCATGCCTAACAATAATACCCCTAGAAAATCCAACTTAGAAATCATGATGGAAAACTTTATAGCTTCCCAACAACAAACCAATAAATATTTCTTAAACCAGAACATACATACTGGCGAACAACTTAAACAACTAGCAAGCAAAGTAGATGCCTTGGCTACCCATAACAAAATGCTGGAAACACAAATATCTCAAGTAGCTCAACAACAAGCACCTACTGCTGCACCAACTGGTACATTCCCTGGACAGCCCCAACCTAATCCGAGAAGCCAAGCTCATGCAATTATATTAAGAAGTGGAACGGAAGTGGAAGGACCGTCTGATCCAAGGATAGAAAACCAAAACCCTAAGAAATCAACTGAGGAAAGTGAACCTAAGGAAAAGGAAGAGAGTAATAAGGAAACCCTAGAAAAGAAGGAACCTTGTGTACCTCCACCACCTTACAAACCACCTATACCTTACCCTCAAAGGCTTGTTAAAACCAAAGATGCGGGCCAATTTAGAAAATTTGTTGATCTCCTTAAACAATTAAACGTTACAATTCCGTTCACCGAAGCTATTACGCAGATGCCCTCATATGCTAAATTCTTAAAAGAAATTCTTTCTAATAAGAGGAAACTTGAGGATAGCGAAACCGTTACACTCCCTGCCGAATGTAGCGCTATAATCCAAAACATGCCTCCTAAACTCAAGGATCCGGGTAGTTTCTCTATACCCTGTCACATAGGAAAATTTGTCATCGACAAAGCTTTATGCGATTTAGGAGCCGGAATTAGCGTTATGCCTTTATCCATATGTAAGAAACTGGAAATGGGAGAATTAAGACCGACCAAAATGTCCGTGCAACTAGCAGATCGTTCCATCAAATATCCTGTAGGAATCCTTGAAAACGTTCCCGTACGCATAGGTCAGTTTTACATTCCCACTGACTTCACAATTATGGACATTAGAGAAGATGATACCATACCTATTATACTAGGAAGACCATTCTTAGCAACTGCCGGTGCAATCATAGACGTAAAACGAGGACGACTCACCTTCGAAGTAGGTGAAGAGAAAATTGAATTCATTCTTTCCCAATTCTTGAAAGCACTTGCAATAGAAGATACATGTTACTTCATGGATATCATCGATGAATGCATAAAAGAAGCAGAGTTAGGAGAAGACAAATCATCAGACTATCTTTTAGAGGACAAATCTAACCAATGCTTAGCAATAACACCGGACCCTACGCAATGTCTTAACAAACCAACCCCTGATTTGAAAACACTTCCCAAAAATCTGAGATATGAATTCCTAGACTTAGAACTTGAACGACCTGTGATAGTTAATGCAGATCTAGGAAGACTCGAAACAGAAAAACTCTTACATATCTTAAGGAAATATCCAACCGCACTAGGTTACCACATCACCGATCTTAAAGGAATAAGCCCTTCTATTTGTATGCACCGCATCATGTTAGAAGAAGACTGTAAAACCTCTAGGGAACACCAGAGAAGACTAAATCCGATCCTAAGTGAGGTAGTAAAGAAAGAAATAACCAAGTTATTGGAAGCAGGTATTATATATCCTATATCTGATAGCAAATGGGTCAGTCCTGTACACGTTGTACCAAAGAAAGGAGGCATAACCGTTATTGAAAACGAAAAAGGAGAAACTATAACTAAACGAATCGAATCGGGATGGAGAATGTGCATTGATTATAGGAAACTAAACAAAGCAACCCGAAAAGATCATTTCCCTTTACCATTCATTGACCAAATGTTAGAACGATTAGCAAAACATTCACATTTCTGTTATTTAGACGGTTATTCAGGCTTCTTTCAAATACCAATTCCCCCTGATGACCAAGAAAAGACAACGTTCACATGCCCTTTTGGTACCTTCGCTTATAGACGAATGCCGTTTGGTCTGTGTAATGCCCCTGCGACCTTTCAAAGATGCATGATGGCAATTTTCGCCGACTTTCTCGAAAACATCATGGAAGTATTTATGGATGACTTTTCCGTATATGGACAAAGTTTCGAAGAATGCCTTGAAAACCTAGAAAGAGTTCTTGAGCGATGTGTGAAAGTAAACTTAGTACTTAACTGGGAAAAGTGTCACTTTATGGTACAAGAAGGAATTGTTTTAGGACACATCATCTCGAACAGAGGAATTGAAGTAGACAAAGCCAAAATAGAGGTAATCGAAAATCTTCAACCCCCAAGAACCGTGAGAGAAGTACGAAGCTTTTTAGGACACGCCGGTTTTTACCGACGATTCATCAAAGACTTCTCTAAAATAACTAAACCCTTAACCGGACTGTTGATGAAAGATGCCGAATTCATATTCGACGATAACTGTTTAAAAGCATTTCAAACTCTTAAACAAGCATTGATCTCAGCACCCATAATGCAGACACCAGACTGGAATGAACCATTCGAAATAATGTGCGATGCCAGTGATTATGCTGTAGGTGCTGTTTTAGGACAAAGAAAGGATAAAAAGCTTCACGTTATATATTACGCAAGCAGAACCCTGGATGAAGCGCAAATGAATTACGCCACTATCGAGAAAGAACTCCTAGCAGTGGTATTTGCGCTAGATAAATTTCGTTCTTACTTGGTAGGAGCCAAAATAATAGTCTACACTGATCACGCTGCTATGAGGTACCTTCTAACAAAAAAAGATGCTAAACCTAGACTCCTAAGATGGATCTTGTTGCTACAAGAATTCGACTTAGAAATCAAGGACAAGAAAGGAACTGAAAACGTAGTAGCAGACCACCTCTCTAGACTTGAGAACCTTGAACCGGAAAGAACATCAATTAATGATGATTTCTCGTATGACAAACTTATAGCTACTTTGGAAGAGAACAACTCCGACATGCAAGTAGAAACCACCTTAGCTATATCTGTCACACCATGGTACGCTGATCTAGTCAATTATTTAGCTGCCGGAATAATTCCACCTACTTTATCTTACCAGCAGAAGAAACGATTCTTCCACGACATAAAACACTATTACTGGGATGATCCCTTACTTTTCAAAAGAGGCCCCGATGGTATTTTCCGTCGATGTATACCCGAAGAAGAGGTAGAAAATATAATCCAACACTGTCACTCCGCTCCTTATGATGGACACACAAGTACATCCAAGACTTGCTCTAAAATCCTACAAGCTGGCTTTTATTGGCCAACTATATGGAAGGACGTACATGCGACTATTAAGGAGTGTGACAGATGTCAACGCACGGGAAACATATCTAGACGTGACGAAATGCCGCAAAAAGGTATTTTGGAAGTAGAGATTTTTGACGTGTGGGGGATAGACTTCATGGGACCTTTCCCATCCTCTTTCGGTAACAAATATATACTCGTGGCAGTCGACTACGTATCAAAGTGGATCGAAGTTGTAGCTTCCCCAACAAACGACACCCGAGTAGTAACTAGACTCTTTAAGAATATAATATTTCCGAGATTTGGCATCCCAAGAATAGTAGTCAGTGATGGTGGATCGCACTTTATATCCAAGGTACTCGAAAAACTACTACTTAAATATGGAGTGAGACATAGGATAGCGACACCTTACCACCCTCAAACCAGTGGACAAGTGGAAGTATCTAACAGAGAAATCAAGCAAATACTAGAAAAAACGGTAGCCACTTCAAGGAAAGATTGGTCATTGAAATTACCAGAAGCTTTGTGGGCATACCGAACTGCTTATAAAACCCCCATAGGGACGACCCCATTTAAGCTCATTTATGGAAAATCCTGTCACCTCCCGGTAGAGTTAGAACATAAAGCCTATTGGGCTATTAGAAATCTAAATTTGAATTATAAAGCCGCCGGTGAAAAGAGAATCCTTGACATAAACGAATTAGAGGAACTCAGAAGAGACGCCTATGAAAATGCCAGAATCTATAAAGAAAGAACAAAACAATGGCATGACAAGCGTATATCAAGGAAAATCTTCAAGCAAGGCGACGCAGTACTTTTATTTAACTCTAGACTAAAGTTATTCCCGGGAAAACTACGATCCAGATGGTCAGGGCCTTTTCATATCACAAAAGTCTTTCCCAGCGGAGCGGTAGAAATAAAAGGAAAATCTACAGAACCGTTCACCGTAAACGGGCAACGTCTGAAACACTATCACTATGCGGAAACCAACAAGGATTTGCAAATCCTACACTTAGACGAAACGCCCCCAGGACTCCTAGATTATATTTAACAGTTTCTTTGTCGAGCTTGCGACATTTAAACAAAGCGCTTAGTGGGAGACAACCCACAAAAATTAATTTGTTATTTTATTATTCTTTTATTATCATTCCCCTATTTCTTTCTTAATTATTCTTTTAATTTCTGTTTAGTATTCATTCTTGATTTATTCAAAAAAAAAATAATAATAATAATAATAATAATTTTTCCTTCTTTCGGCATTTGGCCAAATCCTGACTTAAACTCATGTTTTCTTTTCTCTAGCTAACACTAACCAGATGGGACATATTGATCGTATGGGTATCAAGTTCAGAGGAATGGCTCAGAAACAAAAGTTTGAAGAACTAGCCGCTAGAGAGATGCTACCTAGTTTATATGCTGATGATTGGGCTATGACTGCCCTTGGACTGAGACAGAGTGTCCTGTTTTTGCTGAATCAGATAGGATGGGAGACATCCCCTATCCTGAGACATTTCACCACCTACCGGAGACTCACACTAGAATTCCTTAGCTCATTAATCTATCTACCCAGCCATGGAAAAGGAATTAGCAGAGGTTTTATCCAGTTCAGAATGTTCAACATGGAGTACCAATTTAATATTAGAGACTTCACCAACCTTTTGGGTTTTCCTACTTCCTTTGATACATTCACTGTAAGCCAGGAAGAACTTTTTGAATATAGAGAGCTTGAACACTTTTGGGGCAGGCTGACTGGAAATGATGAGCCCGAAGAACATGAGTTTCTCTCTGGAAACATACATAACCCGGCTTTTCGCTATTTCCATAAGATCCTGACCCACACTTTATTTGGGAAGAAGCCAAACAGTACTTCAGTTTCACGTGATGAACTTTTCATCATATTTTGTGCTTCCCAGAACCGTCCAGTAAACGGTGCCACTTTTATGTTAGCTAATTTGGACCACCTTATCCAGGATGAGCGAGCACCCATTAGAATAGGCGGTTCGATAACCATGATAGGTAATGCCATTGGATTACGTCAGCCTATGCTTGACCTTAGCCCTTTTTGTGGCATTACTACTATGAGTATACCTTTCCTCTTCAACACTATGTTTATAGCAAACCTAGGGTCTGATGAGTTTGAGCTTATTATTGATAACCAGGTTCTCTGCCTATTCACCATGCCCGATCCTAGGACTAGTGTTCATAACCAAAGGAACTGGCTCTATAACCTGAATGAAACCCCAACTCCTGCTGGATCCACTGAATCCATCCAGGATTATGAGATTTGTAATGACTATGAGAATTATGTTGACCAGATCTCTCATGCTGAATCTGACCCTCAGACACCATCCGGCTATCATGATATTGACCCTCCTCCTCAGCCTGTTCCGACCGAAGAATCAGCCATACCTGACCTCCGACATCATATGCCCGGAACTGATTATAACACCGCCATTGAAGCTTTGATGTCAGAACAAGACGCCCTCAGAGGAGAATTTACTAACATGAGAGACGAAGTTCTAGGATACATGAGCAGTATGACGAATCAGTTTCACGAGTTGCTACATCATGTTAACTCTTTTGCTCCTCCGGCCAGAGATCGTGTAGAGGGATAGAGTTTAGTTAGTTTTCTAAGTTATTTAGTTTTAAGTTAGATTATTTATTAATGTTATTTGAATTCATGTTCACATGTATTTTTTTCTTTCATTTCATTGTTTTCCTTTCCTGTATTACATTATGATCATTTTTATTGAAGCTGTTTAGTTAATTTTATTATGCAAAAGCTATTATGCTCTACTGTTGCTTCCTATGAATTATTACTATACAAAGCAGATTAAGCGTGCACAATAAATTAAATTGCAGACTAAACTGATCGTAAGCAATACAAAACATTAAAATACGCTACCAAAGCAATTCTGTGAAGCGCCACTAAGCCTTTCCAAAAAGGAAGGCGTGACAAGCGTCACACTTTCCATAACGGACGGCACACTTAGACCCTGTGACGAGCGTAACACTCCTCAGACTAGTGAACGTTAAGGAGCCGTTGGAGACGAACGTTACACCTTTAACTTTTTACCTTCCCCATTCATTTTTCATTTAACCACACTTAATTACTTTTCAACCACTTTTTCTTTCCACCTTCCAAATTCTTCTCCTATAAATACCCACCAAACCTTCCTTCATTCACCAAAACAATTCTCTCCTATCAAATACATTTCTTTTTCTTTCCAAATCATCCCTTCAAAATTCATCACAATGGCGGGAAATCAGAATTTCGGAAATATCATCTTCCGATCCGTAGATGACAATTATCAGCGGGAGCAATTCGAGCGTTTCCAACAGCGAGGCGTCGTTTCCACCAGGTACCCCGATTTACCTTGTTTACAACAATTAGGCCTACTCCAAGGTATCGAATGGATGCTCCGTCAGGCCAACCTAACCTTCCTTTGCACTCATAACCAACCCACCTACCCATCCCTAACCTTAGAATTCTTAAGTTCATACGACTACACCACTCCCGCCGGTGAAGACGAATTTTTAACCGGTACCGCAACCTTCCGGATGTTCAACACCGAGTACTCCTTAACCCAAAACCAATTGAGTACCATGCTACAATTTCCCACAGAAGGTCTGCTGCATGCCAGAATCCCTCCAACCTCAAACTGGAACACAGTTGGCGTTTTTGGCCTTTTTAAGAAAATTTCCGGTATAGATACCTACAACTGGGAAGAACTCCTTCTCTCCCATATACATAACCCCACTATCCGGTACTTTATCCGCATCTTGCAAAACACAGTTTTTGGAAGGCCAAACAACAGCAAGGTCAACTCAAAGGAACTATTTTTCCTCCAGTGCGTCTTCGAACCAGATACTCAGGTAAACGCCGCCTCCTTTCTCTTTCATCATATCCGCACCTTATGTGCTAGAGGCAGGCAACCTTTCATAATTGGTGGCTTAATCACCACCATCGCACTTGGCCTAAACCTAGGGGATAAACTCCAAACTTTAGAATCCCTACTTCCCCTATCTATGGATACCAGCTACTGTCGATCCAGCCGCTTGATTAAGAACAGAGTAGGCGGAGGATATTATCTTATGGTGAACAACCAGGCAGTCCCAAGCGTTGTTCTACCAAATACTGCCCTCACTGATGTCACAAACCCCGACCGCCACCTCTACGATCTAAACGCTCCTGAAACCACCGAGCCTTTACAAACAAACCCACAAACAGATGAGTTTGAAGAAATGGAACAAGGTGATCATCCGCCTACACAACAGTCAGTCCCGCTCAACCCTTCCGGCAATACAACTGGCCCCTCCTCCCAACGTCGTCGACGAAGAAGGCCTGCAACCAACGACGACATTATGGATGCTATCGATGGAATGCAGGCACAGAATGTCGAGATGCTGCAGATGATGCGTCAAATGCAACAGCAACAGGACGCTAGAAATGCCATAACCGACCAGCGGTTTACTGAGTTGTTCAGCAGGTTCGACAACTTAGACTTACGTCAGAGATCACCAGGTCCAAGAACCAGAGGCGGAAGACAACCTTAGTTGTAGTTTCCTTTTCCTTTCCATATTGTATTTCTTTTCCTTAAAACATTGAGGACAATGTTTAATTTAAGTATGGGGGGGAAAACTTGTTTCTTCCATTTCCATTTTTCAAGTATGTTACCTTCCCTTTCATTGTTATTTCCCTTTCTTATAATCTGAAAAAAAAAAAAATTAAAAAATTAAAAATTTTATTATAATTTTAAGTAAGTCCCTAGTGTGAAATATTTCTATTATCTATTCCCCTCAATTTTCTTGAGCCATAACAAAACAAATTTTAACACACCCAATAAGTATAAAGGTTGCTTACTTTATAAAACTTGAGTGAAATCAAGACAAAAAAAATCATTACCATAACAACGCTCTGAGAACCTCAACATGTTAGATCAGGATAAGTATCTATTATACCGATTCCTCGAACTTTTAGCTTTAGAGTAACCCCGAGTAGTTTATACGAGAAGTCAGCACCATCTTAATAGCAAACTACGTGGAGAGCCGATGAATATAAGTGAATGATCCCCAAAGTAACATAAAATATATGAATATATCAGGAAATGCACTGATTAAATTAGGTGATCCTTACCAGATCATTTAATCTAAAGGTTGCAGATCATGCAAAAACACAATATGAAAAATCCATTATGAGTTGGTTCAGTAGGTATCTGGTACTGAACTCGGTAGGGCGGACTACGGTTCGATCCCCCACAATTTGCAATGGACTGAATAACGAAGTTATCCGACTTATGTACCAGAACTTCTAGCTAAAAGCGGATCATAATCACTAACCGATTACTCCACTATGTGCGCGAAAAGACAAAGGGCTTAATGTGATTTCGCTAGAATGAAAGCGGGTGAAATAAAAGTAAAGGAACTAGGATAGCTATAATGGCATTACTTGAACTGATTTGCATAAGGTAGGGTTATCTAAGTTGTAACGGTAGTTGTTGATGTCAAGATTAAACTCAAATTGCTTCTAAACAAAATCCATTTGCAACCTATTACGAATTGATGTGTGTTTGAAACTTCGCCTGGCTAAACTTTTGAAAACGATTTCTATACTGAATTTTGCTTGAGGACAAGCAAAGATTTAAGTATGGGGGAGTTTGATAACACGAAATTATATCATATTTTAGGACTTAATTCCATTAAATTCTATGACTATTTATTTCGGTTTACTGCATTTTATGAGATATTACGTGGTATTTTCTTCCTATTTGTCTCAGGTAGTCTATTTTGAAGAACAAGTGAAAATGGAAGAAAAGGAGGTGCAAAAAGGAGAGAAAAGGAACCAAATGCCAAAGCCCAGCCCAAAGCGCACAAGTCACCAATGTTGTGCCTGTGACGGACGTCACAGGGAGCGTGACGAGCGTCACGCAAAGCAGCCTTGTGACGGACGTCACACATGGTGTGACGAGCGTCACCCCGTTCCACTACTTTTTTGGCGCAAGTAACGCCCTCAAAAGACTTGAAGAAGAGACGTTGAGGAGTTTGTGTCCTATATCCACGCCGTGCATTTAGCCACGTTGAAGAACTTGAGAAACGGAAAGCAGTTACCAGCACCAATATAAATAGCTATCTCTAAAACCTAAAGAGGGCCTCGGTTTTTCCACGCTCATATTGCCGAAGCTTTGCCAATTTTCTTTTCACGCTTTTGCTTATTATTTTTTCCTTTCCAGCAACTTAACATCGTTTATTTTATTTATTTCTTTTGCAAGTTCTACATCCTTTTTCCCTTGCAATTTACCTTTCCCTTTTTAGCATTTAGATATTTTTCGCATAATAGTTTCTACACCGGAAACTATTGTGCAACTTTTTATCGGATCTAACCTTACGTTAGATTCCAGTTTTATTTCCTTGGTTTAATTTATTGTTTAATTAAAGAATCGAAGAACAAATCCTACCGGCTTGTGGTGGAGTGTTCAAAGACTATTGTATTACGCATTCAGGTTCTTTAATCATTATTTAATGTTTTGTTTTATTATTTATTTATATTATCTGCCTGGAATGAGTCTGTTTATGCATGATATATATGCTTGTTTATTTAGCATGTCTGGCTAATTCGCCTAGGTATCGGTATGTAAAGTAAGCAGAATAAGGGATCAAGACTGAGTCGGTCTATTTAAACTTAAAATTAAAATCAATCTTTTTACGGTCTCAACTTACAGGTTTAATAACAAGATTCTTTACAAAAAGTAAAGGACATAAAGAATTTAAAATCAATAGAGCGAGAGTTTGAGGTTTTAACTGGACAGTGTAAGTTAGGCATTAATTCTAGATCAGGGCGAGAGCAAGTTTTAGAGTTAATTAAATTCTGACCTTTCCCAAAAAGTATTTTTAAAGATTGAATGTGAGGACGAGAGTTAAGCATTTGGATTTAATTGTATAACCTGAGTCAACAGAGCGAGAGTTTGAGATAAGGGTGTTTAAAGCGGTCAGTGTTTTCTTAAAAAGAGTTTCTGCAACTTTATTGCTTTCAAAATATGGTTTTTGACTTAATTATAAGTGACAACTACATTAATATAAAATCATGGTTTATTCAACAGAGCGAGAGTTTGAGATAAAACCTTTAACCAATAAAGTTAACTGAAACGATTTATTTTAAAAAACCAAGAAACCGACAAAGACTTGATTCCCTAGTTTTGACGAACTACATACCGATATCCGTTTTATTAATATTTAAGCTAGATCTTAGTTTAGCCTTTAGTTTTTCCCCAAACAATCAAACATTTTCACCTTAGATTTACGTAGTAACCTTAGATAACGGTATATCGATTCATAAGTCCCTGTGGGATCGATATCTTTTAAAACTACGCGATAGAACTGTGCACTTGCAGTTTGTATCCCATTCTCGACTCACACAGTCGAGCGATCACTACCTTGTTTCATGACATGATGCACAAGGAGATCGAGGTGTATGTTGATGATATGATTGCAAAGTCAAAAACGGAAGTTGAACATGTAGAACACTTGTTGAAGCTTTTCCAGCGTTTGAGGAAGTACAAACTCCGCTTGAATCCGAACAAGTGTACATTTGGAGTTCGTTCCGGCAAGTTATTGGGCTTTATTGTCAGCGAGAGAGGTATTGAAGTTGATCCTGCCAAGGTCAAAGCAATACAAGAGATGCCTGCGCCCAAAACTGAGAAGCAAGTCCGAGGTTTTCTTGGCCGCTTGAATTACATTTCGAGATTTATATCTCACATGACTGCCACATGTGCACCTATATTCAAGCTCCTACGGAAAGATCAGCATCATGATTGGACCAAGGATTGCCAAAAGGCCTTCGACAGTATCAAAAAGTATCTGTCCGAGGCCCCGATTCTGTCTCCACCTGTTGAAGGGAGACCGTTGATTATGTACTTGATTGTGCTTGATGATTCCATGGGTTGTGTCCTTGGTCAGCAAGATGAATCAGGAAAGAAAGAATATGCAATATACTATTTGAGTAAGAAGTTAACCGATTGTGAGTCTTGGTACTCAATGTTTGAGAAAACATGTTGCGCTTTGGCCTGGGCCGCTAAGCGTTTACGCTAGTATATGTTGAATCATACAACTTGGTTGATATCTAAAATGGATCTGATCAAGTATATCTTTGAGAAGTCTGCTTTAACAAGGAGAATTTCCCGTTGGCAGATGTTGTTATTTGAGTATGATATTGAGTATCGAGCTCAAAAAGCTATTAAAGGGAGTATATTGGCTGACCATTTGGCGCATCAACCAATTGAAGATTATCAGTCTATGTAATACGACTTCCCTGATGAGGAGATTCTGTATTTGAAAATGAAAGATTATGATGAGCCTACGCTCGATGAAGGGCCAGAGCCTGGTTCCCGATGGGGTATGGTGTTCGATGGTGTTGTCAATCAGTATGGAAATGGTATTGGGGCAGTGATTATTACTCCTCAAAGCACACATTTTCCTTTTACAGCAAGGCTAACTTTCAAATGCACGAATAATATGGTGGAGTATGAGGCTTGTATTATGGGTTTGGAAGAATGTATTGATCTTAGGATCAAACAACTTGATGTTTATGGCGATTCGGCCCTTGTTGTTAATCAGATTAAGGGTGAATGGGAGACGAATCAGCCTGGCCTCATCCCATATAGAGATTATGCGAGGAGGATTTCAACTTTCTTTACTAAGGTTGACTTCCATCATATTCCTCGAGATGAGAATCGGATGGCGGATGCTCTCGCTACGCTTGCTTCAATGATTTCTGTCAATTATTGGAATGAAGTCCCAAATATTACCGTGATGCGCTTGGATAGACCAGCTCATGTGTTTGCAGTTAAGGAGGTGAAAGATGATAAGTCGTGGTATTATGATATCAAGTGTTTTCTCCAACGTCAGGTTTACCCGCCTTGGGCATTTGTTAAAGATAAAAAGACTTTGAGGAGATTATCTGGCAGTTTCTACCTTAATGGTGATGTGCTTTACAAGAGGAATTTTGACATGGTTTTGCTCAGATGCGTGGATAGACATGAAGTAGACCTGTTAATGACTGAAGTCCATGAGGGTTCATTTGATACTCATTCCAATGGACATGCCATGGCGAAAAAGATGTTGAGAGCAGGCTATTATTGGCTGACAATGGAGTCTGACTGCTGCAAGTTCGTGAAGAAATGCCACAAGTGTCAGATTTATGCAGATAAGATTCATGTTCCCCTGACACTTCTGAATGTTATTTCCTCACCATGGCCTTTCTCTATGTGGGGAATTGACATGATTGGCATGGTTGAACCTAAGGCGTCGAACGGTCACCGTTTTATTCTCGTAGCCATTGATTACTTCACCAAGTGGGTTGAAGCGGCATCGTACGCAAATGTGACCAGGCAGGTGGTTCTGAAGTTTATCAAGAACCTACTCACATGCCGATATGGTGTGCCAGACAAGATCATTACTAATAATGGATCTAACTTGAAAAATAAGATGATGAAAGAGCTGTGTAGCGAGTTCAAGATTGCACATCATAATTCTTCTCCCTATAGACCCAAGATGAGTGGGGTTGTTGAGACTGCTAACAAAACATCAAAAAGATTATTCAGAAGATGGTTGTTACGTACAAAGATTGGCATGAGATGCTTCCATTTACTTTGCATGGCTATCGTACATATGTCCGCACTTCAACAGGGGAAACCCCTTTCTCCCTTGTATATGGCATGGAGGTTGTGCTCCCCGTAGAGGTCGAGATCCCATCAATGAGAGTCTTGATGGAAGCCAAGTTGACTGAGGCTGAATGGGTTCAGATTCGTTATGACCAATTGAATTTGATTGAAGAGAAGAGATTAACTTCCATGTGTCATGGTCAGTTGTATCAGCAAAGGATGAAGAAAGCCTTTGATAAGAAGGCCAAGCCTCGTGTGTTTCGAGAAGGTGACCTCGTGCTCAAGAAAGTGTTGTCTTTCGCGCCCGATTCCAGGGGCAAGTGGACTCCAAACTATGAAGGTCCATACGTTGTAAAGAGAGCCTTTTCAGGTGGTGCTCTGTTGCTCACAATTATGGATGGGGAGGATTTCACTCGTCCTGTGATATCAGATGCAGTCAAGAAATAATTCGCCTAAAAAATAAAAACAGAATCGCTCGCTAAGTTGAATACCCGAAAGGGCGACTTAGGCAAAAATGAGCGTCTCGGTGGATTGAAAACCCGAAAGGGCGGCTTAGGCAAAAATGAGCGTCTCGGTGGATTGAAAACCCGGAAGGGCGATCCAGGAAAAAGTTAGAGACATAAAAAAAATGAATATATATATCCCGCTAGATTGAGTACCTCACCCTGGGGAAATCTAGGCAAAATTTAGGGATTTGGCAAGTAACTGCATCCTGACAAGACTTTGTTCTATAACTGTCGCCTGTCAGAGATTCTCGTTCAGTCATCATCAACTGAAGTTTCAAATACAATGGATTCAGAGTTGGTGGAGAAACGGTCATTATGTTCAATGTAGCCCTTTTCCATGTATATCACCAATTTTGAATTTGTAAAGATCCATGGAGTCTCGCCATTTGTGCACTACCATTCTCTTAAATAAATTTGAGCCTTTATCCAATTCTTCGCACCCTTATTTGTTCCTGTTTAACAAATGTTTGCATGTTTTAATTGATGAATATCATTGTTTTAAACAAGTAAAGTTTTCATAAATAAACTGTTTTAAACAAAGTGAACATTCACAATGACTAAAAGGATAAGTGGAATCTCCTTCGTGCTTTCCCAAGGATCATATGATCACCAAAGGTTAAGACATTTGTTCATATTCAAGCATTCTTGGTCCTTGTATCCTCTTCATCAACTTTCAAGTTGTCTCCCCAGCGAGCGCAGAAAGAATAATACATCATCAGCTTCCTAGAGAGTCTGGTAGTAGAAGTTCTCCTTGATGGCAGTGGTTGATCTGTGAATGATCCCCTCTGTTCCAACTTTTTCCTTGATCTTTTAGAGATGTGTATCCCTCTATATCAAGCACTATCATTTGTGTTTTATCATTTATACGGTTGTCATCCATTGTGTGGACTGACCTAAAATCCCTTATAGATTGATAAAAGTTGATATGCTTTAAGTTGAAAGTATTCCTTATCCTAAATGTCTACTCACGAGGAAGATTGTCTTTCCCCAGCATGAGTAGAAGTCCCCAATGGAGTAAGCATGTGTTCCTTACAGAGCCACCTTTCTGGATAATTGTCTCCCCAGCAGGAAGTTGCCTAGTCCGGTTGATGAAGGACTGGTTTCCCTTTTCATTTATTTTGAAAAAAAGGTGTCCCCAGTATGTTGCTGGTTGATGAAGGGTCCATTTCCAATTTCTCCAACAAGGGTGGTTTCCTCAAGAGCATTTGCAGCTTGTCCCCAGTAGGGTTGCCAGATCAGAGTGTGATGTTTGTATCTCCTCTGAGTCTGAAGATTTCTCCTAGCATTAAGAGCTGGTGGTGAAGATGTTAATTTCCTTTCCAGTGGAGCAAAATGCTATTTTCCCCCTTTTGCAGAGTTTCCTCTCCAGCAGATAGAAGGGAGTGTTTTGATTGATGTACATTTGATCTGTGGTTGTTCCCCACGGAGTTTCACATCATTCCTAGTAAGTTTCCCCGGTAGAGCTTCTTCTCCGGCGGATCTTATTGTTATTTAACCACCTGTCCCCAAGAGAGTTGATGGAAACTCCCCGACAGTTTTTCTGCATCTTCCTTATGTCAGGATTGTTTGCTCCTGGAAGACTTCTCCTGTGCAAAGTGTTATCTCCTGCAGTTGGGAGCTTTGACTTTGCCTATTCACAGCTTTGGTTAAAGTCTTCCCTGGTTTATTCTTATTCCAGAGATGATCCCCATCAGAGTTGAGTTCTCTGTTTGATTTCCCTTCTTTCGCTGCTCCTGAATACATCTTCTTTGTATCCTCAGTGAGTGTAGATTTGAGATAGGGTTTGATACCCCTGATGATATATGTTCATCCCTCTGGGGTTATTCCCAAGCTGATTTCTTCAGTAGGCTTCGCCCTTCTTGTCGAGACGTTGGCCGAGTGTCTGTTCGTGATTCTTGGATTTATTTGTGTTAGATATGTCTGTTTGTCAACATTAATCATACACAGATCATGCATATACATGCATAATCATAGCATTCAAATATTCATGATTTACATTCTTTACCATATATATCTTTATTTGTTATCTCCTGCTGTTGGTGAAATGTTCTTCCCTAAGTAGATGTTTGAGTCTGATCTCTCCATATAGAGTCAACCCCATTGGCATAAAGTGTCTATCTTTCTTTATTCCTTCTCCACTGAGTTATGTCCTCGTGGATGATTATTGTTTCAGTTTCCTCCCCAGTTGTGTATCGGGATGGAATTACTCCCTGAGTTATATCCTCATTGGGTTGAGTCTTGTTTGATTGTGTCTTTCTAGTTTGTTCCTAGATTGATTTCTCTCTTGTTATCCCCTGCAGTTCCCTGTGCTTCAGTTGTTCAATTGCTCAGTAACCAGTAATTTTTCATCCTTTCCCCAGCGGATTTTGTGGCCTTCTACCCAGTAACCGGTAGATGTAATCCCTTCTTTTTGTTGGTTATCTTTACCCGGTAACCGGTATTGATATTCCTTCATTTTTTTTAGTATACCACCTAGTAACCGGTGATATATCTCTTGGATAATTGCTTTTGTCAGGCAATTTATCCCTAGGGAGTCATCTTTCATTTACCCTTGTTTGGTGATGATTGTTTCTCCTCCTGATTGGTCATCATTTTATACCCATTAACCGGTATCCCGATGTCCTTTCTTTTCGGTCGATTTATTCTTTGTTAACCCAGTAACCGGTTGTGGATAATCTTCCATGCGAGTACGGTATCTACGTTTTTACCCATATAAGGGTAGTAGATAATATATCTCATGCGCTCTTCAGTCGAAGTCTTTTCTTCCCCAATCGAGTAAGATTCGTATTTCCTTATGGAACCGAATGCCCATCCTGTAAGTCGACTTTGCTTTTTCATCCCTCCTTTCAGATGATGAGTGTCTTGGATATGTTCCTAATTCACGCCTGGTTGATCACCTATTATATACCCAGTAACCGGTATCCCTGGTGTTCCTTCCTTCTGCTCCCTATTATGACTTTTATCCCTTGTGGAGTCAGATTTTTCTGAGTTGAGATGTGCCTTTTGGGTCCTCCTTAGATGTTTCGGATGATTGATATCTTTCACCCTTATACCGGTCTTAGATATTCTTTCTCCCTGAGCATGTTGTTCTCTCGACCAGTAACGGGTGTTTTGATAACATGTCTCTCTTTGAGTTTATTACCCAATAACCGATAATATCTCGTTGTTTCTTTCTCAGCTGAGTCCTTTGTGGACGTCCCCGTCTGAGTCCGGATTTTTCTTATCTGATGTATCCTTTATGGATAATTTTGCTATATTGGCGTATTCCCAAATACATGCATCTTTGCGTTAGCTCGAGTCTTTCCATCGATTTATTTACATGGAATCCCTTCGTGTCTGCCAGCAAGTTTTCAAGTTGTGACCTGCTCACGCATTTTTACCTTATTTCCCCCAGAGTCCCTAATTTTGACCTTAAGATCCCTCATGGCATCATGTTATTGCACAAGTGCATTACCTCAAGGATCATAGCATGTTTGACTCCTTAACCCTAGGGTTGGGACTTGTTTGAGTGTTTTGAGACCACCAAGCATGCCTGTATTGTACATTATTGCTTTTCTTATTTGATTACTAACCAAAAGCACAAAAATATGTCACTAACTCTTTTTGTTTTGAAGCTCGAGTGATCATGTGCTCCACAATGCTCCTAGAAGGCTCCTAAGTCCAATGCAATGTCTAGATTGAAGAAGAGAAAAAGCATGACAATGGTCCACAAAGCTCTTAATCATCATATATGTCTCCCAAGTATCTCAATTTTCCAATTTGATCAAGATAACCCAAAGGGCTTGAAGATTGTTTCCCAAGGAAACCCTAATTTCACTATGCTTTGACTATGCCTTGCCCATGAAGCAATCTCAACCTCTGATCAAATTTAATCAAGGGAAGTTATTTCATTCATCATTTTATGCATATTTGATGCCCCTCAATCATTTATTCATCAAGATTGGAAGTTTGGCCTTGAAGAGTTGACCAGTCAAAGTCATCTGACTAAGTTGAGGATCAATGAGATATAATTTTTGATGTGTTTGTCAAATGAAGATGACCCCAAGAGAAAAAATGTTCCTAAGAACCATATGAACAACTTTAATGTTCATCAAAAATCCATTTGAAACTTTTAATGTCATTATTCACTTCAAAACATTATAGGTCATTTTGACTGAAACCCTAATTTTGGGTCAACTTACCAAGAGCATGACTTCCTTAATTTTTATGATTTTGAGGTAAGACCAAAGGCATTGGAAATCTTGAGATGTCTACTTAAAATGTTATGTTGGATAAAATTTCATAACCCTAAAAGAAATAAATGTGATAATGCAAAACATTATAGGTCATCTTGGACCTAATTTTGACCATCTTGAAAAGATCTACAACTTTGATGTTGGAGATTTTTTCATTTGAAGATTTTATCATGAGGACAGAGGGGTTTGATCAAGCTTACTTTTGATGAACTTTTTCAAAGTGATTTGAATATGTTTTGTACTTGAATTTTCCAAGCCAGTTTTGATCAATTTGAACATGCCAAATGATTTTTTACCCAACATGACTTTTGTTCCTTATTTCAAGAGCTTTCCAACCATTACTCACAATAGTCCTTAGGGTCTACCATTTGTGAGTTTCGAATTTATTTTCATTTAGGTGCATTTTGGATATTTTATGTTATAACTTGGTATGCAAGAATGCTTCACTTCATGTGCACGTCCAAATGCATTTCACTTGATCTCAGCAAGTTGTTTCAGCCATCCATGGGCCTTCTACACGCCCACAAAGGCCCATGCAATCAAATTTCAAATCCCATGCACATGAGAGAAGTGTGAACTCAGCCACATTCAACTATAAATAAATACTTCATGAGCTTTATTTCTCAACCTTTTGGAGATCCCAAGTGCTGCAAAACTGAAACCATAGCCCTCACCAAAGGAATCACTAACTTTTTTTTTCAGATTTTCGAGCTTGAAATTCAACATCATTAGCTGAGTTTTAAAGCCAGATTCCTTAGCCAATCACTTCCATTACATCTAGGGATAAAATAGGAGCAAAGATCTTGGAGAATTTGTGGCCAGAAGTTCATCAATTCAAAGGTATAATCTCAAACTTTTTGGATCTGAATCTCTTAATTCAATGTAGCATTCTTGTGTTTTTATGGTTCTCTGAAGTCCTCATACTTGAGGCAAGCTTGTGATGCATTCAATTTATCATTTCATGAACAATCCGTGTGGACACCATGATTTTCTCCTTCACCTTTCTCTCAATATAGGAAGAGTGAGAGAAATTCATTGGTACAGTGATGATCTAAATCACAAGAGCTTTATTTTCATGGCCTTGTTTTTCATTTTTGTTAAGATTCGTTTCTCTACAACTTTGGCCGGAGTTTGTGTGTCTGGCCGGAGAAGATGGTGGTTTCCACCACCACCACCACGTGTTCTGACCAGGACCCTTGGATCTCCTTCTCAGGATCTAATCATGTGCATTCATTTTAATTACTTCATTTAATTCTCCATGTGGTGTGTTTGACTTGAGTGCACCGTGTGTCATCAGATCTAAACCATTGCCTTGTGCCACGTCAATTAATGAACTGGATCATGTGGCTCTACTTTTTTCGCTTATTTTTATTTTCTTTTATTTTCTGTTAATTCATTTCATTTTTAAAAATTCATTAAAAATTCATTTGAAGTCAGAAAAATATGAGACCAATTCCAAAAAATTTCTTGAAAAATCTAGTTTCATATTATGATTTTTAATTATTTTTGTGACTTCATTTGATATTTTTTATGAATGACTTGGTTTTTATTTATTTTAATTCATTTTAAAATACTTTCTAACTTTTAAAAAATACAAAAATATTTTCATAGCATCTATGGATCATGATAAATCAATGAGAAATGGTCTCAACAATTTCTAGTTTGTTTTGAGATTATTTGAGATTTTAATTCATATGATGTTATTTTTGGTTGTTTTTAATTGATTTTAATTACTTTCTGATTTCAAAAATTTGTGAGAAAATTAGTCAAAGTTTGTTTGATTATGTTGGACCTATGAGAATTTAATTGGACTCATTGAAGTTGTTTTGAATTGAATTTCAGGTTCAACCTTATTTGTTTATTTTTTATTTGCATTTTCTTTTAATTCAAAAAATACCAAAAAAATATCATTGACTTCTTGACTTGTTATCTTCATTTCTTTTCTGTTTGGTGTTGATTGAGGTTGAATTGATTCAATTTTGATCAAATTCATTGAATCTTGTGGTTTGAAAATTCTTAAGGATCATCACCTAGAAAGATGAATGAATTTGATCAAGGATGAGTTATCCCTTGATCAATTGGGATTGGTTGTTGACTTCTTACCCCTCCCTTTCATCTTCATCCCTTTCTTTCCCTTTATGGCCAATGAGTTAAAGTCTTGGGGTTGGTCTTGACAAATAGAAGTTTAATCTTCTTTGATCCAAACCAAAATCAACTTGATCCATGATCAAGTGAGTTATTTTGTATCAAAGATAGGTTACTTTTTGTTCAAGCAAATAACCAAAAGCCAATACAAGGCCCTTCCCCTTTTGTTTGGCATGGCAAGTTTATGGAGCTTGGCTTACTAATCATGATCTCTAACTTGTGTTCTTTGCCTATATTCTTATTGACCGGCCTTAGATAGGTGTGACTACTACATTAGTCCACTTGTGATTGCTTAACATAGCGCTACATTGTCTTATGACAAGCTAACATAACATTACTAACTACTAACTTTAATTTGAGCTTTTAAATTCTTGCCATTTACTTTTAATGTCATTTATTCCTTGCTCATTATTCATCTTGATTTTCATCTTTGCTCACTTGAGCACATATTTTATGTTTATGTCATTTTTCTTTTGCTCATTTGAGCCCATTATTGTATATAAATATATTGCTATTTTGTTGTGTTTGTGTTTGTTTTGATGTGAGCCAAAATGAAAAAGGAGAAAGGACTTAGAATTAGGATTTACCTATGCTTAAAGGAGTTCAAGAGCAACTAGGCCCCATGCCTTTAGAATGCAAAATTTGTTGAAGAGCAACTAGGTCTCATGCCTTTAGAATGCAAAATCTGTTGAAGAGCAACTAGGCCTCATGCCTTTAGAATGCTAAAATTCAAAGTTGACCTCAAAGGACTTCTCCTCAAACTTATTCTTTGTCCATTCCCTTTATTATGTTGTGAGCTTTTTGATGTTTGCTTTTGTGTGATAGGGATCCCATCTTGAGATTATGAAAAAAAAGGATCATTGTCATGAGTAGCCAAGCCAAGCCAAATGGAGATCATAGGAGCTTGAATTCAAATTATTTGATTGCTTGTTTGTGTGCTAGATCCAAAGGAAAGGAGCATCTTGATTCATCTCTATATGACTCCAAGAAAAGGAACTCCAAGGGTTATCTTTCCCCTCTTATCTTTGTATGCTTTAGGACTAGCCCTTCTCTCTTCTCCCCACTCTAACCAAGCCAAAACTCATTTTCAAAACTTTGACTTTATTTCAAATTAGAAACCTAGGCCTTAAGCCATTGACTTTTCAAAACTCTTTTCATAAATACTCATTGTAAATGAACTTTAATCCAACTTTGACTTCATTTTGTAAATAAATCTAATTTGTAAATATAACACATTTCAAGTTGTTTTGTGGTCCCAATGGCCACTTTGTTAAAACCTTTTCAAAAACATTAGTCATAGGTTTGAGTTATCATAGTGGTTGATGTAAATCTCACCTCATCCTTAGTGTTGGATTATAAGCCTTCCATGCTTATTATAGGGTTAACCCCTCACTAGCATGTTGAAGCCTTCCTCACATGGTGGATTGTTGGTTTAGGTTGAGTTTTCTCCCTTTGATAACAAAAGACCTTAAGGCTTTTGATTAACATCAATTCACCAATCTTTTTTAACCCAAACTACAAGGTTTTGATCCTCCTTTGTGATGGTACGTAGGCAATGGATTCATCCATTCAAACAACAAACTTGTAAATATAGTCTATTCTCTTCTCATCCCCCCAATCTTTTGCACAAATCTTTTCACAAATACCAACCTACAACACAAATTTGCAAAAAGGGTTCCCTTAGAGTACTAAGGATGTTTTGGGTGCGTAAAAACTTCCCATTTCATAACCAACCCCCTTACCTAGATCTCTGACATTTTTATTAGTTTTTTATTTGAAAAACTTCTTACTTGGCTTTTGTTCGCTTTTTAGCCTTTCCTTTGGACAAATAAAAGTGTGGTGGCGACTCGAATTGTATGTTGACTTTTGGTTTAGTCAATAAACCTAAAAGTAACGAAAACCCCGCTACCCTTCCCAATAAACAACTATAGGCCGGGTGGATATTCATTACTTGAAAAGTAATCTGGAAGTCACTCGGACCTATCTTCATCGGAAGGTCCACTTCGCCAATCACAGTTTTGCGCGAACCATCAAAAGCTTTGACGATTACGCTGTTATATCTCATAGGCGCTCCTTGGTATGACAGCTTCGATATTATTGACTTTGGTAGTACATTAAAAGAAGATCTAATGTCTACCAACACATTCGACAGAGCGTCATCTTTGCAGTTCATGGAGATATGCAAAGCCAAGTTATGATTCCTACCCTCTTTAAGGAGTTCTTCGTCACAAAAGTTGAGATTGTTGTAGGAAGTGATGTTAGCCACAATATGATTGAATTGATCCACCGTAACATCATGTTCCACATACACTTTCTCTAAAACCTTTTGCAATGCTTCTCTATGTGCTTCTGAATTCATCAACAGAGACAGTACTGAAATCTTCAAGGGGGTTTGGAGCAATTTCTCCACTATGTTGAATTCACTTTTCTTAATTAGCTTGAGTACCTCATCATCGTCATTAGGCTTCAAACCGCTGGATTCACCAGACTGACACCTTGGAGCACTAACAGATTCTACAACAGGCACGTCCACCTTCTTACTGACAGCCGAATCTTCTACACTATTTGGGAACATCGGCCCAAACACACGACCACTACGGGTCACCTTAGTAACGTCATATATGCTTACAACAGAAGTGGTCGTAGGCAAATGAACCTCTTGACCATTCTTCAACATGGTAGCATTGTACTGATATGGGACAGCCTTATCGGATGCATACGGGACTAGACCCGCTAACCGTATAACCAACGGCGATACCGATCTTTTGCTGACGTTGTTACTGTTGTTGTTATCATATTGAATAACCACTCTCTCAAGAGTTTTGAAAACTGGTACTATTACATTGACATTGTCATCTATATGACGGGATTGAACAATCTGAATCAAACCTTCATCCATCAACCGTCCACCATATTAACAGATGAATTCCCATGGGCAGGTAGTAGGTTAGCTTTAACATTTGGCGCACGGTCCTCAAAGGAAACCATTCTACTTTTTACCAGCTTTTGAACTTCATACTTGAGAGGGTACCAGTTCTCTATACTGTGGCTAAGGGCTCCTTGATGAAAAGCACAGTGGAGTTCTGGTTTGTACCACCATGGAAGTGGTTCGGGAATTTGCGGAGGATTTCTTGGTTGTTACAGGTTCTTGAGAACCAGAAAGGGATATAATTTTGTATATGTCATCGGAATTGGGTCAAAAGAGACTTTGTTCCTCTCAAAATTTTGTTGTTGATGATTATTGGTATTGTTGTTGTTGTAGGTGTTTGTTTGTTGCGGTGGTTGTTGTTGTTGACGTTATTGTTGTCGAATTGGTGCTAACTGATTTGCTGAAAATACCGGAATTACTGATGAGACTTGATGATGATGTTGATGGGGTGGTTGATTTCTTATGACATGAGGCCTCTTTTGCCTCCCGACTGAAACTGCATTAGCTTCACCTTCCTTCTTCTTGCTGAAATTGTTGCCATACTGTAAGACCCCAATTTTGACCCTAAGATCCCTCATGCATTTCCATCATGAGCATTAGCATTAGGATCATACCTTGGCATCCTCCTTACCCCTCTTTCATTGGGTTTGTTTTGGGAGAGATCACCAAGAACTTTGTGATTATATCACACTCGTATATTATCATGTTACTAACCAAAATACCAAAAATATGTCTTTGTATTTGCCTAACTCTTATTGTAGGTAGGGACATGATCTGATTGATTCATCAAGATCACATCTAGGGTTTGAGACCCTCATGAACAAAGATCACAATCAAGAATTGATTCAAGAATGGTTATGAACATCATATATGAGTCCCAATGTTCTCTATATGTTATATTGATCAAGTTTGCTTCAAGAGTTTGAGGGTGATTTGCCTTGGAAACCCTAGTTTGACTAGGTATCTTGAGTAACTTCTCCAACATTATATCTCACCTATTGATCAAATTTCTCAAGGGACACTCCAAATTTCATCATCTTATGCATATATGATCTACCATGAACCAAGAACGTTAAGAGAATTGGAAGTTAGCAAGTTGGTTGATGGTGGTTGGCCAGATGAATTCATCTGATCAAAATTGGGTCTCCCTAGACCCTATCTCCTACATTTTTCACCATATGAAAATTATTACAAGAGCAAACTTACTATAAATGACATTATAAACAACTTTCATGTTTATACCTAGAGCTAGTTTTGCCTGGAAAATCATTTTCTATGTTGAAACATTATAGGTCATTTTGTCTAAACCCTAATTTGAAAGTCAAATTCCCAAGGCCATAACTTGCTAAATTTTTATGAGATGAAAGATTTCCAAGTTGCACAATAAAATTCAATGTGTCTACTTCAACTTTGATGTTTGGATTGAGATCTAATTCAACTTCTTTGAACATGTGAGATGAGGCTACATTATAGGTCACTTTTGACCTATACCATTGATCAAGTGATTTTGTCAAACTTCAAAAATGCATAGCTCTATCATTTCAAATCCAAATGACATAAAATTGGTGACCATTTTGAAGTTCTTTGATATAGCTACAACTTTGATGAAGACACTTTTCTCATTTGAAGCTCCTATAAAAAAGTTAAGCAATGTGGAATATTAAGACATATGGCTTGACACTTAGAAAAAAATTGATATGTCAAATTTTTCCAAACTTCCACCTCAAATATCTCCAAGTTCCAAGCTCCAAATGAAAAAGTGTCCAACATCAAACTTGTTCCTCTTGATATCACCTTTCCAAAGAGCTAAAATGCATGCATTTTGGATGAGAAATGCATAGGCTGCACATGGCTTAAACAGACTGGTATCATGTGGCATGGATCAAACTTCAAATGACAATGCTCAATTGCCTGGCAATCCAATCCATCTCCAAAGCATCTGAACTTCATTTTGGACTTTCAAACAATCATTTCATGGGCCTATGCGCGCCCATGCACCATGCTTTCATCATTTGCCAATTTTGGAAAGTGGAAGTGAGTGTGCAAATATCATCCAATTTCTCTATAAATTGAAGTTGTTGTGCTCAGAATTAACACACACACTGCGCCAGCTTTGAATCTCCATTGAAAACCCTTCACATTAAGAGGATAACCCTGATAAATTCATTTGAATTTGAGCTTGAATCTCCACTGTTTTGGAATTCAATTCTACAGGAGTCCATTGATTCTAAGCCTTTCCATTCCTCTTCTGCAAGCAATTGAACTGAAGCCAAACACGATTCAGATCAAGATCTAGCAAGCTCAGACCTCCATTAAAGGTAATTTGCAGAAAATTTGAACTCTTCGATTCTCCTTGTTTCTTGCTCAATTCTATTGATTATTGTGTTGGTTGAAGTCCTACCAATGTAGGCAAGGTGTTTGAGTTGCTTTGAGGTCAAATCAAAGCAACTCAGATTATGAACCTTATTTTTCAATTCCACATATCTCTCAATATAGTTGGAATTGAAAGAAATGGAGGTGATATTCGTGCTCAGGGATGTTTTCTCTTTAAAATCATATCCCTGTTTGAAATTTTGGTGATGGTTCATGATGACCAGTCCGGCGAAGCTCGCCGGAGAAGACAACCGGAGCTCTGGCTCCGGTGATGATGTGTCTTTGGTCTGGACCATGTGATCTAATTCTCATGTTCTAATCTCAGCCATTCCTTTTGATTACCATGTTTGCAGTGGGCTTGACTAAGGTGTTGGTGGAACGTGCGTTGTGGATCATCAGATCTGCCACCTCAATTAATGAGGGAGATCTGATGGTCCACGTATTTTAGCATTTTCTGAATTTCTATTTAATTCCATTTTCTTCAATAATTTATAATAAATTTAATATTGATCCAAAAAATATGAGACTTTCACCCAAAAAATTCAAATATTTTGCTCTTTTCTTATTCTGAATTAAAATTATTTTTTGGATCATTATTAATATTTTTCATGAATTAATTGATTTTTCATTTGTTTTTAATTGTTTAAAAATATTTTTAAGTGTCCAAAAATTCTGAAATTTTTTATCCAAGGTACTTTGACCTTTTTTAACCTATGATAAATCTCATGGTCATTTATTTGGTATTTTGATGAGATTTTAGGATTTGGACAAAACATATTTGAATTTAATGCATTATTTTAATATTTTTAATTGAATAAATGCCATTTTAATTATGTTGACCATTTTGATTGACTTATTTGAGTTCCTCATTTGTTGTTGGGCCTTGGTCAAGGTTCATTTGACTTTGTCAAGTTAATATTATTGGATTTAGGGGATTGATGGAATGTACATTTCATCTCCCAAAATGAATGAATAATATTAATTTGGTAAAAGTCCTCCTTTGACCAATTTGTGATCTCATTCATCCCTTTCCCTCTTCATCTAATTCCCATTCTTCATCCATTCATTTCAATTGGTCAATGACATCTCAAAGTCCTAATGCTAGTTGATTGAAAGATTAACATGAGTATGGATGAGATTAGGCCACACCGTTGCATATTTTTTGTGTGTGGTATGTTTAACGAGCATAGTTCTTAATACTATGTCTCCAACATGCATTAACACCAAAAGTCTATTGCCCGGCCTCAAATAGTTGTGACTTCTACATAAGTCCAATTACGATTGCTTAACATAGCGCTAAATTTGTGACACAAAAGGCATAAGCATTCTAGTTAGTGAGATTGTAAGTCTCCCCTCTTCCATGGTATTGTGTGGAAACTTGGCCTTCTTTCCTTCCTTTGGAAGATGTCTTGGTTCAAGGATCCATGCTTGTGGCAAGTGGGTTGAGTGTTCTCCAAAGAATGTCTTGAAATCAAAAAAGAAAAACAAAACTAACTATTAACTTACTAACCATTAACTTTTACTTTCAAGCTTTTACTTTTAATGCAATTTACTTTTATTGTTCTATTATCATTTGTCATTGTACATAGCATTCTAATTGTTTATGTTTATGTAATTTTCCCTTTGTCCATTTGGACCATATTGTGTGATATTATTTTGCTTGTGTTACCTTGTTTGTTTGTTTGGTCTTTTACCATTAATGCACATAATAATAACAAAAACCCTAAAAGACTTTGAGTGGACTGTTGTTTTGATCTTGCCCAATTGGACTTAGAATTTAGGCAACATTCCTTTGCTAATGGACTTGGCCAATGCCAATTTGTTGAAGAACCAAGTACTTGCAATTTGAATTCATCTGATACATCATTCAAGATCTCTCCAGTTCATCTGCAACATTGATCATTGTTAAGCTGTTATGTTGAACATGTGAGTTGTGGAATTCATCTGCTACATAGGCTATTTTGAGGAAGATCTTTGAAGTGGATAAGCTTGGATGAGGCCATATTTATTTGAGGCCTTTGCTCTTCAAGATTGATATAATTGTGCATTTGTGTGTTGCTTGAATCTAAAAGTCCAAGGGAAATATGGGTTTCTATTGACATACTTGTCTATTGGATTGCTCCCATTTGGTCAGATCTTTTCAACTTTAAACTTTTAAATTTCTGTGCATAGGGTAGCCTCTTCATCTTCTCCCCACTTCTTTAACTTCAAAACCTCTCCCTCCATTTTCAAAACCTTCTTTGTGTGAAATATTTTGTTCTAAACTTTGACCACTTTTACAAAAAGGTAGAAACTTTGGCCTTATGCCATTGCATTTTCAAACTTATTTTCTTAAATCAAACTTGTAAATGAACTTAATTATACTTGACTTAATCCTTCAAAAAAGCCAAAAAGAACTAACCCATTCAAATCATTTTAGGCCTTTGTGCCTTTCAAGCTTAATTTTTGTTAAAACCAACATACTCACTTTAAAATTTCTAGCACGAACTACGAGGTTTTGATCCCTCATTTTTATGTTGGTACGTAGGCACAAGACCGAAGGTCTTGTCGAACACAAAAATATAATTAATGAATTCTTTCCTCATCCCCTCATTCTATTTGTTTGTAAACATTACTTTATACAAAATACATATGCACACAAAAAGGGCTCTCTAGGAGTACCTAGGACACTTTGGGTGCTAACACCTTCCCTCTGTGTAACCTACCCCCTTACCTGTGATCTCTGACTTTTATTAGTTTTTATTTGAAAACTTCTTACTAATTGGGTTTTGTTCGTACTTTTTCCCTTTTCCCTTGGAAACAATAAAAGCGTGGTGGCGACTCTTGTTAATTGATCTCTAGCTTTTCAATAGCTTGATGATCATGAATTTCCCGCTACAAAAATTAAGTGACGACTCTGCTGGGGAGTAGTCTCCAGTGGGTTTAGCCTACTTTTTGTGTGAATATATTTATATATATGAGATAAGTTCTAACCCGAACTTGAGTGCAATTAAGATAGGAGGATGGTATAGTCATGTTCGACTTGTGTAAAGTAATCCTTAACAAGTTGGCTTGAGATACATCTGCTCAGTGGAGACTCCTTTGGATTTAGGAATGTCACACAAGTATTTATGGTTAGGCATTACTATTTCTAATTGGGTCTGAGAAGCTAAGGACCTTAGAACACCTAACCCATCTTGGCCTATTTAGGACGTAGTGCGGAAACTGTTCAGGTGTAGACTTGATAACAGTTGTTACGCAATACTACACTCAGACGAGTTTCTCTTGAGAATATTATGGGTCGATGAGTCAGTCATTTTAACCTGTAATATCCGATAGATTGAATTAAGACTATGGGAACTTTCTAGAACATGATCTACATGTTTTTATCCTTAGTTCACTCTTTTGGGATGGTTCTTACCCAGGCTCCATACTCGTGACTTGCAACAAACCCTTGATTCTTGGTTGATCCAATCAAGTCTTGTCAATATCAATGGAACTTGGGTGTTGGTAAGGTGAAAACCATAATCCACCAAAATGGATGATTGATCTTGACAATGACTTGATTCATCCCTTGACCTTTGTTTGCCTTGTGTGTGATCCCTTATTTGTGGTTGTTGCATTCATGCATTTCATGTGCATCATAACATTCATCACACAAAATTTCAAAGAACTGAGATATTGTTTGCAAATATTTTCAGACCATGGATTGTGGACGAAGGAACACTAAGAAGTACAATTTCAGATGTCCCGACTTGAAAGAGTTAAGGAAGCTAGCATCTTTTGTATTAGATCCCTTGGACTTCAAACAACGTCATGGGAAGCTTCTGTCCATCTTGTCTGCTGATGTGGTTGAAGGACTCTTGAGTGTGTTGGTGCAGTTCTATGATCCTCTCTACCATTGTTCCACTTTCCCAGATTTTCAGCTTGTGCCTACCTTGGAGGAGTATTCTCATCTTTTGGGAATACCTGTTTCTAGTAGAGTGCCTTTTAATGGATTGGAGAAGATTCCCCGATCTAGTATTATTGCTGAAGCTCTTCACTTGAAGAAGTCTGAGACATAGGCTCATTGGGTGAAAAAAGGAGGGTTATTTGGGTTGCCATCTGTTTTCCTCATCAAGGAAGCTACCACTTTTGCTCAAGCTGGTAGTATGGATGCGTTTGAAGTTATCTTTGTGTTGCTCATCTATGGATTAGCTTTGTTCCCTAACATTGACGATTTTGTTGATGTTCACACCATTAGACTTTCTTGATTGGGAATCTTGTGCCTACTTTGTTGGGTGATATGTATTTCTCTTTACATCTACGGAATTCTAAAGGTGGTGGAACGATTGTCTGTTGCATTCCTCTTCTGTACAAGTGGTTTATTTCGCACTTGCCTCAGACGCCTGCGTTTGTGGAGAACAAACAATGTCTAAGGTGGTCTCAGAGACTTATGTCTCTCACCAATGATGATATAGTTTGGTATGATCCGTCCTTAAGTAGTGTGGAGATTATTGATAGTTGTGGTGAATTCTCTAATGTGCCTCTCATTGGTACACAAGGAGGAATTAACTACAACCCTGCTTTGGCTCGTCATCAACTTGGGTTCCCCTTGAGAGACAAGCCTAATAACACTTTGTTAGAAGGTCTTTTCTATCAAGAGGGTAAAGATTCCCAACATTTAAAGCAGAAGATTATGCATACTTGGCATAATGTGCATAGGAAAGGAAGATTCGAGCTTGGTCCGTGCAATTGTGTAGCTTTGGAAGCTTACACTCTTTGGGTGAAGAAGAGAGCTATGGAGTTGAAGATGCATTATCCTTGTGAATGACCTATGTCTATGGTTGTGGTTGAGCCATTAACTCTCCCTAACCAAGATGTAGAGGAGTTGGAAGACGCGCTCATCAAGATGAAGCAAGAGAAAGATATGTGGGAAGAGTGTTTCCATGCTTTGACCAAGAAGCATGAAGAGTTGCAGTTGGAGTCTAAGGACAAAGATGCACTGGTTGAGCTACTTGAAGACCGAGTGACGAAGAGACAGAGAGAGCCAGAGGTTTCATCTTTTAGCATACCTCCGCCTTCCGTTGCTTGGAAGAAGATTATTGACCAGCTTGTCCTCGAGAAGACTCAGATGAAGGCTTCTTTAGAAACCGAGATTCGTCGCATTCGAAGGAAGTACGCGCCTTCAACCAGATCTGCTGACACTGTTGTTAGAGATCCTTAGGATGACTAGTCTACTTTTCTCTTGTATCTTTTATTTTGGTTTCTGAAATTGTACCCAGTGTAATCCTTCCAATTTATATAAATAAAAAGAGATTTTTGGTCATATCAAAATTATTGCAATTGCCATTTCAATTTTTATATATTTGCAAATGATATAGTAAGTTCCTTGGAACATAAAATTAATCAAGCATTGCATTTTATGCATCATTTGCATAAGCAGGCTCTTGCCAGGTGTCTGATTGGTGTTCTTCTGTGCTTTAGCCAAGCTGACTCACCGGTATAACACTCGAGCTAATCATCCAAAGATCATGGAACACCTTGAGCAAGAGAACCGAGACTCGAAAGAGGAGATTGCCCAACTGACTGCCATGATGGAGTCAGTTCTTGCTGCCCAAAGCCAAGCTTCTCCAACTCCTGTAACTTCTCCCGCGAGGACTATCATCTCTGAAGTGGTTACCACTACTATGCATGTTGCCACCACCCACTTCGCTCCGAATCTGCCTGCTGGGTTCCCTTGGGGAATGCCACCTAATTTTGTGCCAGAGGGTTTCTCTCCCACTTTTGCTTCCATGCCGGCATCTAGCCCGGTCATGTTTGTGCCACCTCCAGTTGTGCACACTTTGTCGCGTGTAGAAGACACCATCTATCACTCCGAGCCATCTGAGGGCCCGGATGTTTATGAGAAGATGGATGAGATGAAGGACCAATTCCTTGAGCTGCGCAAGGAACTGAAAATGCTGAGAGGCAAATATTTGTTTGGGAAGAGTGTTGTTGAACTGTGCTTATTGCCCAATGTGAAAATCCCAGTCAAATTCAAAGTTCCTGACTTTGAGAAGTACAAAGAAAACCTTTGTCCACTCAGTAATCTTGTGATGTATTCCTACAAGATGTCTACCCAGACAGATAATGATCAACTGTTGATTCACTATTTCCAGGATAGCTTGAAAGGTGTTGCGCTCCGATGGTATATGGGGTTAGATAGTGCAAGCATCTGCACTTTCAATGATTTAGGTGAGGCTTTTGTGAAATAGTACAAGTACAACGTCGATATGGCGCCAGATAGGGACCAGCTGAGGTCAATGTCTCAGGAAGATAAGGAGACATTCAAGGAGTACGCCCAGCATTGGAGGGAGTTGGCTGCCCAGATCACTCCTTCTTTTGAGGAGAAGGAGATGACGAAAATCTTTCTCAAAACCCTGAGTTCATTTTACTATGAACGTATGATTGCCAGTGCCCCCAGTGATTTTACCGAAATGGTAAATATGGGGATGAGACTTGAAGAGGGGGTCGTGAAGGACGATTGTCGAAAGATGAGGCATCGACTAGCAAGAAGTATGAGAGTAGTTTCAGCAAGAGAAAGGACAGTCAAACGAACGCAATAACAAGTGGGAGGCAGAGGAGGCCTCAAGTCAGAAGAAATCCACCACCCCGTCAACATCATCATCATCAAGTATCTTCCATTATTCCAGTGTTTTCAAATCAACCAGCAACACCAATTCAACAACAACAACATCAGTATCAGAATCAACGTCAACAACCACAACCGCAACAAAGAATGAACACCTACAACAACAATAATTCCAACAACAATCATCACCAGCAACAGAACTTCGAGAGGAAGAAGGTCTCTTTCGACCCAATTCTTATGCTATATGCCGAACTGTACCCATCTTTAGTCCTCAAGAATTTGATTCAACCGAGGAATCCACCGCAGATCCCAGAACCACTTCCATGGTGGTACAAACCCGAGCTTCGTTGTGCTTTTCATCAGGGTGCACCTGGGCACGATATTGAGAACTGTTATCCGCTGAAATATGAGGTGCAAAAGCTTATGAAAAGTGGCATGGTGTCTTTTGAAGACCGCGCACCTAATGTGAAAGCTAATCCTTTGCCCGCTCATGGGAATTCTTCAGTCAACATGGTGGACGGTTGTCCAGGTGAATTCAAGGTTTTCGATGTCCGGTTTATCCAAAGGTCTTTGGCGTAAATGCATAAAGATATTTGCTTGGTGAGTGACTGTTAACATGATCACGAAGGTTGTGATATTTGTAGTGTGAACCCAAGGGGGTGCGTTGTTATGAAAAGGGACATCCAGCGTCTGATGGATGAAGGCATGATCCAGATTGTTGAACCCTGTCATGTAGATGACGATGTCAATGTCATTGTTCCCGTTTTCAAGCAACCAGAGTGGTTAGTGATTCAGTATGATAGCAACAGTAACCAGAACGTTAGCAATATATCAGTTTCGTCATTGGTAATACGGTTGGCGGGCCCAGTCCCGTATGCATCTGATAAGGTTGTACCGTATCAATACAATGCTACAACGATAGAGAAAGGTCAAGAGGTCTCGTTGCCTACGGCCAATTTAGTAGTGAGCATTGCAGATGTTACAAAGGTGACCCGTAGTGGTCGACTTTTTGCACCGGTGATCCCGGAGAGTAGAGAAGAATTGATTGTTGGTAAGAAGGCGGAGGTGCCTAATGTAGATCCTGTTGGTTGTTCAAGAGATAAGTCTGGTGAATCCAGCAATTTGAAAGCCAATAGTGATGATGATGAGGTACTCCGACTGATCAAGAGAAGTGAATTTAACATGGTTGAGCAGTTGCTCTAAACTCCCTCTAAGATTTTTGTGTTGTCACTGCTTTTAAATTCTGAAGCGCACAGAGAAGCAATCCAGAGAGTTCTTGAACAGGCATACATGGAGCAAGATGTTATTATGGCTCAATTTGATCATATTATAGCCAACATCACTTCATGCAACAATTTGAGCTTTTGCCATGAAGAACTCCCTGAGGAGGGAAGAAATCATAATTTGGCTTTGCATATTTCGATGAATTACAAAGAAGATGCTTTGTCAAACATGCTAGTTGACACTGGGTCGTCACTTAATGTGCTTCCAAAGTCAACATTGTCAAAGTTATCTTATCAAGGAGCTCCCATGAGATATAGTGGGGTAATTATCAAAGCCTTCGATGGCTCGCGCAAGACAGTCATTGGAGAAGTGGAACTTCCAGTCAAGATAGGCCCGAGTGATTTTCAGATTACTTTCCAGGTAATGGATATTCACCCGGCCTACAGTTGTTTGCTGGGAAGGCCATGGATTCATGAAGCAGGAGCTGTTACTTCCACTCTGCATCAGAAGTTCAAATTTGTCAAGAATGGCAAGTTGGTAATTATGGGAAGTGAGAAAGCGTCGTTGGTTAGCCATCTGTCATCTTTCTCATATGTGGAAGCTGAGGATGAGGTTGGAACTCCGTTCCAAGACTTATCTGTTACTGCTGAGAAGAGAGTTGGGGCACCTATGTCCTCTCTGAAAGATGCACAGAGGATTGTGGAAGAAGGTCCTGTTGATCAGTGGGGGCGTGTGGTAGAGGTCGCTGACAACAAACGAAGAACTGGTTTGGGGTTCCATAAGGGCTCATCAACCGTTAGATCTAAAGAGATGCAACTCAGCTTCCGTAGCGGAGGGTTCATTCATGGGAATGAACAACACTTAGCTATTGTGCTAGAGGACAATGAAGAGGAAGACTGCACCAACTTTGTGACGCATGGACAGACATGCAACAATTGGACTGCTGTTGATATTCCTATTATTTTGCATCGATCTAAGTAATTGCTTTTTATATTTTAAAATCCTTCTCCTATGCCTATGGGAGAAGTGAACATTGTTTGGGCATTTTAAATTGATCATCAATAAAATTATTTCTATTCATCCACATCTTTGATGTTTATTTTTACTTTTTGCATATTTCTGAAAATGGTAATCACAAAAAACGTAAATAAACAATATAATTGTCCATCTGCATAATATTTGGTCACAGATTCACTTCTCTAGAATCAAAATATCAAATCCTCATGCAGGTTGGTTCCTAACCCCATTGAATACAATGATTCTTCTCCTTCTCCAAATTTTGAATTCCCTTTGTTTGAAGCCGGGGAGGAAAGTGATATAGAAGTGAGTGATGAATTATCCCATCTTCTTGAGCAAGATGAAAAGATTATTCAGCCGTTTGAAGAGCAGATTGAGCTAGTCAACTTGGGTTCCGAAGATGATGTGAAGGAAGTCAAGATTAGGTCTCGTTTGTGCCCAGATGCTAAGAAGGGGTTGATTCATCTTCTTCAAGAGTATTCAGATGTGTTTGCTTGGTCCTATCAAGACATGCCCGGGTTGGATTCTGATATTGTGGAGCATAGATTGTCGTTGAAGCCAGAATGCCCGCCAGTCAAGCAGAAGTTGAGAAGAACGCATCCTGATATGGCAGTGAAGATCAAAGAGGAAGTTCAGAAGCAGATTGATGTCGGTTTCCTTGTAACTGCTGAGTATCCGTAATGGGTGGCCAACATTGTGCTTGTGCCAAAGAAAGATGGAAAAGTCCGCATGTGTGTTGATTATAGAGATTTGAATAAAGCCAGTCCGAAAGATGATTTCCCTCTGTCACACATTGATATGTTGGTAGACAATACTGCTAAATTCAAAGTCTTTTCGTTTATGGAAGGATTTTCCGGATATAATCAGATTAAGATGGCACCCGAGGATATAGAGAAGACCACATTCATTACACCCTGGGGAACATTCTATTATAGAGTGATGCCTTTCGGTCTAAAGAATGCTGGTGCAACTTACCAAAGAGTAATGACTACTCTTTTTCATGATATGATGCATAAAGAGATTGAAGTTTATGTCGATGACATGATTGCTAAATCGATTGATGAGGAGGAACATGTTGAGCATTTGTTGAAGTTATTCCAGCGTTTGAGGAAGTATAAACTCCGCTTGAATCCCAATAAGTGTACTTTTGGTGTTAGTTCTAGTAAGTTGTTGGGCTTTATTGTCAGTGAGAAAGGTATTGAAGTTGATCCTGCCAAGGTCAAAGCAATACAAGAGATGCATGTGCCCAAAACTGAGAAGCAAGTCAGAGGTTTTCTCGGCCACTTGAATTATATTTCCAAATTCATTTCCCACATGACTGCCACATGTGCGCCTATATTCAAGCTTCTTCAGAAAGATCAGTCTTGTGATTGGACCGAAGACTGCCAGAAAGCATTTGATAGTATCAAAGAGTATTTGCTTGAACCTCCGATTTTGTCTCCACCTGTTGAAGGAAGACCGTTCATCATGTATTTGAATGTGCTCGTGTTTACCAGTAATTTCTGACAAACAACCGCTAGTCTTCCAATATTATAGATTTTGGTAACTTACAGAATCGACTAGATTGATCCTAGGACATGTGTCTCAAGAACTATTATTATGGTGATTTGACTCATGATTAAATTTGTTTCTGGTTTATGAATAGTGAAAGGTGTTTCGACAATGATTCTAAACGAAATTTATGACTTTATAGGCAAAGAGTAAATGGCAGTAACTTTGTAAAAAAAAGGTTTTTTAGAGATAAAAAAAGTACTTGGCAAAGGTAAAGATAAATAACTTGAAGTAAACGTTTTAAGTTTTGAGGAAGTGCTGGAAATGAAAGTTTGGCGAAATGTAAATGCAAAGGTAAAAGTGATGATGAAATACTGAAAATAAGGGTAATTCGACAGAAGAAAAGACAGTAAATGGTTTTTAGTTTAAATAAATTGCATAAAATAAATAACACGAAACTAAATTATGGTGTTCTTCATACACACATTTTCAGCATAAAACTCTTTTCTCTCGCTCTGGTACTTTGAGTATTTTAGTGAATTTCTGTATATCTGTTTGAACACCCTGAAATCTAAAACTAAGACCCCTATTTATAACAATTCGACCCTAACGATCTCTACACAGATGACTGCCACGTTCGACATTTTCAAGTGTTACGTGTCTCAGATGCTTCCACGCGTTGGCCTGACGAAACTGCTTCATTTAAATTTCAAATCTTTCCCGCTTGAAGCTTCGAATCTGTCAAACGCCTACATCGAAGAGAACTTGTGGAGATCAAAAAATCTTCTAAGTCTCAGGCTTCGACAAGAAAGGTCATTTGTTCCTAAGAAAAGGATTCAACAAATAGCTTCGACACAACCATTTTTATTTGTTCTCCAAAACATAACACTTTCAAAGAACTTCACCTATTTGTCGAAATCTCTAGCTAACAAATTGCCCCCAATAAATGTCTATTTCGAATTAATGTAGAAATGGGCATTTTTTGTAATCACCAGATTTCGACCAAAGACCTTTCATAGACCTAAAAGTCCATATCTGTCAGTTAATCATGATTTACTTTTTCAAAACGTCTCATCAAGACGTGTGCGCAGTTATTGTCATCATGAATTTCAACTTCCAAGAATAATGAACAGTAATCCTTATACCCTTTTCACATAAAAACTACCACGTGGCCCACTACCTCTGCAAGGTGTAACCAATCAGCTTCATAGGTTAATACTATAAAAGCTCATTGTCACTTCTTTCTTCCCTTTTTCCGAAAATCTTCATCTTCAACCTGAGTTCATCTCTAAAACTTCTCTGAAAATGTTTCTTCTTCCTTAAAGCCCTAATCCTTCAAAACCTCCAAAAACCCATAACAATGTCTTCTGATAAACAGCAAAAGCAATCAAAGAACATAAAATGTGCTGGATCCTCAAAAGGTTCTGCTTCTCAGAACGTTCCAACTAGCACAATCATAATTGTTGGGGATCGGGAGTACGTTACTTTTCCAAAACTCATCAAAGAACAGAAAGCAATATTTGCTTCCCAGGTGATGATTCCTTCTCTACTTTCTAGAAATACTTTAGGGTTTTTAGGCCCATTAGTCTCTGAAGGTCACTTAGAGAAATGTGTTAAGTTTTTTCCCTGTTATCATACGACAAAACCCATAGCCAACAAAACCGTTTCCTCCAGAAATGCTGAAGATTCGGTCCAAAGAGAGGCTTTTCAACTGGATTTTATCACTGATAGTTTCAGACCCTTTCATTCTTGTCCAACTCTAGACAAATCCTATTTAGCTTGGTTGACGAAAGTTGAGAAAAAGAAAGCTTCATTTTGGAAAGAATTAGGTATTTTCGACCTGATTCAAATGTCGAAGTTGGGGTTTAGCTACTGCCAACCTTTACTATTATCCAGCCTATATTTTTGGGATAGTACATATAACACCTTTCATCTCCCTTGTGGAATGATGACTCCTACGCTCTTCGACGTAGCTGCCATTTCTGGACTTCCTCCGACAGGAGAAACCTTCGACCCCTATCAAGACTGCGAAAACTTGATTGACTTCAACGTCAAGAATGCTTCATTCAGTACTTATATTAATTTGTATCATGCTGATGGGGAAGAAGTTTCCGACATAGAACATATAGCATTCTTAGGTCTATGGTTATCCAAGTTCTTCTTCTGCTGTAAATCTCTACAAGTTGCAAAGAGATTTTTAACACTTGCTAACCAATTGCATGTTGGTCGAAGAGTGTGTTTAAGTGAACTCTTATTGGCTAGTTTGTATGAAAGTCTAGGATCTGTTAGTGCCAAGTTAAAGGAGTATGAAGCTGGTACCAACTTATTACTATCTGGGCCTTATTGGCTTCTTCAATTGTGGCTCAATGCCACCTTCGAATCCTTTTTGCCAACACATGGAAATGTTGATGAAAATGCCCCAGAGATAATAAATCGAAGCTTTGAAGGCACCAAACTCCTTCAACTGACTCCAGTTGACGATGTTGACAACTTACAAACTTCCCTCACCAAATACACCTTGATGTTCTCGAAGCGTCACCATTTCTTTCCTTCGATGGCATCTTTTTCCAGTCGAACCCATGGTCCTTCCTGGTTCACTGCTTCGCTCGAAGATGCTGTGAAGAACGCCAGCACAGAGATCGGAGATATATGGCGTGCCTTTCTCTTCCCAATGCTGCTTGTTTCTAGGATCTTGCTAGTAAAGAGCCATGTGTGTCTATTGGCTTATCAACCTAATTTTTTCTCTCGACAATTTGGGTTGTGTCAACTTATTCCTGTCTCTTTATTCAATCGAAAGCGCGAGATCTGCTGTGCAGGGACTGACTGGAGCACTCGAGACATTATAACCCACAAAGAATTCCATGCAAACTTTGCTGAATTCCAATTAATAGCTTACCAACCGTCATTCTACTCCACCAATGGTTTCGCCACTTGGTGGACAGATTTCTATTCCAAGAATATGTTTACTACTGCTGAAATCAAGGAACCTCTAACGAAGGCCTTTTCATCTTTGAGGAAAATGTCTACAAGGGTAAGCTTACTTATTCTGAAGAAATCCAAGCATTCCAAAAGTACTTTGAAATTGTCTATAACCCAATGGAACTTGTTCAAACCGTTTGTTACGCAGCGCCAATTTTAAAAGAGAAATTTGAAAAACAAATTGCGAAAAAGAGATTTCCCAAAGCTGTAAAACCTGAATCTAAATATGATTTGGACTTTTAGTGCGAACCACCCAAATTTCCAAATTTACCCAGTGTAGATTTTGCTTTGTCATTTTTCCCCCCTTACCCAAATTGGTTCATATGTGGGAACATTTTTAACATAATGAAAAATGACCAACAAAGACCTACTAAAAGAGTAGTTGCAACCAAACATACCTTTGACAGTTTCAAAGGCTTTCTTCAGTTCGACTTAGATGCAGTGAGAATTACTTCTCCGACATGTGAAGGTGTGGAATGTTTGGATTTCTTGGTTTTACAACTCCCTTTCGTCTTTTGCCAATCTTTTAAACACCTGCACGTTTTGACTAACTCGCATTCTTCTTTTAGTTGTCGAAAGGAAGATGGTGAAGAAAGAGAAGCCTGTGGCGAAAGCAAGTTCGAATACTGCTTCTAAACCAACTACCTCTTCAAGCAAGAGAGTTCCTTCTGCCAAGGATGTTGCTCCAGAAAAAACGAAGAAGAGTTCAAAGGTATTACATCAAATAACTTCTTTGTCTCTTTCGTATTTTTCTAACTGTTTATAATTTTCCTTTTTCAGGGTAGTGGCAAGCCTCCTTTGACGCCCAGGAAAAGAAAAGCCCCCACTACAAATGTAATTCTTGTCGAAGATGATGAAGAAGAAACTCCTCCAACTCCATTTAAGAAAAAACAGAAAAAGAATAAGGCAACAGTTTCCCCTTACCAAACAAATAAACAACAAGGTGTCGAAATCAACATTCTCCCTCCTCCTTCAAAGGAAACTCAATCTCAGCCCTCTGGTGGCGCAGCGCTGGAGCACATTGGGAGCAATGCTTCTGACCCTGAGGCTCAACAGGTAAAATTCTATCTTGAGTGTTTTATCTTTCGACAAACTCCTATTTTATTCTAACACTTTGTTTTCTGGAAAAACCTATCTCTCCCCTCATTTCTACTGCCAATCAGAGTGATCTTTCGAGCGGCATGAATCCATCTCCTCCTCCGACAATCAGCGGTGCTGTCCAAAACAAAGGATCTTCGACTGGAGCCCAAAATCTCGAAGCAGATAATGCCCAGAACGAACAGGAAACCTCTTCTCTTGGTGAAGATGGTAAAAGAGATTTGAAGCATGCTGAAGAGAATGACTCAGCAGAGAAAGAAGATTTTGAGGATACTCCCAGTAATTCTCCTGCAAGAGTTGCGTTCCCTTCAGATTATGCTTACGAGGATGATCAGGATTCTGATGAGATTGAGGGGTACTTTCAGAAAGATGAAGACATGAGTGAGGGAGAAGCTGATCATGAAGGAAATCAGACTGGAACGGGTGATGCTAATGTCGAAATGGTCCCAAATCCAACTAATGTTCGACCATCCATCATCCAGACTTCGCCTATATCACTTACTGAGAAGGAAAAAAATGCTTTAAAACAAAATGATCCCCTCAAGTATGTAAGGTTAATGATGGCTCAAAGAGAATCTTATTCAGAGCAAAGCATTTCTGGAGCTTCGACCCACTCTGGTGCTAGTGCAAACGAAGCATCACATGATGAACTCCTTCAGCAGGTGAAGAAGGCAGTTTTTGATGTAGATCTCTTTGAAGAATTAAAGAATGATGTGGGAGCAAGCTTTGGCATAAAGAAGCTGATAAGCAAGATCGACATCACTGCTTGCCCCACTGATATAGGTGAAGCCCTTATCGACATTCAGAACCTCTTTGACGAAGTCTGTGCTGAATACCGTATGGAGGTGGATGCCAAAGCAAAGCTTCAATCAACTGAAAAAGCTCAAGACAATGAGTTTGACAATGCCCTTCGAACTTCAAAAGCCTCTGAGGAGTTAGTCGCTTCCAGAAAATCAGCCCAAGCTGAATTCGACACTTATACTGCTTCGATACGACTCTGGGAATCTCACATTGCAGAATTGCAGAAGAAGATTTCTGATGCTAAGGCGAAGCAGGCTGCTATCCAAGGCTTGGATAGTACTGAAGCTGATAATCTGGCGAAGCAGAGCGTAGATCACGTCAAAAAGGCTACTGCTATGAATGAAGATATTACACGCCTCAGAGAGGTTCAAGCTGCTGTTCAGTACAAGATTGGCTTGGCGAAGATAAAGTATGATCGGATGAGGGCCACTATTCCTTTTTGATTTCCACTTGTATTTCTTCTATTCGACTCTTGTTCATTTGTAATTTGATTAAGACGAAAGCCATTTTGGCAAAATTTGGATTTTAAATATCTTCACCATTTTGGCCATGATAGTTCTTTGCTTACTAAGTTGTTATGATTTTAACTTCATGCACAAATGGTTTATACTTCTTTAAGTATTTCCCATTTACTTTTAGGATTCTTCGATCCTCTGTTAGTTCTTCTATTTCATATGCATTATTTGAAAATGCTTTTAAAATTCAAAAAGGTCCTTCCCAATGTGGAGACCATTTTCCTAATGCTTTATTCTTTCAATCCATAGGTAATATAACTTTCCAAACTAAATCATTCATAGTGAAAGTTTTACCTTTGACCCTCTTATTGTATGCCTTTGCTACCCTCTCCTTCTGTCTTCTTAATACTTCTAACGCATGCAACCTATCTTCGTCCAAATCCACCAGCTCATTCAATATCATTTCCCAGTATAAGTCATGGAATTTCTCCTTGTCTTTGGATTCTCACAGATTGCAAGTAGATTTCGACAGGTAATACTGCATCATGTCTAAATGTAAGTTGGAAAGGTGTAGTGTTAGTAGCTTCTTTAGGGGAGGTTCGACAAGCCCAAAGTGCTTGATCTAAAGTTTTGTGCCAATTTTTTGGCTTCTTCCCTACATGCTTTTTGATTAAACCAATTATTACTTTATTGGCTGCTTCGACTTGCCCATTGGCTTGAGCATAATAGGGTGTGGATGTTAATAATTTGAAACTCATTTCCTTTGCAAACTCTTGCATCTTTCGACCAGTAAAAATTGATCCTTGATTTGTTGTTATACTTTCTGGGATTCCAAATCTATATAATATTTGCCTTTGAATGAACTCAATGACAGTTCCTTGATCAACATTTACTAAAGGTACTTCTTCAACCCATTTAGTGAAATAGTCAATTCCTACAAGTATGTACCTTTGACCTTTGGATGAATTGGGTCGAATTTTCCCAATTAGATCTAATGCCCAACCTCTGAAAGGCTAAGGCTTGATAATTGCATGAAGCTCACTTGCAGGAGCATGTTGAATTCCTGCATGTATTTGACATTCTTGGCAACCCTTAGAAAACTCTATACAATCTTTTAACATGTTGGGCCAATACATTCCATATCTGAAAAGCAACCATTTCATCTTATGGCCTTCCTGGTGTGCTCCACAGGCTCCACTATGTATACTAGATAATGCCAAGTAAGCTTCGTTTTCTCCTAAACATTTCAACAGGATCCCTTCAGGGGTTTTCTTGAATAATTCATTCCCCATCAAAACATAAGATAAAGCCCTGAACTTGGTTTTTCTTTCTGTATCTATCGAAGGGTCCTTGAGATAATTAATAATTGGATTCCTCCGATCTGTATCCATTAAGGTATCAATGGCCAGTACTTCAAACTCTTCTTTGTTAGCATATCCTAACTGAGTGCTTTCCAAATCTATCGGAGACAATTTGGCAGCCATTGCTTTTCCTCTTACTTCGACAAGTTCCTCTAGCTTCCCTTTTGAAATTCTATACCCTGAAGCTATTTGTGCTAAGTCATTAGCTTCTTGGTTTTTTATTCTAGGGACATGTTTTATGTCTATATATTCGAATTTTTTTAGCAACCTATTTGCAATGACGAAGTACATAATCAAATTTTCTTTTATACATTTGTACTCCTTCGTTAGTTGCTTGATTACTAATTCTGAGTCTCCTTTAATTTCGACCCTAGTTGCCCCCAATTCCAACAAAGCCTCAAGTCCTACAATAAGGGCTTCATATTCTGCTTCGTTGTTAGAACAAAGGGGACCTTCAAATCTATATTTGAGTTTTGTTGGAATTCCATCAGGAGAAATTAACATGATCCCAACTCCACTTCCATCCTTATGAGTGGAACCGTCGAAGAATAATCTCCAAGGTTTCAACTCAACTTGAAGTTGAGGACTTTCGACCACTGCATGGTCTACAATAAAGTCTGATACTATTTGTCCCTTCATTGCCCTTAAGGGCATAAAGGCTAAAGAGTATTCAGTGAGGGCTAAAGCCCATTTGCCAATTCGACTGTGCATTATTGGCTTAGATAACATATACTTAATGACATCAAAATGTGAAGAGACGTATAAATCAATAGGTTTTATATAATACTTGAGTTTAGTACAAGAGAAATGCAAACAAAGACACAGCTTTTCTATTGAAGTGTATCTAGTTTTTGCATCATTTAAAACCCTACTAAGATGAAAATGGCTCTTTCGACGCCATCTTCATTCTCTTGTGCCAACACGCTACCTATGGTAGTGTCGGAAGCTGACATATACAGTCTCATAGGCTTCTTTCCACATGGTGGTGCCAAGATAGGAGGATTCGTCAAATAATGTTTGATCTTGTCGAATGCCTTTTGATGTTCATCATTCCATTCAAACTTCCCTTGTTTCAGTCGTAGGAGGGGAGAGAAGGCTTGAGTTCGACCACTTAAGTTTGAGATGAATCTTCTTAGGAAGTTTATCTTTCCTAATAATGATTGCGATTCTTTCTTAGTTGATGGTGCTTTGGTCTCCATAATAGCCTTCGTCTTATTCTGATTGATTTCTATCCCCTTTTTATGGACCACAAAGCCCAGAAAATCTCCAGCCTGCACAAAGAATGCACATTTAAGAGGGTTCATCTTTAAGCCATGTTTTCTCATTCTTTCGAATGATTGGTTGAGATGGGTTAGATGATCTTCGTCTGATGTAGATTTTATCACAATATCATCTATGTACACTTGCATAAATGTCTCTATATAATCATGGAATATAGAATTCATTGCTCGCTGGTATGTTGCCCCGACGTTTTTTAGACCAAAGGGCATAACTATCCACTCATAAGTGCCTATTGCCCCTGGACATCGAAAGGCTGTTTTGGAAACATCCTCTTCTGCAATGAAAATCTGGTTATAGCCAGAATATCCATCAAGCATGCTAAGATATTCATAGCCTGCAGCTGAGTCAACCAGCATCTCTGCCACAGGCATAGGATACTCATCTTTAGGAGTTGCTGCATTTAGATCACGAAAATCTATACACACTCGTAAAGAGCCATTTTTCTTGATAACGGGAACTATGTTTGCAATCCAATCGACATACCTTGTGGTCCTAATGAAATTGCATCGAAGAAGTCTTTCGACCTCTTTTTTGATCTTTGAAAGGATCTCTGGGGAGAATCTTCTTGGAGTCTGCTTGATGGGTTTCTTGCCATCCTTGATAGGCAGCTTCAATTCGACCAGGTCCCTCTTCAAACCAGACATCTCGTCGTAGTCCCAAGCAAAGCAATCTTTGTTTTCTCTTAGCAATTCAATTACTCTTACTTTCAACTTGGGGTCCAGTTTAGTGCTGATGTAGGTGATTCTTTTTGTACTCCTATTTCCAAGATCAATTTCTTCAAGAGGATCTTGCGCTAACATCTTCGCACTCGATATCACTGGATATTTTTCGAATCCCAGAGGCTCTTCGTCATAGATGGCATCTAACCTTTGTTCTGTTAGTTCCACGGGTACCTGTTCGTCAGGGGGTTTTGGTTTAAAGTACTCCCCAGGTCCTGTATTATAGATTTCACCATATGTGGCTTCGTCAGCCATGTTAGTTATCTCGGCTTTGAGAGCCGCTTGTCTTTTGTTCTCAGCCATATAGGCCGAAATCTTTTCGAAAAAAGAAGACTCAGGCATAATACAGGTCTTCATCCCAGCCTGTTGGCCGTATTTCAGATGATTCCCATTCTTCTGGGTCCCCCATAATTTCCCTATCCCACTGAAATCCATTGGGATGTAGAGTCAAGAAATACAAAGCATTTTTATTTGGGCCGTAGCCTTCTTCGGCTGGGTGGCATGGTCCTACATGAGCCAAGTTTCTGTCGAAGTTCTTCTTGTCTACATGGTTCACTTCTGCCATGAAGTAACTTTGGTCAGCTTCAACATTTTCTACCACACCATCTTCTCTCCATATGGATATCCTCTAAAGCATGGTCGAAGGAACTGCCCCTATTCCATGTATCCATTCCTTTCCTAATAGTAAGTTGTAATTTGCCTTCGCAGGTATCACCATGAACATTGTTGGTCTTATGATTGATCCAACCGTCAGATCTACTTGCATGACACCCAGAGTTTGTCCTATCTTACCCTCATAATTTGACAATACCATATTGTGAGGTTTGACATCAATGTCGAACATACCTATCTTTTTCAACATGAATTAGGGCATCAGATTGACTGCTGCTCCTACGTCCACCGGAACTTTATTCACCCCCACATGTCCAACTTTGGCCCTAATGTATAGGGGCTTGAGGTGATTCTGCATCCCTTGGTGAGGCCTTTCAAAAGGAGCGTTCTGCTCTTCGACAACGCCGTTGTTGAGAACATAGTAACACACTGGTTTATGCTTCGCCATCTCCACAGCATCCGCTGCCTCATTATCTTCAACATCCGTCTCCTGATTATATTTGTATGGCAGGACTGAGACCACATTGCAATTCATATTAATAGATGACACTCCGTCGGACTCAAAGTCGTCAGTGACAGTTTATTCCTCTCTTACTTGTTCCTCCTGGACTTTCTGACTTTTGTTTTCATCTGGAAACAACTTCCTTCCTACAGGTGGTTTGGTCGAATTTATGACATTTGGGGGAACCCTGACGCTGTTGGATTCTCCAATCTCCCTTGAAGTCATCTCTCTTTCAACCTTCCTCAACCTCTGATGTCTCCTCCACTGGGATCTTGACATGGGATTCTTTCCTTTATAGTTCTCCAGTTTGATAGCCTCTCTCTTAGATGCCTGGAACTGTTTCCTATAAGCCCAAGAGGTTCTTCCTCCATCCTCAAAACTTCTCCACTTTCCCTTCTTCGACCCTGCCTGAGTCCATTTTTCCTCAGGGACTTCTGCTGGAAGTTTTAACATAACTCTTTTCGCTCTTGGGTGAGGGTTGTCTGGCCTCCTAGGAACTCCCCTCTTGTCGAAGATGTACATATTCGGGTTACCTCCATGTCCGTCCCAACCTTTGTTAGATGGGATTCTTTCGAATGCTTCAGCTAATTCTCTGTTGTACACTGCCCCACACCTGGGACACATCAAGCATTTTGTTTTGTACTTGTAGCAACACACAATAAAACCAAGAAGGCTTTCTCCAGGCTTGGGATACACCTTCTGTAATTGGCTTTCCTTCCTCCAGTTTCTCTCAGTCTTTGTTCGTTGCCATCTTTCATAATCCTCAGCCACCCTTCGACATATCCTGATGCTACACCTTGGGCACAGCAACATGTTAGAATTTCTTTTGTGGCATCTCCAAAGGTATTCACGTAGGCTTTCATTGGCTTTGGGGTAGCCAAACTGCATCCCCTCTTGCTCCATCTTCAGACATTTCTCCACTTCCTCCATTTCTAGGGGGGGTTAGTTCAGATCCACCATGTTGATACCTAGATTGGCACCATCAGTGATTGAAATTTCCTCGAATTTCTTCCTTACGCTCTCAGTAGCCTCCGTTGCTTTCCCCTTAAGACCTTCAGTGGCCCTTGGTTCGACATTAGCAACTTGTTCACCTTTGATAGAGATTCCAAAGGGAACATCGTTATTTAGGCCATCAGTAGCCTGCTTTCCATCTAGCGCATAGCCTTCAGTTCCTATTGCCACAGCCTCCACTTCCCCTACGTCAATCATGTTGATTTCGACAGGTTCAACATAATTTGTGTCAGCAATGTTGAGGGGATCAGCGTCAACCTTCATCTGGTTTTTTCCCTTGTCAGCGAACTTGAGGCGGCCATCCTTAATTGCATTCTGAATAAGATCCCTGAAAAGAAAGCATTGTGAGGTTTTATGGCCTAAAAAATTGTGATATTTACAGAAGCCTCTTTTCTTCCGTTGTTCTAACGGAGGAATTTTGGTATTAGGCGGCACTATCATTTGGCCATCTTTTACTAGTAAATCAAAGATTTCATCACATTTGGTAACATCAAATGTGTAAGTCTTTTTAGGAAATCTATCATTGTTTTCAGTTTCGACAGGGTTCCTGCCATTCGAAGGTGTAAGTAATTTACAGGCATAAGGTGGTGCTTCTTTTAATTCAGCCAAATCTACTTCGAATTCCTCAAGACCATAAGGGTCATTAGAGATTTCAGACTCCCCATCTTCGAATTCGACATAAGCAACCCTCTCTTTCTTATAATTCTTATTCGCTCTGGCCTTTTCAGCTTTTAAGTGTTCGACCTATCGAACCTTGTCTGCTAATTGGGCCATATCTCTTAGATATTGGGTATCTAACTTTTTCCTGATGGAATAGTCTAAACCTCCAACGGCCATTTCGACCAACTCGTGTTCAGGCACTATTGTAAAGCACTCTTAGATAATTATCTATAGGTTCAGTGAATTTTCTTTTGATACTGGCTAATTCCTTAAGACTTATCTTAGTTTGGCCCATGTAGAATTGTTCATGAAACACTCTTTCCAAATGAGGCCAAGTATCTATGGAATTTGGTGGCAAAGTTATAAACCACGTGAAGGCATTCTTCGTTAAAAAACTGGGGAAATATTTCATTTTCTTAGGTTCTCACTGTTCACCAAATCCCCTGCCTTAGTCATGTATCTGGCTATGTGTTTTATAGTGGATTCACTAGTGTCCCCTGAGAATTTGGTGAACTTAGGGATTTTACAACCCCTTGGTAATTTAGTTTGTAGGACGTATTCTGATAAAGGAGAGGAATAATTTGGCCGTCGAAGTCCTGTATTCAGACCATTTTGGGCTATGATTCTCTCTATAATAGTGTAACACCTCAAAATTTGCCCTCCTCTCTTGGGACTAGCTTAACATATTGCATTGCATTTTTTTTAGGTCATTAGGCATTGCATATTGCATATCATGTGGTTACATTGTGCAAGTCATCCTCATAAGTCTTGATCAGAAGATGAAGAGGTCATGATTCAAGCCTGAGGATTTTTCATTGGACTGATCACTAACTGTCTGAGGGTTGTGGTTCAAATTAGGGTTTTTGATTTCTCAAGGAGATTGATCTTCATCTTGTTTGCAATGATACATCATCATCATCATGGTCTTGTTATCATCCAGAAGATTCAAGTGATTGATCAGATACCTTGAGATTAGGGTTTTGACCACTGGTCAACCCTAATCAGTTGCATTGGGCCAATCAGGGCATTGCAAGGAGATGGGGTCTACAGTGGATAGGGGGATCATTATGTGATTATATTGAGCTTATGGAGGCTAGGGTTTCATCATTGAGCCATTTCATCAGGAAATTGAGGCTCAACTTGATCAGTGCATTGCCAAATTCATCTATTAGTTGAAAAAGTCAACTGTGGTCAACTGTGCTTGTTTTTATGGATTTGGAGGTGGGAGAGAGTTGGATACACTGCATTCATGTTGAAACAAGTTTAATTTGGCATTTCAAACCTCAAGAATGAAGAAAATAAAGTCAGGAGAAAAGTTTCCAAAAATGGAAAGTGACTTGTAATGAAAGTTTCCAAAAATGGAAAGTTTTTCAACACAAAATTACATGTCCAAAAATGCTTCAAATGAAATTTTGTTCAACATGAAAGTTGTAGATCTTGCTCTCACCTTTCCAAAAAGTCCAAGAACTTGAAATTCCCATGTATGGTTGACAAGTTATGGTCCATTCATTTTCCAAAAATGCCTAAAATCAAAGTGGCATAACTTTCACATGGAATGTCCAATTTGGGTGATCTTTCTTTGAGCAAACCCCATTTCACATGTACTTTCATGATGCATGGTCAAAATTCATCAAAAATGGTCAAGGCAAAAAGTCATTTTTTAAGTGGATTCTTTTGAATTTTTGGTGTGAGATAGTGAAATTGAGAAATACAAGGCCAATGCACATGGGACTTTTTCCAACACACTCCAAATGCCAAATGAAATTTGCTCCAACTGTCATTTGTTGTCACATTGCATAATTTGGAGAAGGACATTTTGGACCTAGCACATGAAAATGACATTAACACTAATTTCACTCAATTTGCTAATTATGATTAGCAAAGTGGATTAGGCATGAGTATAAGTTGGTAATTGTAACAGAAATGCTAATCACATTCCATTTCTCAAGAACCTAACTGTTTTTCCCTCCAAAACCTCTCAAATTCTCCAAAACTTCATCACACATTTTTCATGATTTCTCATCCAAATCTTCATCAATTTTGTTGATTCTTGCGGGATCCATGCTCTACATGTAATTGTGAGTAACTGTTTTGCAAAATTCGTGGCCAAATCTTCAAGAATTGGGACTGTCATAAGCTTGTACATCAATGGCAATTTCATCATTCTTGCAATTGGAGCATCCTTGAGCTGAGGAACCTCTTCCAATCAACTTACATAACCTTAATCTCCATCTGTTTGGACCTTTTGCGCGTGGAAGAGCACAAATCACAAGCTGCCATCATCTACAAGGTAAAATTCGATCTCTTTAATTGCATGAATTGTGATATGGTTTAGGTAGATCTTCCAATGTAGAGTGCCATGCTGTTTGTAGTTTTGGATTTGGTTAAGTGTAGGATGAGAAATCTTGATTTGAACATTTGATATGCAAACTTTTTTTGTTCGATTCGCTCAGCATAGGAAGAATTAGGTTAAACAAATTGTATATTCGTGATGTGCATGATCATACGGTTCCAATGGTATATGATTTGTTGCGTTTGGTTGCGATTTGCTCGTTTTGCATTTTCTGGGATTTGATGTTGTTCTTGAGCAAGAACGCGCTTCAGCTGCGTGTTTGATCTCGCGTTGGCCGTTTCTGATTTCAAATTTTGTTTCCCGCTTCCAGCTTCCAATAAGCGAGCGCCAACACATTAATGCCAACGACCACGTTTTGGTCTGGTGCTTAATAATTACACTTATGCCATTATCAGCTTAATTCTTAATATTATTTCATTTTTCTTTTTGCAATTCCATTTCATTTTGATCCATGAACTTAGAAAAATCATATCTAACTCAAAAATTGTCCAAAATTTGTGAGGTTTTTTTCATCATGCTCCTTGTAATGTGTAGAATTTAATGATGATTTTTATTATTTTTGTGCACATGTGGAAAATTAATTTGTCTAGAGATTGATTGAATGTGTCACATTTGTACATGTCTTGCCTTTTCACTCATGAAATGATGATACTTCCAAATAAATTGATGAATTGATTTGTGCATATTCTGGACTCTTTGATGGTGATTTTGGTATGTGGTTTGTAATTTTTGGATACTTGCTTGAGGAGATATGAATTTTTGAATAGAGGTGTGACAATTTGTGTCACACCAAGCATTGTGAACTTCATGATTTTATTTGATGTGCTTAGGGATGTTGAATTGAGCCAATTTTTTGTATGATTGAGCATATGTATGTTGAGATCACATGTGAATTTTTCTGGATTTATTGATGGCATTTCCTAATTGATTGGAATTTTCTACTCTGCTTGGTCATTTTGTGATTTTTTGTGACACATGTTACCATTTGATTTGTGAAATTCTGATCATTGATTGTATGAGTGTGAAATTTGATGGAGTGATTCTAGACACATTATAGGTCATTGTGGTTTTGATCCCATTCATTTATCATGTATTGCCACTGTTTTATGATTTTTGGAAGTTGATGCTTGTGTTGATGCCTTGTGTTGGCTTGTTTGAAATTGTCTGAACTTCTTGATTTTCATTGACCTACTTCCTCTTGTCCAATTGAGCTGAAATTTGATATGCTATTCATTGAATGTGTTCTGTTTAGGTTGGAATTTTTGTGGAATTAATTGAATTATTTTGATATTGATTTGATTGTGATCATTTTGTTTGGTCTTTTGATGTTGCAAATAGCATGCTTTGTGATATTTTGTGCATAAAATGATAATGGTGATTGATATGAGCATGGGACCAATTGGTTTTGCTTTTAAATTGTTTGATTGTGATTTTGGATAATTTTCACTTGCTGTTTTGAATTTTTCATCTCCTTTGGACCCTAGGCTTGGCCTAGTGGTCTTGTTTCTCACTTTTGAATTGTGTTTCAGGTTGAGATGCAAATGCCTTAAGGAGAAAAATGCAAGTTAATTGAATTGAGTTTGGTTGCTTGTTGTAAACTAACTTGTGTGTTTTGTAGGATGCTTGGCTCACTTGAGTTGATTGTGCTTTGCACATTGCATTGGTTGACTGTATATATTAACTGTTTGACTTTTGCTGTTTAATGTTGGTTTGTCTAGAATACTGACTGTACTTGATTGATTCCAGGTACCATAGTCGCTTTAGTTCTTTAAGAACTTGTTGTGCTGCTGCTTGGTTGTATAAACCAGTTGAGGTAGACTCTCTTGTCTCCATGTAGTCTGGAAGACCTGGCTTGTTATTTAGCCAGGCAACTGCCTGAAGTCCTCCTTAAGAGGCGATGTTTGTGATTGTTTACTTTTGTCCCCAAGCAGGTAAAGACCTCTATGAGGCAATTGGCGGAACCCAAGGGATATGCAATCTATCCCCCGCTATTCTGTTGAGTCGTCCCTCTGCTCACACCACTGTGTTGACGCATTGGGACATTAACCCAAGATCTTGTGCTGTTGTACAGTCGAGTCAGAGTCTTGAGTGTAGAAGGGTTCCTCCTTTCTAGACCCACGCTCCTTTGTCTGAAGCTCTCCCTGGCCAGGGATAAGAGCTGTGAAGTCTAATCTTCACTCACCTTTCATCTGCTTCACCCTGACTCTCAATGTCAGGGTTAAGAGCGAACATTACCCCTGTACAGTTGACTTGCCTCGGCAGTCCACCCATGTTTGAGCCTCACTTGACTGGATATAGTGTGTGCTATTTGAAATGTTTGCTTTATTTTGATTGATGCTTGCATGCTTGTTTTTCCTGGTTAGGATTAGCTTGTTGTTGTGCAGGTAGATAGAAACCATAACATAGGGCAATGATGCATGATAACACTAGGCTCGAGTACAGCTCCCTAGTAGTGTGTCTCCCCTTGGTTTCTGGCTAGAATTTCTTTCCCGTTCAGGGGAAATACGTCGCCCTGATCCTCATACCAGATGAGGTACGTAGGCAGGAGACCGTGCGAGGTCTCTCCGGGCACCTTTTTTCCTTTTTGTGTGTGTTTGCTTGTTAGCTTTTTGTGTGTCAGGATATGGATGTAAGCCCAGCGATTGGCTGTCCGTATCCTGAGTGCGTTTGTTTGGTTCGGAAGCCGATGTAAGTCCAGCGATTGGCATTCGGGTTCCAGGTTTGCCTGTGTTTGTGTGTGTCTTGTTTGGCGTGCGTGAGCTGAACTACGGCAGCTCTGATTCTCGTTCCAGACGAGATACGTAGGCATAGGATGCGATGTCCTAGCGAGCCCTCTTCCTCTTAACCCCACCTGTGTCGTCTTCGGTGTGAGTGTGTGATGTTTGTTTAGCAACCTTTTCTTTCTTTAGAGCGTGGATCCCGTCGAGTACGACGGACGTGAGGGGTGCTAATACCTTCCCCTTGCGTAACCGACTCCCGTACCCTTTCTCTTTGGTCGCGAGACCATGCTTTTCCCAGGTTTACTCTGAGCGTTTCCTTTCCCTCTTTGGGATAAATAACGCACGGTGGCGGCTCTGTGTTGTTTTTGTTTCAGCCCGCCGGTTGTTTTTCGCGGATGCGACAGCTGGCGACTCTGCTGGGGAATTTCTACAGATGTTGACCTGTGCTGGTCCATCTTCCCTAAGCGAGTCTCTCCTAGCGTTCTAGGATAGTTTAGGTTGCTTGTGCCGCTTTATTTATTGCATTTATTATTCTAATTGTGTATATATTTGCATAAAAATTTGCATGCATCATACTATCATGTTGTTGTCCTCTGTACAGGTGGTTCCTCTGTTTGGGGTGGGTGTTCTGAGTGGGGCTAAAACCCAAGCCCGAGTATACACCTAGGATTAGTGTGGTCTCATGTTCCTCATTTGCTTTATCAGCATATTGTTGCAACGTGACATACCACAAGTCGGACGAGGTTCATTTGATAATGCCCTTCCTTTGTGGAGTATCCACTTTGGTTGTGTCACTTCATCTGAACTATTGACTTCGGTGACCGATCATTTCCCGGATCTTTGGTTTAGACGATCTTAAGAGAGCTACAATGGCACACCCGAAAGGGCAAACCCATTGAGTATCTTTGCCCGATTGTCGAGACTATTATCCGCCTTAGGATGACCTGATTAGAATTTACCTATGAGGGAAGGGTGATTCTTACAGATGCATTGTTCTGTTGGTGACTTTGATGGTGACTATTGGTTCCGTTGATCAGAGTCCTATTTATAAGTCGGATTTATGGCCGTTTAGTTCTGAGACGCCGGAGTGTTGTCCGTGTTATTTATCAGTGGGGATCCGTTTATTTCAGGATTCCCCGGGCCGATTCAGAGGATTGTGGTTATCTGTTCAGTGGATCTCCGTGATGATGATGATGGTATATCAGTCAGTTCCGTTTATTTCGGAACCCTTAAGGTGGATTTGTGGTTACATGTTCCTTCAGATGGTTGTGATCAATTCAGAGACCAGGTTTCAGTACAACAGATGATCAGATGACTTGGAGGATGGCAATGCATGGCATTCATACATCTGCATCATTCTCGTTTTGCATTCATCTGCATCTAAACTACGTCTAGCCATATGGGGAGTATCATTGATTGAGAATCTGGTTGAGAGACATCTTGAATTTCAGAATGTGGATGTCAAAATGTTATCTGTCTCGATGAAACCAGAATCAAAGGACAGAATCTTCCTCATATGGATAGACGTTGCATTCATGCATATTAACCTATTTGCTGTTTTGTAGGTGTCGGGTTCTGACGTGCTTGATTGTTTCAGGAATCATTGCTCGTGCTCGTAGAGCTGTACCTTTGCACTCAACACGCCCTCACCGATACTTTACCAGACGCAATACTCCAAGACTGATGGATCTCCCAAATTCAGATATCCTCGAGCTAAAAGATAAGATGACCGAGCTGATCAACATCATGCAAGGTTTTGCAGTTGGTCAGAAAGCTTTGGCTGACAAAGTTGAAAAGCTCGAGCGGGCTTCAGCGGCAAACAGCGGTGTCAACCTGGATGGTGTCTCCGACCAGGGGCTGGGTGGTTCTAGAGATGGTGGCAAAAGAACAACTGTGGGTATGGTAAATAATAATGCTGGTGGGTTTGGCGCTGCCACAGGTGGTCAGCCTGGTCAGAATATGAAGGACAATCTATTCCCGCCTTTCTTCGGTGTTGATGACGACAGAGAGGAAGACAGAGAAGCGGATCAGTTCTCCATGCATAACGAACCGTTCGGTCAATATGGTGCCCAACCACAGAACAAGGAGATCCAACTGCTGGCAGAAAAGATCAGAGCTCTTGAAAGCTATGCCACTCCTGGGGTTGTCAACATGTCAAATATGGGGCTAGTCGAGGGGGTTGTGATCCCACAGAAGTTCAAGGCGCCCGCATTTGATAAGTATAATGGGAGTTCCTGCCCAGAGACTCGCCTTCAAGCCTTTGTCCGCAAGATCTCTGCATACACAACAGATCAGGAGCTCTGGATGTACTTCTTCCAAGACAGTCTGTCTGGAGGATCCTTGGAGTGGTACACCAAGCTTAAGTCGTTTGATATCAAGAGCTAGCAGGATCTTGGTGACGCTTTCTTTAAACAGTATCAGTTCAATGTTGATATGACTCCGAGTCGTACCCAGCTGCAGGGTATGTCTCAGAAGAATAACGAGGGGTTTAAAGAGTATGCACAAAGGTGGAGGGAGTTGGCTGCCAGAGTGCAACCTCCGCTGGTGGATAGAGAGATGTCTGATCTCTTCATGGGTACCCTACAGGGGGTTTTTGCTGAGAGAATGGTGGGTTGTCCCGTCACCAACTTTGCTGACATTGTGGTTGCTGGGAAGAGAATTGAAAGTTGGCTAAGAATGGGGAAGATCCAGGGTGGTAATGCTTCGTCATCAGGATCGAAGAAGCCCTTCGGAAATGGCCAAAGGAAGAACGAGGGAGAATCAAGTGCTGTGTACACTCAGAGAGGACACGGTAGGGATCGTTACTACCAGCACACTGCTGCGGTAATGATTCCTACTGGTAATCAGTCTGCACGACAGCAACGTCAGCCACCTCAACAGAGAGATGGGTACCAGGTGAGAGGAAAGGGGATCGATCGTCATTTCGGCAAGCCGCCTGTGACATATGCCGTTCTGTTCAAAAAGTTGATGGATCTTGGGTTGGTTCAGCCGAGGACGATGGTTCCGATGAGATCAGATCAGAGGCCTCCTAACTATGATGAGAACGCCCAGTGTGAATTCCATTCTGGAACGTCGGGGCATAACATTGAGGGCTGTAGGGCATTCAAGCATGTTGTCCAGGATCTGGTAGACTCCAAAGCCATCAATTTTGCACCATCACCAAATGTTAATGCTAATCCCATGCCGGCGCATGGTCAGGCGATGGTGAGTGCAATTGCTGTAGATTCGGATCATGCCTGTGCAATGGGTGAAGAGAACGACAGTAACTGCGAGTTTGATGGATGGATAAAATCGTGCGTACCAGGGATGGAAGTCCAGAACTGGAAGGCCTAAAAAAGATCATCACTGTCACTCTACTGGAAGAGTAATATTTCTGTTTTTGATTTTATCTGCATGAAAGCCTTGCGTGTTGCCCGACACGTAATGGTTCATTGTAAGGGCCACCTCATGTTCATATTTGCAAAATTTGGCATCATAAATAAATGGATGTTTTTCAATTAAAAAGCGGTGTTCCCTGTTTTTCATTTATTTTGCAGTTTTAAAAACAAATAAAAATGGCAATGTTTGTTTTCATTTTTTCCTTTTTGAATTGCCTTGTTCCGACTTCAAAAAAATAATTATCCGGATCTCATTGATAACGATTTGGTTACACCTCTGTATGACTTCGACAATCCGATCTATCATGCCGAAGAAGAAGGCGAAGAAGATTGTGATCTGCTGGAAGATTAGCCAGGTTGTTGAAACAAGAGGAGAAGGTGATTCAGCCGCAGGAAGAGCGAGTTGAGATTGTTAACCGGTACACTGCCGATGTCAGAAAGGAAATGAAAATTGAGGCCGCTTCAGAGGCAAGTCGAGAGCAGAATGGTAGTCCTGTTGAAAGAGCGTGTGGATACCTTCACCTGGTCATGTCAGGATATGCCAGGGTCGGATACCGATGTCATTATGCACAAGCTACCATGGAGAGAAGATTGTCCTCTAGAGAGGCAGAATGCCAGTGCCGCGTATCAGAGTGACTTTGTTTCATGATATGATTCATCGTGGAATCAAATGCTATGTCGATGACATGATAGCAAAGTCCCAAAACAGAAGAGGGGGCATCTGGTGGGTCTGACCAAGCCGAGTGAACTGGTTGAGACAATCCAAACTGAGGTTGAATTCAGATAAGTGCACTTTCAAAGTGCGGGCCGGTAAGCTGTTGGGGTTCATTGTAAGAGAGGAATCGAGGTTGATCCTGCTAAAAAAAAAAAGAGAAAGAAATAAAAAAAGAAGTGCCTGAACCGAGAATAAAAAGAGAGGTTCGTGGTCTCCTGGGTAGATTGAACTACATGTCATAGTTCATATCTCACCTAACAGCCACGTGTGAACCTATATTCAAGCTGTTGAAAAAAAAAAGATCAAACGGTCAGGTGAAATAATGATAGCCAAGGGGCATTGAAAAAATAAAAGGATAAGTTGCAGGAACCTCCGATTCTGATGCCTCTTGTGGAAGGAACAATTGTTAATCTGTACTTAACGGCCTTCGAGGGGTCTGCGAGGTGTATTGGGTCAGCATGACGAGTCTTGTCGAAAAGAGCATGCAATTTACCTTAGCAAAAAGTTTACCGACTGTGAAACAATACATTCACTGTTCGGGAAAACTTGATGTACTTTGGCATAGGCTGCTCGCCGACCGAGACAGTATATGCTGGTTCATACCACTTTGTTGGATTTCCAAGAGATGGATCTGATCAAGTACATATCTGAGAAGCCAGCATTGACCGGACGGGTTGCGAAAGAGCAAAAGAATGTTGACTGATATACAGTATACATCTCAGAAGGCAATCAAAAGGGGTGTATTGCCTGATTACATCGCTCCGCAACCCATTGAGGATTATCAATCGATGAAGTTTGAGTTCCCTGATGAGGACATCTCGAGGTGCTCTAATCGAAAGATTGAGAGTAACCGATCCCGGAGGAGGGGCCTGACCCTGAATCCGAACGGATTCTGATGTCTGATGGGGCCATTAACATGAATGGAAACGGAGTTGGTGCTGCTATGGTTATGCCAAAGAGATTCCCATGTTCCCTTCGTTGCCAGGTTAGAATTCGAATGCACCGACAGTATGGGCAAGAATGAAGCTTGTATCCTGGGTATTGAACCTCGGTGCACCTACTGGGGCAAATCCTTTCTCACTCGTGTATGGAATGGAAGCCGTGCTACCGGTTGAGGTTCAGATTCCCTCTTTGAGAGTCCTGATGGACGTGAAATTGCAAGAGGAGGAATGGGTAAGGACCCGGTATGAAGAGTTAAGCCTGATTGAAGAGAAAAGGCTGGCGGCCATCTGTCATGGGCAGTTGTACCAGCAGAGGATGAAACGTGCTTTTGACAGAAAGGTGCGACCTCGGGTATATCACGTGGGTGATATGATGCTGAAAAGGATCCTTCCTCTTCAAGACGATCGTGGGGCAAGTGGATATACAGTAAGGATCCCGTTCGTGGTCAAGAAGGTTTTCTCTGGCGGAGCCTTGTTGCTAACGACCACTGATGGTGAAGATTTTCCATCCCCTGTGAATGCGGACGCAGTTAAAAAATACTTCGTGTAAATAGACCCGCTGGACGAAAAGAATAAAATAGTCCAGGCAAAAATGGGCATCCCGGCGAACCAAAAAACAGAAAGAAAGGTTCGGGCAAAAATTAGGGATAAGAATGAAAAATGTACACCCGGCAAGTCGAAAACCTGAAAAGGCGACTTGGGCAAAAAAGGGTATCCCGGTGGACTGAAAGCCCGAAAGGGCGGTCCAGGCAAAAGAGGGATTAAAACGAACAACTGCGTCTGGCATGATCGTTTGCGCTTTGGTTAAAGCATCATGGATAATACCCAGTAGGGATCAGTCGGAAGCGTCTTGTTCAGAAGGCAGAAAGCACGGAGAGTCTGAGGACATATGGGGTGTAACCGAGTTGGAACTCGATGAGATCACGAGTTTCACATTGCCATTAGGATAGATTTTTTCCTTTTGTGCGCAATTACCTATTTTCAGGAATTGCTTCCTTTGTATTGCTCATTCATGAGCCACACAATTTTCAATCAATAAAATGCATATTCAATCAAATAATTTTGTTTTTGTTTTTCATTACCGCTTTGATTGCAAAAACATCTGATTATTTTGATAAAGAATCTTGCATTTTTAGACATACAGGTCCCTTCCAATGCATGCTTATAAGATTGAAAGCTTGAAATCTTATTCGGAAGGTTGAGTGACCCAAGTGTTGAAATCTCGACACGCCTGGGGCACGGTTTTGTCTAATGATCTCTTTTGCAGGTACTGTTAGATATTTTCACTCACTTGCAGGTGGTGATGTGGAAGCTGTTGGAAAACAAATCCCCATGGAGTCCAATCAGGGACGAATGAACAGAAGGACGGTGAAACGACGGCGACGAGACATACGATGATCCTTGGAATTAATCAAGAAGACTCTTCAAAGTCGGAAGATTGAAAAGTTTGTATAGTCCCAGGAGTTCGCTCTCCGTCGAGTGCGGAGCGGTTTGGAATACAAGATGATGGAGCAGAAAAGGTCCAGACGAGTCGGGATGCATATCCCCAAGCAGAGTCGTGAGGACCAACCCCCCAGCAGATTCCAGATCTGTGGCTTCCCTAGCAGGGTCAGGATGGTTATCCCCAGCAGGTGGCAGATCGATACTTCCCCAGTCGCCAGGCCTGAAGGTTGCAGTTTTCCCAGCAGAAGTATCTGTGTGAGGATTTCCCAAAGCAGAGTCGGAACGGCTAATTCCCCAGCAGATTCAAGGTCTTTGGTTTCCCTAGCAGGGTCAGGATGGTTATCCCCAGCGGGTTTGAGATTGATGCTTCCCCAGTCGCCAGGCCTGAAGGTTGCGATTTCCCCAGCAGAAGTACCTGTGTGAGGGTTTCCCAAAGCGGAGTCGGGATTGATATCCCCAGCGAGTCAAAGACAGTTGTATCCCCACAGAGTGCGTTGGTGGTTCTGTTCCCCAGCAATTTCCCAAGCGGATCGGGTGCAAAGGAGGTTCTTCCCCAGCAAGGGTTGCCTTTTTCCCAGCAGCAGTGCTATTCCCCAGCAGGGCGGAATTGGAGCGATGGCGAGTTCCTCAGCAGAGTGTCTCGAGCTCCCCAGAAGAGTCCCTTGAGGGGGATACTTTTTATGCATTCATCATGTAGAATAAGCATAGCATACTGCATATAATAAATCGCGTAGCATTTCCATAATTATGGAGCATTACGCAGAAAAATCAATCATGCATCATTGCAAGCATGAGCTAGTCTCAGACTGTGGTCTTCGTTTGAGAGGTGGTTTTGCCCAAGGGTGAAGATGCTATTCCGAGGAGTTTGGTATCGTGACAACAATATTCCCCAGTAGCGCGATACTGGAGGAGACTTTTCCGTCGGACAGAGATGGGAATGTTACGCGATCAGCGCGACTTGAGCCGTGGTTACCATTCGAGAATGGGTTTTGCCGGTCAATAAAGATGATACTCCGAGGAGTTCAGCGTTGTGACGTTAGGTCAATGGTATTCCCCCCGGTAGTGTGATATTGGAGGAAGATTTCTATCGTGCGAGATGGAAGTTGGAAGATGTTACTCTGAGGAGTTCAGCATCGTGATTTTGGAGCAACAGTATTTCCCAGTCATCAGTTAATGTCTGGGATACACCTTCTGTAATTGGCTTTCCTTCCTCCAGTTTCTCTCAGTCTTTGTTCGTTGCCATCTTTCATAATCCTCAGCCACCCTTCGACATATCCTGATGCTACACCTTGGGCACAGCAACATGTTAGAATTTCTTTTGTGGCATCTCCAAAGGTATTCACGTAGGCTTTCATTGGCTTTGGGGTAGCCAAACTGCATCCCCTCTTGCTCCATCTTCAGACATTTCTCCACTTCCTCCATTTCTAGGGGGGTTAGTTCAGATCCACCATGTTGATACCTAGATTGGCACCATCAGTGATTGAAATTTCCTCGAATTTCTTCCTTAGGCTCTCAGTAGCCTCCGTTGCTTTCCCCTTAAGACCTTCAGTGGCCCTTGGTTCGACATTAGCAACTTGTTCACCTTTGACAGAGATTCCAAAGGGAACATCGTTATTTATGCCATCAGTAGCCTGCTTTCCATCTAGCGCATAGCCTTCAGTTCCTATTGCCTTCACAGCCTCCACTTCCCCTACGTCAATCATGTTGATTTCGACAGGTTCAACATAATTTGTGTCAGCAATGTTGAGGGGATCAGCGTCAACCTTCATCTGGTTTTTTCCCTTGTCAGCGAACTTGAGGCGGCCATCCTTAATTGCATTCTGAATAAGATCCCTGAAAAGAAAGCATTGTGAGGTTTTATGGCCTAAAAAATTGTGATATTTACAGAAGCCTCTTTTCTTCCGTTGTTCTAACGGAGGAATTTTGGTATTAGGCGGCACTATCACTTGGCCATCTTTTACTAGTAAATCAAAGATTTCATCACATTTGGTAACATCAAATGTGTAAGTCTTTTTAGGAAATCTATCATTATTTTCAGTTTCGACAGGGTTCCTGCCATTCGAAGGTGTAAGTAATTTACAGGCATAAGGTGGTGCTTCTTTTAATTCAGCCAAATCTACTTCGAATTCCTCAAGACCATAAGGGTCATTAGAGATTTCAGACTCCCCATCTTCGAATTCGACATAAGCAACCCTCTCTTTCTTATAATTCTTATTCGCTCTGGCCTTTTCAGCTTTTAAGTGTTCGACCTATCGAACCCTGTCTGCTAATTGGGCCATATCTCTTAGATATTGGGTATCTAACTTTTTCCTGATGGAATAGTCTAAACCTCCAACGGCCATTTCGACCAACTCGTGTTCAGGCACTATTGTAAAGCACTCTTAGATAATTATCTATAGGTTCAGTGAATTTTCTTTTGATACTGGCTAATTCCTTAAGACTTATCTTAGTTTGGCCCATGTAGAATTGTTCATGAAACACTCTTTCCAAATGAGGCCAAGTATCTATGGAATTTGGTGGCAAAGTTGTAAACCACGTGAAGGCATTCTTCGTTAAAAAACTGGGGAAATATTTCATTTTCTTAGGTTCTCACTGTTCACCAAATCCCCTGCCTTAGTCATGTATCTGGTTATGTGTTTTATAGTGGATTCACTAGTGTCCCCTGAGAATTTGGTGAACTTAGGGATTTTACAACCCCTTGGTAATTCAGTTTGTAGGACGTATTCTGATAAAGGAGAGGAATAATTTGGCCGTCGAAGTCCTGTATTCAGACAATTTTGGGCTATGATTCTCTCTATAATAGTGTAACACCTCAAAATTTGCCCTCCTCTCTTGGGACTAGCTTAACATATTGCATTGCATTTTTTTTTAGGTCATTAGGCATTACATATTGCATATCATGTGGTTACATTGTGCAAGTCATCCTCATAAGTCTTGATCAGAAGATGAAGAGGTCATGATTCAAGCCTGAGGATTTTTCATTGGACTGATCACTAACTGTCTGAGGGTTGTGGTTCAAATTAGGGTTTTTGATTTCTCAAGGAGATTGATCTTCATCTTGGTTGCAATGATACATCATCATCATCATGGTCTTGTTATCATCCAGAAGATTCAAGTGATTGATCAGATACCTTGAGATTAGGGTTTTGACCACTGGTCAACCCTAATCAGTTGCATTGGGCCAATCAGGGCATTGCAAGGAGATGGGGTCTACAGTGGATAGGGGGATCATCATGTGATTATATTGAGCTTATGGAGGCTAGGGTTTCATCATTGAGCCATTTCATCAGGAAATTGAGGCTCAACTTGATCAGTGCATTGCCAAATTCATCTATCAGTTGAAAAAGTCAATTGTGGTCAACTGTGCTTGATTTTATGGATTTGGAGGTGGGAGAGAGTTGGATACACTGCATTCATGTTGAAACAAGTTTCATTTGGCTTTTCAAACCTCAAGAATGAAGAAAATAAAGTCAGGAGAAAAGTTTCCAAAAATGGAAAGTGACTTGTAATGAAAGTTTCCAAAAATGGAAAGTTTTTTACCACAAAATTACATGTCCAAAAATGCTTCAAATGAAATTTTGTTCAACATGAAAGTTGTAGATCTTGCTCTCACCTTTCCAAAAAGTCCAAGAACTTGAAATTCCCATGTATGGTTGACAAGTTATGGTCCATTCATTTTCCAAAAATGCCTAAAATCAAAGTGGCATAACTTTCACATGGAATGTCCAATTTGGGTGATCTTTCTTTGAGCAAACCCCATTTCACATGTACTTTCATGATGCATGGTCAAAATTCATCAAAAATGGTCAAGGCAAAAAGTCATTTTTTAAGTGGATTCTTTTGAATTTTTGGTGTGAGATAGTGAAATTGAGAAATACAAGGCCAATGCACATGGGACTTTTTCCAACACACTCCAAATGCCAAATGAAATTTGCTCCAACTGTCATTTGCTGTCATAATGCATAATTTGGAGAAGGACATTTTGGACCTAGCACATGAAAATGACATTAACACTAATTTCACTCAATTTGCTAATTATGATTAGCAAAGTGGATTAGGCATGAGTATAAGTTGGTAATTGTAACAGAAATGCTAATCACATTCCATTTCTCAAGAACCTAACTGTTTTTCCCTCCAAAACCTCTCAAATTCTCCAAAACTTCATCACACATTTTTCATGATTTCTCATCCAAATCTTCATCAATTTTGTTGATTCTTGTGGGATCCATGCTCTACATGTAATTGTGAGTAACTGTTTTGCAAAATTCGTGGCCAAATCTTCAAGAATTGGGACTGTCATAAGCTTGTACATCAATGGCAATTTCATCATTCTTGCAATTGGAGCATCCTTGAGCTGAGGAACCTCTTCCAATCAACTTACATAACCTTAATCTCCATCTGTTTGGACCTTTTGCGCGTGGAAGAGCACAAATCACAAGCTGCCATCATCTACAAGGTAAAATTCGATCTCTGTAATTGCATGAATTATGATATGGTTTAGGTAGATCTTCCAATGTAGAGTGCCATGCTGTTTGTAGTTTTGGATTTGGTTAAGTGTAGGATGAGAAATCTTGATTTGAACATTTGATATGCAAACTTTTTTTGTTCGATTCGCTCAGCATAGGAAGAATTAGGTTAAACAAATTGTATATTCGTGATGTGCATGATCATACGGTTCCAATGGTATATGATTTGTTGCGTTTGGTTGCGATTTGCTCGTTTTGCATTTTCTGGGATTTGATGTTGTTCTTGAGCAAGAACGCGCTTCAGCTGCGTGTTTGATCTCGCGTTGGCCGTTTCTGATTTCAAATTGTGTTTCCCGCTTCCAGCTTCCAATAAGCGAGCGCCAACACATTAATGCCAACGACCGCGTTTTGGTCTGGTGCTTAATAATTACGCTTATGCCATTATCAGCTTAATTCTTAATATTATTTCATTTTTCATTTTGATCCATGAACTTAGAAAAATCATATCTAACTCAAAAATTGTCCAAAATTTGTGAGGTTTTTTTCATCATGCTCCTTGTAATGTGTAGAATTTAATGATGATTTTTATTATTTTTGTGCACATGTGGAAAATTAATTTGTCTAGAGATTGATTGAATGTGTCACATTTGTACATGTCTTGCCTTTTCACTCATGAAATGATGATACTTCCAAATAAATTGATGAATTTTTTTGTGCATATTCTGGACTCTTTGATGGTGATTTTGGTATATGGTTTGTAATTTTTGGATACTTGGTTGAGGAGATATGAATTTTTGAATAGAGGTGTGACAATTTGTGTCACACCAAGCATTGTGAACTTCATGATTTTATTTGATGTTCTTAGGGATGTTGAATTGAGCCAATTTTTTGTATGATTGAGCATATGTATGTTTAGATCACATGTGAATTTTTCTGGATTTATTGATGGCATTTCCTAATTGATTGTAATTTTCTACTCTGTTTGGTCATTTTGTGATTTTTTGTGACACATGTTACCATTTGATTTGTGAAATTCTGATCATTGATTGTATGAGTGTGAAATTTGGTGGAGTGATTCTAGACACATTATAGGTCATTGTGGTTTTGATCCCATTCATTTATCATGTATTGCCACTGTTGTATGATTTTTGGAAGTTGATGCTTGTGTTGATGCCTTGTGTTGGCTTGTTTGAAATTGTCTGAACTTCTTGATTTTCATTGACCTACTTCCTCTTGTCCAATTGAGCTGAAATTTGATATGCTATTCATTGAATGTGTTCTGTTTAGGTTGGAATTTTTGTGGAATTAATTGAATTGTTTTGATATTGATTTGATTGTGATCATTCTGTTTGGTCTTTTGATGTTGCAAATAGCATGCTTTGTGATATTTTGTGCATAAAATGATAATGGTGATTGATATGAGCATGGGACCAATTGGTTTTGCTTTTAAATTGTTTGATTGTGATTTTGGATAATTTTCACTTGCTGTTTTGAATTTTTCATCTCCTTTGGACCCTAGGCTTGGCCTAGTGGTCTTGTTTCTCACTTTTGAATTGTGTTTCAGGTTGAGATGCAAATGCCTTAAGGAGAAAAATGCAAGTTAATTGAATTGAGTTTGGTTGCTTGTTGTAAACTAACTTGTGTGTTTTGTAGGATGCTTGGCTCACTTGAGTTGATTGTGCTTTGCACATTGCATTGGTTGACTGTATATATTAACTGTTTGACTTTTGTTGTTTAATGTTGGTTTGTCTAGAATACTGACTGTACTTGATTGATTCCAGGTACCATAGTCGCTTTAGTTCTTTAAGAACTTGCTGTGCTGCTGCTTGGTTGTATAAACCAGTTGAGGTAGACTCTCTTGTCTCCATGTAGTCTGGAAGACCTGGCTTGTTATTTAGCCAGGCAACTGTCTGAAGTCCTCCTTAAGAGGCGATGTTTGTGATTGTTTACTTTTGTCCCCAAGCAGGTAAAGACCTCTATGAGGCAATTGGCGGAACCCAAGGGATATGCAATCTATCCCCCGCTATTCTGTTGAGTCGTCCCTCTGCTCACACCACTGTGTTGACGCATTGGGACATTAACCCAAGATCTTGTGCTGTTGTACAGTCGAGTCAGAGTCTTGAGTGTAGAAGGGTTCCTCCTTTCTGGACCCACGCTCCTTTGTCTGAAGCTCTCCCTGGCCAGGGATAAGAGCTGTGAAGTCTAATCTTCACTCACCTTTCATCTGCTTCACCCTGACTCTCAATGTCAGGGTTAAGAGCGAACATTACCCCTGTACAGTTGACTTGCCTCGGCAGTCCACCCATGTTTGAGCCTCACTTGACTGGATATAGTGTGTGCTATTTGAAATGTTTGCTTTATTTTGATTGATGCTTGCATGCTTGTTTTTCCTGGTTAGGATTAGCTTGCTGTTGTGCAGGTAGATAGAAACCATAACATAGGACAATGATGCATGATAACACTAGGCTCGAGTACAGCTCCCTAGTAGTGTGTCTCCCCTTGGTTTCTGGCTAGAATTTCTTTCCCGTTCAGGGGAACTACGTCGCCCTGATCCTCATACCAGATGAGGTACGTAGGCAGGAGACTGTGCGAGGTCTCTCCGGGCACCTTTTTTCCTTTTTGTGTGTGTTTGCTTGTTAGCTTTTTGTGTGTCAGGATATGGATGTAAGCCCAGCGATTGGCTGTCCGTATCCTGAGTGCGTTTGTTTGGTTTGGAAGCCGATGTAAGTCCAGCGATTGGCATTCGGGTTCCAGGTTTGCATGTGTTTGTGTGTGTCTTGTTTGGCATGCGTGAGCCGAACTACGGCAGCTCTGATTCTCGTTCCAGACGAGATACGTAGGCATAGGATGCGATGTCCTAGCGAGCCCTCTTCCTCTTAACCCCACCTGTGTCGTCTTCGGTGTGTGTGTGTGATGTTTGTTTAGCAACCTTTTCTTTCTTTAGAGCGTGGATCCCGTCGAGTACAACGGACGTGAGGGGTGCTAATACCTTCCCCTTGCGTAACCGACTCCCGTACCCTTTCTCTTTGGTCGCGAGACCATGCTTTTCCTAGGTTTACTCTGAGCGTTTCCTTTCCCTCTTTGGGATAAATAACGCACGGTGGCGGCTCTGTGTTGTTTTCGTTTCAGCCTGCCGGTTGTTTTTCGCGGATGCGACAAATAGTAGTTAAGTCATTTTCCATCATGTTTTCCCGCCTAACCCTATGAATTACTTTGTCTGCATCCTGGTCTCTATTAACCATTATTAATCTCCTGGGTTGTTCTTCAGGGATTTCCCGTCGAATTGGCTGTTGTTCCAATCTTGCCCCCATGACCCTTTCGTCAGGCGCTTGTCTTGGTGGTCGAACCTGATCTATAATTTGTTCTTCTCTCTGGATTATAACCTAGTTTGGCCTGCGTCGAACAGAGGACTGTGGGGCGCCTAAGAAATCTGTTACGCGTCCCATTTGCGCTGACAGTTGTTGGTATGTTTGGGCATTGTCATTGTTAGTCCTATTCATATTCTGTATTAGGGGAGAAAAAATGGTATTCATTTCTCTGGCCAGAACTCCTACCATGTCATGGTTGCTGGCATCCATTTGTTGTCTAAAGGTTGCCTGGTTATTCGTTGTAAGGGTAGGTAATAGGGGGGAGACTCCTTGTGATTGGGTATTTCGACCTACATGGTTCATGCCAGATCCAGAATTTTGAATTGGCGAAATAACTGTATTATGGGGTTGAGTATATATGGAAGAATTGTTTTGAAGTCCCGCCATGGCAGTAGATGGCATTCCATATGGGTATTCTCTCAAAGGACTAAAATTCTCAAATCCTGGTGGCCTAGGGGTTGAAATTGCAGGAATGTCTGCTACGCTTGACATAATAGGCATTGTTGTCGAATTATGCAAGGTCATGGATCCAGATGTTGGTATGGCCTGTGCACTAGGGATCTTAGTGGATGCATAAATCGAATTTGCTCCGATTGTGCCTGCTCCCTGGGGAGGAAATTGTTCCCCTTGACTGGTTGTATTAACCATCTTTTTTGTGTTTTTTCTTTTGGTTATAGGTTGCGAATTGTTGGCTATCTTACCACTTCTAAGGATCATACAACACTAATTTTTTAAACCAAAAGAATAACAACAATTTTGTATTGTAAAAGTAAAGCAAACTATTATAATTAACAATTCTTTTGACACTATCCCACCGGGTGTGCCAATTTGTTTACCAGTAATTTCTGACAAACAACCGCTAGCCTTCCAATATTATAGATTTTGGTAACTTACAAGATCGACTAGATTGATCCTAGGACATGTGTCTCAAGAACTATTATTATGGTGATTTGACTCATGATTAAATTTGTTTCTGGTTTATGAATAGTGAAAGGTGTTTCGACAATGATTCTAAACGAAATTTATGACTTTATAGGCAAAGAGTAAATGGCAGTAACTTTGTAAAAAAAGGTTTTTTAGAGATAACAAAAGTACTTGGCAAAGGTGAAGATAAATAACTTGAAGTAAACGTTTTAAGTTTTGAGGAAGTGCTGGAAATGAAAGTTTGGCGAAATGTAAATGCAAAGGTAAAAATGATGATGAAATATTGAAAATAAGGGCAATTCGACAGGAAAAAAGACAGTAAATGGTTTTTAGTTTAAATAACTTGCATAAAATAAATAACACGAAACGAAATTATGGTGTTCTTCATACATACATTTTCAGCATAAAACTCTTTTCTCTCGCTCTGGTACTTTGAGTATTTTAGTGAATTTCTGTATATCTGTTTGAACACCCTGGAATCTAAAACTAAGATCCCTATTTATAACAATTCGACCCTAACGGTCTCTACACAGATGACTGCCACGTTCGACATTTTCAAGCGTTGCGTGTCTCAGATGCTTCCACGCGTTGGCCTGACGAAACTGCTTCGTTTAAATTTCAAATCTTTCCTGCTTGAAGCTTCGAATCTGTCAAACGCCTACGTCGAAGAGAACTTGTGGAGATAAAAAAATATTCTAAGTCTCAGGCTTCGACAAGAAAGGTCCTTTTTCCTAAGAAAAGGATTCAACAAATAGCTTCGACACAACCATTTTTATTTGTTCTCCAAAACATAACACTTTCAAAGAACTTCACCTATTTGTCGAAATCTCCAGCTAACAGCTCGAAGATAGTATGGGTTGTGTTCTTGGTCAGCAAGATGAGACTGGGAAGAAAGAATTTGCAATCTACTACCTCAGTAAGAAATTCACCGACTGTGAGACTCGGTATTCAATGCTTGAGAAGACTTGTTGCGCATTGGCTTGGGCTGCTAAGCGTCTGCGTCAGTATATGTTGAATCATACCACTTGGTTGGTATCCAAAATGGATCCAATCAAGTATATATTTGAGAAGCCTGCTTTAACTGGGAGAATTGCCTATTGGCAGATGTTGCTATCAGAGTATGATATAAAATACCGATCTCAGAAAGCAATCAAAGGTAGTATCTTGGCTGACCACTTGGCACACCAACCAGTTGAATATTACCAGTCAGTGCAGTATGATTTTCAAGATGAAGAGATTTTATACTTGAAAATGAAGGATTGTGATGAACCATATCTAGAATAAGGGCTAGAACCTGGTTCCCGTTGGGGCATGGTATTTGATAGAGTCGTTAATCAATATGGAAATGGCATTGGGGCAATGATTATTACTCTTCAAGGCACCCATCTACCATTTACAGCTAGATTGACTTTCAAGTGTACAAACAACATGGTGGAATATGAGGCTTGCATTATGGGGCTTGAAGAGGTCATGAATCTCATAATCCAATATTTGGATGTCTTCGGTGATTCGGCTTTGGTTGTGAATCAAATCAAAGTAGAATGGGAGACGAATCTACCCGTTCTAATACCATATAGAGATTATGCGAGGAGGATTTCAACTTTCTTTACAAAGGTTGAATTTCATCATATCCCTCGAGATGAAAACCGAATGGCAGATGCTCTTGCAACGTTGGCATCGATGATTGTAGTGAAGAATTGGAATGAAGTTCCCAATTTGTCTGTGATGCGTCTTGATAGGCCAGCTCATGTGTTTGTTGTTGAAGAGATCAAATATGAAAAGCCATGGTATTACGACATCAAATGTTTCCTCCAAAGTCAGATTTACCCGCCTGGGGCATCTTTGAAAGATAAGAAGACTTTGAGAATATTAGCCGGTAATTTCTACTTGAATGGTGATGTATTGTACAAGAGAAACTTCGACATGATTTTGCTTAGATGCGTGGATAAACACGAAGCAGACTTGTTGATGACCAAAGTGCATGAAGGTTCCTTTGGTAATCATTCCAATGGACATGCAATGGCGAAGAAGATGTTGCGAGCATGTTACTATTGGCTGACAATGGAATCTGACTGTTGCAAGTTTGTGAAGAAATGCCACAGGTGTCAAATTTATGCTGATAAGATTCATATTCCTCCAACACTTCTGAATGTTATCTCTTCCCCATGGCCCTTCTCCATGTGGGGAATTGATATGATTGGGATGATTGAGCCTAGAGCTTCGAATGGACATCGTTTCATTTTAGTGGCAATTGATTATTTCACAAAATGGGTTGAAGCGGCATCGTATGCAAACGTAACCAAGCAAGCTGTTGTAAGGTTTATCAAGAATCAGATCATATACCGTTATGGTGTGCCAAGTAAGATCATTACTGATAATGGATCGAACTTGAATAATAATATGGTGGAAGCTCTTTACAAAGACTTCAAGATTGCACATCATAATTCTTCTCCCCATAGACCCAAGATGAATGGGGATGTTGAAGCTGCGAATAAGAACATCAAGAAGATTATCCAGAAGATGGTTGTCACATATAAGGATTGGCATGAGATGCTCCCGTTTGCTTTACATAGGTATCGTACATCCGTCCGCACTTCAACAGGGGTAACCCCTTTCTCTCTTGTATATGGTATGGAAGCAGTGCTCCCCGTAGAGGTTGAGATTCCTTTATTACGTGTGCTCATGGAAGCCAAGTTGACTGAAGTTGAATGGTATTAGTCCAGGTTTGATCAGTTTAATATGATTGAAGAGAAGAGATTGACTGCCATGTGTCATGGTCAGTTATATCAGTAGAGGATGAAGAAATCTTTTGATAAGAAGGTCAAGCCTCGAGTGTTCAGAGAAGGTGACGAGTTCATGCATCCTGTGAACGCCATTGATTCTTACAACTATGGATGGTGAAGAGTTCATGCGTCCTGTGAACGCAGATCTAGTCAAGAAATACTTCGCCTAAAAAAGAAAAGAACAGCTCACTAAGTTGAAAACCCAAAAGGGCGGTCCAGGCAAAAATTAGAGACATAAAAACAGAAAAAGAATTTCCCGATAAGTTGAGTACCCCACCTTGGGGAACTTATGCAAAAATTATGGATTATGGCAAGTAACTGCATTCTGCTAATCTTCAGTGATTTTGAAGACTTGTTTGAGCACAAGGGCTGACGTTGGTTCATCTTCAGCAGCGGTCCAGAGCATAGTGGATATCAAGAGTTGGTAGAAGGATTAAGGATCATTTGTATTCAATGTAACCCTTTTTCATGTAAATTACCATTTTCAACTTTGTAAAATCTATGGAGTCTTGTCATTTACAGACTACCATTCCAATAAATAAAGTTGGGCTTTTATCCAATTGTTTCTACTCTTATTTACTTCAGCCAATAGTTTTAAATTTTATTATGATCATTTTGAAATTAAATTTTTAAAAAATCAAAATCAAATTTTCTTAAATATATAAAAGCAAAAACTTTTCCAAAGCAAGTAAAAGGAATATCAACAGCATTTCAGTAAGAAGCAAGTTCTTAAGTGCGAAGTATATGAGGTTTCCCCAAGCAGTAACTCTTCGGATATCTCTAGGCATCAGGATTGATTCAATTCCCCGGTGAAGTGTTTCCCCCGGTGGAGCTTCTTTCTGTTCCCCAGCTGAGTTGATTTGATTCAAATCCCCAGCGGCGTGTACTTGTCCCCAACAGAGTTTCGGCCTTCCCAGCGGAGTTTGTATTTCCTCAGCAGGTAGATCGTCATCAGAAGATGTGTTGATCCTCCCCAGTAAATCGCTTTGGTGTCTCCGCCGATCGTCACATCTTTGCTCCCAGTCATAGTTTTCTCCTGGTTTCTGAGCAGCTTTTTTATTCTTCCCCAGTAGGGTTGTCTCCCATTTTTATGGTGTTGACCTAAACTTCCCTACGGTTTGGATGTTTTATCCTCAGCAGATCTCCTTCCCCAGCTAGGGTTGCCTTTGGGATGTTGACCTCTCTGTTCTCCAGCAGTTTTTCTCCATGATTTTATGGATTGATCGAGGATTGTACCGGTGGTTCAATTTCTTTGCGACATCTTTGTATCCTTCGTGATCGTTTTGTCAGCATAATCACCATATATCATGCGCATAAACATTCATGATTTGCATATACTGCATCTTCATATTTGATTTGTTTGAGATCTTTATTCTCTGTTATGGCGGTACTTTATCCCCATACTTAATCTGGTATCTATCCTCTTTCAATTGTAGAGTGTCAGCCCCTAAGCAGAAAAGACTTTAACCTTTCTCTATTTCCCCAATGAGTTTGTTTCCTCGTGGACAATTGTTATTTCAGTTTCCTCTCCAGCAAATTTTCTGGATGGAATTACTCCCCTTGAGTTATATCCTCATTGGGTTGAGTCTTGATAGACCGTTTTCTTTCTAGCTCTTACCTAGATATATATATTTTGTCCCCCTAAGAGTCTATTACCCAGTAACTGGTAATATTTTTCTTAGCTTGTGGTTTGTTACTTCTTGCCTAATACCCGACAAAAGTACCCTTTTCTCCTCAGCAGTATCCCTAGTGGATCTTTTCTTTGCAAAGCATATCCTTGATATGTTCATCCTAACCGGTGACGGATATCTTTTCTTCCCCCATGGAGTCTATCCTTGATATGTTCACTTTGATCAGTGAGGGATATTCTCTTCTTTAGTATTCTACCCAGTAAAAAGGTAGTTGTAATCCCTACTCTTTTATTCCCCAGAGAGTCAATCCTTGATATGTTCACTTTAACCGGTGACAGATTTTCTCTTCTTTGGTCTTCTACCCAGTAACCGGTAGTTATAAATCCTACTTCTTTTCCTCTGAGCGGAGTCTATCCTTGATATGTTCACTCTAACCAGTGATGGATTTTCTCTCCTCTGGTATTCTATCCAGTAACTGATAGATGTAATCCCTACTTTTCCCCTTTTTAGAGTCTATCCTTGATATGTTCACTTTCATCGATGATGTATTTTCTCTTTGTTTGGTCTTCTACCCAGTAACTGGTAGTTGTAAATCCTACTTTGTCCCCTCGCGGAGATAATCCTTGATATGTTCATCCTAACCGGTGACGGATTTTTCTCTTTCACGGTTTTCTATCCAGTTTTGATAGATGTAATTCCCCCTTTTGTTGTTCAGTTGGCATATCCTTGATATGTTCATCCTAACCGATGACGGGTGTCCTCCTTGACATCCCCAGGCAAGTATATCCTTGATGTGTTCATCCTAACCAATGAAGGATTTTCTTCCCTGTTGAGTTTATCCTTGATATGTTCATCTTAACTGATAACAGATATTCTCACCCTTGGTCTTCTGCCCAGTAACTGGTAGTTGTAAATCCTATTTTCTACAATTTTGCCAGCAAGGCTATTCTTACCCAGTAACCGGTAATGAATATTCCTCCAGGCTTTTCCTCAGCGAGTCATCCTTGATATGTTCATCCTAACCGATGACGGATGTTCTCTCTGTCAGATCTTTATTATCTCCTTACCCAGTAACAGGTAGTAGATAATAAATTTTTGCTCCTCCTGTGTTGAAGTTTATCGCTTCCCCGGTCAAGTCGAGTGCGCATTTTCCTTATGTGAAATCGTTGTTTCCCTGCATGAGCCGAATACTTCAGTTTTATCCTGACATATTCGTATCCCCTGCAGATGTTGTTTGTTTCCCCGACTGAGTCTTTCCATTTTATATGGATTTCCTCGAGTCCCCCAGTAGTTTTAAGTCGTAGCCTGGCCTACGCATAATTCCCTTTCATCCCCTAGAGTCTCTGTCTCCCCAGTGAGTTTTCCTTACGAAATGCATTATGCTACTGCGAATTTTTGGTCTCTCTGATTTCTTTTTCCTTTGTGGCATTATTTCCCCACAAAGCATTAATTTTGCATTCATATCATATGCATCATGGGGTTTCTTAGGGACCAAAATTTGTTTCTCTATGTTGTTATTTAAGCCCATTCTACTGAGCCGAGTCGAAGATTTTAACCTTCGCCTCCTCAGTTAGAATGTCCTTAAATAGGGGCAGCTGTAAGACCCCAATTTTGACCCTAAGATCCCCCATGCATTTCCATCATAAGCATTAGCATTGGGATATACCTTGGTATCCTCCTTACCCCTCTTTCATTGGGTTTGTTTTGGGAGAGATCACCAAGCACTTTGTGATTATATCACACTTGTATATTATCATTTTACTAACCAAAATACCAAAAATATGTCTTTGTATTTGCCTAACTCTTATTGTAGGTAGGGACATGATCTCATTGATTCATCAAGATCACATCTAGGGTTTGAGACCCTCATGAACAAAGAGCACAGTCAAGAATTGACTCAAGAATGGTTATGAACATCATATACGAGTCCCAATGTTCTCTACATGTTATATTGATCAATTTTGTTTCAAGAGTTTGAGGGTGATTTGCCTTGGAAACCCTAGTTTGACTGGGTATCTTGAGTAACTTCTCCAACAAGCTATCTCACCTATTGATCAAAATTCTCAAGGGACACTTCAAATTTCATCATCTTATGCATATATGATGTACCATGAGCCAATAAAGTCAAGAGAATTGAAAGTTAGCAAGTTGGTTGATGGTGGTTGGCTAGATGAATTCATCTAATCAAAACTGGGTCTCCCTAGACCCTATTTCCTACAATTTTCACCATATGAAAATGATTCCAAGACAAAATGTACTCTAAATGACATTATAAACAACTTTCATGTTGATACCTAGAGCTAGTTTTGCTTGGAAAATCATTTTCTATGTTGAAACATTATAGGTCATTTTGTCTAAACCCTAATTTGAAAGTCAACTTCCCAAGGCCATAACTTGCTCAATTTTTATGATATGAAATATTTCCAAGTTGAACAATCACACGTAATGTGTCTACTTCAACTTTGATGTTTGGAGTAAGAGCTAATTCAACTTCTTTGAACATGTGATATGAGGCTACATTATAGGTCACTTTTGACCTATACCATTGATCAAGTGATTTTTCCAAACTTCAAAAATGCATAGCTCTATCATTTTAAATCCATATGACATTAAATTGGTGACCATTTTTAAGTTATTTAAGAGAGATAAAACTTTGATGAAGACACTTTTCTCATTTGACGCTCCTATAAAAAGTTAAGCAAGGTGGAATATTGAGACATATGGCTTGACACTTAGAAAAGTTTTGATATGTCAAATTTTTTAAAACTTCCACCTCAAACATCTCCAAGTTCCAAGCTCCAAATGAAAAAGTGTCCAACATCAAACTTGTTCCTCTTGATCTCACCTTTCCAAAGAGCTAAATTTCATGCATTTTGGATGAGAAATGCATAGGATGCGCATGGCTTAAACAGGCTGGTATCATGTGGCATGGATCAAACTTCAAATTGCAATGCTCAATTGCCTTGCAATCCAATCCATCTCCAAAGCATTTGAAATTCATTTTGGACTTTCAAACAATCATTTCATGGGCCTATGCGCGCCCATGCACCATGCTTTCATCATTTGCCAATTTTGGAAAGTGGATTGAGTGTGCAAATATCATCCAATTTCTCTATAAATTGAAGCCCTTGTGCTCAGAATTAACACACACACTGCGCCAGCTTTGAATCTCCATTGAAAACCCTTCACATTAAGAGGATAACCCTGATAAATTCATTTGAATTTGAGCTTGAATCTCCACTGTTTTGGAATTCAATTCTCTAGGAGTCCATTGATTTTAAGCCTTTCCATTCCTCTTCTGCAAGCAATTGAAGTGAAGCCAAGCACGATTCAGATCAAGATCTAGCAAGCTTAGACCTCCATTGAAGGTAATTTGCAGAAAATTTGAACTCTTCGATTCTCCTTGTTTCTTGCTCAATTCTATTGATTATTGTGTTGGCTGAAGTCCTACCAATGTAGGCAAGGTGTTTGAGTTGCTTTGAGGTCAAATCAAAGCAACTCAGATCATGAACCTCATTTTTCAATTCCACATATCTCTCAAAATAGTTGGAATTCGAAGAAATGGAGGTGATATTCATGCTTAGTGATGTTTTCTCTTTAAAATCATGTCCCTGTTTGAAATTTTAGTGATGGTTCATGATGACCAGTCTGGCGAAGCTCGTAGGAGAAGACAACCGGAGCTCTGGCTCCGGTGATGATGTGTCTTTGGTTTGGACCGTGTGATCTAATTCTCATGTTCTAATCTCAACCATTTCTTTTGATTACCATGGTTGCAGTGCGCTTGACTAAGGTGTTGGTGGAACGCGCGTTGTGGATCATCAGATCTGCCACCTCAATTAATGAGGGAGATCTGATGGTCCACGTATTTTAGCATTTTCTGAATTTCCATTTAATTCCATTTTCTTCAATAATTCATAATAAATTTAATATTGATCCAAAGAATATGAGACTTTCACCAAAAAAATTCAAATATTTTTCTCTTTCATATTCTGAATTAAAATTATTTTTTAGATCATTATTAATATTTTTCATGAATTAATTGATTTTTCATTTGTATTTAATTGTTTAAAAATATTTTTAAGTGTCCAAAAATTCTGAAATTTTTTATCCAAGGTACTTTGACCTTGTTTGACCTATGATAAATCTCATGGCCATTTATTTGGTGTTTTGATAAGATTTTAGGATTTGGACAAAACATATTTGAATTTAATGCATTACTTTAATATTTTTAATTGAATAAATGTCATTTTAATTATGTTGACCATTTGGATTGACTTATTTGAGTTCCTCATTTGTAGTTGGGCCTTGGTCAAGGTTGATTTGACTTTGTCAAGTTAATATTATTGGATTTAGGGGATTGATGGAATGTACATTCCATCTCCCAAAATGAATGAATAATATTAATTTGGTAAAAGTCCTCTTTTGACCAATTTGTGATCTCATTCATCCATTTCCCTCTTCATCTAATTCCCCTTCTTCATCCATTCATTTCAATTGGCCAATGACATCTCAAAGTACTAATGCTAGTTGATTGAAAGATTAACATGAGTATGGATGAGATTAGGCCACACCTTTGCATATTTTTTTTGTGTGGTATGCTTAACGAGCATAGTTCTTAATAATATGTCTCCAACATGCATTAACACCAAAAGTCTATTGCCCGGCCTCAAATAGTTGTGACTTCTAAATAAGTCCAATTACGATTGCTTAACATAACGCTAAATTTGTGACACAAAAGGCATAAGCATTCTAGTTAGTGAGATTGTAAGTCTCCCCTTTTCCATGGTATTGTGTGGAAACTTGGCCTTCTTTCCTTCCTTTGGAAGATGTTTTGGTTCAAGGATCCATGCTTGTGCAAGTGGGTTGAGTGTTCTCCAAAGAATGTCTTGAAATCAAAAAAGTAAAACAAAATTAACTATTAACTTACTAACCATTAACTTTTACTTTCAAGCTTTTACTTTTAATGCAATTTACTTTTATTGTTCTATTATCATTTGTCATTGTACATATCATTCTAATTGTTTATGTTTATGTAATTTTCTCTTTGTCCATTTGGACCATATTGTGTGATATTATTTTGCTTGTGTTACCTTGTTTGCTTGTTTGGTCTTTGACCATTAATGCACATAATAATAACAAAAACCCTAAAAGACTTTGAGTGGATGTTGTTTTGATCTTGCCCAATTGGACTTAGAATTTAGGCAACATTCCTTTGCTAATAGACTTGGCCAATGCCAATTTGTTGAAGAACCAAGTACTTGCAATTTGAATTCATCTGATACATCATTCAAGATCTCTCCAATTCATCTGCAACATTGATCATTGTTAATGTGTTATGTTGAACCTGTGACTTGTGGAATTCATCTGCTACATAGGCTATTTTGAGGAAGATCTTTGAAGTGGATAAGCTTGGATGAGGCCATCTTTATTTGATTCCTTTGCTCTTCAAGATTGATATAATTGTGCATTTGTGTGTTGCTTGAATCTGAAAGTCCAAGGGAATTATGGGTTTCTATTGACATACTTGTCTATTGGATTGCTTCCATTTGGTCAGATCTTTTCAACTTTAAACTTTTAAATTTTTGTGCATAGGTTAGTCTCTTCATCTTCTCCCCACTTCTTTAATTTCAAAACCTCTCCCTCCATTTTCAAAATCTTCTTTGTGTGAACTATTTTGTTCTAAACTTTGACCACTTTTACAAAAAGGTAGAAACTTTGGCCTTATGCCATAGCATTTTCAAACTTATTTTCTTAAATCAAAGATGTAAATGAACTTAATTATACTTGACTTAATCCTTCAAAAAAGTCAAAAAGAGCTAACCCATTCAAACTATTTTAGGCCTTGGTGCCTTTCAAGCTTAATTTTTGTTAAAACCAACATACTCACTTTAAAATTTCTAGCACGAACTACGAGGTTTTGATCCCTCATTTTTATGTTGGTACTGTCGCAACCTGAAAAATGGAATGCGAAAAAAAACAACCGGCGAAGAAAGACAGGAGAGTCGCCACCGTGCGTTATTTATCCCAAATGAGGGAAAGGAAACCCTCGAAGTAAACCTGGAAAAAGGAAAGGACAAGACAGGGTCTCGCAGCCAAATCTTGGGTTCGGGAGTCGATTATGCGAAGGGAAGGTATTAGCACCCCTACGCATCCGTAGTACTCTACGGGATCCACTTTTGTAGTTCTTGTCTAAAGGGTGTGGGTTTATCTAATGTGTTATTTACTAAAAAAAAGGGGTCAAAAGAAAATGACTCGCACGGATGTCGCATCCACTGCATACGTATCTCATCTGAATATGAGAATCAGAGTCTTCGTAGCTCGGCTACCTAGGGGTTAAGGGTAATTGTGCTCGCTAAGACATTGTGTTTTATGCCTACGTATCTCATCTGGAATGAGAATCAGAGCAAGTCGTAGTTCGGCTAACTACGGGGTTATGGATTGGGTTTTGGACGAACGACGTTACTACGCAATCTACCGGATGCTCGACCTTTGGAGACTTACTCGCCTGTAGTAGAAGGAGTTAACGCGTTCTTAGGAGAAGAAATATCAATGAGTTGGTAGGGTTAGGGATGCTCATGCAAAAAGGCAGTCCTTGACGAAGGAACCGCGCTACCTGTGGGGATACGAACACATACAAAACAAACATGTATAAAGTAAACGTGCCAACAAGGTAATCAGAATAAATCTCCCAAATGGTATCCCACAAGCAAAGTGGAATATCCAGCGAGCTATCCCTGTAAAAGTCATGTGAGCCTTCACAAAAACTCAACAAAAGGGTTAGTGAAACACGATAAGGATTAGGAGAAAACATGCTATGACAAACGTAAGTCAGATTAGAGCAAAACAGAAAAAAGCAAATGCTACTGTCACGATCGCTACTGTCTCGCCTAGCGAAGGCTTGGCGAAGCGTCGTTGCGTGCTCGCCTAGCGAAGGTGCTAGCGAGCGCCTGCGGGTTTTGGATTTTTCATGGATAACAGTATGGTTTCAGAAACCTCAAACCCTGTGGGATACACTTCAGAAATTAAACGATTAAGCATTCAAGGCATTATTTATACATTCATACATAATTATGAACCCGTGGGCAAAAACCTAATGAAATTCATCCATCATACCTCAAACATTCAGAGTATTCAACTTCAAAGCACAAAGGTAATGCGAATAAGTGAAAACCTGATTGGAGAGATCAGTTGAAATCAAATGGCACGGCTGGATTTGCAAACCAATGTTAGGGTTTGCTTGAGCTGAAAGTGTGTGAGTCAGAATGAACCTTTCAGAGTTGCCTGGAGGTTGCTGCAGATTAATTCTCACTCTCTCTGTCTAGGTTTCTCTCCAGGTTTTTTCCAGGGTCTTGTTTCAATGAAAACTCTAGTATTTATAGCCTAATATTGGTAGCTTAGTGGGCTTTTGAGAGAGGTCCAAGTCTGAGATTTTTTCTTTTATTTTTTATTTTTATTTTTATTTTTATTTTTTTTGCATAACACGTGGGCTTCGCCTAGCGAGCATGATAACTCATGAACAAACCTTTGCTCCTTCAAGATTAACATTTTGACTGACGAATAGACCCCTGTTGGAAGTAACTCAAGTCTTTCCCTTGTGTTGACTGATCATCTGAATAGAACCCACAAAGTGTCCTGGATGATGTTCAAGCTTCTTGGAGCTAATCCTGATTGACATGATGAAATGCAATGTATCTAATGTTAAATAACCTAAAAATGAATGCGTGGATAAGGAGGGCAAATTTTGGGGTGTTACAGCTGCCCCTATTCAGTCATCAGCTAACCCGAGCAGGATGAAAGCGAACAGCTTATCAGACAAACAGGGTGAGTTGTGATTGAATACCAAAGACAGGTCGAAAATTTGTGCTCCGAGAACACCACAAAAATGCTGAAATACACTGTGCTGTTTATTTCTCTTCCGATCCTCTGGCTGAATCTGAATCAGTCTTCTGACTTAATCTGGAGTTTCGATCCTCTGGCTGAATCTATACTCAATTTAGTCCTCTGGTTGGATGTTAATTTTGATGCTCGGGCTGGATACGATTTCAATCTTCTGGCTAGATCTTCTTTGATCTTCTGGCTAGATCTTCTTCGATCTTCTGGCTAGATCTCCTTTGTTTCGATTCTCTGGCTGAATCTATTTTCTTTGATTCTCTGGCTGAATCTACTTCGATCTTCTGGCTAGATCTGAATTGTTTCGATTCTCTGGCTGAATCTATTTCTGGTCTTCGGGCTAGACCTGACTTCGATCTTCTGGCTAGATCTTCTTCGATCTTCTGGCTAGATCTGAATTGTTTCAATTCTCTGGCTGAATCTATTTCCGGTCTTCGGGCTAGACCTGACTTCGATCTTCTGGCTAGATCTGAATTATTTCGATTCTCTGGCTGAATCTATTTCAATCTTCTGGCTAGATCTATTTTCTTTGATTCTCTGGCTGAATCTATCTATTTTTCGGTCTTCGGGCTAGACCTGACTTTGATCTTCTGGCTAGATCTGGATTGTTTTGATGATAAATTCCCATCATCAGGATCTCGCATCTGGGGCATGCGCTGGTTGACCCTCTTTCGAAATCTACAGTCTTCATGTTAGATATGCAGCTTCGAGAATATCCCACTTTTGGGCTTCGTACATATTCTTCAGGCTAGAACATGTTATAACAACTCTTCGATTAGACTTTGTTTTTTTAATGCGATCCGCGGACTGGATCCTCTTGTAGGTTGATTTTCTGTTGAGCTGTCAATCGATTCCTCCAGGTGGCTTGTTGGGGAAATAACGCTCGTAGTCGACTCTCTGACTGAATCTTCGAAATGAACCTCAGGCTGGATCTCTGTAAAACGACTCTCAGGCTGAATCTTCGAAATGACCCTCATGCTGGGTCACACACACACTTGATCCTCTGGCCGAATCTCATGACTTTGGTTGTAAAGTAATTTTTCAGTCTGCTTTGAAGAACCTGTTTATCAGCTTATGTGTATGTTTGATATGCATGCAAATGCAAATGCAAATGCAAATGTTATGCATGACGCAAAAGAAAAAAGAAATCTGCTTGGGGAAGCAACTCTGGCAGGGAGCGGATCGCTGTATCAATCCTTGAATGCTCTGTGGGGAACGATCCGTCTGCCGGGACCGGGGAGCCACCGAAAATAAATCGGTCTTTTTTGAAAAATTGACCTTGCTGGGGAAGTATCAACTATGGAAACTTTGCTTGGCGAGGCTCTGCGAGGAGAGTCTGTGAGGAAAGCACTTCCTGAGGAAATGTCGTAGGAATCGACCTTTGCTGGGGATATGGACTTGCTAATCGTCCTCAGGCTGGGGATTAAAACAAATCTGTTAAAAAAAATAATCTACTGGGGACGAGATGAACACTGGGAACACCACCCTCTTGTCTGTTGGGTATGCGACTACTCCGCTGTTGCTGGGAAGATACAGTCTGGTACTGTCGACTCCGCTGGGGATATACAGTCTGGATACTGTCAACTTTACTGGGGATATACAATCTGGATACTGTCAACTCTACTGGGGAACCTGCTCTGCAGAGGAGAGGCTTTGTCAACCGCTTGGGGGTGAGGATTCATGACTTGGCATCCGGTTCCTGTGACCTGTAACCAAAAAATACACGTATGCCCCGGGGAATTACTCGGTTTGAATTCACCGTCTGGGATTAAGCACATTCAAAGCAATTTTGACTGTTTTCCTGCGCAAGTCATCTGCAAAAGCCGCCATTACATTCAGATGCAATACGTTTCCTCAAGAATTCAGACATCTTTTGCAAACAAACAGATAAATGAAAAGTAAAGAGGATTTTTAACTGAATTATTCGACTTTTGTTGGTTGAAAAATTTGTGCCAGGAATAGGCGAGTACATCAGGAAGCTGATCCCTGGAAAGAGGCGATCGCTATAAATTGAACAAGAGAAACTATCCTAATGGCAATGTGGAAACGGGGTCCCACCGAGTTTCGACTCTACTATGGCTCGTATGTCCTCAAGACGCTCTACTCATCTTGCTTTCTAAAGTGGATGATTAGTCGATCTTTTACCTTCGAAGATTGCCGGATTGAATGAAATGGTAATATAACACGGATGAACTCAGATCGCAGTTATTCGCTTATTCCCTGACTTTTGCATGGACCGCCCTTTTTGAGTTTTCAATCCACCGGGATACCCTTTTTTGCCTGAGCCACCCTTTCGGGTTTTCGACTCACCGGGTGTACATTTTTTTTTTTTATATCCCTAATTTTTGCCCGAACCTCTTCATTCTTTTTTTTGGTTCGCCGGGATGCCCCTTTTTTGCCTGGATTATTCTTTTTACTGTCCAGCGGGTCTATTTTATGCGAAGTACTTTTTAACTGCGTCTGAGTTGACAGGGGACGGGAAGTCTTCGCCATCCATGGTTGTTAGCATCAGAGCTCCGCCAGAGAAAACTCTTTTAACCACGTATGGACCCTCGTTGTTCGGTGTCCATTTGCCCATGTGATCTGTGTTGGGAGGAAGAATTCTTTTGAGTACCAATTCACCGACTCGATACTCCCGAGGGCGCACTTTCTGATCAAACGCTCTCTTCGTCCGTCTCTGATATAGCTGGCCATGGCATATAGCTGCTAGTCTCTTTTCCTCAACTAGGCTTAGCTGATTGTATCGAGAACGGACCCATTCTGCTTCGTCCGGCTTCATTGTTGGTGCAGGGAAAAGTTATTCTGGCACAAAATGGCATATGAACCCCCTCCGGTGTGATCAACACTGCACCAACTCCGTGACCATTGACGTTGACCGCCCCATCAAACATCATAATCCATTTGGATTCAGGGTCAGGCCCCTCCTCCAGGAGTGGTTCCTCGCAATCTTTCGATTTGAGAAACATGATGTCCTCATCAGGAAAGTCGAACCTCATAGGTTGGTAATCATCAATTGGTTGCGCGGCAAGATAGTCTGACAAGACACTTCCTTTGATGGCTTTTTGTGAAGTGTATTGGATGTCATACTCTGTCAGCATCATTTTCCACCTAGCAACCCTGCTGGCTTTTCAAAAATATACTTGACTTGATCCATCTTTGATATCAATAGAGTCGTGTGAGTCAACATATACTGTCTTAGTCGGCGAGCAGCCCATGCCAAAGCGCGGCAAGTTTTCTCGAGCAGTGAGTATCTTTGTTCACAGTCGGTAAACTTTTTGCTAAGGTAGTATATTGCATTCTCTTTTCGACCTGACTCGTCATGCTGACCGAGCACACAACCCATTGACCTTTCTAACACAAGTCAAGTACATGATCAATGGTATTTTCCTCTCGGCCTGTAGACTGGCCCCGATCTTGATCTCTTTCTTGTCGTCTTCGGTACCAATGTTAATGGTCTCAACCACCTCCTGATAAGGTGTGATAGCTCGGTCCTCCTATTTCAACAACCTGGCTAACTCCTCAGGAAATTCACAATCTTCCTCAACCCCTTCTTCGGCTTGATAGATAGGATTGTCGAAGTCATACTTGGCCATAGCAGTGTCGTTAGCAGTGAGATCCGGGTGATCAGTTTTACGAGGTGTTTTTTGGAAAGAAAAACGAAAAAGAAACATGAAAAAGAAACATTGTCGTTTTTGTAAAAGTAAAAATAATTGAAAGAAAGAGAACACAAAATTGTTTGCAAAAGCTGTCCTTTATTGATGATGAAAATAATTGCGAAATGTAACTAAATGGATGGCCCTACAGATGAGTCATTATACCTTGGTCAAAGTGTAAGACTTTGTTATGCATGTGATAAAAGGAAAATAATAAAAATTACTCCTTCAGTAGAGTAAACCGGACGACTTTTTCAGACGACCAATTGTCGAGCTTTTCTCCTGGGACACACGGGCGAATCCAACTATCTAAGTCACAGTCGCTGTCAGCCTTGTCTTTATCTGCAGCATTGATGGTGTGGGGAGAAACCAAACCCCCGCTGGAGAAAGTACCGGCTTCATTCTTCTGAGACCCCGGAGTATACCCTAATCCAAACTTGTCCTCTTTTATGATTGGCTCCACAAACTTTCCCCAGCCTTGGGCATTACCAGCCTTAACCACTTCAACAGCTTGCTTGTATGAAGAGATAGAAGTCCCGACCTTCTCAGACTCAGGTGAAAAGACAGTTTCGGGCGTGACCTCACTAATGTCTATGGCTTCGAAGCCCTGACACAGCATCTCATGCATCTCGCCATCCATCTCCATATACTTAAATGTAGACAGGTGGCTAACAAAAATATCCTCTTCACCACAGACAGTGACGATCTGACCTTCTAGTCCATATTTGAGCTTCTGGTGGAGAGTAGAAGTAACAGCACCGGCAGCATGAATCCAGGATCGACCTAGCAGACAGCTATAGGCAGGCTAGATATCCATCACATAAAAGGTACTCTTGAATACCTGCGGTCCAATCTTAACTGGCAACTCAACTTCGCCACAAACAGCTCGCTTAGAGCCATCAAAAGCCCTTACAACTAAATTACTTGGCCTCAGGGTGGCGTCATCGCAATCCAACTTCGTTAAGGCTTTCTTTGGGAGAACATTCAGAGAAGAACCTGTATCAACCAAAACATGGGAAAGCACCGTCCCTTTGCATTCCATTGTGATATGCAAGGCTTTGTTGTGATTCCTGCCCTCAGATGTTAGGTCATAATCGGTGAAACCTAACGCATGGCTAGTGTGTACATTCGAAACTACCGACTCCAGCTGGTCAACAGTTATCTCTAGGGGAACATAAGCCATATTCAGTACTTTCAACAAGGCTGCTCTGTGTGCCTCAGAGCACATCAATAGTGAGAGAATGGAGATCCTTGAGGGTGTCTGATTTAGCTGGTCGACTACCTTGTAGTCACTTTTCTTGATAATCCTCATAAACTCATCCACTTCCTTCTCGAATGCGGTCTTAGGAGGAGCTTCCTCGGTAGTAACCTCTTCGGTGGATACCTGTTTTCCTTTAGCCTTGGCAGCTGCCTCAGCTTCAGCATTCGTGCGCAATGTTGATGGTGCAAATAGGCGTCCACTGCGAGTGAAGCCACCAATTCCTCCAACATTGTCTACAGCGGAGCTACCAATGTCAATGTCTTCTTCGTTAACTTTCTGCCCCTGGCAGTAGATATCAGCCCCATAGTGCCACGGGATAGCACTGTCTTTCTCATACGGAACAGGTCCTGGTACCGTGATGGTGACCGGACCAATCAAAGCCGGTTGAGGGTTGTCAGAGTAAATTGGTGCTGGACTTTCTGGGAAATATATTGTTGTCGAAGCGGGTCTCTCGGGAACATATATTTCTTCAGGAGTGAAATAAAACGTTACTGTCGACACATCATTCTTCACTGGACGAGTCTGATCGAACTGAAGACAACCTTCATCTATCAGTTGTTGAATACCCCTTCTCAAACTATCACATCCGTTCTCGGCGTCTTGACAATTTCTCCATATTTCCCCACAGCCCGGGAAAATCCGTCCTTTCAAGAGTCGGTCTTTGACCACCGATAGCGAAGTCTTCACTTTAGTCACATCAGAAACCAAATTCAAAGTTTCCCCACTATCAACAGCATTGATCCTCTGCCCGTCGTGAGCTGGCATCGGGTTTTGGATAACATTAGGCACCGGAAAAAAATTGATGGCCTGAGCATCTCTCAAATCTTGTACCTTTAGCTGGAGAGCCTTGCAATTATCTGTAGTATGGCCAGGTGCGTTGGAGTGAAAAGCACATCTGGCGTTGACATCATAACCTCTAGGAAGATTGTTGGGATCGACCGGTGGGGCCAGAGTTCCCAACGTAACCAGATTCATGTCAATCAGCTTGGGAAGTAATACAGAATAAGGCATTAGGATTGGCTCAATGACCCGGTCCGCCTGCCTTGGACGTTGTTGATAGGGTCTCTGCTGACCCGGATTACCTCCTTGTTGTTGATTGTTGTACCTGGGTTGCTGTTGCGGATGATACTGCGATTGAGGAACAGGTGTTGGAATAGTGACTGCGGCCACTTGACCTTGATAATAATTAGGGCGTCCTCTGCCCCTGCCTCTGCCGGCATATACAACGCTCGTCTCACCTTCTCTTCTTCGCTGACCGTTACCAGCAAACGGTTTCTTGGGAACTGATGAGTTGGAAGCACTGTTGTCTTGAATTCGGCCCATCTTCAATAGACTCTCGATCCTTTCTCCAGCAATCACTATCTCTGCAAAGCTGATTGACGGGCAAGCAGCCAATCTCTCGATATAATTGCCTTGAAGAGTGTTCATGAACATGTCTGCCATCTCCCTTTCAGACATAAGGGGTTGGACGGATGCAGCAATCTGTCTCCAACGCTGAGCATATTCTCTAAAGGTTTCCTTGGCAGTCTGAGACATTCCTTGCAACAAGGTCCGATTTGGAGCCATGTCCAAGTTGTATTGATATTGCTTGACAAAAGCCTCTGCCAAGTCTTTCCAGCTCTTGATGGTAGTACGAGACAAATGAGAATACCATTCATGAGAAGCTCCAGTTAAACTGTCTTAAAAATAGTACATCCACAGCTTTTCATCTTTAGTGTGAGCTCCCAACCTTCCCAGATAAGATTGGAGATGAGTGCGTGGGCAAGAAGCCCCGTTGTATTTCTCAAAAGTAGGGGGTTTGAACTTGTGAGGGATCCTTACTCCCTGAACCAGACCAAGATTGGTGACATCAAAACCTAAGGAATTTTGAGACTCCAAAGATTTGAGCTTCTCAGCAAGCTCATCCATACGGCGAGTGGTCTCGAGGGCCTCGTCGTGCAAAGAAAATTGATCATACTGACAATCTTCAGTAACGGGGCGCCCGTTAATCCGAATCCCTTGATTCACATTGTACCTTCCGCCAATACCATTCCCAATATTTCCCGTGTTGCCAACATTACCCGGGTTTCCATCAACATTTGCGTTACCCGCGTTTCCAGTGTTCACAGGGTTACCAGCGTTCCCAGGGTTACCAGGGTTCCCAGGGTTACCAGGGTTCCCCTTAGCACTTGGTATTTCCACCTCTGGATCGGGCCTCGGTTGCTCAACCAATTCCTTCAGCTTCGCCTGGCCTTCTGCCATACCAGTCATCAATGTCATGAACTGATCCATCCTTTCACGCATATCAGCCAGTTCTTTCTGTATCTGGTCCATTGCTAGTCGTGGACGGTTTTCCTTTGTCGGGTACCTGTGAACTCGCTTGGGACCAATAACTGCCTGATACATGGAACAAACATTAGACACTGCGGTGACACCTGCAAAACAAACAAGGGTTAGTATGTATGGTATGCGATGCACTGCTTATTCGATTTTAAGGCCCCCCCTTAAAAAGGGAATACCCTTCGAATGAATAAGCATGAGATGTTGGATGCAAATATGTAGATGATGTTATGCAATGCAATGGCATGTCAATCAGAATTGTTAGATCCGCTTGAACATCTGTCAGGTTGCACTGCCTGGAGAGAAATTAAGAGGATCAAGCAAAGCACACCAAACAAAGGTCATGGGATGGATCATGTTATCCTTAATATCAACCATCCATTTTTGGTGGATTATGGTTTACACCTTATCAACACCCAGGTTTCATTGATATTAAGGATACCTGAACGGATCAACCATGAATCAAGGGTTTTGTTGCAAGTCACGAGCATGGAGTTTAGGTTAAGAACCACCCAAAGGGAGTGTACTAAGGTTTAAACCTGCCAAACATGTTCTACAAAAGGTTCCCATAGTCATAATCCCATCTTTCGGATATTATCGGAGGAACGACTACTCGTATTCCAAAAATATTCTCAAGAGAGACTCTTATGAGTGTAGTATCGCGTAACAATCGTATCAAATCTTACACTTGAACGACTTTCGCACTACGTCCTACGAATAGGCCAAGATGGGTTTGGTAAACTAAGGTCCTTGGCTTCTAAGGTCTATATTGGAAAAAGTAATGTCTAACCGCAACTTACTTGTGTGACATTATTGATCCCAACATGACCTCCACCAAGTGAATGGGCTTGCAAGTCAACTTGCTAAGGAATAACTCCACACAAGTCAACAAGACTATGCCATTCTCCTATCCTAAGTGCACTCGAGTTCGGGTATAGAACTCATCTCACAAACAGAACCAGCAGATACGACAGTCATATGTACACAATGCAATAAAGCAGCTAAATGCTGAAAGATAAATAACTGTACAAAAGAATAAACACCCAATAAACAAACAACCTACAAAAGCTAGGAGGGACTCACTTAGGGAAACCAGGTCCCTAGCAGAGTCGCCGGCTGCCGCAACCTGAAAAATGGAATGCGAAAAAAAACAATCGGCGAAGAAAGACAGGAGAGTCGCCACCGTGCGTTATTTATCCCAAAGGAGGGAAAGGAAACGCTCGAAGTAAACCTGGAAAAAGGAAAGGACAAGACAGGGTCTCGCAGCCAAATCTTGGGTTCGGGAGTCGATTATGCGAAGGAAAGGTATTAGCACCCCTACGCATCCGTAGTACTCTACGGGATCCACTTTTATAGTTCTTGTCTAAAGGGTGTGGGTTTATCTAATGTGTTATTTACTATAAAAAAAGGGTCAAAAGAAAATGACTCGCACGGATGTCGCATCCACTGCATACGTATCTCATCTGAATATGAGAATCAGAGTCTTCGTAGCTCGGCTACCTAGGGGTTAAGGGTAATTGTGCTCGCTAAGACATCGCGTTTTATGCCTACGTATCTCATCTGGAATGAGAATCATAGCAAGTCATAGTTCGGATAACTACGGGGCTATGGATTGGGTTTTGGACGAACGACGTTACTACGCAATCTACCAGATGCTCGACCTTTGGAGACTTACTCGCCTGTAGTAGAAGGAGTTAACGTGTTCTTAGGAGAAGAAAAATCAATGAGTTGGTAGGGTTAGGGATGCTCATGCAAAAAGGCAGTCCTTGACGAAGGAACCGCGCTACCTGTGGGGATACGAACACATACAAAACAAACATGTATAAAGTAAATGTGCCAACAAGGCAATCAGAATAAATCTCCCAAATGGTATCCCACAAGCAAAGTGGAATATCCAGCGAGCTATCCCTGCAAAAGTCATGTGAGCCTTCACAAAAACTCAACAAAAGGGTTAGTGAAACACGATAAGGATTAGGAGAAAACATGTTATGACAAACGTAAGTCAGATTAGAGCAAAACAGAAAAAAGCAAATGCTACTGTCGCGATCGCTACTGTCTCGCATAGCGAAGCGTCGCTGCGTGCTCGCCTAGCGAAGGTGCTAGCGAGCGCCTGCGGGTTTTGGATTTTTCATGGATAACAGTATGGTTTCAGAAACCTCAAACCCAGTGGCATACACTTCATAAATTAAACGATTAAGCATTCAAGGCGTTATTTATACATTCATACATAATTATGAACCCGTGGGTAAAAACCTAATGAAATTCATCCATCATACCTCAAACATTCAGAGTATTCAACTTCAAAGCATAAAGGTAATGGGAATAAGGGCAAAACTGATTGGAGAGATCGGTTGAAATCAAATGGCACGGCTGGATTTGCAAACCAATGTTAGGGTTTGCTTGAGCTGAAAATGTGTGAGTCAGAATGAACCTTTCAGAGTTACCTGGAGGTTGCTGCAGATTAATTCTCACTCTCTCTGTCTAGGTTTCTCTCCAGGTTTTGTCCAGGGTCTTGTTTCAATGAAAACTCTAGTATTTATAGCCTAATATTGGTAGCTTAGTGGGCTTTTGAGAGAGGTCCAAGTCTGAGATTTTTTTTTATTTTTTTATTTTTTTATTTTTATTTTTATTTTTTTATTTATTTATTTAAATTTTTTTTTTTCGTTTTCCGTTTTTTTTTTTGCATAACACGTGGGCTTCGCCTAGCGAGCATGACAGCTCATGAATAAACCTTTGGTCCTTCAAGATTAACGTTTTGATTGACGAATAGACCCTTGTTGGAAGTAACTCAAGTCTTTCCATTGTGTTGACGGATCATCTAAATAGAACCCACAAAGTGTCCTGGATGATGTTCAAGCTTCTTGGAGTTAATCCCGATTGACATGATGAAATGCAATGTATCTAATGTTAAATGACCTAAAAATGAATGCATGGATAAGGAGGGCAAATTTTGGGGTGTTACAGGTACGTAGGCACAAGACCGAAGATCTTGTCAAACACAAAAATATAATTAATGAATTATTTCCTCATCCCCTCATTCTATTTGTTTGTAAACATCACTTTGTACAAAATACATATGCATACAAAAAGGGCTCCCTAGGAGTACCTAGGACACTTTGGGTGCTAACACCTTCCCTCTGTGTAACCAACCCCCTTACCTGTGATCTCTGATTTTTATTAGTTTTTATTTGAAAACTTCTTACTAATTGGGTTTTGTTCGTACTTTTTCCCTTTTCCCTTGGAAACAATAAAAGCGCGGTGGCGACTCTTGTTAATTGATCTCTAGCTTGTCAATAGCTTGATGATCATGAATTTCCCGCTACATATACCTCTTGCTGGACAACACCTCCTCTCTAGACAACGGTCCTTCTCGGGCACCTTCTTCGAGCCTCATCCCCGTGTTTACCATTTCGGTAAAGTTACTGGGGGCACTCGCAATCATCCACTCATAGTAAAATGAGCTCAGGGTCTTAAGAAAAATCTTGGTCATCTCCTTTTCTTCCAAATGAGGGGTAATCTGAGAGGCAAGCTCTCTCCATTGCTGAGCATACTCTTTGAATGTTTCCTTATCTTTTTGAGACAACGACCTCAATTGGCCTCTATCTGGAGCCATATCAACATTATACTTATACAACTTCACAAAGACCTTGCCCAAATCATTGAATGTGCGGATGCTTGCACTATCCAATCCCATGTACCACCTCAGAGCGGCACCGGTCATACTGTCTTGAAAATAATGGATCAAAAGTTGATTATTATCGGTTTGAGTAGACATCTTTCAGGCGTACATCACCAAATGACTGAATGGACAGGTATTCCCTATGTATTTCTCAAAGTCAGGCACTTTCAATTTCACCGGAATCTTCACATTTGGAACCAAACACAGTTTCGCAACACTCTTCCCAAACAAGTCCTTACCCCTCAAAGTTTTAACCTCCTTACGCAGCTCAAGGAATTGGTCTTTCATCTCATCCATCTTCTCATACACATCAAGGCCCTCATATGGCTCAGAATGATAGATGTATCTTCTACACGAGGTAGGGTATGCATAACTGGCGAAGACACATGCATGACCGGGCTAGATGCCGACATTGAAGCAAAGGTAGGTGCAAATCCTTCAGGCACAAAGTTCGGCGGCATTCCCCACGGGAATTCGGAAGGCATGTTGGGTGCAAAATGAGCAGCAATTGTAGGAATGGTAGAGGTAGCCACCTCGGAAATGACAGTCCTCTGAGGAGGAGGAGTTACAAGTGTTGGAGAAGACTGGCTCTGAGCAGCTAGGACTGACTCCATCATGGCAGTCAGACGGGCAATCTCATCCTTCAGGTCTCTGCTCTCTTGTTCAAGATGCTCCATAATCTTCAAATAATTAGCGCGGGTTTTGTATCGATGAGTCAACTTGGCTGAAGCACAAAAGAAACACCAATGAGACATCTGGCAAAAGAGAAACCTGCTATGCAGATGATGCATGAAATGCAATGCTTGTTTATTTTTGTTTTCAAGGAACTTACTATATTATTTGCATATATATATATATATATATATATATATATATATATATATATATATATATATATATATATATATATATATATATATATATATATATATATATATATATATATATATATATATATATATATATATATATATATATATATATATATATATATATATATATATATATATATATATATATATATATATATATATATATATATATATATATATATATATATATATATATATATATATATATATATATATATATATATATATATATATATATATAACAATAATTGCAACAATTTGATATGACCATAAAATATCTCTTTTATTTATAATTGGAAGGATTACACTGAGTACAATTTCAGAAACCAAAAACAAAAAATACAAGAGAAAAGGATACTAGTCATCCTAAGGATCCCTAACAACAACATCAGAAGATCTGGCGGCAGGCGCGTACTTCCTTCGAATGTGTCAGATCTCAGTCTCAAAAGAAGCCTTCATCTGAGTCTTCTCGAGGACAAGTTGATCAACAATCTTCTTCCAAGAAACGGAAGGCTGAGGCATACTAGAGGAATATGAAACCTCTGGCTCTCTCTGTCTCTTTGTCACTCGGTCTTCAAGTAGCTTAATAAGTGCATCTTTATCCTTAGACTCAAGTTGCAACTCCTCATGCTTTCTACTCAAAGCATGGAAACGCTCTTCCCACATATATTTCTCTTGCTTCATCTTGGTGAGTGCGTTTTCTAACTCCTCTACATCTTGGTTAGGGAGAGTCAATGGCTCAAACACAACCATAGACATAGGTCTCTCACAAGGATAAGGCATCTTCAACTCCAAAGCTCTCTTCTTCACCTAAAAAGTGTAAGCTTCCAAAGCTACACAATTGCGTGGACCAAGCTTGGATATTCCTTTCCTATGCACATTATGCCAAGCATGCATATTCTTCTACTTCAAATGTTGGGGATCTATACCCTCTTAATAGAAAAGACATTCTAACAAAGTGTTATTAGGTTTGTCTCTCAAGGGGAACCCAAGTTGACGATGATCCAAAGCAGGGTTGTAGTTAATTCCTCCTTATGTACTAATGACAGGTGATCACACTGAATCACACTGCATTTTTGACTCGGATTTCACATGTTTATTAGGTCTTTATTATCATTTTGCTTGTGTTATGCTCTCTTTTATGTTGTTTTCAGATATTTAGCTTTTTCGGGACCCTTTTAGAAGAAATGAAGCAAAAAGACCAAAAATTAGGGTTTTTCGGCAAATAGTGTACACATGGCGTTGCACATGGCGGCCGCTATAGGAGAAGCCATGACACATCAGCCCTCAACTAGGAGGTAACCGCCACGTTCCCATGATCTTTCCCATTTCCACACATGGCGGACGCCATGAAGGGGTGGCGGGCGCCACCTTTGCAAAACACGTTCCCACTAAGGAGAAGTTGAAGGGCATCATGGTCTTTACAAGCTGCTGGATTCCTCTATAAATAGGTCATTCAATTTCATTTCCAAATCATGCAACTAAGTTTACAACACTAAGACTATATTTATCATCTGTAAAAGCGGTAATCCGTCACATCGAGGGGTTATCGCACCTTAGTGAGATTGAGTTGGAGCACTTCGATACGTTGTCGTCTTTATCTTCAGAGTCAAAGGTTTATTTTTCTTGTACCAGATTTAAAGCCTCCATTTGGAGCATGTTCTTAGTTAATCGCTTTTATTTATTTTACTTGTCATGCTTTATTTAATTTAATTTCTGTCCACGCTTTACTTTATTTAATTTCTGTCCACGCTTTACTTTATTTAATTTCTGTCCACGCTTTACTTTATTTAATTTTTGTCCACGCTTTACTCGTTCTTTACGCCTTATATTCTAAAACAACTTTTCATCATGATCGATATCGTTGTGATTGTTTGTATTACCATGTCTGGCTAAATCTTTCAAAGGTTAGAATGTAAGGATCGTGGTTAAAGAGATGTTTCATATATTGAATCTGTAGAAATGCTTTAAAGGTTGTTTTGATTTTTCACTTGAGTTTTCTGAAACAAACGTGGTTAGTTTTAACTATTCAAGGAGTGCGAAAGCACCCTGGCTTAGTTAACTAGGAATTTTTATCACTTTAAGGAAAAATGATTTTTGAAACTGTTTTCGGACGCGTTGATAAATTTAAAATCAGGAAACTCCTTGGGTAAAAATTTCCAAATCAAAATCAATTTTCAACTAAGTTTATGAGTCTTATTTCTTAAAAATAAGTTTACTACTTTAGCGTTCTGCGCACCTTTTATAAGTGACAATAAAAGGCCTTAATTTAAGGGTAAACTCGGTTCTGAATACGCGAAAGCGACAGTTCCTGTTAAATGGATTCTTTTCAAGAGTAGAAAATATTGCCCCATATAACCGACGTGAAATACATTCAAACCTGTCTTTATCTGCACCGCATTTATTACCTCCTTTATTTACTGCTATTTTACAACATCAATATCTCTTTTATACCGCCTTAGATAAACATCGTAACGATAGTAATCGATAGATTGACGATTTGGTCTTTGTGGGATCGATATTCTTTTATATTACTCTGACGCGATTCGTGCACTTGCGAACACAGCGATCAAGTTTTTGGCGCCGTTGTCGGGGACCAACTTCGTCAAATTTCGTACCCTGTTGTTACACCGTCTAGACTAAGGTATTATTAGCCGGTAAATGCGAAGAACCCGTAGTACCGGAAATTTAGTAGATCCTTTAGCGGAACCCGAACATTACACTCGTACACGCCTCTTACTCATCCGAATTAAGAAAGCTATGGCCGAGAATCGCGACCGGAGACCTCTTAAGGAATTTTCCCAACCCTCTGACGAGGAACCTAGTTCTAGTATAGTAAACCTCCTTATTCCTGCCAACAATTTCGAACTAAAACCATATTTACTGCAATTAGTGCAACATAACCAATTTGTGGGTCTCGCTACTAAGAACCCAAATCAACATTTAAAAGTCTTTATCCAACTGGCCGACACCTTTAAATCCCACGGTGCTTCACCTGATGCGATCCGTTTAAGATTATTTCCTTTCTCCCTCAGGGATAGAGCACGTTCATGGTTAGATTCACTTCCAGCTAATTCAATAACTACCTGGGAATACCTTAGGAGAGTATTCCTTGCTAGATATTTTCCCCCCTGTAAGACTGTTGTTCTTCGAAACCAAATAACTAGATTTACTCAAAACCAAGGAGAATCGCTTTTTGAAGCTTGGGAGAGATATAAAGAGCTATTGCGAGTCTGTCCACACCATGGCCTAGAACAATGGCTGATCGTTCATACCTTCTACAATGGACTCCATTATAACACAAAGATGAGCATCGACGCTGCCGCTGGTGGCATGCTGATGAACAAACCTTACCCTGAAGCTTGTGACCTAATTGAGGATATGGCCCAAAACCATTACCAATGGGGAACTGAACGAGCATCAATAGAGAAAAAGGAGACCCAAGGTGCAATACATGAGATAAGCTCTCTGGACATGATGCATGCGAAAATGGACGCTTTAGCCCTTATGATCGAACATATTTTTACAAACACTAACACCGCAGCGATAGTCCACACAGAGTGTGAACTTTGTGGATCTAAAGGACACGAATCGGTGGAGAGTAACCTTTTAAACGACCTGAACACCGACCAAGTGAATTACGCCCAAGGTAACCCATTTTCAAACACCTACAACCCTAGATGGAAGAATCATCCAAATTTTTCTTATAAAAACCAGAACCCTATCCAAAATTATGCACCTCAAAGACCACAAGGTTATCAAGCCCAAAAACCAAATCAACCTATGCAAGTTGTGCCCTAGAAGTCTAACCTTGAGAAGATCATGGAGAGCTTTATATCAGGCCAGACTCAGCAAAATAAAGAATTCCTAAACTAGAATATTCACGTAAACAAACTGATAACGCAATTAGGGACTAAGGTTGATCAGATAATCACTCACAACAAGATGCTTGAAACCCATATCTCACAGGTAGCACAAAACCAAGCCCCACAAACTACACCTGGAGGATAATTCCCTGGACAACCTCAACCAAACCCTCGAGGGCAAGCTAACGCTATCTCATTACGAAGTGGGACCGCTTACGAAGGGCCTCATAACCCAGCAATGAGCGAGTCCAAAGCTTCTAAAGAAAATATACCTACAAACCAAGAAGAGGAACCAGTGGAACCCGAAAAACAAACCGACCAAGAAGGAAAAGCCAAGGATAAAACTTACAAACCACCACACCCGTACAAACCACCAATCCCATATCCGTAAAGACTTAAACAAACCAAAATCAATAACCAATACCAAAAATTTATAGAAGTAATAGAGAAGCCTCATGTAGAGATTCCTTTCACCGAAGCTATCACCCAAATTCCATCTTACGCCAAATTTCTCAAAGACATCTTAACCAACAAGCGTAGGCTTGATGATCCCAAACCCTTGGAATGCAATTTTATTTCCGAGAATAAACTTGCTAAGAAGGAGAAAGACCCTGGGAGTTTTTCTATACCTTTCATTCTAGGGAGTCATGTGATCGACAAAGCTTTCCAAGACTTAGGCGCTAGTTTGAGTTTAATGCCCTTAGCTGTATGTAAAAGGTTAAACTTAGGGGAATTACAACCAACTAAGATGTCCCTCCCATTAGTCGATAGGTCTGTTAAGTATCCTGTAGGCATTTTAGAAGACATCCCAGTTAGGATCGGTCAACTTTATATCCCAACAGACTTTATGGTCATGGATATCAAGGAAGACGACAATATCCCTACCCTTTTAGGTAGACCATTTTTATCAACAGCCGGAGCTATAATAGATGTTAAAAGAGGAAAATTAACTTTCGAAGTAGGGGATGAAAAGATAGAGTTTATTCTTTCAAAGTTCCTGATGGCACCAATCATAGGAGACGCATGTTACGTGATCGATATCATAGATGAATGCATAAGGGAATTTGATCAAGAAGAACCTAAGATCGAACCATTTCCAAACCCGAATGAAAAGGATGAAGAACTAAAGGAAACAGAACCTCACACTAACGAATATTTGGCCCTTACTCCGGACCTTTCGCCAAATTCTCAAAAACAAGCTCAAGAACTTAAGGAATTACCCAAGAATCTGAGATATGAGTTTTTGGATAAAGAAATGAACCGCCCAGTAATAATTAGTGCCACCTTAAACCAAGACGAGACAAACCGACTCTTGAATGTTTTAAGAAGATACCCTTCTGCCTTAGGGTACAACATCTCTGATTTAAAAGGTATAAGCCCATCCATGTGTATGCACAGGATCTCGCTAGAGGAAGATTCAAAACCTTCCAGAGAACATCAGAGAAGAATCAACCTTGTAATGAGTGAGGTGGTAAAGAAGGAAGTCCTTAAACTGCTAGAAGCTGGTATAATCTATCAGATCTCTGATAGTAAATGGGTAAGTCTTGTACATGTGGTACCCAAAAAGGGAGGCATCACAGTCGTGCAGAACGAGAAGGGAGAGCATGTAGCTAAACATATAGAAGGTGGATGGCGTATGTGCATAGATTATAGGAAGCTCAATAAGGAAACTAGGAAAGACCATTTCCCCCTTCCATTCATAGATCAAATGCTTCAGCGTCTTGCCAGACACTCTTACTTTTGTTATCTGGATGGATATTCTGGATTTTTCCAAATACCCATACACCCCGAGGATCAAGAGAAAACAACCTTCACCTGTCCTTACGGAACGTTTGCTTACAGACGAATGTTGTTTGGACTCTGCAATGCGCCAGCTACTTTCCAACGTTGTATGATGTCAATCTTCACAGATTATCTCGACGGAATTATGGAAGTATTCATGGATGATTTCTCGGTGTGTGGGTTCAACTTTGAGAACTGCCTCATTAATCTTGAGAAAATCCTAGAGAGATTCGTAAAAGTTAACCTTGTGTTAAACTGGTAAAAGTGCAACTTTATGGTTAAAGAAGGCATAATGTTAGGACATATAATATCTGAAAGAGGTATTGAGGTCAACAAAGCAAAGATAGAAGTTATAGAAAACCTTAACCCTCCTAAGACAGTTAGAGAAGTCCGTAGTTTTCTTGGACACGCCAGTTTCTACCGACGCTTCATCAAACATTTCTCTAAAATAACAAAACCCCTGACCGACCTTCTGATGAAAGACGTTGAATTCATTTTCGATGAAAAATGTATCGAAGCCTTTAATCAGTTAAAACAAGCATTAATTTCAGCATCCACTCTACAAACTCTGGATTGGACTAAACCCTTTGAAATAATGTGTGATGCTAGCGATTTCGCTATAGGAGTTGTTTTAGGGCAAAGAAAAGATAAGAAATTACATGTAATATATTACGCTAGTAGAACCCTAGATGCCGCTCAACTAAATTATACAACAGCAAAGAAGGAACTCCTAGTTGTAGTTTTTGCAATCGATAAATTTAGGTCTTACCTTGTCGGATCTAAGATTATAGTCTATACAGACCATGCAGCTATCTATTACCTTCTAAGAAAAAAGGATGTGAAACCTAGATTACTCAGATGGATCCTTTTGCTACAAGAGTTCGACTTAGATATTCGAGACAAAAAAGGAACAGAAAACGTAGTTGCTGACCATCTTTCCAGACTAGAGCATTTGAAGCCAGACCATTTACCTATAAATGATGATTTCACCTATGACAGATTGATAGCCAAGTTAGATATCGTTCCCCTTGAACCTGATAGAGACAACTTTGGGATAATTTCAGAAATTAGCAGAGTACCATGGCACGCTGATTTTGTGAATTATCTATCCACTGATATCATACCACCTGACCTTAATTATCAACAAAAGAAGAAGTTCTTTAAAGATATAAGACATTTCTACTGGGACGAACCACTCCTTTTTAAAAGAGGAACAAATAACATCTTCCGACGTTGCGTCCCGGAAGAAGAAGTTAGAAATATCATATAGCATTGTCACTCTTCACCCTATGGTGGACATTCAAGCACATCCAAGACATGCGCTAAGATCCTTCAAGCTGGTCTTTATTGTCCAATGTGACTGGTGCCAACGCGCTGGAAACATCTTAAGACGTGACGAAATGCCTTTGAAGAACATCCAAGAAGTGGAATTATTTGACGTTTGGGGTTTTGATTTCATGGGACCTTTTCCATCATCATTGGGAAACAAGTACACTTTGGTAGCCGTTGACTATGTGTCCAAATGGATAGAAGTTATAGTCGCACCCACTAATGACACAACAGTAGTCATTAAGATGTTTAAGAATAATATTTTTCCCAGATTTGGAGTACCACGACTTGTCATAAGTGATGGTGGATCACATTTTATATCCAGGATATTTGATAAACTCTTAAGAAAGTATGAAGTAAAACACAGAGTAGAAACACCATATCATCCCTAGACTAATGGTCAAGTGGAAGTATCTAATAGAGAGATTAAGAAAATCTTGGAGAAAACTGTTTCAATATCCAGAAAAAATTGGTCTGAAAAGCTAACAGAAGCATTATGGGCTTACAGAACTGCTTACAAAACCCCTATTGGAACTACACCATACCAGTTAGTCTACGGGAAGTCATGCCACTTACCTTTTGAACTACAGCACAAGGCATATTGGGCCATCAAGACCCTGAATTTGGATTACCTAGCATCTGGCGAGAAGCGAATCCTCGATATCCACAAATTGGAGGAACTCTGCCAGAACGCTTACGAGAATGCCATTATATACAAAGAAAGAACCAAAGCATGGCATGACAAAAGGATTGTGAAAAAGGAATTTAATATAGGCGACTCTGGCCTCCTTTTCAATTTGAGATTACGACTTTTTCCAGGTAAGTTGCGTTCGAGATGGACATGCCCTTTCAAGGTTTCCAAAATCCTAAAATCTGGAGCAGTTGAAATCCGGAACAATTCCTGTAATCCGTTTGTGGTAAATGGACAAAGACTGAAGCAATATCAAGGAGGTGACATCCCCACAGAATTCCATGGCCATACTTTGATCGACCCTCCAGTTCCTACCTCTGATAGATAAAGTTCGAATCGTCAAGCTAACGACGTTAAACAAGCGCTGCATGGGAGACAACCCATGATTTCTTTTCCTTTGTTTTACTTTTACTATTTCAATTTACATTTTTCATTTGTTTTATATATATGTATATTTATGTGTAGACTAACATTTACAATATTTGCAATTTCAGGTGTCCTCTATTTTTAACCTAACTTTTTAGGATGGAGAATTTCGACACTATGCTAGTGATCTTTCGTGACCCAGTTCAGGAGCAGCGCTACGCCATGCTTTCCCAGCGCCTAATGCTGCCCACCAGATATCCTGATTCAAGCTGCATGGAGGCATTAGTCATTGAGCCTAGTGTCAGACATTTGTGCAATCAGTTGCAATGGGATGAGTATACTGATGCGATGCATGGGACTTACAGGAACCTCACTTTGGAGTTCTTGAGTTCGCTGAACTACGAGCCCTATATTGGTCATGCTAGTGATGGTGGCTACATTAATTTCAGGTTGTTTGGGACAGAATACACCTCCAACCACAAGCATTTCGGTGACTTACTTGGATTTCAGACTGCTTATGATGCCTCATCTGAGCTCCCCATGAGCTATTTCCTAAGTAGAGACGTTGAGAAGTTCTGCAGTGACATTACATGTGGAGGTAGCCCTGACCCTTCCACCCAAATCTCTAACAAGATCCATAATCCTGCTTTCAGATACTTTCAGATGATTATTTCCCACACCTTCTTAGGGAAGAGTGAGACTGATACACATGTAAGTGCTAAAGAGATTTTCTTCATGTACTGTACCACTCAGTCACGCCCAGTAGATTGCGGAGATTTTCTGATCGAGAGTCTCTATCTTAATGCTCGTCCCGTTGTGAGCCCTATACACGTCGGAAGCATGGTGACTCATATAGCCTCCGCCCTAGGACTTGATAGAAGGCTATTTCACCTGACGTCTTACTGCAGCTATACTTTGATGGATATTGACTTATGTCTGGACCGTGGCCTCATGAGGAGATCTTCCTTCCAATTGGATCAATACAGGCTCTTGATCGAGGGTGAGACTATTCACTACTTTACTTTACCGGACCCTCAGGAAACCTGTGTTTATGATCAGGCTAACTGGGCCTACGCCATAGAAGGGCAGGGAGAGACAGTAGACGAGCAGAAAATCGCACCTATCAGAATCTAAGTCCTCACCAATAATCCAAATCTTCAGAGTTCAATCATGCATTCGAACTAGTTAAGCTTTGTATGGAGATAGCTCAGCTCCGTTAGGAGCTCGCTGATGTTGCTTTGCAGGTCGAAGTATCAGATACCACACATGCCACTGAAGCTGATATACTGAATAATGAGATCGCCGACCTTCGACACCAGATCGCAGAGCTCCGAGAATACGAAGTCGAGGAGACTCCACTAGTCCCTGAGCATTGATGTTATCACCAACCGAGAGATGCCGTTTGATTTACCTATTTCCTGTTATTTATTATTTATGCTTGTTATTATTGTTCCTTTTGACTTTATGCTTGCTTTTTCTTTCCTAGGATCTCTCGACCGTGACTTATTACTAACTCTTCACATACACACACACACACACACACACACACACACACACACACACACACACACACACACACACACACACACACATATATATATATATATATATATATATATATATATATATATATATATATATATATATATATATATATATATATATATATATATATACATATATATATATATATATGCATTGTTATTATTATGTTTTTATATCCATTTTATTTTATTTTACTTTATCTTGCAAAAATGAACACAAAAAGTTGTGGCCCAAGAAGCAATGAACAAATCCGACCCAACCAATTTCGAAGCCATGGCGGGCGCCATGATGTCTGAACCTTTAACGGGACAGAATACCCAATTTCACCATTTTCACCTTCTTTAACCTCTCAAAACCCATTTTCTCTTCCTCCCAACTCCACCAAAGTCCACAAAAAAATCCCAACTTCCTCATTTTAACTCCAAGCCTTTACCATTTCAAACTTCACTTATCCATTTCTCCACCAAAAACCCACTAAAACTCCATTTTTCACTTGCTTTCAATAAACACCCATTTTTCTCTTCACCCACCATTAATGGCCGGAATGGAGTTCAACAACATCATTCTTCGCGGAGGAAAACCCAGAGAGCGACAAAACAAGATTTTACAAAAATTGCAATCACGGGATATCCTCGCTACCAAGTATGTAGACGAAGATTGTTTGTACACTTTAGGGACATACCATAGTGTTTTCCATATGCTTGATACTTTAGGATTACACGATATTTTTGCTAATAAAGCACCCACCTATGATAGGCTAACTAGGGAATTTTTGAGTTCCCTAATTTACACTATTTACCTTGGCACTGCTAGCACGGTTGGCACCGTTTGTTTTAGAATGTTTAATGTGGAATACGAGTACACTACCGATGTCTTAGCAGGTTTGTTAGGAATGCCTTACGGTGAGGGTGCCATCTGTGAGACACCCTTAGATGCTAAATGGACACTCGAAGCATTTACTTTTTGGAATAGATTATCAAATGTGGATGTCACTTCCTTTGAAGGAATTTTGGCTTCCAATATTCATAACCCGGCCATACGTATTTTTCGATATCTTTTGGCATGTACTATTTTTGGTCGGGAGAATTCTAACAAAGTAAATGCTCGTGAGTTGCTATTTTTACAAGGTTGCCTCACTAATCGCAGGATCAATCTTGTTCCTTTTATGCTTGCACATATGTCCTCCATTCTTAAAAAGGGAGGAACCATTTCTTTCGGTGGTTTAATTACTTCTATTGCTAGAGCGTTAAATCTCAACGCTGAGTTAGCCACCTTGGAACCACTCCTTCACCGCACCATTAACTTAAATTTTTTGAAGGATATGAAATTATGCAAGGTGCGGAGAGCAGGTGGTTATCACCTCATGATCCATGGTGTAGCTATACCCAGTGTTGTTTTACCTTGCTCTCAGTGTACAGATGTGCGACATGCAAGGAACTGCACGTGTGATCTTGATGCTCCACCTTTTACCGGTCCTTTGCCTCTTAATGTTCCTATGGACGATGAGCAAGGGACCTATGATGAGTATGACCGACGCGACCAGTCACCTGCTTATGATATTCCTACTGCATCACCTGCACACACTGCACCTTCTTCTTCTGACCATTTTGCAAGTACCACTCTCGGTTTTTACATCACTAAGGAGATGTGGCGCGAGCACCTAGCTCGAGAGGAAAGGCGTGACACCCTTCTGAATACCATAAACCAACAATTGACAAATAATATGAGTTTTATGGTAGCTTCCCAACAATGTAGTGAGCAAGCACATCGGACTATCTCTGAGTCCTTACTTGCGATCACTAATGAGCAGCATCGCCAGCGACAGGCTAATGGGCGTCACTTCGCACTTATCGAGGCCATCCAAGGGTCTCTCTTAGGTCGATCTAGGTAGCTGCAGGAAGGACTTAGTACTCGTAGTAGACGTCGTCGACCCAGGCATCCTGACCAGGACGGTGACGGTACCGGTGATCACCCATAGTTCTCTCTCTCTCTCTCTCCCAGGTTACTCCTACCCTATCTCATATCAAAACATTGAGGATAATGTTCGGTTTCAGTGTGGGAGGAGATTTCTATCGCTTTTTATCGCTTTCCTTTATTTTTAGTATGTTTTGTGCGTTTTAGTTGTTTGCCTTTTTGTAAGACCCCAATTTTGACCCTAAGTTCCCTCATGCATTTCATCATAAGCATTAGCATTGGGATCATACCTTGGTATCCTCCTTACCCCTTCTTCATTAGGTTTGTTTTAGGGGAGATCACCAAGCATTTTGTGATTATATCATACTTATATATTATCTTTTACTAACTAAAATAGCAAAAATATGTCTTTTTAGTTGTCTAACTCTTTTGTAGGTAGGGGACATGATATCCTTGATTCATTGATCATATCTAGGGTTTGAGACCCTCATGAACAAAGAGTACAATCAAGAATTTATTCAAGAATTGTTATGAGCATCATGTATGAGTCCCAATTGTTTCTACATGTTATATTGATCAAGTTTGCTTCAAGAATTTGAGGGTGATTTGCCTTGGAAACCCTAGTTTGACTGGGTATCTTGAGTAACTTCTCCAACAAGCTATCTCATCAATTGATCAAATTTCTCAAGGGACACTTCAAAATTAATCATCTTATGCATATATTATCTACCATGAGTGTAAGACCCAAATTTTGTCCCTAAGATCCCTCATGGCATCATAACATTGCATTGCATAGCCTCAAGGATCATTGAGCATCCTGGTTCCTTTTCCCTTTGGGTGAGACTTCTTGAGAGTGGTTTGAGAACACCAAGCATGCTTGAATTGTATATCATTGCTTTTCTTATTTTGTTTACTAACCAAAAGCACAAAAATATGTCACTAACATCTTTTGTTTGTAGCTTGAGCAATTACAAGGTCCAAAGCTTCTAGGAGATCCTATGTATAAAGACATGGTCAAGAAGAGATGATAGCAAGCATGGTAATGGTTCCCAAAGCTCTCATCCATCAAATGTGCCTCCCTAGTACCTGAATGCATAATTTTTGATCAAGGCAAGTTAAAGGATTTGAGGTTTGTTCCCCAGAGAAACCCTAATTCATCTGTGCACCACAATGCCTTGCTCATGAAGCAACCTCAGCCCATGATCAAATACAGTCAAGGGAAGTTCTTTAACTCATCATTTCATGCATATTTGAACTTATTTGAGTGTCCTCATCATCATTTCAAGGGAAGTTATTTAACCCAAATGATGCAAAATTTAAGTCCATTTTGATTGTCTTGAAAAGATCTACAACTTTGATGTTGGAGGTTTTTCCATTTGAAGCTTGCATCATCAAAACAGAAGGGCTTGAAAGTTGGCCAATTTTAGAAACCTTGCCTTGACATGTTTTGCACATCACACTTTAAACTCAAATTTCCTAAATTTCCATATTCCAAATGGATGTTTGACCAACATAACAATTGTTCCTTACATCAAGACCTTTCTAACCATTACTCACATGGCTACTTTTGGATTTGGCAAATATCATTTTCGAAGAGGAGAACTTTAAGTGCATTTTTGGGAAACTTGATTCAATTACCATGCATGAGCTGATTGCATCAAAATTGCACGTCCATTTCATTCATTCATGATCTCAGCTTGCCAATCCATGTGGAATTAGGCCCTCCATGCGCCTTTACAGGCCCATGCATGGAGGCCCCCTTCATTCATGCAAGTTTGAAATCACACTTTCAGCATGGCATTGGCTATAAATACATGGCATGTGAGCTTCCATTAGACACCCTAATTCAACCTGAAATGCTGCAGAGTTCTCTCCCTAACCATCACTAAAGAAGCAATTGCATTTCTCTCAAAATTTTCATATCTAGAATTCAGCTTCATCTGGTTGTATTCTTAGATCTAATGCTTATAGACCTTCACCATACATCTCATTAAACTTCTGTTTTGGTAAAGCAAGCAAGGCATCAAGCTCAAGCTACCAGAATTCAAGCACACACTCCAACTGGTATTTTCTTCGATTCTCCTAATCCATGGACCTATTGGCTTAGATTTTGTGTTGGCTGAAGTCCTCTCAATAGAGGCATCATGTTTATGCTTTTAATTTTTGAAATTCATTGAGTTCATGATGAACACTAGATTTTTCCATCTCTGATTTCTCACACTATGGAGATCTAGAGGGAAAATGGATGGTACAGGGATGATGTACATCATCCCAGCTTTCTAATGATGTTTAGATCGCACGATTTGGTTGCCTTTTGAGTTTCTGCAATTTGGCCGGAATCTGCAAGCTCACCGGAGAAGACGGTGGCTCCGGTGGCTTCATCCTCTCCAGTTTGAATCTTGACCGTGTGATTTGTTTTCCAGATTCAATCAGGACCATTGCTTGTTATGACTTCTATTTCTTTTCCCTGTGTGTGCATTGACCGTGGATCACCATAGGCGCGCATCTTTGGAGCGTGTGATCTGCCAGCTCAATTAATGAGCTCAGATCTAACGCTCCACGTTTTTTTTGCATTTTTATTTTCTGGTTTTAATTTCTTTAATTCCAATTATTTTTAAAAATCAATATCTCTTTCATTTTTTATCCAAAAATTATGGGACCAATTGCATTATTTCCCAAATAATTTCTAGTTTCTATTTCTGATTTTTAATATTTTTTATCTTGTCATTTGATATTTTTTGTGAATTTTCTCTTTTCTGGTTATTTTTAATTCATTTTAAATAGTTTTTGATATTCAAAAAATGCAAAAATATTTCCTAACCTATTTGAATGATGATGGATCTATGAAAAATATTCTCATTAATTTTTAAATTGATTTGAGATTTATTTGAGATTTTAGTTCAATTAGGTTATTTTTATTCATTTTTAATTGATTAAAAATATTTTCTGACTTTTAAAAATGCTGAAAGAGTCTCATTTCAGATTTTTTTAGAGATACTTCTCTAAGTATCCTCGAAGAGTCTTAGATTCAATTAAGGTATTTTCCCTTGCTGGAACATCTTAATTCTATCATACAAGATGCTGCTTCGACTCGATACAGAGAATCCCACTTTTACTGTTTGAGATGCTGCTTCATCAATATGAAGAGTCTCATTTCAGTTTTTTTTAGAGATACTGCTCTAATATCCTCGGAGAGTCTTAGATTCGATTAAGGTATCTTTCCCTTGCTGGAATATCTTAACTATATCAGATAAGATGTTGTTTCGACTCGATACAGAGAATCTCACTTTTACTGTTTGAGATGCTGCTTCATCAATATGAAGAGTCTCATTTCAGTTTTTTTAGAGATACTGCTCTAATATCCTCGAAGAGTCTTAGATTTGATTAAGGTATTTTTCCCTTGCTGGAATATCTTAATTCTATCATATAAGATATTGTTTCGACTCGATACAGAGAATCTCATTTTTACTGTTTGAGATGCTGCTTCATCAATATGAAGAGTCTCATTTCAGATTTTTTTAGAGATACTGCTCTAAGTATCCTCGGAGAGTCTTAGATTCAATTAAAGTATTTTTCCTTGCTGGAATATTTTAATTCTATCATATAAGATGCTGCTTCGACTCGATACAGAGAATCTCATTTTTACTGTTAAGATGCTGCTTCATCAATATGAAGAGTCTCATGCCAGATTTTCTTTATACTGCTCTAGCATCCTGAAAAATCTTGAGATTTAGCTAGGGATGTCATTCCATTACTAACATATCTCGATTATAACGTCCAAGATATTGTTCTGACGACTCCCAGAAAGTCTTGGTTGTTCCATTTTACTTTAGGATAACGTCTATCACTATTTCTCACTGCATTTTCTTCCTATATTTTCTTCCTTGCATTTCCCAGGACAAAATTTGGGTCTTTTCGTATTTAATTACCTTCCACTACGAATGTACAAAGACTATTGTCATTCTTACCTTCTAGTTCAAGATAATGAAATAGGGGCAGCTGTCATACCCCAATTTTGTCCGGGCCATTTTTAAATTTTTGTAAATCTGATTTCATGCTAAGTTTACATCATATGTACAGCATAACATGCATTTTATCATGAATAATAACTAAAATATCAGTCAGAATAAATTTATTGAAAATACAGACAAATCGGTTGAATTATTTCTCAAGAACGTGCAAGAATCAGCGGGTAAAAAGTTTCAAATTTAAAATTGCAGACGCCAGTATTATTAACCTACGGTTCATGTAGTTTAAGCTGGTGTGCCCGTTATATTTTTCAGCGACTATTTCGATTGCATTTTGACCCGCCTGAGTCTTTTGACTGGTGCAAATCTATTTCAAAATTTAACGAAATGCTGTATTTTTTCAATAAGTATATTTTGTGCTAATCATTTTAGTGTGCCCGATTTAATTTTTCAAGCAAATTTATATCCGGTCCCTATTTATAATCGGTCCCTATTTTGTTGGTTTAGTTATTTAATTAAAGTAATTAGATTTTTTATTTATTTTTAAAATCAAATATTAATTAGAAATTTTATATATTTCCTTAAATAAATAATAATTATTTGAAAATAAATAAATATCAACATTGGGTTCCTATTTTTTATTTTTTACAGCTCAGGTCTCTCTCATCAACCTCTCACATTATCTCTCCACTCACTCCTCACCTCATTCTCTCACACGTTACCCTCATTTCCATCACCTCACATCTCACTGCCAGACTTCTCTTCTCTCTACACGCGACCTCTCACGTTATCCCTCCACTCACTCCTCACCTCATTCTCACACATGCCTTAGCCTTCATTCTCCCACCACTTGTCCAAGTTGAATAGAAGGATTCTTTTTTTCTCTGGCAAAACCATAACATTACAAGATTCTTCTACATTGTATATATAAAAGAACTCCACCGTGAAGTATGGTTCTGTTTGTCTATATAAAAAATTTGTTCAGTATTTCACAAATCACTTCAAGCTTAAACCTTTCCTCCAAAACAATCTAAACCCACTTAACCATACTTCACTTACAAATGCTGAGCCAACACGATTCAGTAAACTCGTCCACCAACACACCGAGTCAACTCGCTCAGAACATGTTTTCCAACGAAAACAATAGCAACAACATCATCATGCTTGCAGCCATTGTTTCTCTCTTCCTAAGTAATCCCCTATGTCTACGCCAAATGCTTCCTAGCTCAGTCCAACTCACAGTCAAATCCTCACTCCACCGTGAACTTCCTCACCAAATCTTTTTTCCTTCAACTGCGCCCTCACTCGCCCTAACCACTGTCGTTCACGTCAACCACCTTCCACTACACACCGGAAGCTCTGCTTTCTTCTTCCTAAATATTGTCGAGATCCTTACAACCGGCGTCATGACATCTACTCTGATTCACTACCCACCGCGAAACCGTCGGAAAATTGTTTCCTCCGCATCCCAAAAACAATCACCGCCGCTCACATTCGTGACTCACTCAAACCATCAACAGTAACAACATCTCGCTTCCATTTTGGTTTACGCCGTCCGACCTCCATAACCCCCTCCATCGGATCCTTTTCTTCTTCGCCGATCGCACACTGTTCACTACCGCATCAACTCTCATACCGTCGGAAATGCGCCGCAACGGTTTCCTTCGAACCACCAAAACCAACATCGCCAATGAACATCACCGTCCGGTACCCATTTTCCATTTTCTTTTTTTTTTCCGATTAAGTTTTTATACTTTGATTCTGAAGCTGTTTGTGAAAGTTAGCTTATGGTGAGAGAGGAATTGTATTTGAGAAGAAACAACCGATGAATTTGGATTTTTTTTACGGCGTGTGATGATACTGTGAATGAGAGGACTCTGAAATTGAAAATGGAAGGTAGGTGTTCTAAAAATACGCACTGTCGCATTCTTGTTATTCTTTTTTATTAAATATTTAGTTTCATTATAAAAGTTGAAAATGTCAATAACGTTTATTTTAATTTTTCTTATTATTATAAGACCATTTTTTGGATTTGTTTTTGGCTTTGGTCTAGGTCATTTATTTAAAGCAAGGCCCATTGCCCTTTTTTAGGATTTTCTGTTTGGTTATTTAGTTTCTTAGAAATCATCTTAATTAGTTATAGGATTAATTAGGATTAATTAGTTTAATTAGGACTTAATAGATTTTTAAAAAATTTAAATAGAAATATTATAATTAAATAAATTTAGAATTAGAATATTTAGGAAACATTAATTAGAAATAAAGATTTTAGAATTTTATAGTTTAATTAGAGATGTTAAATTTAGATTAGAATTTTAGAAATTAGAAAGATAATTAGGAATTTAGGTTTGTTACAATTTTTAGATTTAAATTAGAAAATATTAGAAATATTCTTAGAAATATAATTAGAAATATTAGCTTTAGTTAGAAATTTGGATGAGGTTTTAGATTTAGAATTAATTTTAATTAGGATCTTTATAATTAGAAATTTAATTCGATTAAACCATAATTATGAAATGGATGTTTTACCCATAGACTTAGAACTAGTTCAATCTTGCATGCTCCCCTAGTTTTAGGACTTGTTTATATCTTAGAATTAATTTCCATTCGATTGACTTTATTTTCAGCACTCCCTTGTATTTTACATGTGCCCCCATCCCCTTTCAGATGTATGCTTTTACTCGCTTTCTTATCTTTTATTGCTTGATAGCTCTTCCTTAGACATTAGGAACACTCACTCTTTCGCAATCAATAAGCAAAACATTGATTCAACGTCAAATGATACTTTTTCCAAACCATCAAAGTCGTACAATCCTCGATTCAATATCGAGACCATTTCCATACCCTTGTAAGTCGATCGCTTTTATGCATCGCCACCAACCTCACATAGCTTACTCTTGGGCTTTCTTACAATGAGACCTATTCGATTATTAATTAATCGAGTAGATGATTGATACACCAAAATGATTCATTCACAAAAATGCAAATTTTAAAACCTCGACCCGACATCGAATATTCTTTATAAAAGTTAAATTAAAATACTAAATCACATTTAAACAACACTTCATTTGAAAATGAAAAGGGGGATGGTTTTGAGTTTTCAACTCCTCTCCTCGATTATTTGATTACGAGTTTTCTTACTTGGTTAGTCAAATGGTCGTCATTTCTAATCCATTTAAGCACAAACGAATCAAATCCTTTTATAACAAGAAATCAAAAGGGAGATAACTTTGAGTCTTCAATTTTGTCTCTTCGACTATTTGAACACAAGTTTTCTTACTTGGTTAGTCAAATAATTGTCGTTCCTCTACAAACTTCCAAATCCCGATTAAATCAAAACACTTTCATGACAATGAAATGAAAAAGGAGATGACTTTGAGTTTTCAACTTCTCTCCTCAATTGTTTAAATACGAGTTCTCTTACTCGGTCAGTTGAACAATTGTCATTTTTTACAAACATACAACTTAATCAAATCATTTTCATATCAATACTATACGAAAAGGGAGATGGTCTTGAGTTTTCAATTCTTCTTCTCAAATGCTTGGATATGAGTTGTCTTACTCAGTCATTCAAGTACTTGTCGTTCATTCTAAAAAAAACATCGACCATATACAACCTTCTTTTCATAAATATTCAGATGAAACAGAAAGCGGTCTAGAGTCTTCTATTCCTTTTCCCGATTATTAGGATATGAGTTGTCTTACTCGATTATCCGAGTATTCTTCATCCATTCAAAAACACTTTAATTATTATCAAATCCTTTCTATAATTAAGGATGAAAAAGAAAGCGGTCTAGAGTCTTCTATTCCCTTTCCCGACTATTAGGATACGAGTTGTCTTACTCGGCTATCCGAGTAATTGTCATCCAATCAAAAACATCTCAACCAATCAAAAACATCCAACCTATTAATCCAACTTGTCACCCCCGTTTGACCAAAACTCTGTTCAGAAAGAACACTGTTTAGTCCTTTCTAATGCGCACAACAATTCAATGCTTAAGCCTCCGTCGAGAGTAGACAAGCCAGCGTTTAGCCTTTAGAACGCGATCTAAACAGCTGTTCGATAAAAGACACCAACCAACCGTAGTCCCCGAACTACGAATGCTCTGATTTCCTTATTTAAGGATACGTAGGCAGGAGATTGTTGTATCTTCGTGAGCACACTAATAAAAAACCTCCCTTTCCCTTTCTGAGGTTCTCATCCACTTCTATTTTTAATATTTTATAACTTAAAGATAACAAACAAACATAAGTTAACACTCGAAACGCAAATTAGAACTAAAAGGTTCCCGTTGAGTACAACGGACGTAAGGGGTGCTAATACCTTCCCCTTACGTAATCCACTCCCGAACCCGAATATGGTTGTGATGACCATTACTCTATTTCTTAAAGGTTTTATCGATATTTTCCTATCCCTTCATTGGGATAAATAAAGTTCGGTGGCGACTCTGTTCGAACATAATTTTTTTTCCGCGACCATCGCGAGGAATCGTATTTTTCGAGATGCGACAGATGGCGACTCTGCTGGGGACTAGCTCCAAGCAAAAGAGAGTGAATCCTAATTTAGTTCAGTTTTTGTATTGTGTGTTAATCTTATTTGTTTGTCTGTTATTTTTTATTCTGCTATTATTATTCTATCATAATTATTATATTGTGATTTATTGACTATGTCTTATTGGGGGTTCTCTGGTTGGTGATACTTCGTGAGATAGGCTCTCCACCCGAGTCTGAGGAAAACCATAAGTTGCAAGTCTATTCACTTGGTGGAGGCCATGTTGGAATCAATAATGTCACACAAGTAAGTTGTGGTTAGACATTACTCTTTCCAATATAGACCTTAGAAGCCAAGGACCTTAGTTTACCAAGCCCATCTTGGCCTATTTTTAGGATGTAGTGCGAAAGTCGTTCAAGTGTAAGATTTGATACGATTGTTACGCGATACTACACTCATAAGAGTCTCTCTTGAGAATATTTTTCGAATACGAGTAGTCGTTTCTCCGATAATATCCGAAAGATGAGATGATGACTATGGGAACCTCTTGTAGAACATGTTTGGCAGGTTTAAACCATAGTACATTCCCTTTGGGTGGTTCTTAACCGAGACTCCACGCTCGTGACTTACAACAAACCCTTGATTCATGGTTGATCCGTTCATATATCCTTAATATCAATGGAACTTAGGTGTAGATAAGATGTAAGCCATAATCCACCAAAATGGATGATTGATATTAAGGATAACATGATCCATCCCATGACCTTTGTTTGGTGTGCTTTGCTTGATCCTTGAGTGTGATTGTTGCATTCATGCACTCATTTGCATCCATATAATCAATAATGAAGAAAATTTTCAAGGAACTTAAGGGGTTTATTTGCAAAATTTTCAGACATGGAAAGACAAAGAAGGAATACAAAGAAGTACAGCTTCAGACAACCAGATTTGAAAGAGTTAAGGAATCTGACATCCTATGTACTAGATCCTTTGGGTTTCAAAGCTCATTTTGGGAAGCTTCTTCCTCTTCTGACTACTCAGGTGGATGAAGGGTTGATGAGTGTATTGGTGCAGTTTTATGATCCCTTGTACCGTTGCTTCACATTCCCGGATTTCCAACTTTTGCCTACGCTTGAGGAATATGCCTATCTTGTGGTATACCTATTCTAGACCAGTTGCCGTTCAGTGGCTTGGAAAGTATTCCTACTTCTCAAGAGATAGCAGACATGTTACATATAGATGAATCTCTGGTTGGTGCTCATATGACTACCAAAGGTGGAATTCAAGGTCTTCCTTCTGAGTTTCTCATTGCTCAAGCTACTATATATGGGAAGGCCATGAGTGAGGATTCCTTTGAAGCCATATTTGTACTTTTCATCTATGGATTGGTATTGTTCCCCAACATCGACAAGTTTGTGGATGTGAACGCTATTAGGATATTTTCTACTCTTAATCTCGTTCCGACTCTGTTGGGTGATACCTATTTCTCTTTGCATATGAGGAATGCAAAGGGTGGTGGTGCCATTGTGTGTTATTTGCCTCTGTTGTATAAGTGGTTTATTTCTCACTTACCGCAAACGGTCGCCTTCAAGGAGAACAAGGGATGTCTACGGTGGTCCACGAGACGTATGTCTCTCACTAATGATGATATCTTTTGGTATAACCTTGTGTATGATGGTGTGCAGATTATCGACTCTTGTGGTGAATTCTCCAATGTACCTCTTCTTGGTACATGTGGTGGGATTAACTACAACCCTATTTTGGCACATCGACAGCTTGGGTTCCCCCTAAAGGATAAGCCTAATAACATTCTGTTAGAAGGTGTATTCTTTCAGGAGGGTAAAGATCCCCAAGGCTTGAAGGGCAGAATGGTCTGCGCTTGGCACAAGATTCATAGGAAAGGAAGGAAGGAGTTGGGCCCTAAGAATTATGTTGCTATGGAGCCTTATACTGCTTGGGTAAGGAGGAGAGCTTCTGAGTATCTCATGCCTTACGAGTATCCGAGACCTACACCTTTGGTTATGGTTGGGCCTTCAACCCTCCTTAACCAAGGAGTAGAGGAGTTGAGAGACGAAGACTTATCACGTGCCTGGATCCGTGAAAGGGAAGAGTTGCTTCAGCAGATTAAGGAGAAGGATGCTTTGATTGAGTTCCTCGAGCATCAAGTTATTGATGATCCTAATGATGCATGGACTTCTCTACTTCCTCAGTCTTCCAAGTTCTGGAAGAGGAAGTATGATTGGCTCGCCAAGGAGAAAGCGGATATGGAGGCAGCCTATGAGAGGGAAGTAAAAAGACTTCGCGCATCTTATCTTCCTGTGTCCCGAGCTTTAGATGACTGTTTCCAGGGATCCATAGGATGATTATTTTCCTTTTCTCTTGTATATGATTGACAATGTTGTACTTCTTTTCCCTGATATTATTTGATGAGATATTTCCACATATGATAAATGTTTAATATTTCCAAAATTTGCAAATAAAACCCTAGAGTTCCTTTGAAATAAAAACAAATCATATGCACAAGCATTGCATGCATCATGTGCATAAGCAGGTTTTGTTCCCGGCTTCTTGTCCTGTGGTCTAACTCTGTGTTCTTCATTTATTTTGAAGACAAGCTGACTCACCGGTACTACACTAGAGCCAACACTTCAAGACTGGTGGATCATCTAGAGCAAGAGAACCGTGAACTCAAAGAGGAAGTGGCCAGACTGAGCACTTTGATGGAATCATTCTTGGCTGCTCAGAGCCAGTCTTCTCCGACACCTTCAACTCCTCCCCAGAGGACAGTCATCTCTGAGATTGTCTCCTCAATTATGCCTGCAGCCAGTGCAAACTTTATTCCGACAGCCATGCCAGTCGGATTCCCGTGGGGGATGCCTCCTAATTTCATGCCTGAGGGTCCTGCTCCAACTTTTGCTTCTATGCCAACATCTAGCCTGGTCCTTGTTGTTCCTCCTCCTGTCGTGCATACCACGCCCAGGGTAGACGACACCATCTATCATTTTGAGCCATCTGAAGGCCCAGATGTCTATGAGAAGATGGACGCTATGAACGATCAATTTCTTGAGCTTCGCAAGGAATTGAAAACTCTTAGAGGAAAGGATCTTTTCGGCAAGTCTGTTGTCGAACTGTGCTTGGTTCCCAATGTGAAGATCCCGGTGAAATTCAAGGTCCCTGACTTTGAAAAGTACAAGGGAAATACTTGTCCTCTCAGCCACCTGGTCATGTACGCGAGGAAGATGTCGACTCAAACCGATAATGACCAACTACTCATCCATTACTTTCAGGACAGTTTGTCCGGTGTTGCCCTGAGATGGTATATGGGTTTAGACAGTGCGAACATTCGATCCTTCAATGACCTTGGCGAGGCCTTCGTCAAGCAGTAAAAGTATAATGTAGATATGGCTCCCGATAGGGATCAATTGAGGGCCATGTCCCAGAAGGACAAAGAAACATTCAAAGAATATGCTCAGAGGTGACGAGAGTTGGCAGCGCAGATCGTACCTCCGCTAGAAGAGAAGGAAATGACCAAGATCTTTCTGAAGACCTTGAGTTCATTCTATTATGAGAAGATGGTTGCTAGTGCTCCTTCTGACTTCACCGAGATGGTGAATATGGGGATGCGTTTAGAAGAAGGAGTTAGAGAAGGACGTCTAACCAAGGAAGGAGGCTCTTCTGCCAAGCGCTATGGGTCGTTTGCAAAGAAGAAAGATGGAGAGGCACATGCTGTGACCTCCCATGTGAAACCTAGAAGACCCTCTGTGAGGAGGAAGACCGTGCGTCCCGCCGGTAACCAGCATCAGGTGGCTCATATAGCACCTGTTTTTAGAGATAATCAACAGTACCAGCAGCACAACAACAATCAGCAACCACCTCAGCAATATCAACAACAACAACATCGTCCGCAACAGTAGGCCTACCAGCCTCGAAACAGTAATCAAACCAGCACGAGTTACGAGAGGAAAAAGGTCACTTTTGATCCTATTCTGATGACATACGCAGAATTATATCCCTCTTTGATAGAAAGGAAGTTGATTACTCCGAGAGGCCCACCAGTTATACTTGCTAACCCCTAGTGGTGGTATAAGCCTGAATTACATTCTGTCTACCATTCTGGTGCTCCCGGCCTCGACGTGGAGAATTGTTACCCTTTGAAGACCAAGGTTCAAGACCTTGTGAGGTGTGGCATTCTGTGTTTCGAGGACGTAGGTCCTAATGTGAAGAAGAACCCATTGCCCGAGCATGGGAAATCTGTTAACATGGTCCAGGGCTGCCCTGGCAAGTACAAAGTCAAATATGTCAGTCATATTCGATAGTCTCTTGTCGAAATGCATCGTTTGCTATATGAGTACAGTCACTATGAGCACGATCATGATAGATGTCGGATATGCCCTATTAACCGATTGGGTTGTCGCCAGGTGCGCAAGGATCTTCAGGAAATGCTGGATGAAGGAGTCATTGAGATCCTTTAGAATAGGAATGTTGACGAAGATGAGCCTGAGGTCAACGTAATTTCCCCGGTATTCCGGATGCCCGAGCCTGTTACCATTAAGTATGATGGTAGCAAGCAGAAGGTTTCTCCTGTTCTCATCATTAAGCCTGTTGGTCCTGTACCGTATTCTTCTGAAAAAGCAATTCCCTTTCGTTACAATGCTGTTGTTGTAGAAGATGGGAAGGAAGTGTCCTTACCATCCTCCTCTGTTGTTAATATCGCAGATGTAAGTGGTTTGACCCGCAGCGGTCGTGTGTTTTCAGCACCTCCCAAGCCCCAGGCTAATGCTGATTTTGTTGAACGCCCGATTGGGAATGCTGTGAGCACCTCGAATCCGGCACATGTTGCTAAGCCCTCCTCTACATTGATAATTCCTACTTCTGTTGGCCCAAGCGGCAATGTGAAAGAAGATTGTGATGAGATGATGAGGCTCATCAAGAGAAGTGAGTACAATGTTGTAGACCAGCTTCTACAAACGCCATCCAAAATATCAGTATTATCATTACTTTTGAATTCAGAACCACATAGAGAGGCACTGCAGAAAGTTTTGGATGTGGCATATGTAGACCATGATGTCACAATAGAACAGTTCGATAGCATTGTTGCAAACATTACTGCTTGTAACAATTTGAGTTTCTGTGACTCTGATCTCCCTGAGGAGGGAAGAGACCACAACTTGGCTTTACACATATCTATGAACTGTAGAGACGACGCCATGTCCAATGTGCTGGTGGACACTGGGTCATCCCTAAATGTATTGCCAAAAACCACTCTCTCAAAACTAGCATATCAAGGGCCTCCCATGAGGCAGAGTGGAATTGTTGTGAAAGCTTTCGATGGGTCGCATAAAACTGTAATTGGGGAAGTTGATCTCCCAGTCAAGATCGGACCGAGTGATTTCCAGATTACCTTCCAGGTTATGGATATCCACCCATCGTATAGTTGTCTCTTAGGTAGACCATGGATTCACGAGGCGGGCGCCGTGACATCCACCCTACACCAAAAACTGAAGTTTGTGAAGAACAAGAAACTGGTGGTGGTAGGGAGAGAAAAGGCTCTCCTGGTTAGCCATTTGTCTTACTTCTCATATATAGATGCTGAAGATGAAGTTGGAACTCCTTTCCAAGCTTTATCTATAGCTGAGCCTATTGAGAAGAGAGCTTCTTCATTTGCTTCCTATAGAGATGCAAAGTTGGCCATTGAGTGTGGTGCAACTGCTGGCCTAGGAAAAATGATTGAGCTAGAAGACAATAAGTCTCGAGCTGGCATAGGCTTTTCCTCTGGGGTTTTCAACGAGAAAGGGTTGTTCAAGAGTGGAGGTTTCGTCCACACAGGTCAGGATGAAGAAGCTGCTGCTGTCTTGGAAGAAGATACAGAGGATTCTGGCAATTTCATTATCCCTGGAGGGGTCTGCAACAATTGGGTCGTTGTGGATGTTCCTACAGTTATCCACAAGTCAACGTAATGATCACTTTGTTTAAAAACCCTTCTCCCATGCCAAAAGGAGAAGTGATGACATTGATGGCAACATAAATACAATGATATTTTCATTCAATAAATTCATGTTAAATGTTTGTTTTTCCAATTATTTTCCCTTTTTGCTTTTTGCATGAAATTGGTGATCACATAAAACCCTAAAAAATAGAATAAAATCAATCTTTCCATATGCATAATGATTTGCCTTGTTTGAATTCTAAAGCTTTTCATATCCAAAATCATTATGCAGGTTGATCAAACCCATTGAACATAATGACCCAACACCATCTCCCAACTTTGAATTCCCTGTATTTGAGGCGGAAGAAAATGGTGTTGAAGAGATTCCTGACGAGATTACCCGTCTACTCGAACATGAAGAGAAGGTCATCCAGCCGTATCTTGAGAATCTGGAAACAATCAACTTGGGGTCTGAGGATTGTGTGCGAGAGGTGAAGATTGGGGCACTCCTTGAAGAATATGTTAAGAAGGGGTTGATTGAATTGCTATGAAAATACGTTGACGTCTTTGCTTGGTCGTATGAATACATGCCAGGTTTAGATACTGACATTGTGCAACATTTCTTACCTTTAAAGCCTGAGTGCGTGCCTGTAAAGCAGAAGCTCAGAAGAACTCATCCTGATATGGCAGTAAAGATTAAAGAAGAGGTTCAGAAGCAAATTGATGCGGGGTTTCTGGTGACATCAACATATCCTCAATGGGTGGCCAATATTGTGCCCGTGCCTAAAAAAGATGGAAAAGTCTGGATGTGTGTGGACTATAGAGACTTGAATAAAGCTAGTCCGAAAGATGATTTTCCTCTACCACACATTGATATGTTGGTAGACAATACAGCTAAATTAAATGTCTTCTCATTTATGGATGGATTTTCCGGATATAACCAGATCAAGATGGCACCCGAGGATATGGAGAAGACAACATTCATCACACCTTGGGGAACATTCTGTTATCGAGTGATGCCCTTCGGTTTGAAGAACGTCGGAGCCACGTATCAACGAGCTATGACCACCTTATTTCATGATATGATGCATAAGGAGATTGAAGTGTATGTTGACGATATGATTGCTAAGTCGAGAATGGAAGTTGAACACGTAGAGCACTTATTGAAGCTTTTTCAGCGTTTGAGGAAGTACAAGCTTCGTCTGAATCCCAACAAGTGTACATTTGGAGTCCGTTCCGGCAAGTTATTGGGCTTCATTGTTAGTGAAAGAAGTATTGAGGTTGATCCTGCAAAGGTCAAAGCAATACAAGAGATGCCTGCGCCCAAAACTGAGAAGCAAGTCCGAGGTTTTCTTGGCCGCTTGAATTACATTTCTAAATTCATATCCCACATGACTGCCACATGTGCGCCGATATTCAAGCTCCTCCGGAAAGATCAGTCTCATGATTGGACCGGGGATTGCCAGAAAGCTTTTGATAGCATTAAAGAGTATCTGTCTGAACCTCCGATCCTGTCTCCGCCCGTGGAAGGAAGACCTTTGATCATGTATTTGACTGTTCTTAAAGACTCAATGGGTTGTATCCTTGGTCAGCAGGATGAATCGGGAAAGAAAGAATATGCTATTTACTACCTGAGCAAGAAGTTCACTGATTGTGAGTCTCGATATTCAATGCTTGAGAAGACATGTTGTGCTTTGGCTTGGGCTGCTAAGCGCTTACGCCAGTATATGATAAATCATACGACTTGGTTGATATCCAGAATGGATCCAATCAAGTACATCTTCGAGAAGCCTGCTTTAACAGGGAGAATTGCCCGTTGGCAAATGTTGTTATCCGAGTATGATATTGAGTATCGAGCTCAAAAGGCTATTAAAGGTAGTATCTTGGCTGACCACTTGGCACATCAGTCGATCGAGGATTATCAGTCCGTTTAATTTGACTTCCCAGATAAGGAGATTCTGTATTTGAAAATGAAAGATTGTGATGAGCCTACACTCGATGAAGGGCCAGAACCTGGTTCCAGATGGAGTATGGTGTTTGATGGCGCTGTAAATCAGTATGGAAATGGAATTGGGGCAGTGATTATTACTCCTCAGGGCACACATATTCCTTTTACAGCAAGGTTAACTTTCAAATGCACGAATAATATGGATGAGTATGAGGCCTGTATAATGCGATTGGAGGAATGCATTGATCTTAGGATCAAGCATCTTGATGTTTATGGTGATTCGGCCCTCGTTGTTAATAAGATTAAGGGTGAATGGGAGACGAATCAGCCTGGTCTTATTCCATATAGGGATTATGCGAGGAGGACTTCAACGTTCTTTACTGAGGTTGACTTCCATCATATTCCTCGAGATGAGAATCGGATGGCAGATGCTCTTACTACGCTCGCTTCGATGATTGTGGTAAAACTGTGGAATGAAGTCCCCAATATCATTGTGATGCGCTTGGACAGACCAGCTCATGTGTTTGCAGTTGAAGAAGTGAAAGATGATAAGCCATGGTATTACGATATTAAGTGTTTCCTGCAAAACCAGGTTTACCCGCCTGGGGCATCTGTGAAAGATAGGAAGACTTTGAGGAGATTGTCAGGCAGTTTCTACCTCAATGGCGAAGTGCTTTATAAGAGAAATTTTGACATGGTTCTGCTCAGATGCGTGGATAGACACGAAGCAAGCCTGTTGATGACTGAGGTCCATGAGGGTTCATTTGGTACTCATTCCAATGGACATGCCATGGCTAGAAAGACGTTGAGAGCAGGCTACTATTAGCTGAAAATGGAGTCTGACTGTTGCAAATATGTGAAGAAATGCCACAAGTGTCAGATTTACGCGGATAAGATTCATATTCCTCCGACACTTCTAAATGTGATTTCATCACCATGGCCTTTCTCCATGTGGGGAATTGACATGATTGGCATGATAGAGCCGAAAGCGTCTAACGGACACAGATCTATTCTCGTAGTAATTGATTACTTCACCAAGTGGGTTGAAGCGGCATCATATGCAAATGTGACCAGGCAGGTGGTCGTGAAGTTTATCAAGAATCAACTCATATGCCGCTATGGTGTGCCAGATAAGATCATTACTTATAATGGATCTAACTTGAATAACAGAATGATGAAAGAGCTGTGTAGTGAGTTCAAGATTGCACACCATAATTCTTCTCCTTATAGATCCAAAATGAATGGGGCTATTGAAGCTGCTAACAAGAATATTAAGAAGATTATCCAGAAGATGGTTGTTACGTATAAAGATTGGCATGAGATGCTGCCATTTGCTTTACATGGATATCGTACGTCTGTCCGCACTTCAACAGGGGCAACCCCTTTTTCTCTTGTTTATGGCATGGAGGCCGTACTCCCAGTAGAGGTGGAGATCCCATCAATGAGAGTCTTGATGGAGGCCAAGTTGACTGATGTTGAATGGGTTCAGAGTCGTTATGGCCAGCTGAATTTGATAAAAGAGAAGAGATTGACCGCCATGTGCCATGGTCAGTTGTATCAGCAGAGAATGAAAAAGCTTTTGATAAGAAGGTCAAGCCTCGTGTGTTCCGAGAAGGTGACCTTGTGCTCAAGGAAGTCTTGTCTTTCGCGCCCGATTCCAGGGGCAAGTGGACTCCAAACTATGAAGGTCCATATGTTGTTAAGAGAGCCTTTTCAGGCGGTGCGTTGATACTTACAACTATGGATGGGGAGGATTTCACTCGTCCTGTGAACTCGGATGCAGTCAAGAAATACTTCGCCTAGAAATAAAAACAGAATAGCTCGCTAAGTTGAAAACCTGAAAGGGCGGCTTAGGCAAAAATGAGCGTCTCGGTGGATTGAAAACCCGAAAGGGCGGTCCAGGCAAAAGTTAGAGACATGAAAAAAATGAATATTTGTATCCCGCTAGGTTGAGTACCTCACCCTGGGGCAATCTAGGCAAAAATCATGGATTTGGCAAGTAACTGCATCCTGACAAGACTTTGTTCTACAATTATCATCCATCAGAGATTCTTGTTCATTCGTCATCAACCGAAGCTTTGAATACATCGAATTCAGAATTGGTGGAGAAACGGTCATTATGTTCAATGTAGCCCTTTTCCAATATATATCACCAATTTCAAACTTGTAAAGATCTATGGAGTCTTGCCATTTGCAGACTACCATTCCGTCAAATAAATTTGAGCCTGTTATCCAATTGTTTGCACTCTTATTTGTTTCTATTCAACAAATGTTTTACATGCTTTAATTGAGAAAATGTCATTGTTTTGAATAAACGAATTTTTCATAACTTGTTTTTAAGCAAAGTGAATGTTCACCATGACAAAAAGATACTTAGGAGATCCTCAGTGCTCTCCCAAGGACGGTATGATCTCCAACAGGGTAAGACAGTTGTTCATATTCCTAGCATGACTGTATTTTCTTCCTCCGGAGCCCTGAGTGGTATGCTTGTTAGGATATTTACCACTCTCCCCTTCAGCGGAGTAGCAACCTTTCCTCCTCAGCAGATATGATCTCCTTGGTGGGTACGGTACTTGGTGGTTGACCCCCAGAATCCCTTTATCCATCGGATAGACTCCCCAGTGGAGTTGCTCATGTGATAGATGTGGTCTCATTGTAACTCCTGTCCCCAGCCGGGTTGACTATTGATTCCTCCCCCGCAGAGATTTTGTTGTTTCCTAGTGTCTCTGATCTCCGGCAGATTGATCGCTCTCTGGTGATTTTGGCTTTCTCTCTTGAGATGTAGTACCGGATGTTTGTGTGCTTATTCCTATGAAGCCTGTTTGTGTTAGAAATGTCTATTTGTCAGCATTCATCATACATAAACCACGCATGTGTGCATACAATTTTCGAACATTTGAATATTCATATTGCATTGTTTGCCATATATCTTTGTTTGTTATCCCTCTGCTAGTGGGTAATACTTTTCCCAAGCAGGTGTCGGTGTCTGATCCCTTAATATAGAGAGTCGGCCCCTTAAGCAGAAAGTGTTTATCTTTCCTTCCGTATTCCCCACTGAGTTCTATCCTCGTGGACGACGGTTGTTTTTGCTTCCTCCCAACACATATATTGGGATGGATTCCCCTATTGAGTTATATCCTCATTAGGACGAGTCTTGATTCAGTTCGCCTCTTTGGTTTGATCCCAAATTGGCCTCTTGTGACTGTTTCCTGTGTTTCCCCGTGGTATAGATGAATAATTGCTCAGTAACCACTAATTATTCATCCTATCCCCCGCAGAGCCTGTGGTTTTCTACCCTTGTACCGGTAGTTGTGAATCCTACTTTCTCCCCTTAGCAGAGTTAACCTTGTTGCTCATCCTAGTCGATGACGGTTACTTTTCTGTGGTTCTCTACCCCATATCTGGTAGATGTAATCCCCTCCTTGATGGTTATCATTATCCAATATTCGGTGTTGATATTCCCTCTTTTTCCTGGATAATTGCCCTATTTACGCAATTTATCCCCAGCGGGTCATCTTTCGTCTACCCTGTTGTTGTTGGTAACGATTATTTCTCTCCTGAATTGGTCATCATTATATACCTAGTTTTGGTATCCCGATGCTTTTCTCTTTATCGGTCGATTTATCCTTTATTAACCTAGTAACCGGTTGTGGATAATCTTCCATGCGAGTGTATTATCTATGTTCTGACGGTAATAGATAATATATCTCATGCGCTCTTTGGTCGAAGCCTTTTGTTCTTCCCCTGTTGAGTAAGATTCGTATCCCCATTTTGGAATCGAATGTCCATCCCTTAATCGAGTTTGCTTTTTGACCTCTTTTTGGATGATGAGTGTCTTGAGAATATTCCCCAATTCACGCTTTGGTTGGTCATCTATTATATGCCCAGTAACCGATATCCCTGGTGTTCCTCCCTTTCTGCTCCCTATTATGACTTTTAGTCCCCTGTGGAGTCAGGTTTCCTGAGTTGAAATATACCTTTTAGGTCTTCCTCAGATGATTCGGTTGATTGATGTCTCTCACCCTTATACCGGTCTTAGATATTCATTCTTCCCGAGCATGTTGTTCTCTCACCCTTATACCGGTGTTCAGATCACATGTCTCATTGAGCTTGTTACCCAGTAACCGGTAACACCTCATCTCGCTGCTTCCCCAGGAGAGTCTTTTTGAACATCCCCAGCGAAGCCCGTTGTGGATCGTTCTTGCTGTATTGGCATATTCCCCAATACGGGCGTCTTCGAGTCAGCTCGAGTCTTTCCATTATTTTCCCTTTGGAATTCTGCTCCCCAAACTTTGAGTCGTGCCCTGCTCACGCATTTCTTTCTTATCCCCATAAGAGTCTCCAGGATTTTGTCCCATGGAATGTATCAGTCATTTGGATTGTCAGTGTTTCCTGATTGGCTTTACTCCTTTGTGGACACATATCCCCACAAAGTATTATCCTTTTACATACATACATTTGCATCATGAGGTCTCTTAGGGACCAAAATTCGTCTCTTTGTTATTATTTAAGCCCATTCTACCTCGTCGAGACGAAGATTTTAACCCTCCCTTCTCCGGCTAGAATGACCTTAAATAGGGGCATCTGTAAGACCCCAATTTTGTCCCTAAGATCCCTCATGGCATCATAACATTGCATTGCATAGCCTCAAGGATCATTGAGCATCCTGGTTCCTTTTCCCTTTGGGTGGGACTTCTTGAGAGTGGTTTGAGATCACCAAGCATGCTTGAATTGTATATCATTGCTTTTCTTATTTTGTTTACTAACCAAAAGCACAAAAATATGTCACTAACATCTTTTGTTTGTAGCTTGAGCAATTACAAGGTCCAAAGCTTCTAGGAGATCCTATGTATAAAGACATGGTTAAGAAGAGATGATAACAAGCATGGTAATGGTTCCCAAAGCTCTCATCCATCAAATGTGCCTCCCTAGTACCTCAATGCATAATTTTTGATCAAGGCAAGTCAAAGGATTTGAGGTTTGTTCCCCAGAGAAACCCTAATTCATCTGTGCACCATAATGTCTTGCTCATGAAGCAACCTCAGCCCATGATCAAATACAGTCAAGGGAAGTTCTTTAACTCATCATTTCATGCACATTTAAACTTATTTGAGTGTCCTTATCATCATTTCAAGGGAAGTTCTTTAAACCAAATGATGCAAAATTTAAGTCCATTTTGATTGTCTTGAAAAGATCTACAACTTTGATGTTGGAGGTTTTTCCATTTGAAGCTTGCATCATCAAAACAGAAAGGCTTGAAAGTTGGCCAATTTTAGAAACCTTGCCTTGACATGTTTTGCACATCACACTTTAAACTCAAATTTCCTAAATTTCCACATTCCAAATGGATGTTTGACCAACATAACAATTGTTCCTTACATCAAGACCTTTCCAACCATTACTCACATGGCTACTTTTGGATTTGGCAAATATCATTTTCGAAGAGGAGAACTTTAAGTGCATTTTTGGGAAACTTGATTCAATTACCATGCATGACCTGATTGCATCAAAATTGCACGTCCATTTCATTCATTCATGATCTCAGCTTGCCAATCCATGTGGAATTGGGCCCTCCATGCGCCTGTACAGGCCCATGCATGGAGGCCCCCTTCATTCATGCAAGTTTGAAATCACACTTTCAGCATGGCATTGGCTATAAATACATGGCATGTGAGCTTCCATTAGACACCCTAATTCAACCTGAAATGCTGCAGAATTCTCTCCCTAACCATCACTAAAGAAGCAATTGCATTTCTCTCAAAATTTTCAGATCTAGAATTCAGCTTCATCTGGTTGTATTCTTAGATCTAATGCTTCTATACCTTCACCATACATCTCATTGAACTTCTGTTTTGGTAAAGCAAGCAAGGCATCAAGCTCAAGCTACCAGAATTCAAGCACACACTCCAACTGGTATTTTCTTCGATTCTCCTAATCCATGGACCTATTGGCTTAGATTTTGTGTTGGATGAAGTCCTCTCAATAGAGGCATCATGTTTATGCTTTTAATTTTTGAAATTCATTGAGTTCATGATGAACACCAGATTTTTCCATCTCTGATTTCTCACATGGAGATCTAGAGGGAAAATGGATGGTACATGGATGATGTACATCATCCCAGCTTTCTAATGATGTTTAGATCGCACGATTTGGTTGCCTTTTGAGTTTCTGCAATTTGGCCGGAATCTGCAAGCTCACCGGAGAAGACGGTGGCTCCGGTGGCTTCATCCTCTCCAGTTTGAATCCTAGCCGTGTGATTTGTTTTCCAGATTCAATCAGGACCATTGCTTGTTATGACTTCTATTTCTTTTACCTGTGTGTGCATTGACCGTGGGTCACCATAGGTGCGCATCTTTCGAGCGTGTGATCTGCCAGCTCAATTAATGAGCTCAGATCTAACGCTCCACGTTTTTTTTGCATTTTTATTTTCTGGTTTTAATTTCTTTAATTCCAATTATTTTTAAAAATCAATATCTCTTTCATTTTTTATCCAAAAATTATGGGACCAATTGCATTATTTCCCAAATAATTTCTAGTTTCTATTTCTGATTTTTAATATTTTTTATCTTGTCATTTGATATTTTTTGTGAATTTTCTCTTTTCTGGTTATTTTTAATTCATTTTAAATAATTTTTGATATTCAAAAAATGCAAAAATATTTTCCTAACCTATTTGAATGATGATGGATCTATGAAAAATATTCTCATCAATTTTTAAATTGATTTGAGATTTATTTGAGATTTTAGTTCAATTAGGTTATTTTTATTCATTTTTAATTGATTAAAAATCTTTTCTGACTTTTAAAAATGCTGAAATTTTTTGTCAAACTTTGTTTGACCTTGTTGAACTTAGGATAAATTACTTGGACCTTTCAAGGTTGATTTGAAGTAATTTTGAAGTTTGACCTTTTCTTTTATTTTAATTCAAGTTTATTTTAAATATTAAAAAATGCCAAAAATAGTTTATTCACTTCTTGACTTCCAATCTTCATCTCACTTCTGTTTTTGATTGTTTGACCTTGACTTTCAATGTTATTGGTCAACATATGAGGATTGGTACATTGTATTTCATTTAATGCATTTTAATTTTTGCCATTTCCATTTCTCTTATCCATCTTCTCCTTCTTCTTCTACTACTTATTTTCTTTTTGATCAATGAGTTAAAGGTTGATAAGTTAGTATTGATTAGGGAGATTTAACCTTCCTTGATTCAAATCTAATTCATCTTGATCAATTGATCAAGTGAATGGCTTTGCATTAGGGATAGGTTGTCTTCTAAATCATGCAAAAGGCTTAAACCAATACAAGATCATTTCTCTTCTTCTTTTTGGCATGGCAAGTTGTTGGGACTTGGTTCACTAATCAAGACTCCTAACTTGTGTTTGTTGCCTACATTATTATTGACCGGCCTCAGATAGTTGTGACTTCTACATAAGTCCAATTACGATTGCTTAACATAGCGCTAAATTTGCCTTTTGGCACACTAACTACTAACACTAACTATTGACAATTAGCATTTACTTTATGCAATTTACTTTATGCAATTTACTTTTATGCAATTTACTATTCTTGCACATATTATCCATTTGCTTTTCTCTTTGCTCATTTGAGCACATGTTTATGTTAATGTCATTTGCCTTTTGCTCACTTGAGCACATAATTGTGTATATATTATTATGCTTGTGTCTTTGTTTTGATTGTTGTGGACCAAATGCAAAGAAATGGACTTAGTTTCTAGGACTTCCCCTATGCAAAGAAATGGAGAATTGGACTTAGATTCTAGGACCCTTCCTTATGCAAAATTGGAGCGAAAGGATCTTAATGATGAAGATGGATTAGAAGGATCAAATCTCTAAACTCACTCTTGTCCATTCTTGTTTTATTTCATGAAACTTTTGATGTGTGTGCTTTTGTGACTAGGGACTCTATGAGCTTAATTGGAGAACCATTACCATGTTCATCCAAGTGGAAGATACAAGACACATTGAGGATGAGACTTGTTGGAATGCTTATGCTTTGTGGTTGCTTATTCCAAAGGATGGGAGCTACTTGGATCATCAATATGATCTCAAGAGAGGGACTCCATTGTGGTTTTGATTCTCCATCCCTTCTCTTTTTGTTTTCCTTAGGACTTAGCCCCTTCTTCTTCATCTCTCCACTCTAACCCAAGCCAAAACCTTTGTGCAAACATTTAACTATTATTTTCAAACATTAGAAACCTAAGTCTTATGCTTTTGATTTTCAAACTTTCTTTTCATAACACTTATTTTGAATTGAACCTTTAAGTCAATTTTGACCATTTTTTTTGTACATACTTCTAATTGGTAAATATAACCCATTCAAATTTCTTTTTGTGGTTCCAGTGGCCACTTCTTAATCAAATTTTCCATAACCTTTAGCTATTAGGTTTGAGTTATCTTTGTGGTAGATGTAATACTCACCCATATCCTTAGTGATGGACAATGAGTCTTCCATGCTTATTATAGGGTTAACCCTTCACTAGCATGTTGAAGTTATCCTCACATGGTGGATTTGTGGTTTGGTGGAGTTTTCTCCCTTTGATAATAAAAGACCTTAAGGCTTTTGGACCAATCAATTCACCAACTTGTTTTTGAGATTTTTACCCCGAACTACGAGGTTTTGATCCTAATCTTTTTATAAGATGGTACGTAGGCAATGGGTTTATCCATCCAAACACAAATTGTAATTAACTTGTACATTCTCTTCTCATCTCTTCAATCATGTTTGCACAAACAAAATTTCACAAAACAACAACCTTTGCAACAAGTGTGAAAAGGGCTCCCTAGGAGTACCTAGGATGTTTTGGGTGCCTAACACTTTCCCATTGCATAACCAACCCCCTTACCCAGATCTCTGTTTCTTTTACTAGTTTTCGTTAAAACTATTAGGTTTTTGTTCGCTTTCTAACCATTCCTTTGGATAAATAGAAGTGCGGTGGCGACTCGACTTTGTATGATTTACCTTGGATTTAGTCCATATCTCTAATGGTAACGAATACCCCGCTACAATGAGCCTATAAAGTCAAGAGATTTGGAAATTAGCAAGTTGGTTGAGGGTGGTTGGCCAGATGAATTCATCTGATCAAAATTGGGTCTCCCTAGACCCTATCTCCTACAATTTTCACCATATGAAAATTATTCCAAGAGAAAGCCTACTCTAAATGACATTATAAACAAATTTCATGTTGATACCTAGAGCTAGTTTTGCTCGGAAAATCACTTTCTATGTTGAAACATTATAGGTCATTTTGTCTAAACCCTAATTTGAAAGTAGAATTCCCAAGACCATAACTTGCTCAATTTTTATGAGATGAAAGATTTCCAAGTTGCATAATCAAATTCAATGTGTCTACTTCAACTTTGATGTTTGTAGTGGGAGCTAATTCAACTTCTTTGCACATGTGATATGAGACTACATTATAAGTCACTTTTGACCTATACCAATGATCAAGTGATTTTGCCAAACTTCAAAAATGCATAACTCTATCATTTCAAATCCAAATGACATGAAATTGGTGACAATTTTGAAGGTCTTTGAGATAGCCACAACGTTTATGAAGACACTTTTCTCATTTGAAGCTCCCATAAAAGGTTAAGCAAGGTGGAATATTGTGACATATGGCTTGACACTTAGAAAAGTTTCAATATGTCAAATTTTCTCAAACTTCCACCTCAAATATCTCCAAGTTCCAAGCTCCAAATGAAAAAGTGTCAAACATTAAACTTGTTCCTCTCGATCTCACCTTTCCAAAGAGCTAAAATTCATGCATTTTGGATGAGAAATGCATAGGTTATGCATGGCTTAAACAGGATGGTATCATGTGTCATGGATCAAACTTCAATCAACAATTCTCAATTGCCTTGCATTCCAAGCTTGCTTCAACATATCTGAACTTCAAATTTGGACTTTTAGCAATCATTTGATGGGCATATGCGCGTCCATGCAACTGCTTACCTCTCTTTGCCAATTTTAGCAACTTGAATGGAGTGTGCAATTAACACTTGAATCCTCTATAAATTGAAGCTCAATTGCTCATAATCAACACACACACTGTGCAAGCTTTGATTCCCCACAGAAAACCCTTCACATTGAGAGGATAAACCTGAGAAATTCAACTGAATTTAAGCTTGAATCTCCACTGTTTTGGAATTCAATTCTCCAGGAGTCCTTTGATTTTAAGTCATTTCATTCCTCTTCTGCAAGCTATTGGAGTGAAGCAAAGCACAATTCAGATCGAGATCTAGCAAGTTCAGACCTCCATTGAAGGTAAATTTCAGAAAATTTGATCTCTTCGATTCTCCTTGTTTCTTGCTCAATTCTCTTGATTATTGTGTTGGCTGAAGTCCTACCAATGTAGGCAAGGTGTTTGAGTTGTTTTGATGATGAATCGAAGCAACTCAGATCATGAACCTCATTTTTCAATTCCACATATCTCTCAATATAGTTGGAATTCGAAGAAATGGAGGTGATATTCTTGCTCAGTGATGTTTTCTCTTTAAAATCATGTCCCTGTTTGAAATTTTGGTGATGGTTGATGATGACCAATCCGGCGAGGCTCGCCGGAGAAGACAACCGGAGCTCTGGCTCCGGTGATGACGTGTCTAAGGTCCAGACCGTGTGATCCTTGCTCCATGTTATAATCGCAGCCATTCCTTTTGATTAACACATTTGCCACGCAGTTGACTAAGGTGTTGGTGGAACACGCGCTGTGGATCATCAGATCTGCCACCTCAATTAATGAGGGAGATCTGATGGTCCACGTATTTTTGTAATTTTTGATTTTTCATTTAATTCCATTATTTTCAATAATTCATAATAAATTTAATATTGATCCAAAAAATATGGGACTTTCACCAAAAATTCTCAAATATTTTTATCTTTCATATTGTGAATTAAAATTATTTTTTGGATCATTATTAATATTTTTCATGAATTAATTGATTTTTCATTTATTTTTAATTATTTAAAAATATTTGTAAGTGTCCAAAAATTATGAAATTTTTTATCCAAGCTCCTTTGATCTTGTTTGACCTATAATAAATCACATGGCCATTTATTTGGTGTTTTGATGTGATTTTAGGATTTGGACAAAACATATTTGAATTTAATGCATTATTTTGATATTTTTAATTGAATAAATGCCATTTTTATTGTGTTGACCATTTAGATTGACTTATTTGAGTTTCTCATTTGTTGTTGGGCCTTGGTCAAGGTTGATTTGACTTTGTCAAATTAATATTATTGGATTTAGGGGATTGATGGAATGTACATTCCATCTCCCAAAATGAATGAATAATATTAATTTGGTAAAAGTCCTCCTTTGACCAATTTGTGATCTCATTCATCCCTTTCCCTCTTCATCTAATTTCCCTTCTTCATCCATTCATTTTAATTGGCCAATGACATCTCAAAAATCCTAATACTAGTTGATTGAAAGATTAACATGAGTATCGATGAGATTAGGCCACACCTTTGCATATTTTTTGTGTGTGGTATGTTTAATGAGCATAGTTCTTAATATTATGTCTCTAACATGCATTAACACCAAAAGTTTATTGCCCGACCTCAAATAGTTGTGACTTCTACATAAGTCCAATTACGATTGCTTAACATAGCGCTAAATTGGTGACATAAAAAGGCATAAGCTTTCTAGTTAGTGAGATTGCAAGTCTCCCATCTTCCATGGTATTGTGTGGAAACTTGGCCTTCTTTCCTTTCTTTGGAAGATATTTTGGTTCAAGGATCCATGCTTGTGGCAAGTGGGTTGAGTGTTCTCAAAGGAATGTCTTGAAATCAAAAGCAAAACAAAACTAACTATTAACTTACTAACCATTAACTTTACTTTCAAGCTTTTATTTTTAATACAATTTACTTGTATTGTTCTATTACCATTTGTCATTGTACATATCATTCTAATTGTTTATGTTTATGCAATTTTCACTTTGTCCACTTGGACCATATTGTGTGATATACTTTGTTGCTTTGTTTGTTTGATTGGTCTTTGACCACTAATGCACATAATAATAACAAAAACCCTAAAAGACAATTTGAGTGGAATGTTGCTTTGATCTCCCCAATTGGACTTAGAATTTAGGCAACATTCCTTTGCTAATGGACTTGGACAATGCCAATTTGTTGAAAGACGAAGTACTTGCAAGTTTGAATTCATCTGATACATCACTCAAGATCTCTCAAGATTCATCTGCAACATTGATCCCTGTTAAGCTGTTATGTTGAACCTGTGACTTGTGGATTTCATCTGCTACATGGGTTATTTTGGAAAAGATCATTGAAGTGGATAAGCTTGGATGAGGCCATCTTTATTTGATGCCTTTGCTCTTCAAGATTGATATAATTGTGCATTTGTATGTTGCTTGATTCTAAAAAGTCCAAGGGAATTCTGGGTTTCTATTGATATATTTGTCTATTGGATTGCTCCCATTTGGTCAGATCTTTTCAACTTTAAACTTTTTAAATTTTTTGTATCTAGGGTAGTCTCTTCATCTTCTCCCCATTTCTTTAACTTCAAAATCTCTCCCTCCATTTTCAAAACCTTCTTTGTGTGAACTACTTTTTGTTCTAAACTTAGACCACTTTTGCAAAAAGGTAGAAAGTTTGGCCTTATGCTATTGCATTTTCAAACTTATTTTCTTAAATCAAACTTGTAAACAATCTTAACTATACTTGACTTAAACTTTCAAAAAAGCCAAAAAGAACTAACACATTCAAATCATTTTAGGCCTTTGTGCCTTTCAAACTTAAATTTTGTTAAAACCAACATATTCACTTTGAAATTTTTAGCACGAACTACGAGGTTTTGATCCCTCATTTATATGTTAGTACGTAGGCACGAGATCGAAGGTCTTGTCAAACACAAAAATATAATTAATCAATTCTTTTCTCATCCCCTCATTCTATTTATTTGTAAACATCACTTTATACAAAATACATATGCACACAAAAAGGGCTCCCTAAGAGTACCTAGGACACTTTGGGTGCTAACACCTTCCCTCTGTGTAATCAACCCCCTTACCTGTGATCTCTGACTTTTATTAGTTTTTATTTGAAAACTTCTTACTATTTGGGTTTTGTTCGCATTTTTTTCCCTTTTTCCTTGGAAACAATAAAATCGCGGTGGCGACTCTTGTTATTTGATCTTTAGCTTGTCAATAGCTTAATGATCATGAATTTGCCGCTATAGAAATTAAGTGGCGACTCTGCTGGGGAGTAGTCTCCAGTGGGTTTAGCCTACTTTTTATGTGAATATATTTGTATATATATGTGATGTTTGTATATATGTATGTGTGATATAATCTGCTTTTTGTGCTTGGTGATCTCTGACTGGTGAAATAAGTTCTAACCCGAACTTGAGTGCAATTAAGACATGAGGATGGTATAGTCATGTTCGACTTGTGTGGAGTAGTCCTTAGCAAGTTGGCTTGAGATCCATCTGCTCAGCGGAGACTCCTTTAGATTTGGAAATGTCACACAAGTATTTGTGGTTAGACATGATTATTTCTAATTGGGTCTGAGAAGCTAAGGACCTTTAGAACACCTAACCCATCTTGGCCTATTTATGATGTAGTGCGGAAACTATTCAAGTGTAGACTTGATAACAGTTGTTACGCAATACTACACTCAGACGAGTTTATCTTGAGAATATTATGGGTTGATGAGTCAATCATCTTAACCTGTAATATCCGATAGATGGAATTAAGACTTTGGGAACTTTTTAGAACATGATCTATAGGTTTTATCCTTAGTTCACTCCTTTGGGATGGTTCTTACCCAGACTTCATGCTCGTGACTTGCAACAAACCCTTGATTCTTGGTTGATCCAATCAAGTCTTATCAATATTAATGGAACTTGGGTGTTGATAAGGTGCAACCATAATCCACAAAAATGGATGATTGATCTTGACAATGACTTGATTCATCCCTTGACCTTTGTTTGCCTTGTGTGTGATCCCTTTCTTGTGATTGTTGCATTCATGCATTTCATGCGCATCATGACATTCATCGCAAAAAATCTCAAGGAACTAAGGTATCATTTCCAAATATTTTCAGACCATGGATTGTGGACGAAGGAACACTAAGAAGTACAGTTTCAGAAGTCCCGACTTGAAAGAGTTAAGGAAGCTAGCATCTTTTGTATTAGATCCCTTGGACTTCAAACAACGTCATGGGAAGCTTCTATCCATCTTGTCTGCTGATGTAGTTGAAGGACTTTTGAGTGTATTGGTGTAGTTCTATGATCCTCTCTACCATTGTTTCACTTTCCCAGATTTTCAGCTTGTGCCTACCTTGGAGGAGTATTCTCATCTTTTGGGGATACCTGTTTCTAGTAGAGTACCCTTTAGTGGATTGGAGGAGATTCCCCAATCTAGTATTATTGTTGAAGCTCTTCACTTGAAGAAGTCTGAGATAGAGGCTCATTAGGTGAAGAAAGGAGGGTTGTTTGGATTGCCATCTGTTTTCCTCATCAAGGAAGCTACCACTTTTTCTCAAGCTGGTAGTGTGGACACTTTTGAAGCTATCTTTGTGTTTCTCATCTATGGATTAGCTTTGTTCCCTAACATTGACGGTTTTGTCGATGTTAACGCCATTAGACTTTTCTTGATTGGGAATCCCGTGCCTACTTTGTTGGGTGATATGTACTTCTCTTTGCATCTAAGGAATTCTAAGGGTGGTGGAACGATTGTCTGTTGCATTCCTCTTCTGTACAAGTGGTTTATTTCGCACTTGACTCAGACGCCTGCTTTTGTGGAGAACAAACAATGTCTAAGGTGGTCCCAGAGACTTATGTCTCTTACTAATGATGATATAGTTTGGTATGATCCGTCCTTAAGCAGTGTGGAGACTATTGATAGTTGTGGTGAATTCTCTAACGTGCCTCTCATTGGCATATAAGGAGGAATTAACTACAACCCTGCTTTGGCTCGTCGTCAACTTGGGTTCCCCTTGAGAGACAAGCCTAATAACACTTTGTTAGAAGGTCTTTTCTATCAAGAGGGTAAATATCCCCAACATTTGAAGCAGAAGATTGTGCATGCTTGGCATAATGTGCATAAGAAAGAAAGATCTGAGCTTGGTCGGCACAATTGTGTAGCTTTGGAAGCTTACACCCTTTGGGTGAAGAAGAGAGCTTTGGAATTGAAGATGCTTTATCCTTGTGAAAGACCTATGTCTATGTTGTGGTTGAGCCATTAACTCTCCCTAATCAAGATGTAGAGGAGTTGGAAGACACATTCATCAAGATGAAGCAAGAGAAAGATATGTGGGAAGAGCGTTTCCATGCTTTGAGCAAGAAGTATGAAGAGTTGCTATTAAAGTCTAAGGACAAAGATGCACTGATTGAGCTACTTGAAGACCGAGTGACGAAGAGACAGAGAGAGTCAGAGGTTTCATCTTCTAGCATGCCCCAGCCTTCCGTTGCTTGGAAGAAGATTGTTGACCAGCTTGTCCTCGAGAAGACTCAAATGAAGGCTTCTTTTGAGACCGAGATTCGTCGCATTCGAAGGAAGTACGCGCCTTCAGCCAGATCTTCTGACCCTGCTGTTAGGGATCCTTAGGATGACTAGTCTCTTTTTCTCTTGTATCTTTTTATTTTGGTTTCTGAAATTGTACTCAGTGTAATCCTTCCAATTTATATAAATGAAAAGAGATTTTGTGGTCATATCAAATTGTTGCAATTGTCATTTCAATTTTTATATATTTGCAAAAGATATAGTAAGTTCCTTGGAAATAAAATAATAGTCAAGCATTACATTTCATGCATCATTTGCATAAGCAGGTTTTTGCCAGGTGTCTGATTGGTGTTCTTATGTGCTTTAGACAAGCTGACTCACCGGTACAACACTCGAGCCAATCATTCAGAGATCATGGAACACCTTGAGCAAGAGAACCGATATTTGAAAGGGGAGATTGCCCGACTCACTGCCATGATGGAGTCAGTTCTTGCTGCCCAGAGCCAAGCTTCTCCAACTCCTGCCACTCCTCCCGTAAGGACTGTCATCTCTGAAGTGGTTACCTCTACAGTGCCTGCTGCCACCGCCCACTTCACTCAAAATCTGCCTGTTGGATTCCCTTGGGGAATGCCTCCGAATTTTGTGCTAGAGGGTTTCGCTCCTACTTTTGCTTCCATGTCGGCATCTAGCCTGATTATGTTTGTGCCACCTACCGTTGTGCATACTTTGCCGTGAGTAGAAGACACCATCTATCATTCTGAGCCATCTGAGGGCCCGAACGTCTATGAAAAGATGGATGAGATGAAGGACCAATTCCTTGAGCTGCGCAAGGAACTGAAAACACTAAGAGGCAAAGATCTGTTTGGGAAGAGTGCTGCTGAACTGTGTTTGGTGCCCAATGTGAAAATCCCAGTCAAATTCAAAGTGCCTGACTTTGAGAAGTATAAGGGAAACTCTTCTCCACTCAGTCATCTTGTGATGTATGCCCGCAAGATGTCAACCCAGACAGATAATGATCAACTACTGATTCACTATTTCCAGGATAGCCTGACAGGTGCTGCGCTCCGTTGGTATATGGGGCTAGATAGTGCAAGCATTCGTACTTTCAATGATCTAGGAGAGGCTTTCGTGAAACAGTACAAATACAACATGGATATGGCGCCAGATAGGGACCAACTGAGGTCTATGGCTAAGAAGGACAAGGAGACATTTAAAGAGTACGCCCAGAGTTGGAGGGAGTTGGCTGCCCAGATTACTCCTTCTTTAGAGGAGAAGGAGATGACAAAAATCTTTCTCAAAACCCTGAGTTCATTTTATTATGAACGTATGATTGCCAGTGCCCCCAGCGATTTTACCGAAATGGTAAACATAGGGATGAGACTTGAAGAGGGGGTCCGTGAAGGACGATTGTCGAAGGAAGAGGCGTCAACTAGCAAGAAGTATGGGAGCCATTTTAGCAAGAGGAAGGAAAATGAAACAAATGCAGTAAGCAGTGGGAGGCAGAGGAGGCCTCAAGCAAGAAGGAATTTCCCATCCCGTCAACATCATCGTCATCAAGTATCTTCTATTATTCCAGTGTTTTCAAATCAGTCAGAAATACCAATTCAACAACAACAACAGTATCAAACTCAACGTCAACAACAACAACCGCAACAAAGAACAAACACCTACAACAACAATCATCACCAGCGACAGAACTTCGAGAGGAAGAAGGTCTCTTTCGTCCCGATTCCTATGTCATACGCAGAGTTGTACCCATCTTTAGTCCTCAAGAATTTGATCCAACAGAGGAATCCACCACAGATCCCATAACCACTTCCATGGTGGTATAAACTCGAGCATCATTGTGCTTTTCACCAGGGTGCACCTGGGCACGATATTGAGAATTGTTATCCACTGAAATATGAGGTGCAAAAGCTTATGAAGAGTGGCATGGTGTCTTTTGAAGACCGCGCGCCTAATGTGAAAGCTAATCCCTTGCCCGCTCATGGGAATACCTCAGTGAATATGGTGGACGGCTGTCCAGGTGAATTCAAAGTTTTCGATGTCCGGTTTATCCGAAGGTCTCTGGTGCAGATGCACAAAGATATCTGTTTGGTGAGTGAATGTGAACATGATCACGAAGGTTGTGATATTTATAGCGTGAACCCAAGGGGGTGCGTTGTTGTGAAAAAGGACATCCAGCGTCTGATGGATGAAGGCATGATCTAGATTGTTCAATCCCGTCATGTAGATGATGATGTCAATGTCATTGTTCCTGTTTTCAAACAACCAGAGCGGTTGGTGATGCAGTATGATAGTAGCCAGAACATCAGCAATAGATCAGTATCATCGTTGGTAATACGGTTAGCGGGCCCAATCCCGTATGCATCTGATAAAGATGTACCATACCAGTACAATGCTATGATGATTGAGAAAGATTAAGAGGTCACGTTGCCTACTACCAGTTCAGTAGTAAGCATTGCAGATGTTACGAAGGTGACCCGCAGTGGTCGAGTTTTTGGGCCAGTTGACCCAGAGAGTAAGGAAGATTTGATTGTTGGTAAGAAGGCGGAGGTGCCTATGGTAGATCCTGTGGGCTGTTCAACAGATAAGTCTGGTGAATCCAGCAATTTGAAAGCCAATAGTGATGATGATGAGGTACTCCGATTGATCAAGAGGAGTGAATTCAACGTGGTTGAGCAGTTGCTCCAGACTCCCTCTAAGATTTCTGTGTTGTCTCTGCTTTTGAATTCTGAAGCGCACAGAGAAGCACTCCAGAGAGTTCTTGAACAGGCATACATGGAGCAAGATGTTACTGTGGCTCAATTTGATCACATTGTAGCTAACATCACTTCATGCAACAATTTGAGTTTTTGTGATGAAGAACTCCCCGAGGAGGGAAGAAATCATAATCTGGCTTTGCATATTTCGATGAATTGCAAAGAAGATGCTTTGTCAAATGTGCTAGTTGATACTGGGTCGTCACTAATGTGCTTCCAAAGTCAACATTGTCAAAGTTATCATATCAAGGAGCTCCCATGAGGTATAGTGGAGTAATTGTTAAAGCCTTTGATGGCTCGCACAAGACTGTCATTGGTGAAGTGGACCTTCCAGTGAAGATAGGTCCGAGTGATTTTCAGATTACTTTCCAGGTAATGGATATTCACCCGGCCTACAACTGTTTATTGGGAAGGCCGTGGATTCATGAAGTAGGGGCTGTTACTTCCACTCTGCACCAGAAGCTCAAATTTGTCAAGAATGGCAAGTTGGTGATTGTGGGAGGTGAGAAAGCGTTGTTGGTCAGCCATCTGTCATCTTTTTCATATGTAGAAGCTGAGGATGAGGTTGGAACGCCGTTCCAAGCCTTATCTATTGCTGCTGAAAAGAGAATTGGGGCACCTATGTCCTCTCTGAAAGATGCGCAAAAGATTGTTGAAGAAGGTCCTATTGATCAATGGGGGCGCGTGGTAGAGGTCGCCGAGAACAAAGGAAGAACTGGTTTGGGGTTCCAGAAGGGCTCATCAACCGTTAGATCTGAAGAGATGCAACTCAACTTTCGTAGCGGAGGGTTCATTCATGGGGATGACCAACACTTAGCTGCCGTGCTAGAGGATAATGAAGAGGAAGACTGCACCAACTTTGTGACGCATGGACAGACATGCAACAATTGGTCTGCTGTTGATATTCCTGTTATTTTGCATCGATCTAAGTAATTTGCTTTTTATATTTTAAAATCCTTCTCCTATGCCTAAGGGAGAAGTGAACATTGTTGGGCATTTTAAATTGATCATCAATAAAATTAATTCTATTCATCCACATCTTTGATGTTTATTTTTACTTTTTACTTATTTCTGAAAATGGTAATCACAAAAAAAAAAAAAAAACAATATAATTTTCCATCTGCATAATATTTGGTCACAATTTCACTTCTATAAAATCAAAATATCAAATCATTATGCAGGTTGGTTCTTAACCTCATTGAATACAATGATCCTTATCCTTCTCCAAATTTTGAATTCCCTATGTTTGAAGCCGAGGAGGAAAGTGATGTATAAGTAAATGAAGAATTGTCTCGTCTTCTTGAGCAAGATGAGAAGATTATTTAGCCATTTGAAGAGCAGATTGAGCTTGTCAACTTGGGTTCTGAAGATGATGTGAAAGAAGTCAAGATTGGATCTCGATTGTGTCCAGATGCTAAGAAGGGGTTCATTGATCTTCTTCAAGAGTATTTAGATGTGTTTGCTTGGTCCTATCAAGACATGCCTGGGTTGGATTATGATATTGTGGAGCATAAATTACCGTTGAAACCAAAATGCCCGCCAGTCAAGCAGAAATTGAGAAGAATGCATCCCGATATGGCTGTGAAGATCAAAGAGGAAGTTCAAAAGCAGATTGATGCCGACTTCCTTGTAACTGCTGAGTATCCGCAATGGGTGGCCAATATTGTGCATGTGCCGAAGAATGATGGAAAAGTCCGCATGTGTGTCGATTATAGAGATTTGAATAAAGCCAGTCCGAAAGATGATTTCCCTCTGCCACACATTGATATGTTGGTAGACAATACTGCTAAATTCAAAGTCTTTTCGTTTATGGATGGATTTTCCGGATATAATCAGATTAAGAGGGCACCCGAGGATATGGAGAAGACCATATTCATTACACCCTAGTGAACATTCTGTTATAGAGTGATGCCTTTTGGTTTAAAGATGCTGGTGCAACTTACCAGAGAGCAATGACTACTCTTTTTCATGATATGATGCATAAAGAGATAGAAGTTTATGTCGGCGACATGATTGCTAAATCAATTGATAAAGAGGAACATGTTGAGCATTTGTTGAAGCTATTCCAGCATTTGAGGAAGTATAAACTCCGTCTGAATCCCAATAAGTGTACTTTTGGTGTTCGTTCTGGTAAGTTGTTGGGCTTTATTGTCAGCGAAAAGGATATTGAAGTTGATCCTGCCAAGGTCAAAGCAATACAAGAGATGCCTGCGCCCAAAACTGAGAAGCAAGTCACAGGTTTTCTCGGCCGCTTGAATTATATTTCCAGATTCATTTCCCACATGACTGCCACATGTGCGCCTATATTCAAGCTTCTTCAGAAAGACCAGTCTTGTGATTGGACCGAAGATTGCCAGAAAGCATTTGATAGTATCAAAGAATATTTGCTTGAACCTTCGATTTTGTCTCCACCTGTTGAAGGAAGACCATTGATTATGTATTTGACTGTGCTAGAAGATAGTATGGGTTGTGTTCTTGGTCAGCAAGATGAGACTGGGAAGAAAGAATTTGCAATTTACTACCTCAGTAAGAAGTTCACCGGCTGTGAGACTCGGTATTCAATGCTTGAGAAAACTTGTTGCGCATATGCTTGGGCTGCTAAGCGTCTGCACCAGTATATGTTGAATCATACCACTTGGTTGATATCTAAAATGGATTCGATCAAGTATATATTTGAGAAGTCTGCTTTAACTGGGAGAATTGCCCGTTGGCAGATGTTGTTATCAGAGTATGATATCGAATACCGATCTCATAAAGCAATCAAAGGTAGTTTCTTGGCTGACCATTTGGCTCACCAACCAATTGAAGATTATCAGTCAGTACAATATGATTTTCATGATGAAGAGATTTTGTACTTGAAAATGAAAGATTGTGATGAACCATTGCTAGATGAAGGGCCAGAGCCTGGTTCCCATTGGGGCATGGTATTTGATGTAGCTGTTAATCAATATGGAAATGGAATTGGGGAAGTAATTATTACTCCTCAAGGCACACATCTACCATTTACATCTAGATTGACTTTCAAGTGCACAAACAACATGGCAGAATATGAAGCTTGCATTATGGGGGCTTGAAGAGGCCATGAATCTCAGAATCAAATATTTGGATGTCTTTGGTGATTCAGCTTTGGTAGTGAATCGGATCAAAGGAGAATGAGAGACAAATCAACCCGGTTTAGTACCATATAGAGATTATGCGAGGAGGATTTCAACTTTCTTTACAAAGGTTGAGTTTCATCATATCCCTCGAGATGAGAACCGGATGGCAGATGCTCTTGCAACGTTGGCATCAATGATTGTATTAAAGTATTGGAATGAAGTTCCCAATTTATCTGTGATGCGTCTTGATAGGCCAGCTCATGTGTTTGCTGTTGAAGAGATCAAAGATGAGAACTCGTGGTATTACGACATCAAGTGTTTCCTCCAAAGTCAAATTTACCCGCCTGAGGCATCTTTAAAAGATAAGAAGACTTTGAGAAGATTAGCCGGCAATTTCTACTTGAATGGTGATGTACTGTACAAGAGAAACTTCGACATGGTTTTGCTCAGATGCGTGGATAGACACGAAGCAGACTTGTTGATGACCGAAGTGCATGAAGGTTCCTTTGGTATTCATTCCAATGGACATGCAATGGCAAAAAAGATGTTGCGAGCAGGTTACTATTGACTGACAATGGGATCTGACTGTTGCAAGTTTGTGAAGAAATGTAAACTTTGATATAATATGGATCATGGTCACTAATAGGTTCGTTTGCCATGCGTGTACAGATAATGGACTTAATGTGATTGTGCCTGAATGAAAAAGGACGAAAAATTGGATGAGTAAGTTAGGCCTATGCATAATGACATGATGCGAATTGATTTGTATAGGAATGAGATTTATGTCCGCAAATGCAGAATGTGTTGTTACGATACCCTTAGTTTGCGAGTTAGTACCTATCAATATGACCTTGAGTGAATTAGAGTCTTTATCCTGGAATAATTACATGAGCACCAATGTTTTTCTTCTTAAGAACATGAATGTTTGCTTGAGGACAATCAATGGTTTAAGTGTGAGAGATTTTGATAACATCAAAACATACCACATATTTGGGTCGATTTGTTTTCATTTCTAGCATTATGTTGGTATTTTGTCTAGATTTCAAGTACTTAACCATGTGAGAGTCGTACGCGAATAAATGAGGCAAATCAAATGAAAAATGGAGAAAAATGCATATTTTGCACTCACGACGACCAACATGGCGTTCACCATGGAGCTAGCCATGATGTGGCTGGCGTGTCCCATGACCCAACGGTCACAAAGACCAAGTCTCTGCGTTTTGTGAAGGTGACGTTCTCCATAGGGGGTATGGCGATCGCCATCCCCTATGAAAGCGAAGTAGTCAAATGGTTGAAGCATTCTTCCCCATTTTTCCCTTTTTTCTCTCACATGAATTTAACAACCATTGACTTGATTTCCAGGGCTTTGTAGCGCTATAAATAGTGGTTGAAATAAACATTTGACACCATCCAAGCTTAGTATAACTTAAGCAATATATTTACATTCTAAGATCTTTAATTCTTCACATCGGAGAATTAATTGCATTGCGGTTGTTATTGAGTTTGGAACACTTTATTTTGGATCACTTTATTTTAACCTTGCCAACGTTACTTTCCCGTTCAAGTTTTCCTTCAATTTATTCCTGTATCAGATTCAAGACTCAGTTTGGAGCAAGTTCTTATTATTATCAGCATTATTTATTTCTTTTGTCTATTTACTTATTATTATCAATATTATTTATTTCTTTTGTCTATTTACTTTGCATGCTTGTTATTTTCTTGCCTTACTTTAATTTTGAAGTTTAATTTATTCCATTACACATTCACAATTTTAATCGCCTCTTGTGTTTAATTCTAATTTTCAATCCCTCGCTTTATTGTTTACTATGACCATGTTCAACTAATCTACTAGTGCTGGAATGTGAGGACCGTTGATTCGACGGTACTCAGTCTGTTATTTCCTCAGGCTTACTATTGAGGTTGTTTTGGTTTTTATCTCAATTTTTCGGAAATTAAATTGGTTAGGTTATTACAAGAGTAGAGCCGTAGATACGTCGGGTAAGATCAAAGTTGTCCGGTACCTAAGGTAAAATTGTTAAGTTTTTGATTAATAAACACCACGAGAGCACTTTGTTAATTAATTAGGAGAATTTGATATTTATAGAAAGTGTCTTTAAAACTATTTTCGGGCGCGTTTATAAGTTTAAAATCCGATTATCCGAGCGAAAGTCAGGAACCCTTTAAAGTTTAATTTTCCAACCAAAACCACTTTTTAACTAAGTAACATAATCTAATTTCTAAAAAAGGTTTTCACTACTCTAACGCAAAACGCACCGGGCACACGGGAGCGCACAATATAATTTAGTGAGTAAAACCCAGTTCCGAATACGCGAGAGTGACGATTCCTTTTTAATAAATTATTTTTCAAGTAAGAAAATATTATCCCGTAAGTAGTTCTACTTAGGAATAATACAAGTACTGTTGATCGATGAGAGCCACGTTCCGATATTATATTTCTGAAATCATTCAAGTTTATTATTTTACTTTGTTGTTCCTATTCCATATCTTTACCATCGCCTTAGATAAACACCGTAGCAATAGAAAACGATAGATTGACCATTATATCTCTATGGATTCGACAACCTTTTATATTACTCTGATACACTCCGTATACTTATGGAAAACACCCATCACGTGACTCGTGCGAATGCACAAGTCCTTTGCTAGTAGTTTGTGAAATTTAACAATAACAAACGGTTGAGAATTTTTCTTATATTTTACAATTTTTGTTGTTGATTAATTTAAACATCATTTCATCGTATATTTAATGAGCTATTTTCCTTTACACTACTAAATGATGTTAATTTCTTTTATAATATATAAACTTTACATAAAGAAAATATACAGAAAATAAAATTTCAATAAATTAAATTATTTACAATATTTATACATAGTTTTTTTTATAGTTCTTAAAGTTATTTATAATTTAATAAAATATAATTATTATCTTTTATGTTTTTTATTAAGGTCAATTCTTAAAATCCAAATAACGATTCTAAATTATTTGAAAGAGTCTAATTAGATGAGCTGATGTTATTTTCAAGAAATCTTAATTCAGGTGTATTAATCTCAATAAATATCTCATCTATAACATGAGAAAAGACAATTAAGAAACCACAAAAATACTATAAGAATACGAAATTTCTCACCTCATGTTACCTGTATTCTCCATAGTCAAAAACACATCCAACCGAATTTTTCACCATTCTAAATAAATCTTAAATAATGGATAATTTTTAAAATCTTTAGCCATCCCTACCAACACAAGGATGCTACACATTTGTTCTTTTAACCACATATATAATTTTTTATTTCATTTTACCTTTCATTTATTATAAATATTAACAAATATTTAAAGATTGAAAGTGGAAGTCATGTATCTTATTTTTTTTAAAAACTAATTATCATCTCATATTCACATTATTAATAATTTTTTAAATTTGCATTTTTTTCTCTCTTTTTAAAATCAAAATTATGTTAATTCTTTTCATTTTTTTTTTCTCTTTTTAAAATCAAAATTATGTTAATTCTTTTTTTTTTTCACATCACTAACTTCTAAGAATTGACAGGTTAAAAAAGCGGACATAACATAAACTCTAAACGAGTCCTCATCTGGATACAAGTCTTTTTTTATAATAAAAACTGGCCTGAACGCCAGTACTCCTATATATTAAAGATAATTCTCACCAGAGAAACGAAAACGCTTCCCGTGTTGGCCACTCCACTGGCGATCATCAACGCACAGAAGAATTCTCCTCGTTTTCTTTCCATCTTTTCTCTTATTCCATTCCTACCGCATTCCATATAGTACAATTTCTTTTTATCAATTTTTCATCGAAACTGAAATCAAAACATAAACCCACTCCCATTCTTAATTAAAACAGGCTCTCTTACCTCACATCAACACATAACCTAAAATTCTGTCTCCTCTTTTATTGTTTGTTTGTTTTTGCGATTCTCAAACATCATGGCGGCTGAGAAACAGGTCATTGTCGTCGTCGAAAGTACAGCCGCTATGGGTCCTTACTGGGACACCCTTCATATGGATTATCTAGATAAAATTGTCAGGTTCATTTTTTCTCTTCTCTTTACTTTCTATGCATCCATATTAATATCCTATTTTATTCCATCAATAAAATTAGGGTTTTCTTTTTAGATTTTCCACTAATTCATGTCTTTGATTTTGGCGCTGTTCTCAACTTGGGTTGATTGTTATTGACTAAAAAGTGAAAATGTAATTCTGTGCTTGATTCTGTTTATCAAACTAGGTTGTAAACTATGCCGTCCCAAATTTGTTGTGTTTTGTGATTCATATCCCATGAATCCATACCTATTTCCACGAATTCATATATATATTTCCATTAATCCATACAATATTTACCGATCCAAATGCTTCATCTTATCAGAAAAACTAAAAAAAAACTTTTATGGATGGAAATGCAAAAGTTACTTTTCATCGCGGATGAAAGTGACTTTCTGAAAATAAAAAAATCAAAAGCAAACAATTTGTTGGATCTTATCGAGAACCAGTGATTGGGATTCAACATTAGTCTTAGCTTAATGAAATAGTCTTTTGCTTACAAGATTTAGACCTTGACACTTAATAAAAGTCATGCATCAGCGAGCTTAAATGTTGGACAGTTCCATATATATATATATATATATATATTATATATATATATATATATATATATATATATATATATATATATGCAAATTTCAGTTACTCGGTCTTATCGCAAGTGTCAAGTTGTTTTAAAGGCGTTTTAAAGGCCATATAATCGTATAGATCATATGATCCACCTGTTTTAACCTATTATGGTATTCTTACAGGAGCATTAGTGGGAATGAATCAACTGGGCAGGTATACATTTTCTTACTTTGGTGAAAATTTCATTCTTTGAAAACAAATGAAAGAAAATATTAGTATCTATCATCTGTCTCAAGGGCTTTGGCTTATATCATATTTAGTGAATATATGTAGGTATTTTCATTGGCTTTGGATCAAAACGTTTCCTTTTTCAAGGGCTTGCTTTTAGCCCAAAGTTTTTCTTAAGGAATGCTATTATATATCATTCCCCCAACCCCATTCTCAACGTATCTTAAAGATATTATTGCTAGTGTCTTTAATGCAATAATTCCCTAAAATCAGTAATCCTAAATATCACTGGAAAACTTCAAAATGTTGTTTTCTCTTCATTGCCTAGGTTTTATAACCTATATTTAGGTGACATCTCTAGCAACTGTGGGACTTGTTTTTCTTTTTTCCAATATCATATCATCTGTCTCAGATGTTTTCGTTTTTTTGGTCAATGTCCATTAGGGAATCAAATTGATGTTGTAGAAGAATATTCCAGCCTGTCTTGTATGAGTGTTTTTTGGCTTCATTGGAGCAACTGAAATTCTACCATTGATAAAAAAAACTCTGATATCTTGATATTAATTATTACTAATTAGTTAGAATTGAAGAAATTGAGAGTCATGAAAACTACTATTGTCGTGTAATTTAATAGTATGTTGAAGATTTAGAGAAGTGTGTATAGATACATAGAAGAAGGGTTTATAATTAGTTTATATTGTGCACAATGCAATAATACATTGTACTTTATCAACTATTGACAATATTGGGAAAACTTAAGTCCTACGTTGACTAGAGATAAGGTGTAAAAATAGTTTATACTGAATAGCCATTCCTTATCTTATAAGTCGGTTTTATGAGATTAAGTTAGACCCAACCTAAAATCAAAGACATTATTAGAATCTATCCAAGATCCACGGTTGGTCCACTATATATTATCCACACACCAAGCCCCTAGTGCTGGGTGCGAGTTGATGTATTTGAAAAAATCCAAATCCTACGTTGACTAGAGACTTGTAAAGAGTTTATGAATAATTAATATTCATCAACGTTAAGAACCACATTTGTGGGGTTCGGTACCTAAAATCTAAGACAAAAAAGATAAGTTGTTTTGGTAACTCATTACTTAGAAAGGTTAGACGTGTATTTGTTCGAATCATACTAGTAAAATGTGTTAATCTCCCTGTCTTGTGATTTATCTATTGACCTTTATCATTTTACCTTTCTTTTGCAGAAGCCTTCTGTTTCCAATGTTGAGTTTGCCCTAGTCACCTATAATACTCATGGGTGTTATTCTGGTACAGTTTTACTAATTTTTTAATTTTCCACTCTATGAATCATTGCTTTGTTAAAGCTGTTAATGTCATGATTTTTGCATAGCCTTAGAAGTTAGAATTAACTTCTTGCTGCTATCCATGCCAGTTGATTTATTTTTAATTTATACCAGTTCCCCCCCAAAAAGAAGGAAAAATGACTAAATTTACCATTAAAATTTCCACAGTTTGATCACTCATGTGTGAGTATGAGATGTTAAACTATAAAACAAAGTTTTACTATCGAAAACACCGTTTTTAGGATGCTGGAATTCTATCTATCTTCTTATACCAGTTCCCATATTTAAATAAACTGATACATACTGATAAAGAAGGAAAAATGACATAACTTATTTGTACTGATAAAATTTCTACAGTTTGATTACATATGTATGAGTGAGATGTTAAACTATAAAACAAACAGTTTGATTACAAATTTTTAAGATTTTAGGATGCTTGAATTCTATTTGTCTTCTTTTACAATAGCAAATGGGTGTTCGAATGTAGGAAGTTAGACTATAGTGATTTCACTTTCCATAGCATAATCTCTCGGACTTCAAGGATTATTGAAATCTGCCCAACTTCTTTTACGCTGGCAAATTTATTTGCAATGGGCAATCTAATGAGTATTTTTATTAACTTAGCATCATTGGATGCAGGTATCCTTGTGCAACGCTCTGGTTGGACGCGAGACCCTGATGTTTTCTTACAGTGGCTATCATCTATACCCTTTTCTGGTGGTGGTTTTAATGACGCAGCAATTGCTGAAGGGCTTGCTGAAGCTCTGATGGTACACATGCTCTATATACCCTGCTCCTGTTAATTCTTGTAACTTTTAAACAATATATGTTGATCCAGGTTCCTTCATAATGTTTCCTTTTAATCCTCTATTATCTCTATGGTTGTGCACATGCATATATTGTGTGTTTCCTTTTAATCCTCTATTATCTCTATGGTTGTGCACATGCATATATTGTGTGTTGTGTATGAATCTTTTAATGATGTCTTGGCTTCATTTATTTTAATCAAAATATTCTCATGTAACAAATGAAATGCTGGTTTACATATGAAATTTAAGATGATTTACAGGTTATTGTAATAGTTGTGGGTTGCAGAACTTTTCCTAAATTTCATTACCTAAATTTTGTTTACGTGCAAAGTTTTGTCTTGCTGTCCTGTTGAAGTTTTAATTGTGGTTGTATGTATTTGAGCTAAATTATGCGTCATAACAGAGCTTATGGTTATAGTTTTGGAGCTACATTGGCCTTATTGCTTTATAATGGCTCAATTTAATATGATTTGAGCTAACAATCTGAGTTGAAATGTTCACAAATTTTATTTTGGTCCTCGTGTGAAATTTATTTACATATGACTATTATGTTACAAATTGTGGTTATTAAATATAAAAAAAAATTGTCCATGTAAATGTGGTGAAAAGGCTTCCTTGTAATCCTAGCCAAAGATTTGTCTATAATTTTAAAACTCACTTGAGTAGTTGTTGAAGTTATAGGCTTTAGATAAAACAAGGAAAATAATAAAAATTATTGTTATGCTGAAATAACATTGATAATGATTTATTCTTGGTACAAAAGACCACACTCTCCTGGTACAAAAGACCACACTCTCCTGGTACAAAAGACCACACTCTCCGTTCCCTATTATAATAAGACTCTTATAAATTTTACGGTTATTAAGAAAAGTGGTTGTAACCGTGATTGTCAGGATCGCGCTATAACTCCTGAGATCGTACATCTCTCGTGTGCCTGTGACTGTTCTCCGTGTTGGAATGTTTTAAAATCCTAAACTCTAAATCATAAATCATAAACCTTAAATCCTAAATCCTATAAGTTTCACAGTTATTTACAAAAGTGGTTGTAACCGTGATTGTCAGGATTGCGCTATAACTTCTGAGATCGTGCATCTCTCGTGTGCCTGGAACTGTTCTCTGTGTTGGAGCATTTTAAAATCGTGGATAATGGCGGTGCTGTTGACGCGTAGGCGAAAAGCGTTAGATTGTTAGTAGGGTTGAGAAATGCCAACCTTACTAACTGGGGCCTAAGACCTAGCTTACGCAGGTCTCGGGTCAAACTTTTTTTTTATTAACTAGAAAAGGCCCAAATTTTTTTATAAGTCTATTTAGTTAAAATGACTAAGTCACATGTCATAAAAAAAACTTTTTAATTTGTATGCATATCAGACCGACCTATTTAAATAAATATGAATAATTTTATTATTATTATTATTATTATTATTATAATATTGCATTTTATACTTTGAATTAGAATACAAAAATAAAGTTTATTTAACTTGAAAAACTTAGGAATAAATTTGTGAACATTTCAACTCAGATTGATGAGTCAAATCATATCAAATTGAGCCATTATGAACCAATAAGGCCAATGTAGCTCCAAAACTATAACCATTAGCTTTGTTATGACACATAACTTCGACAAATTGATCTTGAAGAACTTACGAATATAAATTGAAAATACCTTATGAACAATGTCATAAGTTGTTTTATAAGTTCTCTTAACAAATAGTCTCACAACTTATGCTACTACGTAAGCTTAAATAATTCAATGCAAACAAATTTTTAGTCTCATTGGTCTTTTAACTTGTTAGTCTATTTAAACATGAGTTAAATTGCATTGTTCAAATGAAATGGACTTTTAAATAGGCTAACATGCCAACTATGCCTTCGAAAAAGCTAGACTCCGGCCTAAAAATAAGCATATGACAGGTTATAGGTCAGACTTAGGTCTTCACTTTTTTAGCAGGCCTGACTTAGGCTTAGTTTGTATGTATTTTTTGAAGTGTAAAATCTTAAGCAGTTTCTTTATATATATGCTCTTCATAGCTCATGCCCTTTAATAGATTATTCCACATAATTCCAACATGCTTTTTCGAAAATTTATAAACATATCTTTGTCTGTAAGATGAATTTTAATGCTCAAACTCAATACTGGAATGCTTAGATGTTCCCCCCTTCTCAAAGTGGAGGCCCAAATCAGCAGAATGTGGATATGCACATGCATTGTATCCTTGTGGCAGCCAGTAATCCTTACCCGTTGCAGACACCCGTATATGTTCCGCAACTGCAGAGCGTAGAGCAGAGTGAATCTATTGACTCAGACCCAGGGAACCAGCTATATGATGCTGAAGCTGTTGCTAAAGCGTTTCCGCAGGTACTTTGTTTTATTTATTTTATTTTTATGGCACTCTATCTCCTCTATGCTGTAAGACTTTATATCTATTCACACTTTATTAATGGAATGTGATATTCTATATACAGTTTTCTATTTCTCTATCGATCATCTGCCCAAAACAACTTCCGAAAGTTAAAGCCATTTACAGTGCGGTAAGGATGACTTATCACTCCCAAGCTCACATTTACTGGAATAGTTTTGTATTTTTTGAAATTAATAGATGTTAAGAAATGTGGTTGAGGCTAATTCAACCCTATAAAACCGGTTTTTAAGGTGAGGATTATTCCCACTTATAAGCCATGTTCAGACCATATATTGTCCGATGTGAGACTCTTAACACCCCCTCACGCATAGGACTGGACATCTGGAGAGTGGAAAAAAATGGTGGGTGGTCCGATAGCGGAAACGTGATAGCAGGTAACCCACCTGATCTTAAATGAGACTCTGATACCATGTTAAAAAATGTGGTTGAGTCTAACTCAACCCTATAAAACCGGCTTTTAGGGTGAAGATTACCCCCACTTATAAGCACATGTTCAAACCATATATTGTCCGATATAGGAAACTTAACAATAGACACTAATATTTTCAAGATCACCGAAAATGTTCTAATATTTTAAAAGATATACTAAACATTTTAAGTTATTTTATGGCTATTATTAAAAAAAGTAACTTTTTTCCTGCTATTGAATAATTTTGTATCCTTTTGACACTGTAGGGAAAACGAAATAATAGAGCTGCTGATCCACCCGTTGATGCTAAAACCACTCATTTCCTTGTTTTAATATCAGAAGGTTTCAGGGAAGCCCGTGGTGCCTTGAGTCGTTCTGGAGCAAACTTGCCTTCAAATCAAAGTCCTGTGAAAGTAGATTCTGCATCTACAATACCAGTTACGGGGGCACCCCCAACTACATTACCATCAGGTTGTTTATGCATGCAGTATGTGCATCCCTTATTTGATACCAATATTAAGTAATGGGCATGTACTTCAAAAAATAAGTTTGCATGCTTTATTTTTATTTATAGTGTTTTTCCTTTTGCATAAATTTGAACACCAGCTCCTTAGCACTTTTAGCTGGAATTTTGTTCAGAAATTTATTCTTGAGGTGTAAGGATAATATTTATTTGATTATGTTTATGGTTTTGCAACCAATGAATCCTAGAAGGATGGAGCGAGAAATTGAGGATATTAACTGTGACAGAAATAATTGATTGTAGAAGGACTGACCTTTTCTCTTATTCCTATCAAGGAGACTGAGTCAGGGCAAACTCTTGTTAAAAGAAAGTTAGTTGGGTAGGGTCACTCTAAGATCCAGAAACCCCAGGTCAGGGGAGAGATTCTCCACGTGGATGACCTGTCAGGTTATAACTTAGATTGGTGAATGGGACCAACACCTATGTTACCCCAACAAGCTTAAGCCTTCCTACATATGTGGGCTCACCTTGAACCTGTTGAACAAGTGCTTGGGGGGAGTACTGTCAGACTTATTGGGAAAATTCCAAGTCTCACATTGGATAGAGATAGAGCCTTGAAAGAGCTTATATAGAGTGACATCCCTCACCTTACTAGTCGGTTTTGTAAGGATGAGTTAGACCAAATTCTAATATGGTATCACGCCCTATCGATCGAACAATGAGCCGCTCACCATTTATATTCATGCACCAAACTCAAAAGAGTGTTGGGCGTGAGGGGGTGTATTGGGAAAATCTCAAGTCCCACATTGGTTAGAGATAGAGCCTTGAAAGAGTTTATAAAGAGTGACACCCCTCACCTTATGCCAAACTCTAATATAGACGGGTGCTCTTATTGGTGAGAGTATCATTTACTTTCTTCCCATTGCAAGGAAATTCATCCCCATCCACTGTAAATTACTTTACTGTTTTATTCATCTTGTAAAGGGGAATTGTTCTGAGTTTTTCAATCATTCTATCTCCATCAGTTTCAGTTTATCAGTGTTCGTTCCTATCAAACTACAACTGTACGGAGATCTGAAATAACAGCAAACTAACATAAAAAATACAACACCTGAATTAGAACAGTTAAACTGTACTCTAATAAAATATATGTTGTGGCAGTCAATTTTGTAAAAAATAATGATCTTGGTTGAAAGTTTTCTTACATTGTTATACTTTTAAAAGGAAAGAATAAGACTCATTCTTTTGTCATTATGGATATCACTGTATTTTGTATTTAGCTGTAAAGGTTAGTAAGAAAATTCATGGACAGGTAGTTGCTTTAGAGCTCTAGTTTGTCATGCTTGGTTGGTCAGCAGTTTATTCGTAGTGGCTTATATATTCTTTTGACATTGTGGTTTTAAAGGTGTTTTAGTTTAACAAGTTTTCTGTGATTTTTAGTGAATGGATCTATTGCAAACCGACAACCAATACCTGCTGGGACTGTAACTCCTGCTACTGTTAAAGTGGTAAACTTACATCTAGATAAAATATTTAACTTTTATCTAAACTGAGCACTTTAATTCTGTGATCATAATTCGATTTTTTTAAAATGACCCTGAATTTGTATGATAATTCTTCAGGAACCAGTTCCCGTAACTTCCATGGTAACTGGGTCAGCTTTTCATCATAATTCGTCAGTTGCACGTCCTACTAGTACTGTTCAAGGAGTTCCAAGCTTGCAGACATCTTCTCCGTCTTCTGTTTCTCAAGATATTATGACGAGTAATGAAAATGCACAGGATACAAAGCCAATAGTGTCAATGTTGCAGCCGCGTCCTGTGAATCAAGCTCAAGCAAATGTGAACATTTTGAATAATCTCTCTCAAGCACGGCAGGTAATGAACTCTGCTGCTTTAAGTGGCGGAACTTCTATGGGACTTCCATCAATGGGTCAGACTCCTGTTGCCATTCACATGTCAAACATGATATCTAGTGGGACGACATCTTCTGGACCTGCAGGTCAAAATGTATTTTCATCTGGACCGCCAGCAATAACTAGTTCTGGATCTCTTACTGCTTCTGCACAGGTCGGACAAAACTCAGGTCTTGCTTCATTACCATCAGCCACTTCTAATTTGTCTTCAAGTCCAAACAATGGGATTTCACAACCATCAACTAATCTTCAAGGAGCGGTTAGTATGGGACAACAGGTTCCCGGTATGAACCCAGGAAACCTTTCAGGGGCCCAAATGGCACAAGGCGGAGTTAACATGAGCCAAAATGTAATGAATGGCCTTGGTCAATCAGGTGTCTCTTCTGGAGCTGGCGCAATGGTCCCTACTCCAGGAATGACTCAACAAGTACAATCAGGCATGCCATCACTTGCAAATAATGCAGCTACTGCTAATATGCCTTTGTCACAACAGACAGCTTCTGCACAATCCAAATATATAAGGGTCTGGGAGGTATGTTCACTTTCTTCATTGTTTTATGGGAGTATGTCAGATGTTCAGAACTTCGGTCTTTATGCTATGTATAACTAGACCTTATATATATTGACACATTTTTTAGTGCATTATTCATTATTCAATTTCAATGATCATAACTTCGTTGATTTGTTTGCTATGTCATTTTGCGTCATGCAGAAACGTAAAGGCGGTTCTGTCTTTGAATGCAAATCCTTTCATTAATTACTTTTAAAAATAAAATCAATGTCAACAATTTATTTAGAAAACAGCTAAGGACCTATAGGAAATTTGCAATAGGACATTAATGAGTAACCTATGATGCATAGGTACGGGTACGGTACCCGGTGCAGGTACTGATACCGGTACGGGATACGGCATTTTTAAAAAAATAAGGTACATGTACGTTAATAAGAAATAAGATTTTTTTATAAAATGTATGAGTAGAGAGCTAAATTGTTAGGTTCATAACAGAAGACTACTATAAAAAATTGAAAAAACCAAAAATACTGTAAAGAAATAATCATTTGTGTTTGTCAAAGTGAACAAGTGGTGCTAGAGTGGTGGCAATTTATGATGGGATTTATTTAGCATGCTTGTACATCAGATCTATTGTTCAATAATTGAAATTCATGCAGGGAAGCTTATCGGGACAAAGGCAAGGACAGCCAGTATTTATCACGAAACTCGAAGTATGTTCCCAACTGCGAGATAAAATTTATATTTTTTTTACTTGTTTTAATCTATTTCAGTTATGCTTTTTCATTTTTCAAGCCTGCTATCATTTCCCTGAATAGTTATTTGACATGTATTCCTGATGCACATCCATCCATTTCTCTGTGACAGGGTTACAGGAGTTCTTCTGCCTCGGAGACGTAAGTTTCAAGTTGTATTATCTTTTCTCAAAAGACTAGATTATATTGTAGTTTAAGTTTATAATACTATTGCCACAAAATTATTTTTAATAGTATTTGGTATTGCGACTTTGGTCTTTAAACTTTAGTCAAAGAATATTTGCTGTGATATTTTTATAGATAATTAGTATTTTCTTAACATGGTTTGCTCAGGAAAATTTTCTTAGTTCTGTTTAACTTTGATCAATAATTAATTCATGCTAAGATATTTTTATATATAAATAAAAAAATTATAAGGGGGGATTACAATAGAGGACAAGTTATCTTCTAAAAGAAACCACAATGAAGAAAATAAACTTCAAACCCCTATATGAACCCAACAAGCCATCTCCAAAATTTATTACCGTGGATAAATTTGATTAAACTTAAGCTTCAAAAAGTGATTTGTTTCTTAAGAGATTCTATGTTTAGTACAAGAGAAAAATATTAAACAATTAAACTTTAAGTCAATAATGTGTCGCATTGTTTAATTTTTTCGTTTTGAGTTTATTGTTACTTCTAGTCACAGCTTTATGCTTGGCATGTCATTTGTTTGGGACACAACAAAATCCTTGCTTTCATTGTAAGAGCATTTGTATTGCCTGAGAATGGAAGCGATAATAATTCAGTTGGAAAAGAAAAATATTTTGCCTGGAAATGATTTAGCGGTGTTGAGTGTTCTCATGGCATTATAGAATGGCAGATTTTATGGCAGGTACCATAGGGCGCAACACCTGTTATACCCGCAATGTTTTCGTCACAGACCGCAGCGGCATGTTTATATGGCGAATTGTTAGCATACTGCCATAAAACGCCATCCGTTATTGATAACACTGATGGTGTAAATGCATGCCAATAATGACTGCAATTGAATAATCAATAAAGTCATTCTCAATACTTAAGGTCACCAAAAATTTCTGCAACGCCCCACTCTTCATTCAAATTGTTCAACCTAAATTTCTTCTTATTATGTCATTATTTGATTTAAGAAATTGCATTTGCATTTAATGCTCACTCAGCAACTTTGAAGATTATTTTCATATAATCTAAATTTAGTACTAAAATTCATCTGCAATAAAGATTAGTAAAAAATTCAGTTTTATAATTTGCATTTTAAACTAACTTGCTTCAGAACAAAAGAAAATTCCACTCTTAATGGAAGCATCACTTCCTCCAATTTCATTGTAATGATGGAGTCTATATCGGGTTTTTATGATTTTGACTTCCTAATCTGACCCAATCATATTATCCGACATTTTATATCCTCTTCCTAATTCCTTCAATTTACTAATATATTTGATACGACTTCTATTGATCTCAGACTTGCAGCAAACTGGCCTCCTGTGATGCAAATAGTTCGGCTTATCTCTCAGGATCACATGAATAACAAGTATGTCCTTATTTTAATTTGTATTCTTTTAACATATATTGGTGTCTTATGTTCTGTAGATGTGCTAATTTTATATGCTGCGACTAGGCAATATGTTGGAAAGGCAGATTTCCTAGTTTTTCGCGCAATGAACCCTCATGGATTTCTGGGTCAGCTCCAAGAAAAGAAGCTGGTAAGTCATGTGTGAGCTTCTAAATTTTAACTCTTGATGTCAATGTTTTTTAGAAATCTCAATTTTAACTTGTCATTGTTTTTTAGAAATCTCAATTTTAGCTCTTGATGTCAATAATTTTTAAAATTCTCCCTTGATATCATCCCCCAATATCCAGTCCCTGAATAATGGAATTTAGGTTCGGTACTATGAGCATCTCACAACTCAACAACTTAATTCCAGTTGATTCTGAATTAATAATGAATCTCCACGAGTGATAGAATATTAGTTTCATGATACTCTGCAGCCAAGTAACTTGCCTTGGCGACAATCGGCCGTGTTACGTACTTGTCTACATTATGACAGTGGACCATTGATTTTATTATTGTATTCTCTTTAATATGTCATTTAATTTCAGTGTGCAGTTATTCAATTGCCATCACAGACATTGCTACTATCTGTTTCTGACAAGGCCTGCCGCTTGATCGGGATGCTTTTTCCTGGGGTAACATATAGATGTTGATTTTTTAATGTTTAGTTAAAATCTGTGATGGATTAATACTTTGTTTATTTACTGGAAACCTTGATTGCAAGCAGGATATGGTTGTATTTAAGCCACAATTATCCAGTCAGCAGCAGCAACAAATGCAACAGCAACAAATGCAACAACAACAACACCAGCAGATGCAGTCCCAACAGCAGCATCTTCCACAAATGCAGCAGCAGCAGCTTCCTCATATGCAGCAGCAGTTACAACAACAACAGCAGCAGCAGCTTTCCCAGCTTCAACAGCAGCAACTCCCTCAACTTCAACAACAACAGCTTTCACAAATGCAGCAGCAGCAACAACAGCTTCCACAATTACAGCAACTGCAGCATCAACAACTTCCTCAGCAGCAGCAGCAGCAGATGGTTGGGAATGGAATGGGTCAAACTTATGTTCAAGGTCCTGGCCGCTCACAAATGGTTTCACAGGGACAAGTTTCATCACAAGGAGCTACAAACATTGGTGGAGGGAATTTCATGAGTTAGCTCATTTTCTGATACCGTTTCCCCAAGACCGACACAACACAAGTCATGTTTTGGGGATTCTATTTGTTTTATTAAACTTGTATTTCTAGGTTACTAGCATGCAATTGCAAGTACTTAGCTCATAATTTATGGGAGACAGTGATAGGGGTATATGGTCGTTCCATTTCTTTAATCATTGAGCTACTAAAAACTGATAGGTTGTATATATTGAGAGCATACTATAAAGTCATTGGGTTTATGACGGATAGAGAGATTAGTTGCTCGGCGATGAAATGTATTTTTGTGTTGTCTAAAGTTGATATATCACTGGACACCATAAAACTCAACAAAGAGGCCATGATATTGATTATCAGGACTGAAAGGCTAAATGCTATGGTAGACTCCTTAATTTGTAGGACTGCTCGAGATTGCTTGCCGAACCGGTTTAATCTATACATAGAAGTGCACAGGGTACAGTTCACTCAGCATCATGTGCCATAGTAGTGACCTTAAGATTGTATGCCATACTTTATTTGGC